>NC_077240.1:30194000-30828000 GCF_947179165.1 Solanum dulcamara | reverse complement strand
GGTAGCCTAAGTTGTCTCGATGCAGGAGTCATCAAATTCCATGTATTAGCTCGCATGGTCTTATATGTCAGTTAAAGATCCTATCCCACATCACTTTCAATTGAGTTATGAGTTCTTATGATAGTTATAAGATTTCGATGTATTGAACAATGAGATAAATGTTTTAATGTTTTCATGACTTCATTCATGTTTTAAAAATATTGGTCTTGCATCCCATGATACATATTGAGTATGTCCCATGTTTATTATCCATGCATCTTCTCACATACTTAGTGCATTCCATATAATGCATACTTTTTCCTACATTATATCATAATTTTGGGACCAATGATCAAGTTCATCCTTCCACCGCTCTTGGCTAGAGTTAATACTATTGTACTGTTGGTGAGTTCTCATGTTCTGAGGATGAGATATTTTATTTCTTATGAGTTTATGACTTCTTTTACCTTTTATATTGGGTGAGTTAAGTGATTGTCTTACGCCCCTATCTAATAGTAGAGGCATGTTAGATAGTAAAAAGTCTATATTATCTTTTTCTCATTTTGAGACTTATGTTTCTATTGAGTTTATGCTTCCATACTCTTGATCTTGTTTACTTACTTTATTTACCTTGTGTATACTCGTAAAATGTTATCCTAAGAGGCTTGGTTGGGGTCCTTTGGGATTCTAATTGTCGTTTTATGACTAGGTCCTAGGTCGGATCTTGACAAGTATGATAGTCTAGTAATTAATTGTTAACCTTAATACTTCTTGTTGAAATAATTGATGTCCTTGTAAGGTTAATGTGTAAGGAAATTTTTGGGCCTTTAGGATATCTTGAGACTTGTGGTTTATAGGCTATTGATGTATATAGAGGGATGTGTTTATACCAATAATTATGTGTTTTCATGCTGGTTATTCTCTGTAAAATACTTGAGCGATGCGTATAGTAAAATAAAGGGTGAATGTGAATAACTTAGTGTTGATAAATCTCATGTCATAAACCTATTTGATTATGGGTGGTTGTAGGTTATGGTTTAGTCTATATCATAGAGAGACTTTTAATAGTAATTGAGTAATGGTATGAAGTTTTCTATGCATTTAATTGTTGTGGATGAATGATTGATATGTTGTTGTGATTGGTATACAATCTCAAGATTGTGAAATCCATACTGTTTAACTTGCTCTACCAAAAGTGATGCCTTGAATAAAGACGGCTTGATGAAATATTATTAATAAAGGAAAAGATAGAATGAAACTAATGTAATAACTATTTGTGATCAATTGCATGCAATGAATATTTTACTTGATTGTGCAATTATGTGAACTATTTATTATGGATTATTGTGTTTTATATTATGATATTCGATCGGGTATCACATTCCGACATATATATTGGATCGGGCATTATATTTTGACACATATATTGGATCGGGTGTCATGTTCTGACAAATATATTGGATCGAGTGTCACATTTTGACACATAATAACTATTGGTATGGATTCTATGAGAGAACCATTATATGACTATCATCTGTGAATTGATCTTGACTATATGTTTAATGATAGAGAAACTGACCCGATTATAATTGAGCATGCCCATCATGTGTAATAATTGATATGAAATGACCAAAGGTCCAAGTGTTACCATGTTGACTCTTGAGGTTTATCCTGTAAAATTGTATATTGCTCCTAAAATGGTGAATTACTAATGTGTTCCTGTATATGCCTATTCGTATTATGTTATGGTTGCTAGATGCATCCGCATCGTGGGTGTGAGATCGTGGGTAAAAAAAATGGAAAGAAGCCTATGTGTTGTTAAGTATGATTAGTAACTTAAAGTCAGGTATTGCTGATGTCCTGTGGGCACATGTGTTAAAGGGAGGATTTGGAGCTTTTGCCTCCAGGCAGGCCGCCCTGGCGGGAAGAATCCCATTATGGAGAGGCTGCCAGATCAGGTTAGGTCCATCCATGATGGGCCAATGCAGTTAGAAAATGAGCCTTAGTCTACCTTAATGTTTTTCTCTTTCAAGTAAGATGGTAATTATTCTAGGGTCAGGTGTTGGTGTGAAAGCTAAAGGTAGTAGACTAGTTAGATAAAGTTAGTGGTGGCCCATAGTTTTGAAACTCATCTATGTGATAGAAGGTCTAGGCCTTGTCTGTATTAGAGTTGGCAGTAGACCAACTAGAAGGAATGAGAGTTAGGCTTGAACGACTTTAATAAGGTTAATGGGAAGGATAAGAATTTGTGCATAAAGGTTTGGCGAGTGTATTTCCTTCAGCGCATGTTTTCTTTTTGTTGATTTCTTTATATTATGCGATAGGTATTGAGTTGACCGATAATTCCTCCCAGTACATATTATTTGTACTGATACTACTCTTGCTATGCTACTTGGAATAGCCTGGTTACAGGGTCAGTGATGTTTCATAGGTGAAGGTGAAGATGAATCTCCAACAACTTCTGCTCTTCCTTCCTTATGGTGGGAGTTGTGTCTTTTTTTATTTTATAAAATGTACTCTTAGATACTCTTGTACCTATTTAGACTAGTATTCTTGGGGGTGTTAAAATTTTCTTGTAATAAACCTTGGAGAGTTTTTAATTTAACATATAGTGATCTCCTATATCTTTTAGACTTTTAATCTGCATTTTGTCAAACTTCTGCTTGTTCTTTTGTTTAAGGGGTTGAGAGTTCTCCTACGTAGGTGTTAGATTAGGTGCCCGTATAGCTAGGGGGTTGGGTCATGACAATATGACCGTAAATTCCCTTGTAACCCCTAACTCATTATTCACCCATTATTCTATCGCATTATGTCTTTTCACTTATGTTACCCTATTTATTTACCTACATTATTGTCCATATTATTTCTATTCAATACAAGGAAGAATCACTCACCTATAAATAATGATGTTTCTTCCTTTGTGAAGAGTATGTCAAAAGAGATGAGAAGTCTAGAAAAATATTGTAGTGTGTAGAAAGGTCAGTGTGATAAAAGAGAGAGTTTAGACAAAAAAAATATATTTTAAGTCTTCAACTATATTCACTATATAAAAGAGAGTAGTTATATATTGAAGGAAGGTGTTCTTATGTGGAGTTTTGGAATCTTCAACTAATCAGGAGTTGTTTGAGTTGTACACGTTATTCGATTGTTGTATCCTAGAGGGGACAAGTAAAGAGATATGCTACTGGATCGGTATAGATTATGTCGCAGTAGGCTTGAAGCTCCTAAAAGAAAGCAAGATATCTGCGCATCAATCTGAATATATTTTTTATTATCATTTTATTTTCAACTTTAACTTATTATAATTTATGTTATACTACACCAACATAATCTAATCACACTACTTCGAAAATATGCTAAGAAAAGTTACGTTTTAATGATATCGAGTATTGGCAAATTCAGTGAATAAAAGATTTTTGATGATTCACTGAAGAAAATTAATTTCATATTTATATGAATTTGTTACCATTTAAACACAAATCCTCTAATGGTGGTTGGATGGCAAACTATGTCTATAGTTCACGTGAAAATTGATTATTTCAAAAATCTAACATTTCTAAATCTATTATCCCCTAAATGCTAGAAGGTATATTACCCCTGTACATGGAAATTTTTTCCCACTTTAAAATTGCAAGATATAAAATGCTAATAATTGTGTGAAGTTTTCACTTAAATTCCTTGATATGTTGATTACTTTCATATCAAATTAGGTGTGTGAAGATAGAAAGATCAATGATTCTCAATTTTTTTTATAGTAACAAAAAGCAAGGTAATGTTTAAAGGACGTAAATACAAGTCAATATGAAAATTAACTCTAATTGAAATGCTAAAACCCATGCATGACGGTCAGTTTCTTCAATCCCAGTAGCATCAACAACAATATTGATAAAAGATTTGGAAAATTAGCAAGTATCTCCAAAGAAATTGTGATTTCAAATCTATTATTTGAAATATTTTTTTAGAGATGTGAGTTTAAAAAATTCTGACTTGTTAATATAGTTTATATGTGCTTATTGTAAGACCCCAGAAGTTGGAAGGCCAAACAAAGGAAAATGTTATAGAAAATTGATCTGGAGCAGGCTTCTACGAGCCAACCTACGACCCGTAGGAAGGCAGTCGTAGAAGGACAAATACTTGGGTATTTCTCAATCTATGTACACTCAAACTATGTCGTTTTAGACCTATAACTACCGCCATAACCATTTTTAGCCTTGAAATCTACCATATTCCCTCATTCTGTTATGACCTGAAATCAAGTGTGATGGCACTTGCCTAACCCACCAAAGGCAAGTCAGCCTAAGAGTCTAAGTCAATAAACAAAAATAAAAGCGGAAGAGTAAAGTCTATATATATATATATATATATATATATATATATATATATATATATATACATAGGGATAAGTGGAAGAAAAGTCTAAACCACCCAAGACTTGGTGTCATGTGTACAAGCCACTAATTTTTATAGAAATGAGAAAATACAAGTACAAATGTCTCAGCCCTCAAATAGAACTAAACATAAAATAAATGGGCATCGAGAGTCTGCAGAAGAAGACAAGTTGCTACCTCTCACGCGTCCAGACGCTTGATCCATTCCACGGGAGTACTAATAATAGGAGGCACCGAGCTCAGATCTTACACAGATGTATAATCAAGGGGTTTGTACCAAACAACACGATACTAAGAAAATAAAAACTAAACCCTAAGTAAAGCAATGCAGTACACAGGTACTCCTGAAACCATAACTACACACATACACTTAGACAACCCAGGCTATATAGTTTATACAACAATCATCTCTGAATATACCAAATAGTCACCAAGAAGTACATATATGTTCTCATTACCATACTAGCCATACACAAGAAATCTCAATTATATACAGCCACAGGATGAAGTATACGCAAATACAATATCAAATAATCGTGATGCATGTTTGTCCTACGATACACATCCACTGATCACCTCAGACCGGAACCTATGGAGGCCTCATATGGTCCATGTATCAATCATCATTGCCGAAAAAGACCTCGGCCATAACATTCGCCGGAAGATCTCGACCATAACATCCGCCGAAAAAAACCTCGGTCAATCACCTTGACTCATAGAAACCTCATTCCCAATATATATTATCTCACTCATATCACATTATTGATCATCACACATAGTTATATGCACAAGTAATGAGTCGATACAGAGTAAATAATCATAATATAATTTCCTAACCGAGCTTGAAAGGTTTAAAATGGTGGAAACATCTTAAACCCCAGCCAAAACCCCTCTCAAGTATCATAAAAGCGATCAGGAATTTATTATCGCAAACATTCGCTTTAACGACCTAAGGTCGCTTAAGAGAACCTCGCTAAAGTGGCTCCCTTATCTAAATAAATGGACACCTCGCTTAAGCACACGTCGCTAAAGTGATGGGACTTCTTTTAAGCGGACGTCGCTTAAGCGACACCTCTTCACTAAAGAGAAGACACCAGGTACAACAACCCAAGGAAATTCACTAAGTCACAAAGTCTCCAAAATAACTCTCAAAATTCATTCGGAATCCCATATACACAAACCATATATCCTACGCTACTAAATTTGACGTTCAGATTCAATGGAATCATCAAAATTTGAATTCGAGACCTCATTGATCCGAAACCATTGGAACCATCAAAAATCCAATCTGAGCACCCAAATCATAAATATTGACTAAAGTCAAATTTGGATCAATCTTTAACTCAATTTCCAACTTCGGACCTAAAATCTACATTTCAACTCCAAATCTGGTTTCGACAACTCTCCTAGAACAATTTTCACATTTAGGAATTGATGGAATTCGATTCCGAGACTAGAAACTCCAAATGACTCTGAAACTCAAAATTTGACAATTTAAGCCTTTAAAACTCATTTCTTTAGCAAAACCTTAACTTTTCACAAGATTTCTAAGAACCAACTTTCAGACCTAATCAAAAGTGACTCGGGGAAACTAATGTGAGGAGTAAAATGGTAATTTTGTTGAAAAAGTTGAAAATAACCTTCAGGGTCATTACATCATCCACTACTAAAAACCATGTTCGTCTTCAAACATAAGGCAAAAGACATACTTGGAGTCTCAAAAAGATGAGGGTAACGGGCCTGCATGTCTGACTCTAACTCCCAAGTAACCTCTTACATGGGCAGATATCGCCACTGAAACTTCACCGAAGCTATCTCCTTAGTCCTTAACTTCCTGACCTGTCTGTCCAGAATAGCCACTGGTTCCTCCTCATAAGATAAATCTGGGCTCATCTGTAGGAAATCAAGGAAAATCACATGAGACTCATCCAGGATATAACATCGTAGCATAGAAATAGACTAGGTTGCAAGGCAAGTTTGTAGGTGACCTCTCCTACTAAATCTAGGATATCAAAAGGGCCAATATACATAGGATTAAGCTTACCCTTCTTTCTGAACCTCATGAGAACCTCAACCATACTTGATCACCAACCATGAACACCAAAGGTCAAACCTACCCATCAGCAATGCTCTTCTGGTGACTCTAAGCTGTCAATACCTACCCTGTATCAATCAAACCCACTCCATGGCATCTTTGAGCAAATCAATGCCTAGGCTATCCACCGCCACAGAATCAAACCATCCAATGGGCGATCTACACCTCCGGCCATACAAGGCCTTAAAAGTCTCCATCTAGATACTGGAATGGAAACTGTTGTTGTAAGAGAACTCCGCCAAAGGCAAGTGCTGATCCCATTGAGAACCAAAATCAATCACACATGTCCATAGCATATTCTCAATCACTTGAATAGTCCTCTCAGATTATCCTTTTGTCTGAGGGTGGAATGTGGTACTCAGACCCAATCGGGTACCCAACCCATGCTTCAAGGCCTCCCAGAAGTGAGATATGAACATAGAGCCCCAATGGATATAATGCACACAGGAACTCCATGAATTCTAACAATCTCACTAATATAGAGTTGAGACAACCTTTCCACCATAAAATTAACCTTAACTGGAATAAAATAAGTAGCCTTGGTTAATCAGTTGACCACAACCCAAATGGAATCATATCCTCCCTTGGTAGTGGGCAAACCTACCACAAAATCCACAAGACTTCCCATGCTAGAATCCCTCCTACTCAATGCATCGACCACTATATTGGCCTTCTCGAGGTGATATAGAATAGTCTAGTCATAATTCTTCATAATCTCAATCTACCTTCTTTGCCTCAAATTCAAGTCCCGCTGCCTGAAGATTTATTATAGACTCTGGTGATCGGTGAATATCTCATAATAGACTTCATACAAATAATATCAGCATAACTTCAAAACAAAGATAACTGCTACCAACTCTAGGTCATGGGTGGGATAATTATTTTCATGTATCTTCAACTGCCTCAAATCATATGCAATCACCTTCCCTTTTTACGTCAACACTCCACCTAAACCCACCCTCGATGCATCACAATACACAATGAAGTCAACACCCTCCTTAAGCAAGGTCAACACAGGCATAATAGTCAATAAGACTTTGAGCTTTTGGAAGCTCTCTTTACACTCTTTCGACCAATGAAATACCATATTTTTCTGAGTGAGCCTGGTCAATGGAGCTCCTATCGTAGAGAATCCCTAAACAAAATGGCGATAATATCCAGCCAAGCCCATAAACTACGAATCTTTGTAGTTGAAGTGGGCCTAATCTATCCTCGAACTACCTCAATTTTAGTCGGAATGACTCTAATGCCCTCCTTAGACACCATATGCCCCAATAGTGCCATCGAACTCAACCAAAACTCACACTTGGAGAACTTTGCATAGAGCTTCTTCTCCCTAAGTCTCTGGAGCACAATCCTCAAGTGTTGCACATGACCTGCCTCAGTCTTGGAGTAAACTAAGATATCAGCAATGAAGACAATCATGAATGAATCCATATATGAATAAAACACCCAATTCAACAGCTCTATAAATGTTGCTGGGGCGTTAGTCAGCTCAAAACACATAATAAGAAACTCATAATGGTCATATCTGGTTCGGAAGGCGGTCTTAGGAATATCTGGAGGTTGAATCCTCAACTAATGATACCTGGATCTCAAGTTGATCTTATAGAATAAGGTCGCTTCGTAGATCTGATCAAATGAATTATCGATACGGGGAAGAGGGTACTTATTCTTGACAGTCACCTTATTCAACTGTCTATAGTCGATACACATCCTCATAGACCTATCCTTCTGCTTTACAAATAAGACCTGGTACCCCAAGGTGAAAAACTAGGGTGAATAAACCCTTTGCTCAACAAATCCTAAAGCTACTCTTTTAGCTCCTTCAACTCAGCTACAGTCATACCATAAGGAGAAATATAGATGGGCTTGATGCCCTAATCAAGGTCAATAGCAAAATTAATATCCCTATCAGGTAGAACCCTTGGAAGATCGGCAGGACACACATCCAAAACTCTCGAACTACATGAATAGACTCTATAAAAGGTGGCTCAACAAAGGTATTATGAATAAATGCAAATATACCAAACAACCCCCATCGATCAATCGGTGGGCTCGAATACAAGAAATAACCTTACTAGAATATGAACCACTCGAACCCTTCCACTTTATATGTGGCTTATTAGGAATAGGTAAGGTCACAGTCTTGTCATAATAATCCAGAATAGCATGATACAGAGATAACCAGTCCATACCAAAAATAATATCAAAGTCTACCATATGAAGAATAATCATATTCACCCACATCTCATAACCCACCAAGGTTACAAGATAGGATCGTTACACCCGATCCACTACTAAAGGATCTCTTACTAAGGTAGAAACATGTACAAGAACAAGCATACTATTACATGGCAAGTCCAACCCAAAAGAGAAATATGCAGACACATATGAATAAGTGGAGCAAGGATCAAATAACACAGATGCGATGAAATGAAAAATTGAAACAATACTTATGATGACTACATCAGAGGCCTCATCCTTGAGTCTACCTGGAAAGGCATAACAATGAGCTTTCTGTCCTCCACCTGTCTGGACAACTCCTATACCACCCTGTTGTGCTGGGGCATCACCTGTCCCCTACCTCCGATATGCCCACCTCTATCAAATTAACCCCTACCACGACCCCGAGTCGATGGGGCTAAACCTCTGGCTGATGGTCTTGAACCCCTGACTGCCACTACTGTTTAAGAATAGTGCAGACCAGAATGAGTCTGCATAGGGCACTGTTGGACCAAATAATCTAGGGATCCACACCCAAAATACAATCTTAGAGCGGACGACTACTGTGAAGAAACAGAAGGAATATTATAACCACCCCGACACGCAAGCCTCTACTATAAACCAGATAAACTCTAAACCGAAGTGTATAAACCACGATGACCTTGTCCACCCTCAGATGGCGGTACAGATGTATGAAGCCCATGGTGCTAGAAAAAACCACTACCACGAGGAATACCTCTGCCTTCAGATGAGACACCAGAGTACTGACCAAATAAATAGGCCTTCTTGGGGTCTCCAAACTCCTCCCTCTCCATCAACTCTGCCTCCTTGGCAGTACTAACCACAGTCTAAAAGGAGGCTCCATCACTAGATACCCAAAATACAGACTGCTTGATAGAATAAGTGAAATCTCTCACAAAATAATGAACCCTCTTGATCTCATCGGGGATGATAGGGGTGGCAGGTCTAGCTAGTTGAAAAAAACAAACCTCATACTCAAAAACGAATATCCCATCCTGCCTCAAGCTCTTAAATCTAATGTGACTCTCCTCCCCCACACTCCAAGGGACGAAACGATCATAAAAGTCACTAGTGACTGTCTCCCAAGTCACTAGAGGAGACCCAATTGGTGGAGACCTAAAATATGTCCTCCACTACTTTCTAGCCGGTCCACAAAGCTGAAGAGTAACATAACAAACACCATGGGACTCAGCCAACCCAACTATCTCTACCAACTCCCTGCAAGTAGTCAAAAACTCATATGCGTGCTCAGTTTTCCCACCTTGAAACTAAAGTAGGTCCATCTTTCTGAACTTCTCATACCGGAGCTACTCATCCTCAGTCAATGCAGCTACTGGTGTATCTTGTCCCTCAACTGCTGGTGCTGGAGAAATCTCAAATATAGGGACTACCAGCAGCTGTACCATCTATCTCTGAGCCTTGGGAGCCTGCTACTTGCCTAGGACCTAAACCCTTACTCAGGTCTGTAGTATACCTGGTGTGCCTGTTGGCCTGCTAGTCTATGCCATAGTCTCAAGTATGCCGAAAACCCTAGGTAGAGTATCCTGTAGTAATGGCACTATCGCATATTGGGGAGGAACCTGATCTTCTCTGGCCTCCGTCACAGGCTCAGGAAATACCCCTCTTATGATCCCTGGTTGGTGCCTCTTCTCAGCCCTGGCCCCCACCTCGGCCTCTAGCTCTACCTCTACCTCTACCACGAGCTGGGGTCTAAGAAGAAATCTCGGGGGTTGGATACCCTCATCCCATAGAAGTTGATGGTTTAGTCCTATCGATCTGCTGAAAGAACATGCGATAACTCAGCACTTATACAAGGACCCACGCACAATAGAATTGAAAAAACTAAAAAGAGGATTTCCTAACAGTCTTCATAGCCCCTCGAAGATAAGTAATAGAAGTCTCTATAATGATCCTCAAGGCTCTACTAGATTGGATTTGTACATATGTGATACCTATGAACCGTGGGCTCCGATACCCATTTGTCACAACCCAAAATTGAGTGTGATGGCACTTTTCTAACCCACCAAAGGCAAGTTAGCCTAAAATTCTAAGTAAGTCAATAAATAAAAATAAAAGCAGAAGAGTAAAGTCTAACAAGATATATATATATATATATATATATATATATATATACACTCATAAGGAAAAATAGAAGAAAATTCTAAACCACCCAAGACTTGGTGTTACGTGTACAAGCCATTAATTTTGACAGAAATGAGAAAATACAAATCCAAATGTCTCAACCCTCAAATAGAACTAAACATAAGATAAATAGATGGCAAGAGTCTGATGAAGAAGACAAGCTTCTACCTCTCACACGTCCAAAAGCTCGGTACAATCCATGAGAGTAATAAAAATAAGAGGCACCAGGCTCAGATCCTACACAAATCTATAAGCAAGGGGTGAGTACCAAACAACAAGGTACTTAGCAAATGGAAACTAAACCCTAAGTAAAGTAATATGAAACACAGGTACACCTGACATCCCAACCATATACTGCCACAACTATACACCTACACTCAAACAACTCAGTCTATATGGTTTATAAAACAATTATCTCAGCATATACCAGACAGTCCACAAAAAGAAAGTACATATATGTTCTCATCAACATACTTAGGCATATATAAAAAATCTCAATTCTATATAATCACATAATAAAGTGTATGCAAATGCAATGTCAAATAATAGTGATGCATGTCTGTCCTACTGCACACATCCGCTGATCATCTCAGACCATAACCCATGGGGCCTTACATAGACCATGTATCAATCATCATTATAAAAGAGACCTCGGCCATAATATCCGCTGGAAAGGACCTCGGCCATAACATCCACCAAAAAAGACCTCGTCCAATCACCTCAATGGTAGAAACCTCGATCCTAATATACAGTATCTCACTCATATCACTTTCTCAGTCATCACATATAGTTATATGCACAAGTAATGAGTAGATACAAAGTAAATAATCATAAGATAATGCCATATAGTACACAATCACACAAATAGTCAATAACCCGAGAATTTACAATACTTAGACAATTATCCATATTCGATTTCCACAATCAACTCCTCATAATAGATGAATCATACTCAATTTACCATCACAAATACACCCTAACTCCCACACATAGGAAAATACAAGGTTCAACATACTTAACAATAGGTTAGAAATTCACTTGCCTTAGTCAAAGTCAAGATCAACCCAAAATCAAGGCTTTCCCTCTCCGACGATACTTCAAATCACCACAATCTAATCAAATATAGATTCACAATCACATTTTGTAGCTAATGATACTAAAATCAAACAATTCGGGTGAAAATGGTAAATGGTCAAAAATTTCATGTCGGAAAATGAACTCAAAATTTGAATATTATTAGATAAAAATATTCTTCAAGTAGTCAGGAATCTAATAGTGAAAACTATTTCAAAAATAGGGTTAAAATGAGTTCACAAACCCAAGTTTTGATAAAATTTTGGATTAGGCAAAAAACCCCAAAATCTCCAATTCAAATCACCAATGTTGAGGTTAAAATCATCATTTTATCTATAAAAATCAAAGATATAGGTTAAAAATAACTTATCCAAGGGTTTTCCATGAAAAATCTCTTCAAAAATCCCCTAACCGAGCTTGAAAGGTCCAAAAATAGTGAAAACATAATAAACCCCGATCAAAACCCCTCTCAGGTATCGCAAAAGCGATCAGGAGTTCGCTTAAGTGAATGTCGCTTAAGCGACACCCCTTTGCTAAATCGAAGGCACCAAGTATAGCAACCCAAGGAAATTCACTAAGTCACAATGTCTCTGAAACAATCCTCGGGATTCGTTCAAAATACCATATATGCTACCCTACTAAATTTGATGTTCTGGACTTAATGGAATTATTGAAACTTGAATTCGAGGCCTCCTTGACTCGAAATACGATAAGTTGGAGCTAAACTAGTTTCGACACTTGAAATATCCAAAATACCCCGGGACCTCTAAAAATTACTACAAAACCTTTCTAGTGTTAGAATCACTTCCCGAAACCATTAAAACATCAGAAATCCAATCTGAGCACCCGAACCTCAAATGTTCACCAAAGTCAAACTTGAATCAAACTTTAACTCAATTTATAACTTTGGACTTAAAATCTACGTTTCAACTCCAAATTGGTTCCGCCAACTCTTCTAGACCAATTTCCACATTTCAAAACTAATGAAATCGACGGAATTTGATTCTGAACTCAAAACTCTAAATGACTCCGAAACTCAAAAATTGATAATTTAAGCCTTTAAAACTCATTTCTTTAGCAAAACCTCAACTTTTCAGAAGATTTCCAAGAACCAACTTTTAGACACTATCAAAAGTGACTCGGAAGAACTAACATGAGGGGTAAAATGATAATTTTGTCAAAAATAACCTTCAGGGTCATTACACATTCTTTCAAAATTTTCTCAACTCGTCTTCTCTAAACCCTCTCTCAAGTTCAAGAAAGAAAAATTAGGGTTTCAATCTTCAAGTTCTTCAAGCTCCACTATTGTAAGGCTTTGCTTATAAAGGTATGTGAGAATTCATCCGTGGATCCTTTTCATCCATGGATTCCCAAAATTTTCTCTCTTTTCTATGAAATTAAATTCTACAAATTATAGAGTTTTTGATCAAATTGCATTGGGTCAATTCAATTATGTTTTTACTTAATTCCAATAGTCTATACATGCATGATTTGAGTTAAATTGCTTTTTTTTCATAAGTTTTGTAAGGAACCATGTATTATGCTATGAATTTCAAGTTTTAGACCATGAATTTATGAATGATTTATGAAAGTAATGTATTATGATTCAAGTATGTTTTCAAGTATAAAACCATGAATTGTGAAAGGTTTTCTCACAATATGCAAGATACGATGATTTGGATGCTTAGAAAGGAAAATATCCACAAATTCAAATTATGATCATGATTTTCAAGGAGCTACTCTTATGATGTATTTTCATGATGTTGGATTGGTTGTTTTACCCTTCCTAATGACTATGTTTTATAAATTCCATTGGGATATTGACTAAGCACCGATAGGACTTTGAGGTGGGGTTCGGTCCGGAAGCTCAAGAAGCGACCCAAGGGAGCCCTAGTAGCAACCTCTAGTCCCAAACTACATCGCCCCCATAGGTTTGCCTTAATTGGCCTAGCTAGTGGATCCACATATAGCTCAAGTTTATGATGTTCTCACGGAGTCTACCTTGTCAAGTAGCCTCTCTTTTTTCGGTATGGGAGTAACACCAAATTACATGTTATAGCTCGCATAGTTTTAAAGTCGGTTAAAGGTCCTGTCCCACAAATGAAATATGTTTTCTTATGAGTCCTTATGATGATTTCAAATGATGCATTGACCGCATGTTTCTACTTATGATTTTAAGTATCATGCTTTAAAATTATTATTGGTCTTGCATCTCATGTTATGTGATCATGATTATCTCATGTTTATGTCATGCATATTTCTCACACACTTAGTGCATTATATGTACTAACACATACTTTTTCCCTACATTATTTCATAATGTAGGGTCCGACAATCGTCATGCTCATCCTCCCACTCGTGGCTAAATTGGATTGCTAAGCTTTATCACTTGATTGGTAAGTCCTCGTGCTTCGAGGAAGTAACCAACATGATTTCATATTCCTCATCTAGACTAGTAGAGGCATGTTTTAGACTATCTTGAGTATGTAGTTCCGTTTATTCGAACATATATCTTTGAGTTTCTCTTTATTCGAGATTTTATTTCGAGACTTATCTTCCACATTAAGACTTGATTAATATCTTTACTCACCTTATGTATGCAATGTATGCTAAAAGGCTTGGTTGGAGTACTTTGGAATTCTAATTGCCGTGTCACCTCTAGAATCTAGCTTGAATCGTGATACTTATACTTTGCTTATTAATGATTGTCTAATGGTTAATGGGAACTCATAAATAATGCATAACTTTAGAAAAGTTAATGCAATCACACACAAATTAACTAAAGAAGAAAATGGATTATGACTCTTCCAAAAATGGATAAGTCAAGGACTATTTTTACTAAAGGAAAAAAAATCTGTTGGTACTTATAATATCTCAATTTGCATTGAAAATTTTTGTTTTGTATAGTGATTTATTTAGTTTAATATGATGATATCCTTTGTTTAAAATAGAGTTTGGAAAATGGAGTGCAATATTTTGCGCAAACCAATCGTTAGATAGATAAATAAGTCAAAGAAATGTCAAGTTAGCGGGACATATGATAACATTTCATTAAAAATAATTATTGCTGTGTGTTAGTTCTTAGAGATTTTCAAGACTGCATAAATATGTAGAAGCACGATTAACAAAAATTAAATAATTATATAATACAATAACATGATATTGAAATTTTTAAGAAAAAACAATAAGGATAAAAAGTCAACATACATACATATAGAAAAAAATGCACGCACATATATTTCACGTGAATTAATATAAAATCAAAGAGTATATATACAATAATAAAAAGATGTATTTCTTTAAGATAACACATAAAACAAAATTAATTAATATTGAAATTTTAAAGGAAAAATATACCACAAATATATTTTTTTATAAGAGTAAAATAGTTCATCCCCTACATAAGATAAAATAAACCTAATACTTTTCAAATAGAAATTAAATTATAAAGTTTTAAAATTACATTCCAAAAGCTCCAAAGGTAAATTTGAAGGGGGGCAGGGGGGGGGGGGATAATATGTTCTGAAATTTCTAACATAAATAAAAGAGAAAAATACCTTTCAATAAGGAATTAAAATATTTTCAATAATTTACGTGATATATTTGTTTTTAGCTCCTGCAATATCAATAAAGCGTTATACTAATCCTTACAATATTTTATTAAGCCCATTCAAGTTTTAATTAATTGAAAATACTCAATTTTGATCTTTTGCATGTAAAAATGTTGCAAATTTTAAAAATTATAACTGTTAAATCATTTAATTATTAAAGTATCATACTAAACTTGTATTGTTAATTCATATTTAAGACTAATTTAATTTCTAAAAGTAGTCTAGATATAACATTCTTTCTATAAAATGCTTAAGAAAATATTACAAGAACAAAAAGTTCAAATTTGCCCTCCTAGCTCCTACTCATCATATTAAATTATATAAAATTCCAAATTTACTCTCCTAGCTTCTATTCATCAAATTAAATACTTAAGAAAATATTACAAGAACTAAAATTTAAAATTTATCCTCCTGACTCCTACTCATCAAATTAAATAAAACTAAAATTTGAAATTTACCCTTATGACTCTTACTCATCAAATCAATTAAGAAAATATCACAAGAACTAAAATTTGAAATTTGCTCTCCTAGATCCTACTCATCATATTAAATTAAATAAAATTCCAAACTTACTCTCCTAGCTCATACTCATCAAATTAAATACTTGAAAAACATATTACAAGAACTAAAATTCAAAATTTACCCTCGTGACTCCTATTCCTCAAATTAAATTAATACCAAAATAAAAATTTATCCTCTGGCTCCTACTCATCAACTAAAATAGAATAAAATACTACAGCTTCTTAAACCTTTACTTTCTACTGGAAAGCATAGGAGTGCGACTTCAACAAAGGAGAGGCCATCAAGGATGATGGGAAATAGAAAGAAGACATCAACAGAATCAACCAGCATAGACTCCGAAGAAGATCAAGATTCTGAAGTGGGTGCTCATTTGCCTGGGCAGAATTTTTAATGTTTCAGTGAGGAAAATCGACGAAGATCTACACGACGTAGACAGCATGTCACTTACCATGATAATTGATGAAGATGAAGAAGAAGATGCTTATAAGCGATCTAAGGAGGTTGAATATCCCTCTCCAATTAAGGAGTTAGAGGTTCATCATTTGTCTCATGCAGCAACTTCCTATGGGGAGGAAAGGAAATTACGGGACAGCTTTTCCTCTGAAGAGAGCTTGCAGAATACAGAGCAAGAAGTTGAGATTGCAAAAGGAAGTGTTGATCTTTCTTCAGATGTAGGGTCTTCTACTATGACTGAGCAGGAAATATTTGAATCTGCATATCCAGATTTTAGTGATTTTGACAAGGACAAGGATGAATCCTGCTTTAAGGTTGGGAAAGTATGCGCTGTTTATGATACTCTGAATGTCATGCCTAGATTCTATGCTGTCATTAGGAAGATTTTATCCCCCTGCATTTAAGTTGAGCATAACTTGGTTAGAGTCATAGCCCCTGAATGAAGATGAAACCACATGGCTATTTGAGGGCCATCCAACTTCTTGTGGTAGGTTCAGACTGGGAAACTCAGAAGACACTGAAGATCATCCTATGTTCTCACATTTGGCATGTGACATAAATGGAAACATCTATGATGCAATAATGATATTTCCACTGAAGGAGAAATATGGGCCATCTTTAAAGATTGGGATATGAACTGGTGTTCTCATCTTGAGAGGAATCAAAAGTTCAACTATGAGTTTGTTGAGGTGTTGTCAGACTATGTTGATCATATTGGTGTGCTTGTTGCATACTTGGATAAAGCAAAACGCTTTACTTGTCTTTTCAATCGAGCAGGAGACCCATTTCTAGTTCCTGCAAAGGATTTGTTTAGATTCTCTCATTGAGTTCCTTGTTTTAAGATGACAGGGATGGAGAGAAGTGATATTCTTGAAGGATCCTTTGAACTAGACCTTGTTTCCTTACCTACAAACCAAGTAGTCATTTCTGCTTCATCCATAGACCAAAGAGAGACAGCTAATTTCATTGATTCTGTAAATTCTATAGAAAATTGGGCATCATCAGTACCTAATCAGGTTTCTGAACTTGAACTCTACAGATTTGCTGCTGAGAGATCACTGGAGGAGTTTCAAATTGGCAAATATTTGGCAATATACAGCGATGAAGATGCCTTGCCCAGGTACTATGGCCAGATAAAGAAGATAGATCTTCTCCCTGAGTTTGTGTTGCATGTGGCATGGTTATATGCATGTCCACTCCCTAAAACTA
Source organism: Solanum dulcamara (assembly GCF_947179165.1). Taxonomy (NCBI): domain Eukaryota; kingdom Viridiplantae; phylum Streptophyta; class Magnoliopsida; order Solanales; family Solanaceae; genus Solanum; species Solanum dulcamara. The sequence continues at coordinate 30,810,280 of NC_077240.1, read as the reverse complement.
CAATACAGTGGCATGATAAAACAATGCCAATTGGTTGTGGATTGTTTGAGTTTCGAAATAGTAATCTAAACAAATATACTGTAACCAACAACTTTTCACATGTAGTAGCAGCGGAACCTTTGAAGAAGGGTGTATACAAGATCTTCTCCGTAAATGGTAAAGTTTGGGCGGTATACAAAAACTGAAATGCTCAGCTGAAAGGTAATAAACTAGAAGATTTCGAATATGAGATTGTTGAAATAATGGATGTTTGTGATGAGTATGTAGATGTGAAGTTGTTAGTATGGGTAGAAGGCTTCAAGTCTGTCTACAAGCCTCGAGTGGAGCAAGAAGATGAGGCTGATGGAATAGTGAAAATATCTGTATATGAGCATCTCAGGTTTTCTCATCGAATTCCTACTTTTCGCTTGACTGAAGAGAGAGGTGGCAGCTTGCGAGGTTTCTGGGAGCTTGATCCAGCAACAATGCCTCTGTATTTACTCTTTACAGATTGAAATATTAAACTTTTTTTGTTTATCCTATACACCAAAATGTGAAGAGTTTTTATACTCTTAAATGTAATTGTAAGTGATAAAAAAGAATGCATTGAGAAGTTCTTAACATAAATAAAGTATCTTCATATTTATATATCTTCTTTCATTCACTATTTAATTGGAAAGAATGTTCCGCTTTGAGTACTATTATAACTAATATGCAATTATGTCTCAAAAGAAATTGAGATTTCAAATCTACAATTCGAAATATATATTTTAAAGAGATGTGAGAGTTTCAAAGGTTTAGATTTTTTTAACACAATTCATATTTGCTTATACTTCTCTTATTAATGATTACGAGTTGTTAATGCAGCAAATGGGAACCCATAGATGATGCATAACTTTAGAAATGTTAATGCAATTACACACAAATTAAGTAAAGAAGAAAATGGATTATGACTTTTATAAGTCTTCCAAAAATGGATAACTTTTATAACTCTTCTAAAAATGGATAAGTCAAAGACTATCTTTACTAAAATAAATTTGTTGATACTTGTAATATCTCGATTTGCTTTTAATTATTATTTTTGTTTAATTGTTGAATAGTGACTTTACGAGTATGACGAGTAACTTGCAATCTGCACCCCTAATGTATCACTCTTTGTGATTTACACCTTGATCTCCGTAGTTTCTTCTAAAACCACAAAAGTTACCTTTTTCAATTTATTTATAAGGATAAAATAGGAAATCAAAATTAATATTTTCCTCGAGATAATTTTTTATCCACAAGAAAGTTGGGGGATATTCTTTTAACCTTTTTTGATAGATCTACGTAATTTAGGTTTTAGCACTGCAATTTAAATAGTGTAATGACCCTGAAGGTCATTCTTGAAATTTTTCATAAAATGATCATTTTACCCCTTCTTTTAGTTGTTCCGAGTCATTTCTAGTTAGTATCGAGTATTGGTCTTGAGAAAAATCTATGAAAAAGTTGGGTTTTGTAAATTTTGAGTTTTCACAAGTTTTAAGTGTTCAAAAGTGGTAATTGGGGTCAATCGGAGCTAAGAGTCTTGGATTCAGATTCTATCTATTCTAGCATCTCCAGAATATGGAATTTGTTCTAGGAGAGTTTACGGAATCAAATTTGGAGTTATAACGAAGATTTGAGCTCATGAGTTGGAAATTTGAGGAATTTTAGGCCAAGGGTTGACTTTGATCAACTTTCAAAGTTTTGATGCTCGAAATTGAAATTCGATGACTCCTTGGATTCGGGGATGATTTTAGGCCTATGAGTGTTCTTGGTTGAGTTTTTGGAGGTTTTGAGTTTGTTTTGGTGTTTTGAGGCTTTAAGTTAGTTTAGTTACAACTTCTCGAATTTTGGGTCAAAGAGGCCTCGAATTCAAATTTTGATGATTCTAATGAGTCTGGAATATCAATTTTAGTAGGGGTGCATATATGATTTGTGTTTATGGAATTCCGAGGGTCAATTCGAATGAATTGGAAGAGTGTTTGACTGTAGTGTATTTTGGCACTGCAGGCCTCACGATCGCGAGGGGTTTTTTGCGAAAGCGACCAAGCAGGTTGCGATTGCGATGCCGCAAAAGTGATCCTTGGTGGCTTAAGTGACACCTGAGGGGTTTTGGTCAGGGGTTTATCCTATTTCACCATTTTTGAACTTTAAGAGCTCGAGAATTAATGCGATTTTTTGAGGTTTTCAAGTGAGTAAGCTTCTATGATCTTAACTTTCTATTACCCATTGTTTACAACATGAATTTGTGCTGTAATTTCCAAATTTGAACCCTAAATATTAGGATTTTTCAAAAACTTTAGAGTCTTCTTAAATTGATGATTCCGACCTCATTTCAACTCCTTTTTCAATTTTGTTTTCACTAATAGATTTCAAATACTCCAAGGGACACTTCATGAAAAAAATTCAGATTTTCTGTTCGTCTTCAAAATTGAGTATTTCAGATTGTTCGGGTCAATTTTGGCTCGATTTTTGAAAATACTGATTTGGGTATCGTTAGACTCGTGTTCTCATTAGGATTGCATAATTGAATAGATTACCTTTATTAGGAACGTCGTCATAATGGTAAAGCTCAGATTCTGGAGTAGTTCAGAATTGAAATCGAGGTAAGTGAATTTATAAACCTTTGCTTAAGCTTATAGGATCATGTATTCGTGTCTTACGTGTTTGGAAGTAATGGAAAGTGATTTTAGGGATTATTTGATGTTCAATTGGACTTGATAATGAATAATGGGGTAATAAATGGCAAATGAGATGACTTAGCATGTTGTGTTCGATATGAATTGATACTTGGCTTATTGTGAACACTTGAATATGTTGTTGTGATATGAGTTGTGACTTTTCGATTATATCATTCCATCATTATATTTTACACAGACATTTCCTATTTGCACTGATTCTAATACTTTGAGATGGAATTCGATTTGAGGATTATGCTGAAGGAAAATGTTTTTGGGGAGAGATGATTTATGTCGAAGGAAAATGATATGCCCTTTGGACTCATTAGGAGTTAGAGGATTCACCGGATGTTGTGTTCGGTATGTTGAAAGTCCATAAAATTACCTCAGTTGATCTTGTAGAGCTTGATATCACCAATTTTGATGTTATTCTTGGTATGAATTGGCTTATGCATGTTATGCCTCTATATGTTGTAGGTTCCGTATGGTCAAATTTTAGTTTCCTAATGAGCCAGTCCTAGGATGGAAAGGTAGTAATTCTATGTTTAAGGGTCAATTCATCTCATGCCTTAAAGCTCGGAAAATGATTTCCAAAGGTTGCATCTATCATCTAGTCCGGTTTAAAAATACTAACTCTGAAACTCCTACTATTGAGTCAGTTTCAGTTGTTAATGAGTTGCTAGAAGTTTTTCCCAATGATCTCCCAGGCATTACTCCCGAAAGGAAAATAGACTTTGGTATCGATCTTCTCCTAGATACTCAGCCTATCTCTATAATGGCCCCAGAGAAATTAAAATAGTTAAAGGAGAAGTTGAAGGATTTGCTAGATAAGGGTTTTATTATATCGAGTATCTCCCAATGGCGTGCTCTAGTTCTCTTTGTCAGAAAGAAGGATGGGTCCTTTCGTATGTGTATTATTTTCAAGCAACTGAACAAGGTCACAATTAAGAATAAATATCCTATTTCGAGGATTGATGACTTGTTCGATCAACTTTAAGGAGCAAGTTACTTTTCAAAGATGGATCTTCGATTGGGTTATCATCAACTCCGAGTAAGGGTATGTGATATTCCGAAGATGAATTTTAGAACTCAGTATGGTCAATTTAAATTCTTGGTTATGTCTTTTGGACTAAAGAATGCCCCTGCAGATTTTATGGATTTGATGAACATGATGTTCAAGAAATACTTGGATTTGTTTGTGATTGTTTTCATTGATGATATTTTAATTTATTCTCAAAGTGAGGAAGAGCATGCCGATTATTTGAGAATGGTGTTGTAAATTCTCAAGGACAGTCAGTTGTATGCAAAATTTAGTAAATGTGAATTTTGGTTAAGGTCAGTTGCTTTCCTTGGCCACATCGTCTCAGGTGAAGGAATTATGGTTGATCCAAAGAAGACTAGAGTGGTTAAGAATTGGCCTAGACCATTGAATTCTTCTGATATTCATAGTTTCTTAGGCTTAAGCGGTTATTATAGATGGTTTGTGGAAGGTTTCTCTTCCATTGCATTGCCCTTGACTATTTTGACTCAAAAGAAGGTGAAGTTCCAATGGTCCGAGGCATGTGAGAAAATCTTCCAAGAGTTGAAGGATAGGCTTACATTCGTTCCAGTGTTGACCTTACCAGAAGGTTCTGATGGGTTCGTCATGTATTGTAATGCGTCACGAGTTGGTCTTGGGTGTGTTCTAATGTAAAATAGTAAAGTGATAGCTTATGCTTCAAGGTAACTCAAGGTCCATGAGAAGAATTACCTAACTCACGATTTGGAGTTGGCAGTGGTGGTAATTGCTTTCAAGTTATGGAGACACTATTTGTATGGTGTCCATGTGGATATTTTTACCGATCAAAAGAGTTTGCAATATGTGTTCAATCAAAAGGAGACTTGAACCTTCGACAAAGGAGATGGCTTAAATTATTGAAAGATTATAATATGAGTGTACTATACCATTCATGTAACACCCCAAAAGTTTTTTTTAGCAAATACCTAAATTTTTGATTTAGAGTATTTTGATAGTAAAGATATATTATATGTTTGCACTTCTTGAATGTGAACTTGATGACATTTAAACTTGTTGGAAGTGTTATGGTGTAGTTATATAAACTACTCCTACTATGATTATCTTTTCAATTTATTAAATGGACTAGATATTTACAAAAGTGGGGAAACTTCCTTTTTGTTATCATTTATTTTCTCATTTCTTTAAGTTCCTATCCTTTCACCTTATCCTCTCCACCAACCCTCCAATTTCGTTTTTCTTCAAGAAATACAGAAACCAAAATCTCCCTTCTCTCACATATTCATCCACCAAATCGATCATCAAGACTTTCCTTGCTTGATCCCCAAACAAACTCCACACGATTGAGGTAAGCTATAAACCCGTTTTTGGAATTGACTGTTGTTAGTGTTTTTAGCATAATCTCTTATATAAAGCTTTGTTTTAAGTGATTCAAGATGTTCTAGAAACATATTTCATCTGTTTACAACTTTCGTTCAGCTCTCAAAACTCAAATCTTCATGTATTTACTTGAAACTGGGCGAGGAAGTACATGGCAGGTGCTGCCCAGAATTCTGTTTGTGCAAACTCTACTTGTACTACTGTTAGTGTTTTGACGATATCGTTTTGTACAAAATGAATTTTGAGTTAATTTCTATTGTGTTGGAAACTAAAGACATAGATCTACAAGTTTGGTGAAGGGTATAAAGTCCATTTTTACCGTTTTCAGTTCCCAAACTTAGATACAACTGGACAAGTATGTCTGTCCAGATTTTTTATTTTCAAAATTTATCATGTGTACCTGTTAGTATTTTGGGGATATCGTTTTATATAAAATTCTTTTGAGTTGATTTCTGTTGGGTTGGAAACTAAAGACATAGATATACAAGTTTGGTGAAGGGTATAAAGTCCATTTTTGCCGTTTTCAGTTCCCAAACTTAGATACAACTGGACAAGTATGTCTGTCCAAATTTTTGATTTTCAAAATTTATCATGTGTACCTGTTAGTATTTTGGGGATATCGTTTTATGTAAAATTCTTTTTGAGTTGATTTCTATTGGGTTGGAAACTAAAGACATAGATCTACAAGTTTGGTGAAGGGTATAAAGTCCATTTTTGCCGTTTTCAGTTCCCAAACTTAGATACAACTGGACAAGTATGTCTGTCAAGATTTTTGATTTTTAAAATTTATCATGTGTACCTGTTAGTATTTTGGGGATATCGTTTTATATAAAATTCTTTTTGAGTTGATTTCTATTGGGTTGGAAACTAAAGACATAGATCTACAAGTTTGGTGAAGGGTATAAAGTCTATTTTTGCCGTTTTCAGTTCCCAAACTTAGATACAACTGGACAAGTATGTCTGTCCAGATTTTTGATTTTCAAAATTTATCATGTGTACCTGTTAGTATTTTGGGGATATCATTTTTGTATAAAATTCATTTTGTACGAAAAGATATCCTCAAAACACTAACAGGTACACATGACAGATTTTGTAAATCAAGAATCTGGACAGACATACTTGTCCAGTTGAATCTAAGTTTGGAAACTAAAAACGGCAAAACTGGACTTTATACCCTTCACCAAACTTGTAGATATGTGTCTCTAGTTTCCAACCCAACAGAAATCAACTCAAAAAGAATTTTATACAAAAAGATATCCCCAAAATACTAACAGGTACACATGATAAATTTTGAAAATCAAAAATCTGGACAGACATACTTGTCCAGTTGTATCTAAGTTTGGGAACTGAAAACGGCAAAAATGGACTTTATACCCTTCACTAAACTTGTATATATATGTCTTTAGTTTCCAACCCAATAGAAATCAACTCAAAAAGAATTTTATATAAAACGATATCCCCAAAATACTAACAGGTACACATGATAAATTTTGAAAATCAAAAATCTTGACAGACATACTTGACCAGTTGTATCTAAGTTTGGGAACTGAAAACAGCAAAAATGGACTTTATACCCTTCACCAAACTTGTAGATCTATGTATTTAGTTTCCAACCCAACAGAAAGTAACTCAAAATTCATTTTGTACAAAACGATATCGTCAAAACACTAACAGCAGTACAAGTAGAGTTTGCACAAACAGAATTCTGGGCAGCACCTGGCATGTACTTCCTCACCCAGTTTCAAGTAAATACATGAAGATTTGAGTTTTGAGAGCTGAACGAAAGTTGTAAACAGATGAAATATGTTTCTAGAACATCTTGAATCACTTAAAACAAAGCTTTATATAAGAGATTATGCTAAAACACTAACAACAGTCAATTCCAAAAACGGGTTTATAGCTTACCTCAATCGTGTGGAGTTTGTTTGGGGATCAACCAAGGAAAGTCTTGATGATCGATTTGGTGGATGAATATGTGAGAGAAGGGAGATTTTGGTTTCTGTATTTCTTGAAGAAAAACGAAATTGGAGGGTTGGTGGAGAGGATAAGGGGAAAGGATAGGAACTTAAAGAAATGAGAAAATAAATGATAACAAAAAGGAAGTTTCCCCACTTTTGTAAATATCTAGTCCATTTAATCAATTGAAAAGATAATCATAGTAGGAGTAGTTTATATAACTACACCATAACACTTCCAACAAGTTTAAATGTCATCAAGTTCACATTCAAGAAGTGCAAACATATAATATATCTTTACTATCAAAATACTCTAAATCAAAAATTTAGGTATTTGCTAAAAAAAACTTTTGGGGTGTTACAACTCTCTCCCCCTTAAGAAATTTCGTCTCGAAATTTACCTTGTTTTAGTCATGAAACAAGTATGGATATTGAGTCCTCATGTCTTCCTCTCTCTCCCAGGTGGCTTCTTTTCCAGAATGGTTCCTCCAAAGTACCTTTACTAAGGGAATTCTCTTGTTTCTAAGCTGCTTCATTTCACGAGCTTGAATTAGGATAGGTTCTTCTTTATATGTCAAATCTGGATTAACCTCAATAGATTCTACTGGAATAACATGAGATGGATCAGAACGATATCTTCTGAGCATCGAAACGTGGAATACATTGTGGATTTTCTCCAACTCAGGCGGCAAAGCTAATTTATATGCAACTGGTCCTACTCTTTCTAGTATCTCGTAAGGCCCGATAAATCGAGGACTAAGTTTTCCATTTTGGCCAAATCTCATAATCTTTTTCCATGGAGAAACCTTTAAAAATACTTTATCGCCAACTTGATGCTCAATTTCACGCCTTTTCAGATCAGCATATGACTTTTGTCTATCCGAAGCTATTTTTATACGATCCTTGATGACTTTTACCTTATCTTCAGTTTGTTGCACAATCTCAGGACCAATGAGTTTTCGTTCACCAACTTCACTCCAGCAAAGAGGAGTTCTACACTTCCTCCCATATAAGGCTTCGTAGGGTGGCATGCCAATGCTTGATTGGTAGCTATTGTTATAAGCGAATTCTATCAAGGCTAGGTGTCTGTCCCAACTACCTTTAAATTCCATAATGCAAGCTCGAAGCATATCTTCCAAAATTTGAATCACCCTCTTGGATTGGCCATCTGTCTGAGGATGGAAAAATGTACTAAAGTTCACCCTAGTGCCCAAAGCTTCTTGCAAGCTAGTCCAGAATCTAGATGTAAACCTTGGGTCTCGATCAGATACAATAGAAACAGGAACTCCATGTAGTCTCACAATCTCATTAACATACAATTCTGCTAGACGTTCAAGTGGGTAGTCCATTCTGACGGCCAAGAAGTGAGCACTTTTAGTGAGCCTATCAACTATAACCCAAATTGCATCATGACTTCTTTAGGTACGTGGAAGCCCAGAAACAAAGTCCATGGTTATTCTTTCCCATTTCCACTCAGGTGTTGATAAGGGTTGTAATAATCCCGTTGGGACTTGATGCTCGGCCTTTATCTGTTGACAAGCTAAGCATTTAGAAACATATACCGCAATATCCTTCTTCATACCATTCCACTAGTAGTGTTCTTTGATGGTTTGGTACATTTTTGTGCCTCCAGGATGTATTGCATATGGTGACGTATGTGCTTCATTCAAAATTTCTTTCCTCAAGTTGTCATCCTTTGGAACACATAACCTATTATGATAAAATAGAGCACCATCCTCCCCAAAAGTAAAATTAAGCTTTCCTCCAGTTTGAACTTCTTTGATCAATTTCACAAGCTTCTCATCTAACTGTTTTGCTTTTTTCACCTGTTCAAGTAGAACTGGCTTGACTTGCAACCTAGCAACAATAGACCCATCAGAATTAATTGCAAGACAAGCATTCATGGCTCGTAAGTCAAGGAATGAAGTCAAAGGATTAATAGATAAGCTAGCAAAGGCTTTGCGACTTAGAGCATCCGCAACTACATTGGCTTTACCAGGATGATAGTCAATGGTACAATCATAATCTTTAATGAGTTCAAGCCATCTACGCTGCCTCAAATTCAATTCTTTCTATGTGCCCAAGTACTTCAAACTCTTATGATCGGTAAATATGTGACATTTTTCTCCATATAAGTAATGCCTCCAAATTTTCAATGTAAACACTATGGCAGCGAGCTCAAGGTCATGAGTAGGATAGTTCAATTCATGTGGTTTCAATTTTCGGGAAGCATACGCAACAACTTTCCCTTCTTGCATCAGGACACAACCCAAACCATGATGAGAAGCATCACTATATATCACATATTCTTTACCTTCAGTTGGTAGAGTAAGTATAGGAGCTTGTGTCAATAAGGATTTGAGCTTTTCAAAACTTTCCTGGCATTTGTCATCCCATGCAAACTTGACATTCTTCCTCAAGAGTTTAGTCAAAGGGGAGGCGATAATGGAGAAGCCTTTAACAAACCTCTTATAGTATCCCGCTAAACCCAAGAAACTTCTTACTTCAGTTGGACTTTTAGGTGGTTTCCATTCAACAATTGCTTCAATTTTATTAGGATCCACCTTCACCCCTTCGGCTGACACAACATGTCCCAGAAAGGCCACTTCACCGAGCCAGAATTCACATTTAGAAAGCTTAGCATAAAGCTTCTTCTCTTGCAGAATTTGCAAAACAATTCGAAGATGTTTATCATGCTCTTCTTCATTCTTGGAATATATCAAAATATCATCTATAAAGACCACCACAAATTGATCAAGATAAGGCCTAAATACTCAATTCATCAAATCCATGAATATTGCAGGAGCATTAGTTAATCCGAATGGCATCACTAAGAATTCATAGTGACCGTATCGAGTTCTAAAAGCAGTTTTAGGAACATCTTCCTTTCTAACACGCAGTTGGTGATATCCAGACCTTAAATCAATCTTTGAGAATAAATTTGCACCCTTCAACTGGTCAAACAAATCATCAATCCTTGGTAGTGGATATCTGTTCTTGATTGTTATTTTGTTCAATTGTCTATAGTCAATACAAAGTCTAAGAGTACCATCTTTCTTCTTCACAAATAGCATAGGGGCTCCCCAAGGAGAAACACTTGGACGAATAAAACCTTTCCCAAGAAGTTCTTGCAACTGAGTTTTTAATTCCCTTAATTCTGCTGGTGCCATTCTATAAGGAGTGATAGAAATAGGAGTAGATCCAGGATTGAGCTTAATTGGAAATTCAACTTTTCTTTTTGGTGGTAACCCAGGAAGATTTTCTGGAAACACTTCAGGAAAGTCACACACAGTAGGTATATCTTTAAGGCAAGACTCTCCACACGTGTATCAATTATGTGAGCAAGATATGCACTACAACCTTGATGAATCATTTTTCTTGCTAAGGCCGCAGAAATAATATTAGATGACAATGATCTTTCACCGTGTACAATAATGTGTGAAAATGTAGGGTCCTTAAAAGTCACCTGCTTAGACCTACAATCCACTACTGCATGATATTTATAAAGCCAATCCATACCGATAATAATATCAAAATCGTGGAAAGGCATTTCAATCAAATCAACAGAAAAGATCAAGTTTTGAATCATGAAAGGACAAGCTTGGTAAATTCGATTACAGACAACTTGGTAACCTAAAGGACTTTCAACCAGAACATCAAAGTTAAGCCTCATAGATTTCACATTTTCAGGAAGAACCAGTGATGAACAAATATAGAAATGTGTAAAGCCAGGATCAAATAGTGTAAACACAGATAAGCCATATAAGTCAAATTTACCGACAACCACGTCCTGTCCCTCTTGATCATCTCTCTGCCTCATAGCATAAGCTCGTGCAGTAGCTCTGGACCCGCTAGCTTGATTTGCTCCACTTGCCCCTGCTGCTTGGTTGGTTTTAGGCCTTGCACCTCTATTGGTTTGTGGAGGATTATTAGAAGACTTCTGCATTGAGCCCTCAGTGTACACGGGAGGAATGTTTTTAGGATTTGGACAGTCCTTCACTTTATGATCAAAGCTGCCACAATTAAAACAAGCACCAGAAGCTCTCCTACAAGCACCATAATGATTCTTTCCACATTCTGCACAAGTGGGAACGCGAGTCTTGCCTTGGCTATAACTCGGGGTACTAGCTGTAGAAAAATCTAGTCTGCTTTGTTTCGGTTGATTTGACTTGTTGACACTACCAGCCTTAGAATCATCAAACCTTCCCTTCTTGGATGGACCTCCAAAATCTGACCTAGGCTTCCGGAATCTATTTTCATGTCTACTAGCTTTTTCCTTATCAAGTCTTTCCTAAGTGAAATCAGCAGAAACTAATTTATAAAAGTTCTCATGTTGCAGGATTGCCACATTCTTTCTGATGGAATCGTTTAGGCCATCTTCAAACCTCCTGCATTTATCTTTTTCATCGGTAATAATGCCTCCAGCATAACGAGAGAGTCTAAGAAACTTTTGTTGATACTCAGCAATAGACATGCCTCGTTGCCTTAGATTCAAAAACTCTTTTTTCTTAGCATCACAATAAGCAGGCGGGACATATTTCATACGAAACTCTTTAACAAAATCATCCCAAGTAAGAACTGGAGGTTTTGCTTTTGCATTTGGCACACCTACCCACCAGTCATAAGCATCCTTCTGCAATAACGAGATGGCATACTTGAATTTGGCAACATCAGAACACTCCAGCTGCTCAAACACTCTCTCCATACGCTCAAGCCATTGTTTAGCATCTGTGGGATCAACAGTACCTTCAAATTCAACTCCACCCATTTTCCTCATTTTTTCAAAGTTTAACCCACGGGGGTCATGGGTCGTTTCAGCCATACGGTGAAAGAATTCAGCCATTTGTTGAAAAGGAGGGTTCATAACGTGAGTACCAGGACTCATGTGAGGATGTGGACCAACTCTTACTCCTTGTTGATTTCCCACACCAGACCCACTAGTATGAGGAATAGATTGACTCGAGGACTGTTCGCCAATTCCTTCTTGTGTATGAGGTTGGGAATGAGAGTCACCTGTATCTTCACGAGCAGCTTCCATAGGTCTACGAGAAAAAGAGGCCATAACTTAACTCCTTCAAAAGTGAAGATCACATTGTATTAGGGACATGAATATGATACATTTGCAACTTACATGCATTAAATATACTATTTACCCTATAGTGATTAACTAATATAACCCAAACCTTCCAAAAACAAAAAAAAACAAGTGTGCACAATAAAATTCCTAGAACCACAAACCTAGGCTCTGATACCAACACTTGTAGCGACCATCCAGGGAGGATGCTACTATAAAAAAACGTATATTACATTCGTGACACAAAAAACAAATATATATATATATATATAACTTTCTGTAAGGCCCATTTATATGATCAAAAAATGAAAGGTGTAAGTTGTTAGCCAACTTAATTTTTTTTTTCCATCTCAATTAAATCAAATAAAAATTTCAATTTAGGACGGGCGACTTCTCAAAATAGTTTTATTTTAAAAAAAAATATCTTCCGAGACAATCATGTATTACGATAATTTATGCTTCATTCAAATGTTCTAACTCCAAAGGGTAATTTAGTACTTCATAAAATTTAGAAATGTACATACCCCAAAATTTACAAAACAAGCAACAATTTTTAAGTTACAACTCTCAGAAATACGTACATAAATACAAATACACAAGCAAACCATAAATCGTATACACGTCCCAAAATACTACAAAATATAGGTGCCTATATGCAAATGTGATCTTCCTTAAAGCTCCCAAAACTTCAACTCCAATGGCCAACCTCAAGCATCTTCTCGGACATTTCCTACGATAGAAACAACTATCGCTAAGCATAAAGCTTAGTGGTGCAAAACTACAAGTTTGAAGCCTTTGGGTTCTTCAACTTATTTTCTCAAGTCATGGCAGCACAAATGTACACATAACAAATAAATCAAGACAACAAATATATCATGACTATCAAGTTCGATATGAAAAAGGCTAAGTGCCAATAATTCATGAAAACACGTTAATAAGCTTTAACATTAAGTTTCACCCAATGTGTACGTCATGCCTTCACACCAAACATGATCAAGTCTCAAGAAGGACCGGAGCCCTGTATCAAGAAGAGTAAACACCCAATAATCAAGAGAACCAAGAACCATATTAAAAATGGCTTCCTAATTCGTACTTAAAATGGACAACTTCCATACTTAAGACGAACTAAAAATCCATAATCAAGATGGCAAAGGGTCCGAAACAAGAGGCATGCCAATGGTGACAAAGTCACATCCACAAGAAGGACAAAGTCCACAAGAATGTCAAGTGATCAAACAATCCGTACAAGTGGGCGAGTTAAACAAGTGTCTTGCAATTTCCAAAGATACCAACATGACAAGACATATTTCAAGAAAATAACAAATATACCAAGATAGGCTTTTAATATATTAGTAGGTAACAAGAGTTTATACACAAACCTCAGCCCTTTTAGCATACAACAATTCAACAGTCCCACAAGACTTCAAAAGTTCAAACCGTAGGCCATCAAATGTCTCAAGTTCTTCAACTTGCACACGATATAAACAACCTTAAAAATACCATTAAATATCTTATTTAAATTTCCAGAATATCCATAATATTTACATAAAACAAGATTTATTATTGCAATTAAGCCTAGAATGTTTCAACCCGAATTATGTTACCAACACAGAAAATTTGGAAAGTCAAGTATCGCAGCTTGAATCTAAATTTCGAAACTCAAAAATGCAAACCTGGATTTTATACCCTTCATGAAACTTTTAGATATATGTCTTAAGTTTGCAACCCAAAAAGAATCAACTCAAAATTCATTTTGTACGAAAAGATATCCTCAAAATACTAACAGGTACACATGACAGATTTTGTAAATCAAGAATCTGGACAGACATACTTGTCCAGTTGAATCTAAGTTTGGAAACTGAAAACGGCAAAACTGGACTTTATACCCTTCACCAAACTTGTAGATATGTGTCTCTAGTTTCCAACCCAACAGAAATCAACTCAAAATATATATTTTTTTTTGTGTCACGAATGTAATATACGTTTTTTTTGTAGTAGCATCCTCCCTAGAGGGTCGCTACAATTCAGGTAAGGCAAATGTGGTTACCGACGCTCTTAATAGATTATTCATGAATAGTGTTGCTCATATTGAGGATGAGAAAAAAGAGCTAGTTCGATATGTGCATAGATTAACCCTTTTGAGAGTTTGATTGGTTGATTCTGAGGATAGTGATGTTATTGTGCAAAATGGTTTAGAATCATCTTTGGTGGCAGATGTTAAGGAAAAATAAGATAGTGATCCCACTTTGGTTGAACTGAAGAAGGCAGTTGCCAAACAATCCATTGAAGCTTTCTCCCAAGGGGGAAATGGTGTTTTAAGATATCAAAGTCGATTAGGTGTTCCTAATATTGATGTCTTGAGGGAAATTATATTGTCTGAGGCTTATAGTTTGTGGTATTCTATTCATTCCGGGTTCAACAAAGATGTATCGTGATTTGAGGGAAATGTATTGGTGGAATGACATGAAAAGAGATATTGCAGAATTCGTGACTATGTCCAAACTGTCAACAAGTGAAGGTTGAGCATCAAAAACCGGGAGGTTTGGCTCAAGACATTGAGATTCCTACTTGGAAGAAGAAAGCCTTGAATATGGACTTCATTATTGGTTTGCCTCATACTCGAAGGCAACCTGATTCTATTTGGGTGATCATTAACCAAATGACAAATTTGGCTCATTTTCTCTCTAGTAAGACTTCATATAAAGTCGAGGATTATACTAGATTATATATTCGAGATTTCTTTAAGTTTAATGGTGTTCCATTGTCTATCACTTCAGATCGAGGTACTCAGTTTACATCTCAGTTTTAGAGGTCCTTCCAAAAATTCCTTTGTACTCAAGTAAAGCTTAGTACAACTTTTCACCCACAGACGGGTGGCCAGGTCGAGCGTACAATTCATACATTAGAGGACATGTTGAGAGCATGTGTTATTGATTTTAAAGAAAATTAGGATGATCATTTGCCATTAATAGAGTTTGCTTATAATAACAGTTATCACTCTAGAGTTGAGATGACTCCATTTGAGGCTTTGTATGAAAGAAGGTATAAATCTCTTATTGGTTGGTTTGAGGTAGGTAAAGTTGCTTTGATAAGAATCGAGTTGGTATTTGAGGCTATGGAGAAAGTGAGGCTGATTAGAGATAGATTAAAAATAGCCCAAAGCTTACAAAAATCCTATTCGGATGTGAGAAGAAGAGAACTTAAATTTGAGGTTAATGATTGGGTTTACTTGAAAATTTTATCCATTAAGGGTATGATGTATTTTGGTAAAAAGGGGAAGCTAAGTCCCCGCTATGTTAGGCCATATCAAATTTTAAGGCGGATTAGTAAGGTGGCTTATGAGTTAGATTTTTCTTCTGAGTTGGCATAGGTGCATCCAGTGTTCCATGTATCTTTGTTAAGGAAGTTTGTTGGTGATCCTAGCTCTATTGCTCCCTTGGATAGCATTGAGGTAAAAAAAAGTCTTTCATATGAAGAGGTTCTGATTGAGATTTTGGACCAGCAAGTTAGGAAGTTGAGGAACAAGGAAATAGCTTTCCTTCCGTCCCTAGTTGAGGGTGCTACATGGGAAGCCAAAGCCGATATGATGTCCCTATATCCTCATATCTTTCCTTCCGTCCCTAGTTAAGGTATTTAGTTCCTTCATGATCCAATCAGCCCAAATCATGTGCTTCAGTTGTTCTCATGCTTTCGTATGCATACATGTTCATGAAATGAGTTTTGAAGTCATGTTTTAGTTTAAGATTGAAGATTTCATGTTTGATGCATTTTTGAGATGTGTTGCATTCATGCTGGATTGTTATGTTCCTTTCTTATTCAATTCATGCAAGCTTGAGTCTCGTTCGAGGATGAATGTTTCCAAGGGGGAGATATTGTAAGATACTAGAAGTTGGAAAGTCCTAAAACGATGTTCAAAAGATGAATTTCCAAAATAATGAAGCTTTTGGCACTAGGTGATGACCACGAACGCTATCACTGGCCGTGTTCGTCACCACGGTCTGTGGTGTGCTACCATGGTGGAGGTTTAGAAACTTAGGCTTTGTAGAGAAGGGTCCACGATAGGGACTACAGGCCATGGTGAGCATCACGAACCGTGGTAACCTCTGTGGTAACCCCTCCCCTAAGACCCTCAGATTCCACTCCAAGTCTGGGACCACGTCCCAACCACCACGGGGCGTATTTCCCTTCACGGACCATAGTGGGTCTCATAGTTGTTACCTTTTCTCCATAAGTTCAGTCCCTCACCACAAAGGGGATCACAGTTCATGAGATTTTTGTTGCATTGACCAATCAAATAAATATTTTAATGATTTCATGACTTTATTCATGTTTAAAAGATATTGGTCTTGCATCTTATGATTCATATATATTACATCCTATTGTTATTTTTCATGTATCTTCTCACATATTAGTGCATTCGCTGTACTTACGCATACTTTTTACCTACATTAATGCATTCCATGTACTAACATATACTTTTTACCTATTTTGTATCATAATATAGGGATAGACGATTATGCACATCCTCCTCTCTCTCATGGCTAAAGTTCATTATTGTCGCTTTGTTAGTGAGTCCTCATGTTCTGAGGATGACGAGACATTTACTTGCTTATACGCATATGACTTTATTTTATCTTTCATATTGGGTGAGCTAGGAGATTGTATCACTCCCTCATCTAGTAGTAGAGGCATGTTAGATAGTGAAGAGTCTATACTGTCATTTCCTCATTTTGAGACTTATGTTTTATTTGAGTTTATGCTTCCGTACCCCTTTTGGTCTTGTTTATTTACTTCATTTACCTTATGCTCATGAATGTTATGCTAAGAGGCTTGGTAGAGGTCCTTCGGGATTCTAATCGTCGTGTTACCACTAGATCCTAGGTTGGGTCGTGATATCAGCCCCAATCCATTATCGAATTGCGTTAGACCTCATGTGACTCAGATTTTGTCGAAGTCTAGCCTAGTCATAAAATTTCTAAGTTACTACTCAAAAGTTTTCTGGCCCAATTTTTTTCCCCATTGTCTTATCCATCACGACTAGAATTGACCATTACAAGAAAAGAGTATCCATTTCTGAGAATCAATTTGAATTCATGTCGGAATGATCGACTACTGAAGATATTCATCGTGTGCGAAGATTGGTGAAAAAATGTAGGAAAAGAAAGAGAAACATGTTATATATGATGCCATTGACCTTGAAAAGACCTCTAACAAAGTCTCGAGAGATGTTTTGTAAAGGTACTTGGAGGCTAGAGATGTCCCAATGATTTATATTAGGGAAATAAAGGACATGTACAATTGTCACACTTCAAATCTACACCCTGAACATAACACGATGCATGGAACTATGAGTGGCCCCAAGATAACCCTTGGCCTGGCATGAAACATACAAACTCAAACTGAAAAGAAGTGTGGAAGCTAATACATGTGATGAACTCATATAGCATAGACAAATACTAAAAAGATATTGTGACTGGATATACATTTATTTGAAAAGTTAATACAACTTTGACTGACTATCTATGAAGCTACTACTAATACTGATGAGCAACTGAGACAAATCCCTAAGCTACTCTAAACAATAGGTAAGAATAATATAAACTATGAACTCTGAATAGATTTTCCCTCAAAGAATAAAGGCTTACTATCTATTGATTGGAATCGCTGCACCCCACTAGCCATGAGTTTGAGAACGGACATCAAAATCTACATCATAAAAGTATGCAGTGCAGAGAAAATATGTGAGAATGTACTAGGTAAATAAGAAACGCAAACATAATCATGAAAATAGCATAATGAAGACAATGAAAAAAGGTTTTCAAAAATCATATATATAATGAGAGAACTTGAAGAGAAAACAATTGGAGTTCATGTCTAAATACCATTAAAAATCTTCTTTCAAAAGCATATGTAGAGATAAGTCTATTTCAGAATCTTGCATAAACATATACATAACATAGCATACTTAAAAATAACTATAATATGTAAGAGTGTATCATATAAAAGGATAGCTGGGGATTTTTTTTATAACCGACATACACCATGTGAGCTCATGATGTCCAACAGCTAACCTAGTTGGGCGGGTTTCCCTATACCTTTCCAAGGTGTAGGACTATATCATATCTATGCGGATCCACTAAGTGCCTCTCAGGGTCATATGGATGTCTGAAAAAGTGGTATACTCAATTCCTACGGTGGCATGTAATTATGAGACTTAAAAATTGCTAATAAAGGTCCACGGATGCTAACGAAAACCGTCATCCGTAAAGTCCACTCGCTACTAAGTTGTCCTCCCAAAATAATATACATAAATATAATTATCATAGGTATATAAACCTCTTATCATTCATATCACATGTGAGGCTAAACTCAAAAATCATATCTTGAATCATAAGTGAGATTAAGCTCAAAATCATATCTTAAAATAACCTGTATTTAGGTTGTAAATTGTATTATGCTTGCTTTCATGTTTAAAAGTCATAAATGCATAAGAGACTATAAAAGAAATCATGCTAAACCTAGAAAATACTCAAAAGTAGCTTTCATAAATTCATATATAATATTGACACGTGCTTGGAGAATCATAATCATATAATAAAATAGGTAGTTCATAGTAGTTCCTTGATATGCATAAAAAATCTTTCATAAAAATTCTAACTTTGCGTAAAAATCACAGCTTGAAGAAGATTGGGTAAAACCCTAGATTTAAATAAAATTCATCATATAATCAAAATACTTTAGGCATGAGAGCAAAAGAAATACTCTCATTGAAGCCTTACATACCTAGAAGGAAAACAATGACTTGAAACCTTGGATTGAGGCTTGAAGGTGAAGAACCCTAGCTTTTTTCTTGAGAGAACTTAGAACGTGTGACTGTGATTGGTCTGAGGGTTGGGTATGAATGAGGAGGTTATAAGATAGGCTTAGATAAGTTAATTGAGAGTAAAAGGTCAAAAATACCCTTCTGGAAATGTAAGAAAACCATAAAAATTGAAAAATTAAATGATCTTTTAATAAGTCTTGTCGGCCAAATCGGCGATCTAGATATTCCATCACCGACCTATTTGGCGAACCGCCGAATGAGAGCTTTAGATCGCCTAAAATAATAATTTATGAAGATTTTTAGGTCCATTCGACGAGCTCAAACGGCGATGTGCCAAATCCATTCGGCAAGTCACTGAATCGACCCTAAGCTCACAGAATTACCCTATCTAGACATACTTCAATAAAACAACCATAACTTTCTATTCCAAACGCTAAATGACGCAAACTTGACGACATTGGAAAGAAAACTCATAGACCTTTAATTTGGTAGATCATGTACCACTTAACTTTTATATGCTGAGAGATATGACCGTTTGAAATTGATCCTTATATGAACTCATACTAAAACTTAGCCAATAGGAATGCTTTGAACTTGACTTGGTGTTTGAGGTTCCTTATAACCCTAAATCACATCCAATATACTTCAAATACCTAGGAAAGAACCTTAAAATATATGCATAACTTATAATTCATTGGGTTTGGGCTTATATGCATACGAAGAATGGTTCGAATCTTAGCTTAAAAAAATTTAGGGTGTTATAACAATAGAGCTAAGACTCGGGTTAAAATGGTGGGAGAAAACTCGAAGCACTTTCCAGTTGAGAGAAGGTTACATCAAGGATCAGTTCTTAACCCTTTCCTATTTGCCTTAGTGATGGGTGAGTTGACGCAGTTTATTCAGGAAGAGGTTCCATGGTGTATGTTATTTGTAGACAAGATAGTGCTGATTGATAAGATACGAAATAGAGTTAATGCTAAGTGGAGGTTTGGAGAAAAACTCTGGAGTCCAAAGAGTTCAGGTTGAGCAAGACAACAATGGATTATTTAGAGTACAAATTCAATATTGCATTGGATGAAGAAGATGTAAAAGTGAGGCTTGCCATAGAGACAATTATCAAGAGAGAAAGTATTAAGTATCTTGTATTCGTAATCCAGGATAGTGGGGACATCAATAATAATGTCACACGTCGCATAGGAGCACATGGATGAAATGGAGGCTTGCCTCTGGAGTCTTATGTTATAAGAAGGTACCACCTAAACTTAAAGGTAAACTAAAGAGTAGTAGTTAGACCCTTATTGTATGTGGTGGATTACTAGCCAGTCAAAAACTCATATTTTCAGGAGATGCATGTTGCGGAGATGATGATGCTGCGAAATTAGGAATACGGTTATCCAAGAGAAGGTGAGAGTGTCCTCTGTGATGAATAAGATGAAGGAAGCAAGACTGAGATGATTTTGATCATGTGAAGAGGAGGTGCACAGATGCTCCAGTGAGGAGGTGCGAGAGGCTGGTTATAGGGGGTACACGGATGGGTAGAGATAACCTAAAAAAGTATTGGGGAGAGGTGATTAGATAGGACATGGTGAAACTTTGTATTACCGAGGTTGCGCATAGGATGGAAGGTTAGTAAGGGTAGAGTTTTGTCTTGCCTTGCGAAGGTTTAGGCTTGTTAGTGCATGTTGTAGTACTAGTCGTATCCTTGTAGTTCTTGTCATATATAGTTATTGTTTATTTCTTGTAGACCTCACACTGTTATTCTTATTAACTATGATTTTTTCTTCATTGTTTTCTTCTTACTTTACTAAGGTTTGATGCATTTGAGCCGAAGATTTCTCGAAAACAGTCTCTCTACCTCCACGTAAAGTTTGTGTACTCTCTACTCTCTCAAGACCCCACCTAGTGTTATTTTACTGGATATAATGTTATTGTTGTTCCTATTCATCAAATTAAATCCTTAAGAAAATATCACAAAAAATAAATTCAAAATTTACCTCCTGGCTCCTACTCATCAAATTAAATACTTGAGAACATATCACAAGAACTAAAATTTGGAATTTGCCCTCCTAGCTCTTGCACATCATATTAAATTCCAAATTTACTCTCCAAGCTCCTACTCATCAAATTAAATAAAAAAAATTCAAAATTTGTCTTCCTGACTCCTACACATCAAATTATTATTAAATAAAATAAAATGTTTGTAAAAATATGAGAGAAACTACTAATCCTCCTGCCAACGACACTTCACACATTAGTTGCTCCCCTGGGCAAAATGTACTAATCTTATTTGCCCCCAAAATTGAAGAAAATGACAAAAAGACCACAGATACACAGCCGTGATTAAACCCAAGTCTAAGGACATTTTGATGCTTTTCCGGTACTAATACTGTAAAATCTGAGAATCTCCCTGTATATACAAATTTCCTCACTCTCCCTTGCCTCCAATCCTCTTTCATTTACATTCTCTTCTTTTTCCTCAAACAAACAAGTTATCAACTTCACGTTCAAACCAATGTAAGTTTCTTCATCAACTCTATGTTGTAGTTTTTTTTTGTGAAGAAAGAAAGTCAAGTTCTTCTTTCTTTCCATAAAGAGTGATCTTTTTTGTTTTTATGGTTTGTGGGGTTCTTTTATCTGATGATTTGGGGTTTGATTTCTGTATAAAGTTTTGATCTTTGTAGTGAATGATGGATTTCTGTGCAAGTTTAAACAAGTTTTGTGTTTTAGATGAGAAGGGTTTTTATATTTTTTTCCCTCTGTTTCTTGTATTTGACGAAGTACATTGCCTGAGAATTTTGAATTTTGGCGTTTGCATGTTACTGAGAATCGCTAAAAGGGTGTCTTTCTAATCGCTTTTTGTTTCTGCATACGCCCATTTTGTTTGTTTGTGATAAAATTGTGATATGGGGGCAGTTACATTCTTCTGCCTGTTAATCAGTTTCTTTGAAAGTTGTGATCTTGTTAAATTATTCATGAATAGTGAGACTCTTTTCACATTAGTGCTTGGTTTTTGGGTGTGACATACACGCAAGTAATCTTTTTTTGTTGTTGAAAACCACTGATACTCAAAGGGTAATGGGCTTACCCCTCTATATACTTAAATACCAGGCTTTTGTCTGCGGAAGGATTGTTAAACGGCTACTTTTGCCTAACGTAGACATCATAAGCTACGCTCTTACCATTAAATTTTGGGGGTAGACATATGTGCAAGTAAATTGTCCATGTTTTAGTTTTAGTTGGGTTGGGTTGGTTTAGTTTATTGGCACTCCATTATAGGAGTATTTTCAGTTTGGTTGGATATTTTTATGTTATAAATGCGAGATTTAGAGAACCTCTAGTTTAAAACTTCTATGATTGGGGGGAGATAATGCTCCTGGAAGAAAATTAAATAAAAGAGTACATACTTGAGAAGCCTTAATATATTGTTTCCTTTTTGATGACTGAGAAATCTTTTGGCATGCGTTCTGATTTCTCCACTTAAATACCAAGCTTGGTGCAATACCAAATTTTCACTAATAACGTGTACCTGCCACTAACATCTCGTGCTGAACTATCTTTGCTGTTGAACTTAAGTCTTGGGATAGGGAACCCATAATTTGTCTTAAAAGGCAATTTATTGCGTAAAAAGATGCAGTGCAATCAAGTATAACACAATGGAAGTAGAGGATTCATATAATCGACACCAACTAGTTTATAAATGACACATGCTCGTTATTGGTGTAACTTCCTTTAAGTTGAGTTTGAATTCCAAGATGGCTCATTTAACATTAAAGGAGGAAAATGGGGCGCACAAGTTGCTTCTACTTATTTTTTTAAGAATAGTAAAGAGAAAATGCTTGTAAAGCAAGGTAAAGGTGGGACCGAAGTAACTCTTGGTCTAGTATAATGGTATTATGTGTAGAAGCCTGTTTGTTAGCAGATAGTATGGGTAAAAAACTAAGAAGAAACATGGACATTCCTTTTGAGATCGAGAGTATAGAAGTTAAATGTTTTTCTAATTGTATAGCTAGACTTCAATCATAGACGTCCCTCTGGGGAAGGTTTCAACTCCTCTTTCCTCTATATAGCTGGTAACTGATACTATATCCAAATAATTACAAGATAATATGTGGACGGGATTGACAAATTACTTCTGGCGCCAGAAATAAAAGCTGGTTAATACTTGATATACTTCCTGTAGCTATTATTGTGATAATGATGTTGCATATGTAAGTGTACACACACAAACTTACGTGTGTGTATTATGTAGGTAGGTCAAATGAGCTTGATGCATACTCTTTATGCAGTAAAAAAGTAATTTTACGCTTGATGCATTCTCTTTTTTCAGTAAAAAGTGTATCAACTGTTTAAATTGAATATCTAAGATCGAAAAGCTTGCTATCACAAATTTGAGATATAGAGAATCTATTTCAGACTATGCAATTATTGAAATTAACAGCTCCTTGAGTCGAAAGCATAGGCTTTGTTGGGTATCGAGTAAAGCTGAAAAGAGAGTGAGTATCTATTTTACTGGACAATATTTTGCTACTGAAAATTATTGACTTGGCAATGTGTCCGAAGAGATAAATGAATAGAATGAATCTTTCAGTTTAGATGTGAGTGTAGTAATTGCAAGTATATTCTTGTCCTTCTATTTGTGTTATTAATATGCTGTCTCTTGTACTTCGTATCGTATTATTTTGCTGTAGTTATTGTTCCTTTTTTTTCAAATTGCTTTATTATGCTTTATATAGTACTTTCTTATGGCTTCTTCACTTTCGTTATTTCCTTTTCCGGACTGCTTTGTTTTGCTTTTCTTTAGCCAAGGGTCTATCGGAAACAACATCTTTACCTCCCAAGGTAGGGGTAAGGTCCAAGTACACTCTACCCTCCCCAGACTCCACTTGTGGGATTACACTGGATATGTTGTTGTTTATCACTTTGGGGTTGAATTGTGTTTTCATTAGATAAAATGATGCAATAATTGATTATGATATCAAACCTACCTCATGCTTGGCAACCCCTTTCAATTTTTCCTTTCCACTGTCAAATGTTAAATCCTTTTCGATTTAAATTGCTTAGAGTGTTAACCTTGCCTGTTCTCATTAATTTTTTCTTAAAAAGGAAATGTAGCTGCATGAGCATCATTTCTTAACAAATAATATTTAGGTTTCTATTTCTTAGTTAATCTGAGATGCTGAACTTTTTCAGGGTACATGAACTTGAACAGCTGAGGTGAATATTACAGTTTCTTAAACCTTCGCTTCTACTGGAATCTACCATCTGAAGCCTAAGGTAAACATAGGAGTGAGACTATCAAATTCTAGAGTAGTGATGGACTGCAACAAAGAAGAGGCCATCAAGGCTAGAGGAATTGCTGAAGAGATGATGGGAAATAGAGATTTTGTTGGAGCTAAAAAGTTTGCATCTAAAGCCCAGAAGCTCTTTCCTGATCTGGAGAACATTACACAGATGGTTTTGGTTTGTGAAGTGCATTGCTCTGCAGAGAATAAAAGTTTTGGAAATGAAAAAGATTGGTACGGTATTCTGAAAGTAGAGCCAACAGCTGATGATGCTCTTATCAGGAAGCAATATCGCAAGTTTGCTCTCTTGCTACATCCTGATAAGAACAAGTTCCCAGGTGCAGCTGATGCCTTTTCACTGATTGGTGAAGCTCAATCTGTGCTTTTGGATCGACCTAAACGTATGTTGTACAACAGTAGATGCATTCCTTCAGGACGATTTCAAGTACCAATGCCGCGTAAAAGCTGCCAGCCAGATACCAGGACACATCCTTGGGTACAAGGTACTCAGTCAGGAACTCCAGGAAGCCAACCAACCTTTTGGACTGCCTGCCCATTCTGTTCTGTTAAGTATAAGTATTATAAGAACGTGCTAAATAAAATTTTGTGGTGCCACAGTTGTAAAAAGTCGTACACAGGTCATGAACTGAATGATTCAGATGCAACACCCGGAACCAGTAGGAGTCAGCCTACTTCCAGTCAGAAGAAGGGTGCTGATGAGACCCTAGCCAGGAATCCATTTATGCAGTCAGAGGTTAGTCTGGAGTCTAATAGAAATGGAAACTCGGAAAATGCATATGGAAAAATGAATGAGGGATTATCAGGGGAGTATAAAAAGAAAAACACAAAGAGAAAGAAGGCATCAACAGAATCTAGTGAAAATTGTGATTCCTCAACAAGCATAGATTCTGAAGGGCCTGGGGAGTATTTTCAATGTCTCGGTGAGGGAAACCGGCGAAGATCTATGCGGTGTAGACAGCGTGTCACTTACCGTGATAATCTAAGTGATGAAGATGAAGAAGAAGATGCTTCTAAGCAATCTAAGGGGGGTGGATATCCCTCTCCTACTAAGGAGTCCGAGGTTCAGGATTTGTCTCATGCAGCAACTCCCAATGGGGAGAAGAAATTAAAGGACAGTTTGTCCTCTGAAAAGAGCATGCAGAACACAGAGCAGGAAGCTGAGACTGCAAATGAAAGAGTGTCTGTACCTGAAAAAGGAAGTGTTGATCTTCCCTCAGATGTAGGGCCTTCTACTATGACTGAGCCGGAAACATTTGATTGTGCAGATCCAGATTTTAGTGATTTTGACAAGGACAAGGAAGAATCTTGCTTTAAGGTTGGACAAGTATGGGCTGTTTATGATACTCTGGATGCCATGCCTAGGTTCTATGCAGTCATCAGGAAGATTTTATCTCCTGCGTTTAAGTTGCGCATAACTTGGTTAGAGCCGGATCCGTTGAATGAAGATGAAACCAAATGGCTATCTGAGGGCTTTCCAGCTTCTTGTGGTAGGTTCAGACTAGGAAACTCAGAAAACACTGAAGATCATCCTATGTTCTCACATTTGGCATGTGCAATAAATAGAAACAGCTACAATGTGATAAAGATATTTCCACTGGAAGGAGAAACTTGGGCCATCTTTAAGGATTGGGATATGAACTGGTGTTCTCATCTTGAGAGCAATAAAAAGTTCAACTACGAGTTTGTTGAGGTGTTGTCAGATTATGCTGAGTCTATTGGTGTGCATGTTGCATACTTGGGTAAAGCAAAAGGCTTCACTTGTCTTTTTCATCGAACAGGAGACCCATTTTTAGTTCCTGCAAAGGATATGTTTAGATTCTCTCATCGAGTTCCGTCTTTTAAGATGTCAGGGAGGGAGAGGAATGATGTTCCTGAAGGATCCTTTGAACTAGACCCTGCTTCCTTACCTTCTGACCAAGTAGGCATTTCTGCTTCATGCATAGGCCAAAGAGAGACAGCTAATTTTATGGCATACAATCTCATGGATTCTGAAAATTTTGCAGAAAACTGTGCTGCATCAGTACCTAATCAGGTTCCTGAACCTGAATTCTACAGCTTTGATGCTGAGAGATCACCGGAGAAGTTTCAAATTGGTCAATGTTGGGCGATGTACAGTGATGAAGATGCCTTGCCCCGGTACTATGGCCAGATAAAGAAGATAGATCATCTCCCTGATTTTGTGTTGCATGTGGCATGGTTTTATGCCTGTCCACTCCCTAAAGGTATAATACAGTGGCATGATAAAACAATGCCAATTGGTTGTGGACTGTTTAAGTTTCGAAACAGTAAGCTGAACCCATATACTGGAACCAACACCTTTTCTCATCTAGTAGCAGCCGAACCTTTGAAGAAAGGTGTATACAAGATCTTCCCCAGAAAAGGTGAAGTTTGGGCAGTATACAAAAATTGGAGTGCTCAGCTGAAAGGTAGTCAACTAGAAGATTACGAATATGAGATTGCTGAAATAGTGGATGTTTCTGATAGGGATGTAGACGTGAAGTTCTTAGTGTGGGTAAAAGGCTTCAAGTCTGTCTACAAGCCTCGAGTGGAAGAAGAGGCTCACGGAACAGTGAAAATATCTGTATCTGAGCATCTCAGGTTCTCTCATCGAATTCCTGCTTTTCGCCTTACAGGAGAGAGGGGTGGCAGCCTGCGAGGTTTCTGGGAGCTTGATCCAGCAGCAATGCCTCTTTATTTACTGTGTACAGATTGAACAGAGGCAACCTGAAGAAGCATCAAACTTTTCTTTTGTTCATCCTATAGAACAAAATGTTAAAGAGTTTTTGTACATTATGGTCATGACAATTATAATATGTTTTCTTAGTTTATGTCCTAGTCCAGTATTTGAAGCTTTTTGTACATTATGGATATGAGTTATGCTTTTCATAACTAGAAACTAGCTATATAAAAGATCTAAACTATATATATACACTCTCCTATCTGTTATAATGCTTCTCTTAATATCTTTTTTGTCCTTTTTAAGTTATTGTGTTCTGATAATTTATTAATGTGGAGTTCTTTTTTTGGAAAAGAAAAACACAAACTATTTTGAACCCTCTCAAAAAAACCATGTTAATGCCAAGTTCTTGTCTGTTTCATACTAAATTGCATTCTATTCAAAATTTTCTTTATTAACATTAACTTATTTTACACTAGTGTGCTTGTCCGCGGGAAGTGCAGTCATAGAAAAAGAATTTAAATATGATTGAAATCATAAACATTAGATATGATGAACATTGTTTTAGTGGAGGAGAACACTTCATAGTAAGAGGAAATTCACATAAAATAAGGAAAAATTGATGTGATCAAAAGATTTGCATCTAAAAGTATTAATTTTTTATATATATGATGAATTTTTTTAAAAAAAAGATTCATAAAAATGTTACTATGAAATAAGGAAATGAGTTTAATAGATAAATAACTTCCAAAATCCCTTCTCTTGTTAAACTAATCTTTTCAACCCAAATTAAATTTTACAGATCAATTATTATAATATAATCGTCTAGGATGAACTAGTACTTCTAAAAAAAAAAAGTTGGCAAGAAAAAATTCACAGAAGTAACTAAAAATAAGTGAGTTAAAATTAAAATGTGTATACAAAAATGTCATGAAAAAAAGTGAAATGAAGAAAATAATTTTACCTAAATATTAAGGGAAACTTACATAAATATACAATATTAACAAAATATTTACCATCTATAGCAATAAAAAAAAATTCACTGAACACTTATAATACATATTACAGAGAATTATTTATAAAATATATATAATACAAGTTTTATAGATTGATAATACATTTATCACATACTTTAATAGACTTATAATACATTATGTCAGTTTCTTACTACACAAACATAATATATATTTTAAAACACTTATAATACATTTATATTGCATGCATAATTCAGTTTTAATATAAGTGTAGATTTATCATAGTATTGCTATAAATGGTAATAAATAAAAAATATCGCTAAAATCAGTAATTAATTTTTGAAAAGCACTCAATCAAGTAATTTTCCCGAATATTAATGGGATATGATTGAAGTTTGCTTTCATCTGGAAAAGAAAAGGACTAGAAATAATGATAGAGTCCAGGGCAGCCTGAAGGAACAACTCACCCTTGAACTCGAAAACACAATCATTCCTCTAGAAGAGGTCTCTCCACAGTCGGTTGAGTATGCCCTGTACTCAACAAAAAGGCAGAGCAAGAGTAGTATCAGTACACAAAAATAATGATGTACTGGTAGGATCACGCGGTTAGCCAGTAAGCGGATCATACACAAGTAAATTCAACATAATAGGCATATACATATAAATAATAAGTCAACTATTCTCAAGTTCAACCATATTTAGCAATATCACAACTCAATGTCTTTCACATGCTATAACTTCATGCATGGATCCTCTCAAGGGACTTACAAATAATTAACTTTTTGTCAAAACGTGACATCCGATCCCAATATGTGTCGGAACGTGACACCTGATTCAATTATATGTCGAAATGTGACACCCAATCCAATTATGTGTCGGAATGTGACACCCGATTCAAGCATACCACAATTACAAATACATTCAATATTTACAGTTTTTATATCACCAAGAACAGGTTCATTACAACAATAGGCAAGCAAATGATCATTTCACACATAATCTAACATGTTTTCCTATTTATATACATACATGCATGTCATGACCAATTTAACAAGTATATGAAACACATACGGGAAACTAGACCATTATTTACCTTAAATTCAAGCTTCAACAACCTTACAATGCAAGAGCCTCTTTCCTTTTCGGGTTCGTTCTTCTCGTTCTTGATCTAGAAAATAGTAAATACATATGAAGGATCAACACAATGGCCTAACTATCAGGAAATATAACACAATTTCACACCCTAGGCTAATCCATGATCCTACGGCTATTTTCCACCATAGGTTTTCAATTCAAATCCTCCCCCAATGATTACTAACTATACTTTATAGGTTTTAGGAATTAAAGTATGAATTTAGGGAGTAAAATTCTTACCTTAAGCATGAAAATCCATGGAAAATCAATGGAAATCTCCCTAGGTCGCCTCTTGAAGACTTTGGAACTGTTTTTGCAGAAAATGACCATTATGAGGTTTTACACGACTTAAGTCCCACGACTGTCCTGCTCTAGCGGAACCCATCTTAATCTGGCGAGATAGGCAGAGATAGAGAGCTCGTAAAGAGTCCCCAAGTCTCCCATTTTACAACATATCCTCTTCCAAAGACGTATTAAAATATATCCTTCACGCCAACTTTGATTTCGGGAGTTTTTACTCGCCCGAATGTAATTCTGCGAAGTCGTAAATATTTTGTATCGTCATTTCTATCAGCCTATCCAATCAGAATGTAGGTTTGAACTCTCATCATTCACATGATCACCCTAAACTTCACCTGACTCAGAATTCGTCCAAGTCTGACCTAGGCTAAGTTTTTCTGAAGTTACTACCCGAAGTTTTTCTAGTCCGAAATCCTTCCCCATCGGCATATTCTTAAGGATGGGAATAGATTGTTATAGCAAGTTATCAAATTTTTGTAACATAGGGAACAAGACTATAATGTTAATGTGTGCCTCTTTTGGATTGTTGTTAACTAGGGTCGTCACATGCACTATATGAATTTTATGATTTGTACAATGTGTTGATGTCTATCACGTTTAAAGTGTTTTGAGTTTTGTAATGATCTTGAGGGTCATTTTTTAAATATTTGTGTGAAATTACCATTTTACCCCTATCATTAGTACCCCAAGTATTATTTGATCGGTTTGTGTAATTTAAAGGGTCAAAATCTCAATGGTTTGTAAGTTGTGCAAATTCTTGAGTTTTACAGAGTTAAGAGGTGAAAAAGTGATTTTCGGTACCAATAAGAGCTACGGATCTCGGAATGGAATATCATCAATTCGAGCAGCTCCGGAATGTTGAAATTAGTCTAGAAGAGTTTACAAAATTAGTTTTGGAGTTGTAACGAAGATTTGAGGTCTTGAGTTGGAAATTTAAGGAATTTTAGGCTAAAGTTTGACTTTGACCAACTTTCGGAGTTTCGATACTCAAAATAGAATTCCAATGATTCCGTTGGATTCGGAGGATGGATTTTGGTCTAGAAAAAGTGTTGGCTGAATTTTTAAAGGTTCCGAGCCCATTTTGGTATTTTGAAGGCCTAAGTTGGATTAGTTGTAATGTTTTGAGTTTCGGGTCAAGGAGACCTTGAATTTGAATTCTGATGATTTCATCAGCTCCGGAATAAAAAAATTAGGCAAGTAGCATTGTCGGCATGACTATCGAGCAATCAATACGAGTTTGGGGCCATTTGACGCTTCTGACTCTGAAAGTTAGCCTATGGTTGCCTTTGGTCAACATTCTTGGAAAATGTACTTGGATGAAAATTCTGACAGCGCGGTTAATTTTGAAATATCGAGTTTGGTCTAAAATGACCTTCGTTTGCTTTCCAACGTTTCCGGTCTAATCCCGAGGCCCCTTGTGGAATTTGGCTTAAAATAACACTTTATTGTGAAATTCATTTTTTATTAAAATGATCTCGTATGAGAATTTTGAATGCGTCATTGAGTCTAAAT
The DNA here is from genome assembly GCF_947179165.1 of Solanum dulcamara. Lineage (NCBI taxonomy): Eukaryota > Viridiplantae > Streptophyta > Magnoliopsida > Solanales > Solanaceae > Solanum > Solanum dulcamara. Next base: position 30,779,455 of record NC_077240.1, on the reverse strand, counting down.
TATTGAATTTAGTGAGGTAGTATATCTTGTTTATTTTTATCGGGTTCTGAACGAATTCCGAAGGTCCGTTCGGAGACTTTAAATAATGCAAAAATTAAAAAAATATGGTGCAAAAGTGCAGATTTTTTAGATTTTTCTCTCAACTTTGAACCCTCATTTCTTGAGCTTTTCAAATCCAAATCTGGCAATTTAAAAGGCTATCTTCAAGAGAATTTCATGGGGAGTCCATTGGTGATCTCGAAATCTTGATTAGAAGCTTCGTTGGAGGTAATATTTGATGTTTTAGATGTTGCCTCGACCAGTTTTGGATTTAGATTTTTATAAACTTTGAAAGATGATTTTTTGGCCATCTTAGATCCGAATTCAGTGATTCAAAACTCTAAATTGTGTAGTTTTTTCATAGAAATCCAGTGGTGAGCTCAAAAACTTGATTAGGAGCTTCATGTGAAGTAAATTCGCTAATCTAGTTGCTGCCTTTATCATTTTCGTGTTAGAATTTTAATGGATTTTGAAGGATTGTTTCTTGGTCATCTTAGCTCCATTTTTAATGATTCTTCAGTCTAAATTGTGAGTTTTTACACAAGGAACATCTTGGTGAGATTATTCTTTACCAGTTTCTGCAATTATTATCTTCCAAAACATCTTTAAATCGAGATTTCAAAGGTGGGTTATGGGGTTTTCTTCCAAGTTAGAAAATTGTATTTTTGTGATTTGAATCTCGATTCTTGCTCGATTTTAATGGGGTTTTTAGCCAAGGAATCGATGTGTAGAACATAATTTTTAAATAAAATTCCAAATTTGACCCTTTTTAAAAATAATTAATTTTTGGACCATTTTACCTCCAGTTCCGAAACCTATCAATATGGGTGTCATTGGACTCCTTATGATGTGTATGTTCCATTGTTGATAGTGGGTTGTCATTATGGGTGTTGAATTCGATATTTTCTTATCTGATGGAGGTGTTCGAGTGCGGTTTTGGCAATTGAGGTAGGTTTGGTCATCCTTCTTTGAGACTGAGATGAGGTAATTAGTCATTCATATGTTATAGACTTTAGGATGGGGTTATAGTATGAGTTGAGAATGTTATATATATTGTGATGCCCGTGTGGGGGCTTATTTATTTATGTGTTGCCTTGTGGGAGCTTATTTATATTACATAGCTCGTGTGAGGGCCTTATTTGTTATCTTATTTATTTTGAGAGCATGTGATTAATGATTTTCCTGGGAAAGAGGCTTGAGGGTATTATTTGACTTGTGATAACCGCCTGAGGAGTTGAGTGTGGGGTTTTGAGCATGCCTGAGTATTGAAATATTGTTGAGAAAGTGGTGAACACTTACATTGAAATATTTCCTTCCCATTTCTATTTATTGAGAGTGAGTATCATGTGTAGGTTAAGTTTTGAGAACTTTGAACCTTGTATTACATGTTGTGTTGAATTGCTTTCATGCCACATGTGTTTTGATGTATTCATCCTCATTCATCATATCATGAAACATGGAAAGTTGAAAAATATGAAAATTCTTTTTGAAAAAGAAAATGAAACACCTTTAAACCTTTGTATCTTGAGTCCCTAACCGAGACAGTTTTATGGCAGGGTAGTAAATGCGTTGTGATCCCTTGACCATAAGGAGGTGGAAAGGATAATGAGATATTGTGATTGAGGTATATGGTCTGCAGACCTCCATAGGTCTTGCTTGGTAGCACAGCTCGACAAGTGTATACGACAGGCTGTGCGATAGTCTTGATTCCACCGTACCACCACATCATTACATCATCATATTCCATTGTATTGCATTGATATCTGTGCTGCTTGAATTATCTAGTTAATTATGATTATGAGCTGTTATTATGGGTTTATTTTACTCGCGCTATTATATATATATAAACTGGCGGCACCGATGCCGAAGTGGGACTTTTCTGTATCCAGGTGGAAATGTTTCTTAGTTTATTTCATAGGTTTGATTAATTCCTTATACTCAGTCAGCTAAAATCAACTGAGTACATGTGAATTGTACTCGTCCCTACTTCTGTGTCCCTTTTTGATGCAGATACTAGTCAGGGTACCTCACGTGGTAGCTGATATTCTAGAGGATTGTATATTCTCAGATTAGTAGTGAGGTCCCGGAATTCGGATTGTCACTAGTCTATCTTTATTTCTCAGTCTTTTATATCATTCAAAGACTTATGTTGTATCTTCAGACTCGAACCTTGTATTAGATGCTCTTTATACTTATGACATCAGGTTTTGGGATAATTTCTTCATTGTCTTTCTTTTCATTTAAATTGTGGCATGACTTTCCCTTTGGGAGTCTCGTATGAGTTTTACTTTTAGGCTTTACACATCAGGTTAGATTTTGGGATGTGTGTCATCATGACCTCGAGTTTTGGGTTGTGACAAGTTTTGACTGTTCTTATTGAAATATTCTCAAATTATATTTAAAAAATTATTTAAATATGTAGTATAAATTTATTTTTACATAATAATTAATAAAATAATTTAATTAGAGATCATATTAATAGTAAATATAAGTAGTGATTCACAAGTTATTAAATCGGCGTAATATAAGGGCACAAGATTATAACATTAATGTACGACTTTCCTGAATTGTTGATAATTAGGATTGACAATTATGAACTATATATTTTTTTTATTATTATATTTTTATAACGTGTCGATATCTACCATATTTAAAGTGTTTTGAATTTTAATTATCGTTATTGAAATATTATCAAACTATATTTAAAAATTATTTAAGTATATATTTTAAATAAGTTTAAACACAATAATTAATAAAATACTTAATTAGAGGACATGTTATTAACAAATATAAGTAATGATTTTTAAGTTATCAAATCGGGGAAGACTACAACATTGTGTAACTTTCTTTAATTGTTGTTATGTTGACAAAAGACGGTTTCAATTAATTTCAACTTTTTAGAGAAAAATTAATTTTAGAAAAGAGAGTTGCCACTTAATTTTTAAGGAAAATCAAGAAACCTTAATTTTAAAGACCCTAACAGATTTAAGTCTTAAAATTAGAAAAAATAGGTAAGATGTTCCTATTTCCACTTTGAGAAGGTGCTAGCATTCAAAGTAACCGCAAACGCGCGGTTATCCGATGATTTGAAAAATTATTTGACTAATTTTTGAAAATATTAATTCAAAACGAAATGAAGACTTTAAATTTTTTTTAATGATCAAACTTAAACATTGAAAATAATATACATGTATAAAAAAGTAAAGTTTATCAAATGATTAAATAAAGATAGAAAATCATTTAAAGAGTAAATTAATATGAATTGGTTATCTTTAAGGGAATTTAATTAAGTTAGAACAAATTAAAATTAATATCTAAGCAAACATAAATAACATAAGTAAATAAATTATTACAACCCGAATTAATATAAATAAACAATAAATAACACATGAAAATATGGCCCGACACTTAGTTTCTTACGCTTGGACCAAGTTGTTAGGTCATCTGCGTTTTGGGCCTTAAGCCCATTTCCACTGTATATCACAAATGTACATACACAGTATAGCGGACTGTATATATATTGCATACAATGTATACAATATTATTTCTGTATACATATTGTATACCACCTGTTTGTTCCCTATATCTGTTGTATATAAGAGTGTATATAAGTGTATACAATATTGTTTTCTTGAATAACGGACTGTATATATATATTGTATATCCGTATATACAACACTGTTTTCCACCTGCATTCTATGTATAAAGTCCAATATCAATATTCAAGCCATGTATATTAGCTTTTTTTTCATGTATCAACTTTTCAGCAATTCGAGCAAGATGATAGGAGACTCAAAACTCAACAACATGAAAGGATAAGGTCCAAAGATGGACTCGAATTGATATCACATGCACCAAAATAAAATTACATAATCATCTACTTATTTTAAGCTAAACCAAGAAATATATCATGATATTTTAAGGTATCAAATTAATGGGCATTCTACAGGTGACTAACAACATATATATATGTAGACAAAGAAAAAGAAAGAAAAGAAAAAATATATTCAAGTAACTAAAGGACACGAAATTAATATATACGCTATACTAACTCAAATTTTAAAGAGAGAATTAAATCAATTAGGTCATAAAAGTTCTAACTAAGTAATAACTTAAGCATGTTATTTTTATCTAAATCATGTTAAAAGAAGAAATTGAAAACATGAAAATCTATAATATTAAAGAAAACTACTTGAAAAAATAATGAACAAAACTAAGAGCTTTCATTAAATAATCATAACACATGCTAACTATAAGAAATTTCTATCAGTAATCTAATTATTCTTAATACATGCTAATTAAAAAAAGATTATGAATCAACTAAATATAAAACATGAAATAATTAAATAAAATAAAGCTAAGAAAATATTTTACCTCTTTCCGGGCAGCGAGACTGAAGATGACGAGCGAAAGACGACTTCACTACCATCCAAGACCTTGACGGAACTCCAATCAACAAAAGAAAAAAAATTAAAATTTAGACTCGAACCTTCGTGAGTTCAACGTTATAAGAACTCTGTTCTTAGCCTAAATTTTAAGTTCAATCTCCTATTTTCCTCGAAGAGAAATATAGATTGAAATCTAGAAACTTTCACAACTTTTAGGCTAGGGACAATAGTTCAAAATCCAAGCCAAGTAAGGAAAACTTCTAACTTTGGGTGGCTAAAAAAATCTCTCACTTCTTCTTCCTTCTTAATGACAATATGAGCCTTTATATAAGCTCCCCAAACCCCAAATTCTTTATGAATTTTCAATGCGGGAGAATGAGATTTTTTTATAGAAAAAACTAAAAAATTTGAAAATACAAACTATAATTAATCTAACATAACTAACGTTGTATTTAGTAAAACAAAATCTTTTGAGATAATTTTTGAATAACCACATAAATAGTAATCAAATATATAGTTATATAAAAATATGTATATTATACTAAAATTTATAAAATAAAATAAAAAAATTAAGAATAACATGAAAATATCTTTATTTTTTATAAAAGCTAATTATTTAAAAAATATTCAAAATTTAAAGAAATTCGATAGCTAATTTGTGTTGTGGAGGATCAAAATTGGGTGTCAATAGTTGTCCCTTTCTTTGGATAGGATAGATAAAAGAGATCCTGGACAAAGAAAATTAAAAAAATTCAATTTTGACCGACTTTATCTTCATCTTTCTGAAAAGGGTTGGTATGGATTTTTGAATTATGGCTTAACCCCGAAATACCCATATACCTTTCGATAGGAATGTGGTTTACTGTGGTGGAAGCGTTCCTCAGCTCGTGTCCTTTGAGTTTGATATTCCTCTTCGGACTGTGTTCAGTTCACTGCTAAAAAAAGGTTCCCCATTGTCCTGCATCATCTTTGATGTCGTTCGCACTTTTTTTCATCTTTGTTGCATGTTGAAAATCTCCATTGATCCATTAGTAGGATAATGTTGCTCTATCGGTAGGATGATGATCCATTAATAGGATACTTGGCAAAATAAATGCATGTCCATCGGTAGAAAGAATAAAGATCCTTCATCTATAGGATAATGTTGCTCCATCGGTAGGAGGGTGATCTATTAATAGGATACTCTGCAAAATAATTGTATGTCCATCGGTAGGACGAATGAATATCCATTAGTAGGATATAAATGTTACTCCATCGGTAGAAGGAATGAAGATTCATTGGTCGGATATGTTGGTCCATCGATAGAGAGAATGATGATCCATTGGTAGGATGATGTTGCATGTCCATCGATAGGACAAATGAAGGTGATCCATCAGTAGGATATATGTTGCTCCATCGATAGGATAATGATCCATTGGCAAGTTGCACTTCAAATCTTCTCTGATATTTGATGCATCTTATGTATGCCTTTCAGGCGTTTATAATGCTTGAAAATTATGATGTTTCTCTTCAATGAGGTCGATATACAATGGCCTTCTCGGCAAATAATTATGTAAATGTCATCCTCTTGGATGACTTAAATAATGCACGACCCTCTTCGTAATGCAATGTAATGAAATGGACCTCTTAGCAAATAAATATACAAATGTCATCCTCTTGGATGATTTGAATGATGCACGACCCTTTTGGCAATGCAATATAAAAAAATGTCCCTCTCGGCAATACAATGTAATGAAAGGGCCCTCTTGGCAAATAAATATGTAAATGTCATCCTTTTGGATGATTTGAATGATGCACGACCCTCTTGGCAATGCATTGTAATGAAATGGCTCTCTCGGCAAATAAATATACAAATGTCATCCTCTTGGATGAGTTGAATGATGCACGACCCTTTTAGTAATACAATATAATGAAATGGCCCTCTCGGCAATGCAATATAATGAAATAGCCCTCTCGGTAAATAAATATATAAATGTCATCTTTTTGGATGATTTGAATGATGCACGACCCTCTTGGCAATGCAATATAATAAAATGGCCTTCTCGATAATGCAATGTAATAAAATGGCCTTCTCGACAATGCAATGTAATGAAATGGCCCTTTCGGCAATGATATATCAATGGCCCTCTCGGCAATGATATGATAATGATAATGGCCCTCTCGACAATGATATGATAATGGCCCTCTTGGAAATGATAATGATATTATAATCTCCCTCTTGGCACTGAATATACAATGTCATCCTCTTGAATGGTTTGAATGATGCATGACTCTCTTGATAATGCAATGAAAATAAAATGACCCTCTTGGAAATGAATATGCAATGTCATCTTCTTGGATGATTTGAGTGATACATGACCCTCTTTGTAATGCAATGAAAATGAAATGGCCTTCTTGGAAATGAATATGCAATGTCATCCTCTTGGATGATTTGAATGATGCATGAACCTCTTGATAATGCATTGAAAATGAAATGACCCTCTTGGCAAATGAAAATGCAAATGTCATCCTCTTGGATGAGTTGAATGATTGTCCACTGTAATAAGGTAGATGGCTCGATGTTTTTCCACTGTAACGAGGTGGATGGCTTGATGATTATGAAAGTGTTGTCTTTTTTATGCTTCCACATGTTTCTTTATTTTTTCTCTTGAACAATTTGTGTTCGTTGGGACTCATGTCTTTGATGAAAGTTTATACGAGGCATCGGTGGATCACATCTTGAATTTGCGTTCACTCCATTCTAGCAATATTGGAGATCATTTGAAGTTGACTTCGAACCTCTGACAATTCTTGACGGAAATTTTAAGATTTCCTCAAAAATTATGTTCCAGTTAGATCTCTTAACAAATCTCGAGCTGCTGAAAAAAGAATTTTGACATTTTTGTGGAATTTTTGAGATCTTCTCAAAAATTCTGTCCCGGTTGTATATACTAACATGATCTCTAATCTTGACTTGCTGGAGATAGTATTTTCTTGTAAATTTTTGAGATTTTCTCAAATATTCTGTCTCAGTTTTCATTGTAAGGGAGAAACCAAAATCTTATAGGGAATATGACCGAGCAATTATGGCGCCTACATATCATGTTGATGCAGGAATCAGGTCAAATGTAGTTTCAATCCTGTAGATGATACTGTAAAATCTGAGACAAGACCAGCAGTAGACACATGTGTAATATGAGTATAATAAAATGGAAAATATATTTCTTACAATATTTTCAGCTTAAAACCACGAGATATTCCACCCTTTTGATATAGACGATCCAATGAAGTAAAATAGTCATCTCACACCGATGGAATTAACCTAATGTCACACTATTTAGAGCAAACCATCTAATTTCAAAGGAAAATGTAATTTTAAAAGAAAATGTTTCCGAAGTTGCTTTAGAATGTATTAAAAAACATTGGTGCTTTTTTTAATGTAAGGAGATAGTCAAATCTTCACTATAATTGTTAGTGACAATTAGGATTGCATAGAAATTTTTCTCATTTCCTTTCTTATAACTGAGATTGACTTCGAGGTAATTCTATAGCTTCAAGTAGTACCTCAAACATACTTAAGTGTCGACAAGATTTTTTCATCTTGCTTCAAATAAAGATTTAGAATTATACCAATCCCCATGTTTCAAGTGCCCTCACAATAAAGAAAGTCTTATTTTACACATATCTAAAGTATTTGATTGAAGGACATTTTCCAAAGTGCATTCACACTCTCAAGAATGTTCAACACATGCAACTGTGATACCATATGCTTGGCCTGCATGTAAGTTTCACTAATGTGAGAATATTTGGAATGAGATCATGTAGGGCTTGTCATTGGCTTGTAATGTGGGTTTAGGGGTAGGTAGGATATTTATTTAGGATAAAAGTGACTTAATTCCTCCTTGAGTGTCACACTGAATATGTGCTTTTGATGATTGATACACCTTTGACGTTTGATTCTCTTTTTTTTGTCCCCACTTCTTTGAGTCCTTATTTGATAGAGTTTTTCCTCTTTTCACCTCTTTCTTTTGTCTCGACTTCTTTGACTCCTTATTTGTTAGAACTTTTCTCTTTTCACCCCTTCTTTTTGAAGTTTTACCTCTTTTGTTGGAGTATTTTTCTTTCTTATCTTTCATTGACCTTGTAAGGATATTTTATCTTTTCATATTTCTTTCAACTTCTCCCTTTTTTTTGGAAGTCATCTTTATTTGACTTTTCAGACTTTGCTCTTTTGCCCTTGACAATTTTAAAGTTGGATCTTCTTCTGTGATTTGCATGTCTTCAATGCGCTCAAGTAGGTTGATCCAAGAGAGGGATAGTGCATGTAAGCACTCAGAAGGGAAAGGGCTAAGATGTTGTTTTCCAAAGAAAAAGCTTTAGGCTCAAAGTGAGGAAAACTAGGGATTAATGTTATTTGGTAGGCTTTGAAAGGCACAATCGGGTCAAAAAATATCTACAATCCTTTCTCAAACCAAACATTACTCAGGACTTCGCCTCAACAAACATTCAGGCCAAATTCTAGATCAACAGTGCGATGCAATTGAATTTTAATCTAAAGCTCACTACACAATGCACATGAAGCCATGAGGTTGGTTTTATTCTTACCTTGAATGCCTTCAAGAAAATTTTCAAGCATCACAAAAGTACAAATGAAAAATACCAACAGAAGCTATGATTTACCACAAAGCCAATCTTTTTCATCATACCGAATATTTTGCATGCTCCCAACTGTATTTGTCCCAATCAAGAAGATATGACTCTTAAAATATGTACACAATTTATTTTTATTTTTTATTTTTTATTTTTTATTTTAAAAAAAATACCGAACCCAAGAAGGACTGCCTACGTATCTCACCGAGATGAGAATCAAGTGTGTATAGTTTTTGCAGATAAAATAATTTAAAGATTTAGAAAAACTCAAAGTGACGTCTCGTAAGTCTATTGCTCATTGACATCTTCAGTTGGGGAGTGTTTTTTGCCTATTTGTACCAATACATTTCGTGTCCTTTCAACCATCGGTGAGGACACCTATCATTGTATTTTTTTCAGATATTCCTCAGAGATTATACATTGATGTGTTCTTCCAATTTCCTGTAGAAATCACCTGTTGTTGTGTTCTTTTTAGGGATTGTCTCTTATGACTCAAATTCTTCTAATTATTTGCGAGAATCATACATTGTTATAACCATTCCCGACTATTGTCGGTCCGACTATTATCGAGGATGGTTTTTATGCAAAGATATGATAAAAGTGTGAAAGCAAAGCCAATATAAAAAAATAAGTAACAAAATATAAGAGTAAAACTTCATTGTCAAAGACACCCCCGATTTATCTTTCAGGCTGTGTGTTGGTGTCTTGTGAAATTTAAGTTCATCATTATTTTTCATGAACTCTTTGTTCCAAGATTCATAAGAAAAAAGGTTATGATTTTTCTTAGATTAAAGAACTGAAAGAGATTATGTAACAACCCCTAAAATGTTGTATGTCGGTATTTCAATTCTCGACAAAAATAATACAGCCTCTGTATTTTGGGCATAACTTTTCATAGGTTGGTCCAAATTAGGTGATTCAAATTTCTGGGTAATCACAACATCCTTACCTACAACTTTCATGAAGAACATAACTTCAAATTCGAAGTATAAGTAGGTCAAATAAATTAATCTTTGTAAGATATAGTGCTGTTACCAAATTGAGTGTTGATAGAAGAAAATTCATATCTCACTGTAGGTTGCTCCAAATTGGTTGATTCTTGAATGATATGAAACTAGACTTCCATATATACAATTCTTATGAACAAACCAAATCCTAATAAGGAATTTATCTTATTCAAACGTAGCTTTGAAAATGAGTATTCTGTTAAAAAGAACTCATCTTACCTACCATGGAAACATCTAGATGCATTTGACATCATGCATGACATAAATTGTCCTCCATTTAACATCATCCATGACATCAATATATTCCATTAAATTTTCAGATTTTTCTTTATAATTATTTTATTTATTGTTAGGTCCCTCTTTCCCACCTATAAATACCCACCTTATTTCCTCATTTTATTCATCAAGCTTTCCTAAGCATTTCTTCTCTCTATATACTTCTTCTCAAATATAGTTTTAGTTTTAGTAGTATAAAAATACTACTCCGGTTATTCTTATACTCCGGGTAGTACACAAAACGCTCCGGCGAGAAAAAAAGGCTAGGGATCCAAGAGTATTCCAATTCGGAGTAAACCTTCGGATTTAAGGTATGTAAGGCTTTCATAGCATCGGATTGAGTTCGTCCATGCTCCCAATATTTAAATTCATTATAATTGAGTTATAGTTGAGTTTTATCCAAATCTTGAATTCTAAATGAATTAATTCCTCTTCTATTGAGTTAGATATATTTATGCATTAATATTATTATTATTGTTATCTCTCATATTATTGGAATTATTGTTCATGGCTACTTTCCCATGAATCCTAATTGATTTGATGTTCATGAATATTTTTATACATGTTTTGAGTAAAGATATTGGCTTTTTATTATTTTTATTGATAAAAAGAGAGTTATATGAATTAATACTATATATGTATTTTATTGAGTTTTGAAAGAGCAAAAGAGTTGAATTTGAATGAATTTGAGAAAATGATATTTTGAGCAAGATGTTTTGATGAGATGTAAATGATGTTTTTGGAAGTATAATGATTGATGAACATGAAATGAGATGAGTTTGATGATTTAAATTAAAGTCCAATGAGACTAGATGATGAGTTTAATATGAGCACATATTTTGGGAGTAGTATTGAGCATCGAGTTGGGTAAGAGTTTAATTGACTCAAATCCCAGAACTACGTAGCCAGCGTAGGATGGAGGCTATGCCTCTTAAGTCCCAAAAAGAGGACTTTGATGAATGGATCCAAGATGGTGATGTCCTTTACCCTGGCAAGGTATTGGATGGATGTGGCAACGACATCGCTTCGTTGTATCATCGCTAGCTCATAAGTGATGGTTGTCGGTTAGAGAAACTCCCAACTGAGTAAGCATTGCTTATTACTATTATTTTTATTATTATATTTTAAACTTGCATTACATATTCATGTTGAGATGATGTTGAGTTCTGAGCTGAGTTTTATTGAGAGGAGTATCTTGATATCTATCCTTACCTTCCTGCCATTTTACATACTCGTACATTCCACGTGCTGACGTCATTCGACCTGCATCGTTTTATGATGCAGATACAGGTGTTAGAGATCCTCAACAGGCGCATCGTTGAAGATCATTTCTTTTCAGCTATTTGGTGAGTCCTTCTTGTATTCGAAGGAACTCCTTATCCTTTTATTATTGTTGAGTGTGATGTTTCTTTTGAGGTAGCCATGGACATGTCATTGGCACCATCTAAGAGTATTAGAGGCTTCATAGACAGAGTCTGATGATGTAATCGGAGTAGTTCTCCTTAGAAACTACTTCTTCTAATAATTATCTATTTTTCCTTTGATTATGACAAGCCTACATTAGTATTCTTAAGTCTTCCGCTCATGAATAAATAAGAAATGAGACCAAGTGGTTCTCTCAGAAGTCAGAAATGGTTTCTGAGTGCCGGCCACGCCTAGGGTACCCTCTCGGGGCGTGACAAACTTGGTATCAGAGCCCAGAGTTCAAGAGTTCTAGGGTGTCTATGAAGCCGTGTCTAGTAGAGTCTTGTTTATAGGTGTGTCGTGCACCATACTTATAATCAGGAAGCTATAGGACATTAGGAATTATTTCACTTCTTTCATAATCTGAGTTCGTGCGATAGAGTTTAACTCTATAAAAGCTTTCTTTCTAATTCGTGCGTTTACACGTTTCAGACATGCCTCCTAAACGTTCAGCTAGTCAGAGGAACGCTCCCAGCACTGAGGTTCCACAGTCAGTGATGCCTCCACAGAGAACTAGGGGCCGACCTGCAAGGTCTACTGAGGTACCCCAAGTACCTACTGTTCAGACCACTCCTACTTCTGAGGATGATTTTCGAGGAGCGATTACTATGCTCACCCAATTGGTGGCTGCTCGAAATAGTAGCCAGAGTTCACCAACTCCTAGCTCTAGTTATCAAGAGTCGTCTGCTGCCACGAGGATCAGAGATTTTCTGAGAATGAATCCACCGGTCTTCACGGGTTCTAACATTGATGAAGACCCCCAAAATTTCATTGATGAGATGTGGAAGATACTAAAAGCGATGCATGCTACAGAGATTGAGGGTGTTGAGTTGGTGTCTTATCAACTCAAGGATGTCGCAAATGTCTGGTATAACCAGTGGGAAGAAAGTAGAGGTGAAGATGCAGAGCCTGCTCTTTGGGATGAGTTTGAAAGAGCATTTCTTGATAACTTTTTTCCCCAAGAGCTACGTGAAGCAAAAATTGAGGAGTTTGTGAACCTCAAGCAAGAGAGTATGACTGTGAAAGAATATAGTTTGAAGTTTATTCAATTGTCCAAATATGCCCCAGAAATGATTCCCCATATGAGGTCTAAGATGAGGAAGTTTGTCTCTGGCCTAGGCAAACATGTAAAGAAAGAATGTAAGGCAATGCTAATGATTTATGACATGGATTTTTCTAGATTGATGGTGTATGCTCAGCAGGTTGAGGATGATAAGAAAAAGGACCGAGAAGAACACCTAAGCAAGAAGGCTAAGTCTGCTGGGCATGAGAATGAGCAGAAGCAAGGGAAGGGTAACAAGTCTTTCTTTCAGAAAAGGTCTTCCAATTATGCACCTTCCCCAACAAATACTTTTACACCTAATACCAGGTATGATCAAAGATCTCTAAGTCACCAAAACTTCCGATCTCAAGGTTCTCAGTCCCAATTAAGTATGGCTCAAGGTTCTAGAGGGAAACCACCATGTGCTAGATGTGGAAGGCTCCATTTGGGAGAGTGTCGTGTGGGCACCAATGCTTGCTACGGATGTGGAAAGATAGGTCACTTCCAGAATGAGTGTCCTTCAAAAAGGCAGGGAGATGGAAGTAGTAGAGCTCAATTTTCTTCTGCAGCTCCACAGAATAGAGGTAATCATAGAGGTGTAGCTTCAAGTGCAGGTGGGGGAACCAACCGTCTGTATGCTATGGGTAGTCGCCAAGACCAAGAAAATGCACCCGATGTTGTTACTGGTATGCTTCGAGTCCTTTCTTTTGATGTGTATGCATTACTTGATCCGGTGCTACATTATCTTTTGTGACTCCTTACTTGGCTAGTAAATTTGAGATCCTTCCTGAGTGTCTTCTTGAGCCTTTCAGTGTGTCTACTCCTGTTGGTGATTCTATCTTAGCTGAGAGGGTCTATAGAAATTGTACTGTGTCAATCTATCATAGGGATACCATGGCTGACTTAGTTGAGTTGGACATGGTTGATTTTGATGTGATTCTTGGTATGGACTAGCTTTATTCTTGTTATGCTTCGGTTGATTGTAGGACCCGAATTGTCAAGTTTCAATTTCCAAACGAGCCTATGTTAGAGTGGAAGGGTAATTCTGTAGTGCCTAGGGGTAAATTTATTTCCTACCTTAAGGCCAGAAAATTAATCTCTAAGGGATGTATATATCATATAGTTCGAGTCAAAAATATTAATGATCAGACTCCATCTCTTGAGTCAGTTCCCATTGTGAATGAGTTTCCTGAAGTCTTTCCTGAGGATCTACCCGGAATTCCTCCTGATAGAGAGATAAACTTTGGTATTGATATCCTTTCTGATACACAACCTATCTCCATTCCTCCTTATAGGATGGCTCCTGCTGAGTTGAAAGAGTTGAAAGAACAACTGAAAGACCTCCTAGATAAGGGGTTTATTAGGCCAAGTGTCTCACCCTGGGGCGCTCCTGTCCTATTCGTGCGAAAGAAAGTTGGATCCCTTAGAATGTGCATTGATTACCGACAACTAAACAAGGTGACCATTAAAAACAAGTACCCTCTCCCCAGAATAGATGATTTATTTGACCAACTTCAGGGTGCCACATGTTTCTCTAAGATAGACCTCAGATCAGGCTATCACCAGTTGAAAGTGAGAGAATATGACATCCCGAAGACGGCTTTTCGAACCCGCTATGGTCATTTTGAGTTTCTTGTTATGTCCTTTGGATTGACAAATGCTCCAGCAGCTTTTATGGACCTCATGAACCGAGTATTCAAGCCATATCTAGATACGTTTGTAATTGTCTTCATCGATGATATTTTGGTCTACTCTAGAAGTAAGAGTGAGCATGCTAATCACCTTAGGATTGTCCTTCAAACTCTTAAGGAGAAGGAGTTGTATGCTAAGTTTTCAAAGTGTGATTTTTGGCTTGAGTCTGTAGCATTCCTAGGTCATATTATATCTGGGGATGGAATCCAAGTTGATACTCAAAAGATTGAGGCAGTTAAGAACTGGCCCCGACCCACCTCTCCAACCGACATAAGGAGTTTCTTAGGTTTGGCTGGTTACTACAGGAGGTTTGTTGAGGGATTTTCATCCATATCCTCACCATTGACTAAGCTGACTCAGAAGAAGGCTAAGTTTCAATGGTCTGATGCTTGTGAGAAAAGTTTTCAAGAGTTGAAAGCTAGATTGACTACTGCTCCAGTACTATCCCTACCCGAAGGAATGGATGGTTTTGTAATCTATTGTGATGCTTCAAGAGTTGGGTTGGGATGTGTATTGATGCAGAAAGGTAAGGTCATTGCCTATGCCTCCAGGCAGCTTAAGACTCATGAGAGGAACTACCCCACTCATGACCTTGAGTTGGCAGCTGTGGTATTTGCTCTTAAGATTTGGTGTCACTATCTTTATGGTGTACATGTGGATGTGTTCACAGACCATAAGAGCTTGCAGTATGTATTCAGCCAGAAGGAGCTGAATTTGAGGCAAAGGAGATGGCTAGAGTTGCTCAAGGATTATGACATGAGCATTCTCTACCACCCAGGTAAAGCAAATGTAGTTGCTGATGCTCTTAGCAGGTTATCTATGGGAAGTACAACTCATGTGGAAGAGGAAAAGAAGGAGTTGGCAAAGGAAGTGCATAGACTTGCGCGTTTGGGAGTTCAACTTATTGACTCTAGTGAGGGTGGTACAATAGTACGAAATGGAGCCGAATCATCTCTAGTTGCAGAGGTGAAAGAAAAGCAAGATCAGGACCCTATTCTTCTTCAACTGAAGGATGAGGTTCACAAGCAGAAGGTAATGGCTTTTACCAAAGGGGGAGATGGAGTGTTGAGATATCAAGAAAGATTATGTGTTCCAAGTGTTGATGGTATTAGGGAGAGAATCATGAAAGAAGCCCATAATTCTAAGTATTCCATCCATCCAGGTTCAACAAAGATGTATCATGACTTGAGAGAAGTATACTGGTGGAGTGGAATGAAGAGAGATATAGCAGAGTTTGTGTCCAAGTGCCCAAATTGCCAACAAGTTAAAGTTGAGCACCAAAGGCCTTGTGGAGTGGCTCAGAATATAGAGATACCGGAATGGAAGTGGGAAATGATCAATATGGACTTCATTACCGGCTTACCATGAACCCGCAAACAACATGACTCTATTTGGGTGATTGTGGATAGGATGACCAAATCGGCCCATTTCTTGCCGGTTAAGACTACGAACACTGCAGAGGATTATGCCAAACTGTATCTTAGAGAGATTGTTAGACTGCATGGAGTTCCTTTGTCTATCATCTCTGATAGGGGAGCTCAATTTACTGCTCAGTTTTGGAAGTCATTTCACAAGGGCTTGGGTTCAAGAGTGAACCTTAGTACTGCTTTTCATCCGCAAACAGATGGCCAGGCAGAGCGTACGATACAGACTTTGGAGGATATGTTAAGAGCCTGTGTCATTGACTTCAAAGGTAATTGGGATGATCATTTACCTCTTATTGAGTTTGCATACAATAATAGTTTCCATTCGAGTATTCAAATGGCTCCTTATGAAGCTCTATATGGGAGGAGATGTAGATCACCAATTGGTTGGTTTGAAGTTGGTGAAGCTGAGTTGATTGGACCAGACTTGGTTCACCAAGCTATGGAGAAGGTGAAAACCATACAAGAGAGGTTGAGGACTGCTCAAAGTCGCCAAAAATCCTACACTGATTTTAGAAGAAGAGATTTAGAGTTCGAAGTGTACGATTGGGTATACTTGAAAGTTTCACCCATGAAGGGTGTGATGAGATTTGGAAAGAAAGGGAAGCTTAGTCCCCGCTACATTGGTCCTTATCAGATTATGAGGAGGGTAGGTAACGTAGCCTATGAATTGGAGTTGCCTCCAGAATTAGCTGCTATTCATCCCGTGTTTCACATCTCTATGCTTAAGAAGTGTTTGGGAGATCCTTCACTTGTTGTCCCAGCTGAGAGCATTGGGGTGAAAGAGAGTTTGAGTTATGAAGAGATTCCAGTTCAAATTCTTGATCGTCAGGTTCGCAAATTAAGAACTAAGGAAGTGGCATCTGTCAAAGTCCTATGGCGAAATCAATTTGTTGAAGAGGCTACATGGGAAGCTGAAGAAGATATGAAGGCTAACTATCCTCATCTATTTATGCCTTCTGATGACGATATTCAAGGTAATATTCCTTACTTCTACCTTTGAGTCGATGTTTATTCTTGAGTTTGAGTCATTAACCATTTGAGTATCGGAGTTGATGTATTGATGATATTCATTCTTTATGTCTCCTATTTTCATCTTCATTCGAGGACGAATGATCCCAAGGGGGAGATATTGTAACAACCCCTAAAATGTTGTATGTCGGTATTTCAATTCTCGACAAAAATAATACAGCCTCTGTATTTTGGGCATAACTTTTCATAGGTTGGTCCAAATTGGGTGATTCAAATTTCTGGGTAATCACAACATCCTTACCTACAACTTTCATGAAGAACATAACTTCAAATTCGGAGTATAAGTAGGTCAAATAAATTAATCTTTGCAAGATATAGTGCTGTGACGAAATTGAGTGTTGATAGAAGAAAATTCATATCTCACTGTAGGTTGCTCCAAATTGGTTGATTCTTGAACGATATGAAACTAGACTTCCATATCTACAATTCTTATGAACAAACCAAATCCTAATAAGGAATTTATCTTATTCAAACGTAGCTTCGAAAATGAGTATTCTGTTAAAAAGAACTCATCTTACCTACCATGGAAACATCTAGATGCATTTGACATCATGCATGACATAAATTGTCCTCCATTTAACATCATCCATGACATCAATATATTCCATTAAATTTTCAGATTTTTCTTTATAATTATTTTATTTATTGTTAGGTCCCTCTTTCCCACCTATAAATACCCACCTTATTTCCTCATTTTATTCATCAAGCTTTCCTAAGCATTTCTTCTCTCTATATACTTCTTCTCAAATATAGTTTTAGTTTTAGTAGTATAAAAATACTACTCCGGTTATTCTTATACTCCGGGTAGTACACAAAACGCTCCGGCGAGAAGAAAAGGCTAGGGATCCAAGAGTATTCCAATTCGGAGTAAACCTTCGGATTTAAGGTATGTAAGGCTTTCATAGCATCGGATTGAGTTCGTCCATGCTCCCAATATTTAAATTCATTATAATTGAGTTATAGTTGAGTTTTATCCAAATCTTGAATTCTAAATGAATTAATTCCTCTTCTATTGAGTTAGATATATTTATGCATTAATATTATTATTATTGTTATCTCTCATATTATTGGAATTATTGTTCATGGCTACTTTCCCATGAATCCTAATTGATTTGATGTTCATGAATATTTTTATACATGTTTTGAGTAAAGATATTGGCTTTTTATTATTTTTATTGATAAAAAGAGAGTTATATGAATTAATACTATATATGTATTTTATTGAGTTTTGAAAAAGCAAAAGAGTTGAATTTGAATGAATTTGAGAAAATGATATTTTGAGCAAGATGTTTTGATGAGATGTAAATGATGTTTTTGGAAGTATAATGATTGATGAACATGAAATGAGATGAGTTTGATGATTTAAATTAAAGTCCAATGAGACTAGATGATGAGTTTAATATGAGCACATATTTTGGGAGTAGTATTGAGCATCGAGTTGGGTAAGAGTTTAATTGACTCAAACCCCAGAACTACGTAGCCAGCGTAGGATGGAGGCTATGCCTCTTAAGTCCCAAAAAGAGGACTTTGATGAATGGATCCAAGATGGTGATGTCCTTTACCCTGGCAAGGTATTGGATGGATGTGGCAACGACATCGCTTCGTTGTATCATCGCTAGCTCATAAGTGATGGTTGTCGGTTAGAGAAACTCCCAACTGAGTAAGCATTGCTTATTACTATTATTTTTATTATTATATTTTAAACTTGCATTACATATTCATGTTGAGATGATGTTGAGTTCTGAGCTGAGTTTTATTGAGAGGAGTATCTTGATATCTATCCTTACCTTCCTGCCATTTTACATACTCGTACATTCCACGTGCTGACGTCATTCGACCTGCATCGTTTTATGATGCAGATACAGGTGTTAGAGATCCTCAACAGGCGCATCGTTGAAGATCATTTC
Organism: Solanum dulcamara; assembly: GCF_947179165.1. Classification (NCBI taxonomy): domain Eukaryota; kingdom Viridiplantae; phylum Streptophyta; class Magnoliopsida; order Solanales; family Solanaceae; genus Solanum; species Solanum dulcamara. The sequence continues at coordinate 30,760,555 of NC_077240.1, read as the reverse complement.
TTTTCAGCTATTTGGTGAGTCCTTCTTGTATTCGAAGGAACTCCTTATCCTTTTATTATTGTTGAGTGTGATGTTTCTTTTGAGGTAGCCATGGACATGTCATTGGCACCATCTAAGAGTATTAGAGGCTTCATAGACAGAGTCTGATGATGTAATCGGAGTAGTTCTCCTTAGAAACTACTTCTTCTAATAATTATCTATTTTTCCTTTGATTATGACAAGCCCACATTAGTATTCTTAAGTCTTCCGCTCATGAATAAATAAGAAATGAGACCAAGTGGTTCTCTCAGAAGTCAGAAATGGTTTCTGAGTGCCGGTCACGCCTAGGGTACCCTCTCGGGGCGTGACAGATTAGGGTTAAAGTTTGTGGTTGAATGTTACCGCCGATTTGGGATTGTTGTGATTCCCTCTCTTGAAATAATGTCGTCTCTCTTGTGTACAAAGAAAACTTCTTAGTTAGGGAGAGGGTGTTGACCTCTCAAAATTGAAATCCAATCATTTATCGCATTATGTCCTTTGATAACAGCCTCTACAAGGGAAAAAAGAATCAACTTTATTGAACCCTCAATCTTTGAGAAGTAAGCAAGTTTGATTTCCGACACAAATCAGTCTCTCCCTAAAAAGAAGAATAACTAAAAAGCCAAAGTATTAGTCCGTGTTTGTAATAATTAATGCAAAATATCACACAAAGAACTAAACATATAAATGTTGTTTTGTTTCAATACAAACTAATCCATGAGTGAAGAAAGACTAAATTGACAGAAATTGATCCATTTTAATTTTAGGATTGATGTGTGAGAAAGGTTGACTTTTGTTGAATCTCGGATTTCTTACGCTTCAACTTTTGTACCCTCATTCTTCTTAGATGCAGAAGAAGTTTTCAATTTCTTTAAAAGAATGAGAAAAAACTTAAAATTTCAAAGACAGGGACCGAGCCTTGAAAGGCTGCCTACGTCTCTCACAAAGGAAAATTCAGGTCCTACGTAGTTCGACTAGCTTGGATTTTTTTTAATGAAACATCAACATTTTTTTGAGATGAGAGAGCAAGGTTTATGATTTGAGAGGAAAGTTCAAATTTTATTGGAAAACTAAGGACTCATGGAGTATTTAAATGCACTTTCGATAGTGACTCGATATTTATGCCTATGAGGCACTAGAAAAAATTCAAAAAAGAGTGGACTAGCATGTCTCCAAATGAAGAAATATATTCACAAAAACGGTTATAACATATAACACATAAACAGTTATTGCGCATCCTAAACAGATTTGTAACCTTTTTGCGCCAAAGATAGGCTTAACGATTTGAAGGATGTATAACGTCATTTAAAACATTTCATTGCCCCAAAAAACCATATTTATACAAGCTTTATGAATAAACTGAATGGGGATAGATAATAGGAAAATGGGATACAAATAATCAATCTCACGCAGGGGTACAATCCTAAACTAAGGCTTCGTGGAAAATCTTTCATTCTTGACTTCTTGACATCTCCAAACGCCAACGTCTTTTGGATGAAGTAGCAGCTTGTGAAGATCCTTCTTTGACTAGATTAAACTACTAAAATAAACTCTCAATCCCAAGGGACAATGGTTTGTCAAACGGCATATACAATCTTCAAATTTAAACACATAGGTATGATCGTCCATTTAGGCCAAGAACTGTTTTAGACTCAAGGTGGTCTTTCTAATAGGCCCAATATGTCTTGGGTATTGGGTCGTCTTAGGCTAATGCGCTAAATCAGGAATTTGGCTTCGCTTTACGCTAGGTTGACTAAGAGTGGGCTATATTTTGAAGTGTACCGGTGACCTAAGCGGACAACTCGGGCTGGGGGAAGTTAGCGACCGTTGACCATCCAGTGGCCAACTCATTTCGTCAGGGTACCCCCTAGGAACATTTTGATTCAACGGCTACGACCCGCATAACCTTCATTTAAGTAAGAAAATAAAAGGCTACGTGGCGAAAAACATGTTATGCATGCAATGACAATTTAATATTCAAAATTTAAAGACATAAAACGCAAATAAAGAAAAATAGATTACTAATTATTACATTCACAAATAGTTAGTCAAATAAGTCAAACAAATCTAATGGTTAGCCTAATTAAATCATCAGCAGAGTCGTCATTTCTATTATGTCAGAAAAACACGGTTTAAAATTACTTTCAACTTTTTAGAGAAAAAATCAATTTTAGAAAAGAGAGTCGCCACTTAATTTTTAAGAAAAATCAAGAATCCTTAATTTTAAAGATCCTAACAGATTTAAGTCTTAAAATTAGAGAAATTGGGTAAGAGGTTCTTATTTCCACTTTGAGAAGGTGCTAGCATTCAAAGTTGTCGCTAACGCGCGGTTATCCGAGGATTTAAAAAATTATTTGATTAACTTTTGAAAATATTAATTTAAAAAGAAATAAAGATTTTAAAATTATTATTTTTTAATGATCAAACTTAAAATATGAAAATAATATGCATGTATGAAAAAAAGTAAAGTTTATCAAATGACTAAATAAAGGTAGAAAATCATTTGAAGAGTAAATTAACATGAATTGGTTTATCTTTAGGGGAATTTAATTAAGTTAAAACAAATTAAAATTAATATCTAAGCAAGCATAAATAACATAAGTAAATTAATTATTACAACCTGAATCACTATAAATAAACAATAAATAACACATGAAAGTATGACCCGACACTTAGTTTCTGTATGCTTGGACTAAGCTGTTGGGTCATCTGTGTTTTCGTCCTTAAGCTCATTTCCACTGTATATCACAGCTGTATATACATAGTATATCGAACTGCATATACATTGTATACAGTGTATACAATATTATTTTTATATATTGAACTGTATACACATTGTATACCAAATGTTTGTTCCCTATATCTGTTGTATATAAGAGTGTATATCAGTGTATATAATATTGTTTTCTTGCATATCGGACTATATATATACTGTATATCAGTATATATAACACTATTTTCCACCTGCATTATGTGTATAAAGCCGAATATCAATATTCAAGTCATGTATATAGCTTCTTTTTCATGTATCAACTTTTCAGCAATTCGAGCAAGATGATAAGAGACTCAAAATTCAACAACATGCAAGGATGGAGTCCAAAGATGGATTCGAATCGATATCACATGCACCAAAATAAAATTACATAACCATTTACTCATTTTAAGCTAAACCAAGAAATATATCATGATATTTTAAGGTATCAAATTAATGGACATTCTACAGGTGACTAACAACATATATATATGTAGACAATGAAAAAAAAAAAGAAAAAATATATCAAAGTAACTAAAGGACACGAAATTAATATATACGCCATACTAACTCAAATTTTAAAGAGAGAATTAAATCAATTAGGACATAAAAGTTCTAACTAAATAATAACTTAAGCATGTTATTGTTATCTAAATCATGTTAAAAGAAGAAATTGAAAATATGAAAATCTATATTGTTAAAGAAAACTACTTGAAAAAATAATGAACAAAACTAAGAGCTTTCATTAAATAATCATAACACATGCTAGCTAATTAATCCTAACACATGCTAACTATAAGAAATTTCTATCAGTAATCTAATTATTCTTAATACATGCTAACTTAAAAAAAGATTATGAATCAACTAAATATAAAACATGAAATAATTAAATAAAATAAAGCTAAAAAAATATTTTACCTCTTTCCGGGCAGCGAGACTGAAGATGACAAGTGGAAGACGACTTCACTACCATCCACGACCTTGACGGAACTCCAATCAACAAAAGAAAATAAAATAAAATTTAGACTCGAACCTTCGTGAGTTCGACGTTACAAGAACTCTGTTCTTAGCCTAAATTTCGAGTTCAATCTCCTATTTTCCTAGAAGAGAAATATAGATTGAAATCTAGAAACTTTCACAATTTTTAGGCTAGGGACAATAGTTCAAAATCCAAGCCAAGCAAGGAAAACTTCAAACTTTGGGTGGCTAAAAAACCTCTCACTTCTTCTTCCTTCTTAATGATAATATGAGCCTTTATATAAGCTCCCAAAACCCCAAATTCTTCATGAATTTTCAATGCAGGAGAATGAGATTTTTTTTATAGAAAAAACTAAAAATTTAAAAAATAACAACTATAATTAAACTAATCTAACTAACATTGTATTTAGTAAAAAATAAAATCTTTTGAGATAATTTTTGAATAACTACATAAATAGTAATAAAAGATATAGTTATATAGAAATATGTATATTATACTAAAATTTATAAAAAGATAAAAATACTTAAGAATAACATGAAAATATCTTTATTTTTTATAAAAGCTAATTATTTCAAAAATGTTCGAATTTTAAAGTAATTCGATAGCTAATTTGCATTGTGGATGGTCAAAATTGGGTGTCAACAATTGCTATTAACTAAAATTGACACTTATAGACTATATGATTTTTATAATGCGTTTATGTTTATCATGGTCAAAATGTTTTGAAATTTGTTTGTCATTATTGAGTATTTCAAATTATAATTTAAATTTGTTTAGATACAATAATTAATAAAATTACTTAGCTAAAAGTCATACTTGTAACATTTTTTTAAAACGGAGTGGTTTATGAAAAAACTTCAACTATTTCAATAAAATTAATTGGAAAAGACATTAAAATACCTTACATACTTATTTGGTACTACTACTTAAAATATTTGTGATAATGTTATAAATGTGTCCCTTTCCCATGCATTGAAAATGTTTTCAATGTATAAAAAAACAATTGATAAATAAATTAATTAAAAAAAGGAAAAAGACATAAAATTCTCCCTAAACTTGTTCGCACAATTTAGTTTAGCAATGTAACTTTATGGATGTTTCTCTACCCTCCTAATTTAATTTGAGTTATATTTAATTAGCCCTTAAAGAGTAACGTGGCAAAATTCTATAAGCGCGTGAAGAAGGATAAACACAAAAAATTGATTTAAACTTTACACATGTCATCGTTTTATTGGATGACATACTTAATTACTTATTTTATTAATTTTTAATTATTTTCTTTTCAATTAATTTTTCTCTTTCTCTGTCCTTTCTTTTCTGCATCTTCTTCTTCCTTCTTTTCTTTTTTTCAGTTTCTTATTTTTTCATTCAGTTCCACGTGAACATCTATTCCCAACTGTAATTTCTTCCACGTATTTTCTTCTTTTTTTCTTTTCTATTTTTAATATTTTCTTCTTTTTTTTTTTAATTTCTTTTGATGAAAAATCTGATATTTAATTCACCAACACCATTTTTGACATCATTTATAGTGTGAGTAGAATTTTTTTAACATTTTGGCCAAATTTGGGCCAAATGTTTTTTGGCCGAAAGGATTTTTTCTTTCATAATTTAGCACAACTTTTTTTTATAGAAAAAATAAAAAGAAAGAAAAAAGATAAATAGAATTTGAAAAAAGATAAATAGAATTTTTTTTGTCATAAAAATGTGTCAAATAGCTCGACGCCAGGATGATAAAAAGCTTAACACCTCTCATTCTAATTACTTTTTCAATATGAACTTGTCTACGCTTTGCTAATACACGAAGAGAGTAAAAAAAATATCTTTCTACTTCCGCTTATTAATTAAGTTTATCCCTTGTTATACTATTTGGGTAAAACTACACTTGTCATTATGAAACTTAACAAATATACCCCTTTTGGATGGAAACCTCCAAATTAAACTAAAGCACTGAATATCCCCCAAATAACCCATTCCCCTCTTTTAACTCTTTCCGACCCGATTTATTAAAGCTAAGCCAAATAAGGCCTTATTTATTTCCATTAAGATTCGAATGTCCGAATCTTAATAAGTATCTGAATATTAAGATGTGCATTAAGATCTAGATGTCTAGATCTGAATACACATCTGAATATTAAAATGTTGTTTATAGATCTGAACACTGAATAATTAAGATTGTTTGTTTTCAATATCTGAATGTGTTATGTATTTGGTTGACATAAAAATCCACCTAATTACAAAAAATTAATCACGACACATAATCATATAATTTTTTTATAGGCATAATATAATATCAAAAAGTTCAAAGTATGATAAATTCTAGTCAAAAAATAATAAATAAGGTATCACATTATCAACGCCTAACATATATTCTAACTAATTAGAAAAACTAAAGAATTCCTATTTTTTTCCCAATACCCTAATGCAATTCTCTAACTTCTGAGCCTCTAGCGTCATCCATGCTTTTTTGTAGCTGTTACTTTCACAAAATATACTAACAGTTGTATTGTATAATGGTTCTTCCCATCCAAGTCCATCTAATTTTTTCTACATTCTTCAAAGGTAGGTACACTATTTTTTAAAATTAATAACTCCAAAGCAATACTCATCTTCTCATCAATTTCCAATTGAGAGGAAGAGATTTTTCTTTTCTTCTCCAAAACATTCTTTTCAGCTGAAACTAAAGATTGGGATGGAGAATTATTAAGAGTTCTATTATTTTTGTCACCAACTAGTTGTTCAACTTCATCAAGTGTATCTACATTTATAATAATAGATATAAAAGAGACACCAGGATGGGGATAGGTGCAATTTGGACTCCAACCATGAGCTCCTGTTGAAGTAGAACCTTTAAAAAGTTTTGTAAACAAATCTGGAAAGAGTAGAAGTGAAGTCTTCAACGTATTTTCTTTTGGATGAGCCTATATTCAAATATAAGAGATCATAAAAAAAAATTATAGCAAAATGAAAAATTTTTTATTAACTAATAACCTTTATGTGCTCATTCCACTCACTATTAGACATCATAATAATATTGGTTGCTAGATCATAAATATTGCTAGTCTTTTTAGTTATTGACAACCAAGCTTGATATTTTTTTTTTCTTTTTTTTTCTTTTTTTTCTTTTTATTTTATTTTTTATTATTGATATTTTTCTTTTAGATAATCATAACGATTCTTCAGCTGTCTTTGGGTAACAATAAACTCATGAGAGGTTTCCAGAGCCATTTTAAACCTTATTCCATGAGTCTGACTTCAAACTACTTCCAAGTCTCCCGTTTAAAGATATTTCTTGAATACAAGTTTCTAAAAAAGTCTTAGCTATCTCCAAATTCTTCTAAATCACTCTTGAATTTTCACTAGATTGTTCCATAGCTGAAATATAAAATATAATAAATATAATATATGAACAGATGCAACAAAAAATAACTAAACAAAGACAATCGAGATGATTAAAAAGATCAAAAATAAAGAAAACAAATCTTCATATTTAGAATATAGAAGCAAAACCTAATCTAGTTGTAGTATGTCATGGTATTTCTTCTTTATACTACTATTTGGTTCACATGTATTTAGAGATTAAAATACAACAACAATAATAATATATTTAATATAATCTCACAAGTGGATTCACATGTATATATACATGATTCAACAATAACAATATATCTAGTGTAATCTCATAGAAGATTTGATCATACAAAATCTCAATAAAATCAGTGGCCTAAAACAAAATTTTAATAAAACACCTTAACTATGTACATAATTCAACAACGATAATATATCTAGTATAATCTCACAAGTGTTGATGATCAAAGAGTCTCAATAAAATTAATGGTCTAAGATCAAATTTTAGTAAGAAACCTCAAATATGTATACATAATTATTGTTCCTCCACCAATTTGTCTGAAATAAAGCTTTTCCTTGTTGTTTTTACTTTCCTCAAGGATTCTTGACAAACATCACTACACCAAAAATATTATTGCAATAAGAGTTCTTGACAAACATCAATACACCCCATAAAAATTGTTAATATTAAAACTTTTTTGTAAAGATTATGAAAACTTACTAGTTCAAGAGAAAAAAATTGATGTTGATTGAGAAAAGAGAGGAAGAAAGTTTGTAGCAGTGAGGGCAAAGTCGTACAAAGAGAGAGTGAAAGAGGTGAGGCACTATTTTGTTATTTTTTATAGCAAATTTCATAAGTCTGAATGTTGTTAAGACTCTCCTACATATCTAATTCATTTATATCTTTTCAGATCCATTAAGAGATTTTTTTTAAAAAAACAAATGGACTTAATGGGGGATGAATCTGAATGGTTCAGATTCAGACCTAAAAAACAAACGCACCTAATGGGATAAATATGAATGATTAAGATTCATACCTCCATTAAGTGCAAACAAATGAGGCCTAAATATTCCCCTCCCAACATAGTTTTTCTCAAAACACTTCAATCAAAATTTGAGAGAGAAGGAAGGGTTTTGATCTAGTCAACGGAGACTTAACTCATTTCTTCCTTCTAAACTTTATCTAGATGTTGTAAAGGTATAACTTTTAACTAACCATTTTTCTATTATGTGTCATTTTTCTTTACATAATATATTTACATGTCACGATCCAACCTATCAAGCCGTGCGGACACCTACTCTAACACCTAAGTAGCAGAATCCTTAATACCCAACCAATCAAAAATGAGGGAATTTAGGAAATACCTGAATTTTTAAGTGGAAAACCAATGAATTATGAAATACTTAGTTAAACAACACTGAGATCTGAATTTAATAAATAATTACATCCCAAGGATCTAGTGTCACGCTCCGAGAGGGTACCCTAGATGTGGCCGGCACTAAAAGACCATTGTTGGTCCCTAAATGAACCACTTGGTCCAATCACATATCCAAATTCTCAGCGGAAGGTTTAATATAACTCAAAATACAGATAACCCAAGTGAGCACTCAAAACATCATGAATAATGAACTAATATGCTGAAAAATACTCAAGCATGAAGTGACTCAATGTCATATACTCAATAATGAAATTAATTTTTTTTTAAAAAAAAACAAACTCTGAAACAAACCCATCTAACTCAATTCTGACTCTGTCCATGAAGCCTCTAACTCAATACTAGAGAGGTGCCAAGACAAGTCCGAGGCTACCTCAAATGACTATCAACAGAATGATAAATGAAGGAAATAATATGAAGTCCTCTGAATGCAAGGAGGTCTCACCAAAAGCTGAGTTAGATTTGGTTCAACGTTACGCCTATTAAGGACCTCTACCACCTGTATCTGCATCATAAAATGATGCAGGCCAAATAACGTCAGTACATGGAATGTACGAGTATGTAAAATGGCTGAAAGGAAACTTACTCAATGTTACTCAACTCAACTCAACCCATAGGGCTCAATTCTGAAAATAGCTCAACTCAATAAAGTATGAAGTAGAATAATATAATGCTTTAAATAATATGCAATAAGAGATATAACTCCATATAGGAAGTACGATAATTTACTTTGTGAGAGGTTCTCTAACCGACAATCATCACTTATGAGCTAGTGATGGTACAATGCTTAAGAGATGATATTGCCGTAGCCGTCCAATACCTTGTCAGGGTAAAGGACGCTCAACTCAATGGATCCAAAATCAGTCACAGTCCATCATTCTGGACTTGAGAGGCATGACCTCTACCCTACACTGGATACATAGTTTATAGGTTCACCACATATCAGTGCTCAATACTACTCCTAAAATACTTTATTATGCTCATATACACCAAGTGAGTAAAATACTCAAAATACTTGTTTAGTCTTTTTTGGACTTAGCTCAAAACTCAATTCATCTCAACTCAAAGAATGCATTTAAGATAAAAATATAATTTGACTTGTCAACTCAATTTCAAAATAGAAGTTTTAATGAAATATTGATCACCTCATTTATACTTAGAATGCTCATGCTTAAGATGCTACTCAGGAGAATTCTCAACTCATACTCAAACTCTTTCTCAATAAAAGATGACACTTGTTATTCTTTAAACTCAAAATAAATACATAAAATATTTAATGCAAAACGTTCACAACTCATTCTTTAAAACTCCGTCAATGCATAATGTACAATGAAATCTCAATTAGGGTTCATGTGAATGTAAACATGAATCCACACTCTCAACAAGACTCAATTCAAGAAACTCATCAAAGAATATCATAATACATATACAAAAACACAATGAAATTTATATACGAACTGAATAGGAATGATAGATAATTCAAAAACGCGATTCATGGAACTTTGAAATTCAACTCAACTAAGAAAACTGAAGATGTAGCGAGTGGATGAACTCAATCCATGTTATGGTTAGCCTTACATACTTGGAATCGAAGAAAAAACTGAAATGCGAGGAATTCGTTTGAAACCTTATCTTGATCAACTTGTAGTGGCTTTTATAGATGATATTTTAATATACTCCAAGAATAGTGAAGATCATGGAAACATCTTCAAATTGTTTTGCAAATTCTGCAAGAGAAGAAGCTTTATGCCAAGCTTTTTAAATGTGAATTTTGGTTCGGTGAAGTGGCCTTTTTGGGACATATTATGTCGGCGGCAGGTGTGAAAGTGAATCCTAGTAAAATTCAAGCTATTGTTGAATGGAAACCACCTAAAAGTCCACCTGAAGTAAGGAGTTTCTTGGGTTTAGCGGGATACTATAGAAGGTTTGTCAAAGGATTCTCCATTATAGCTTCCCCTTTGACTAAACTCTTGAGGAAGGATGTCAAGTTTGTATAGGATGACAAATGCCAAGAGACTTTTGAAAAGCTCAAATCCTTATTAACACAAGCTCCTATACTTACTCCACCAACTGAAGGGAAGGAATATGTGATATATAGTGATGCCTCTCATCGTGGTTTGGGTTGTGTCTTAATGCAAGAAGGGAAAGTGGTTTTGTATGCTTCCTAAAAATTGAAACTACATGAATTAAACTATCATACTCATGACCTTGAGCTCGCTGCCATAGTGTTTGCCTTGAAAATTTGGAGGCATTACTTATATGGCAAAAAATGTCACATATTTACTGATCACAAGAGTTTGAAGTACTTGGGTACACAGAAAGAGTTGAATTTGTGGCAACGTAAATGGATTGAACTCATTAAGGATTATGACTGCACGATCGATTATCATCCGGGTAAAGCTAATGTGGTAGCAGATGCTCTAAGTCGTAAAACCCTTGCTAGTTTATCGCTAAGCCACTTGCCTTTATTTCTTAAATTAAGAGCCATGAATGCTTGTCTTGCATTTAACTCTGATGGCTCTATTGCTTCTAGTTTGCAAGTCAAACCAGTTCTACTTGAACAGGTGAAAGAAGCACAGAAGTTAGACGAGAAGGTGATAAAATTGATCAAAGAAGCTCAAATTGGAGAAAAGCTTGATTTAGGATGGTGTTCTACTTTATCAAAACAGGTTATGTGTCCCTAAAGATGACAATTTGAGAAAATAAATTTTGAATGAAGCACATACTTCACCATATGCAATACATCCTAGAAGTACTAAAATGTACAAAACCATTAAAGAACACTACTGATGGAATGGTATGAAGAAGGACATTACGGAGTTTACTTCTAGATGCTTAGTTTGTCAATAAATAAAGGTTGAGCATCAAGTCCCGACTGGTTTGTTACAAACCCTTATCGATACCTGAGTGGAAATGGGAAAGAATAACTATGGATTTTGTTTCTAGGCTTCCATGCACTCAAAGAAATCATGATACAATTTGGGTTATAGTTGATAGGCTAACCAAAAGTGCTCATTTCTTGGCCATCAAGGTGGACTACCCACTTGAGCGTCTAGCAGAATTGTATGTTGAGGAGATTGTGAGGTTATATGGAGTTCCTATTTCTATTGTATCTGACCGAGATGCAAGGTTTACATCTAGATTCTGGACTAGATTGCAAGAAGCTTAGGGCGCTAGGTTGAACTTTAGTGCATCTTTCCATCCTCAGACAGACGGTCAATTCGAGAGGGTTATTCAAATCTTGGAAGATAAGCTTTGAGCTTGCATTATGGAATTTGAAGGTAGTTTGGACAGACACCTAGACTAGATAGAATTTGCTTATAATAATAGTTACCAATCAAGTATAGGCATGCCTCCCTACGAAGCCTTATATGGGAGAAAGTGTAGAACTCCTCTTTGCTGGAGTGAAGTTGGTGAACAAAAACTGGTTGGTCCTGAAATTATGCAAAAAACTGAAGATAAGGTAAAAGTCATCCAGGATCGTCTAAAAATTTCTTCAGATAGACAAAAGTCTTATGCTGATCTTAAGAGGCGTGAAATTGAATATCAAGTAGGAGATAAGGTATTTTTAAAGGTTTCTCCATGGAAAAAATATATGAGATTTAACCGAAAAGGAAAACTTTATTCTCGAATTATTGGACCATATGAAATACTTGAGAGAGTGGGTCCTATTGCATATAAATTAGCTCTTCCACCGGAATTAGATAAGATCCACAATGCCTTCCATGTTTCTATTCTTAGAAGATATCGCTCAGACCCATCTTATGTTCTTCCTGTCGAATCTATTGAGATAAGTCCTAACTTGACATATAATGAGGAACCTATCCAAATCTTGTCCCTAAGACAAAAGAGCTTAGAAACAAGAAAGTTTCTTTAGTAAAAGTCCTTCGGAGGAATCATTCTAGCAATGAAGGAACCTGGGAGCGAGAAGAGGATATGCGAATTCAATATCCACATTTGTTTTGAGGATAGTATAAGGTAAATTTCGAGATGAAATTTCTTAAGGGGTGAGATTTGTAACACCCCAATTTTCTTTTAAGAAAAAAAATGTTTTTTAACTACGTTTTTGGGTGATCTGACTTCAGGAGACCATAAACCCATTTGGAAATTTGGAAAAACTCATAAAATTAAAGTTGTAGATAATTGAAATAAAGTTCCAACCATAGATCTTGGGATTATATGAGACATCAGAATAAAAAGTTATGGATATTTTAAGGCAAAAAGGTCAAGCAGAGTGGTGATTTTGGGCCCAACCCGATTCCAAGTCGGGTCAGACCCATTTTCTCTAACCTTTAAAGGATAAGTTCGGCTTATTTCTTCCATTTTAGACCATAAATTTCTACAAAATCATAGAGAAAGAGAGAAAGAGAGAGCTTTTAGGCTAAGAAGCCATTTTCGACCCAAATCTGAGTCCCGAATTTCGTAGCTCGTGAAGAGAAAGGCGTTGCACATTGTGTTGTATTCACTTTGAGCTAAAAGTCAGTGAAAAAGGAGTGTATTAAGGTGATTTCTTTACACTTAAGGTAAGATTGAGGTTCCTTTTTCCTTGTTAACAAGCTTGTTTAGAGATTTAACAGATTAAAATGGAGGAAGAAATGTTATAAACTTATTTGTTGCTTTGTTGAGACTTAGGGATTAGGGGCTATTTTGGTTGGATTAAATGGGTGGAATTAGTTAAGTTATGATGTATAATAATTGTTGATATTGTTGTTGATGTTGTTGATAAGATTTTGTTGTCGAAATTGGGGGAATAAACTTTGGTTGCAAACCTGTTTTTTAGTGGGACTTTTATTAGTAATTTTAGTATAACTCCTTGTGTAAAGCTTCATTTCGAGGGATTCAAGATATTTTGGAAAATCATTTAATAGGGATATAACTTTCATTTAGGCTCTAGTTCCCAGTTTTGCTTGTATCTGCTCTAAAAAGGGTGATGAAGTTTAGGGGAAGTGCTGCCCAAATTTTATTTTGGAAATCCTACATGGACTGCTGTTGGTATTTTGGGCATATCCTTTTGTGAAGAATTGATGTAGGGGTGATTCAAAATTGTATGATACCCTAAGACACATGTATACAACTTTCATTGAGGCAAAAAAACCTATCTCCCTTATTTACCCCTTCGAAACAGAGCAACAATACAAGACAGTAGGCTATCCAGAACTCTTATTTTGATAGTTTGGGCTGATTTTCATAGATTTCATGTTTAGTTTCGATATGATGAGACTGTTAAACTTAAGTAGATATTTAATTGTGTATTTAAGGTGTATATGCGCTTATACCAGCTAAGAGGAACTGTTTGACAAAGTGGATTTTGGTTGGTCTATGGCATAGAGGAATTGAGCTCCTCGAGTTGTGGTAGAACTTGTTATGTGCTAAAACGCCAAAGTTCATGTATAAACTCGAACTTGGAATATTTTATTTTCCGAAATTTGAAGTATTTTGATGGGTTGTTTCCTTACTCCTTGTCTTGTATTATGGTATGACTATTATCTCAAGTATTGCAAAACTTTGAGTTAGGTGAGGTCTGGAGTAATCTGTTAATGGATGAAAGATTAAATTATGAGTTTAATAATTTGAGTGGATAACTAAGACATTAAGGAGCCTGGGCGCCTTTACAAAATTAAATTCAAGCAAGTAGAATTTCAGCAATTGATTTTGGCATGAAAGAGTTGTTTTGGAATGTCAAGTATTGAGCGTATGTTGCGAAATGAGGGCTTGAGACTTAATTTCAGAGTTTCTATCTCCATGCAACCCACCATGGAATAATGGTCCTGCCGTGTCCGTCTAGTCGCGAATTTAAATGAGGTAGTACCTCTTTGATTACCTTGACCTGGTGGTGGCGCAGTAGAAGATTGGGTTCTGTCGCCCTACATCGAACACTCCTTCTAAAAATGACCCATCTTACCACATTTATAGCACCAATTAGCACCATCTATTCACTCTCCTAAATAGAGTTTACCACGCTTGCTACAAGGTGGTTTCCCTTTTAACCCTGAGCCACACTTCCTTGGGATTAGGAACCCTAAGCTCTGAAATTTCAATGGCTCTGCGACTTTTGATCATACCTGTAGTTGGGTGCAAGTGCACTTGCTGAATATAAAGCATAGTTAGATGAACATTTTAGAAAGAAGGACCTGTTGTCCTTACCTTGTTTCTGATCATTCTCATGCCTAGATAATTTGGCTTTCTTGCTCAATGTTACACCTAGTAAAATTATCAAAATATCCCTAGACTAAAGAACGCTTACACAATACATCTTCCTTTACTTTTTTGGTCAATCCAAGGCCGAAATATTGATCAGGATAAAAATTTGTGTAGGAAAGTGGTCTTGGTTGAATTTTAGGCCAACCAGATCAAAAGATAAATTTTTGAAGTGAAGTGACAAAAATAGAGAAGTGGGCGACAGGAACGCGTCGTAGACTTGCCGTAGACTTGGACTTAATTTTATCCTAGTTATTTTTTACGGGGTTATTATTCAATCAAAAAAAATTTTAAAAAAACTTGCACTATGAAGGCACCAGTCCGCGTCGCGAACCTCGTCCCCCACAGGCCAATTTTTCTGCCCCATTTTAATTTTAAAGAGGGGCATTTTGGCCTTTTTCCCACCCCTTCTATACTTAACCCACGAATGATATATGTCATTTTCGACCTTAAAAGAGTTCCTAAACGCATTCCTAACTCTTTTACGCTAAATTAACTTAAGAACTAAGGCTAAGAAATGGAGAAGAGTCTAGGCTTCAAAACATTCAAGCAATATCTTGCAAGATTGATTGTCTTGTCTTCATTCTAGGTACGTAAGGCAAACTAAATCATAGATATTGTTCTTCCATGTGCCCCATGATTGTGATAGGTCAAATTGTAAATGATTTGAGTCCCTATGATTGTGCTTCTTGAGAATTTTCTTTAAACTTCACATATTTTTACATAATATTGTGAAATTGATGTTTTCTATAAACTTTTTCTTGAAAAATGATTTTGAATATCTACTTCATAAACCCTCATGATATTTTGATTAATGATTGGATGAATATAATTAAGAATTTAGTCTAGAGCATGGAAATGTGAATGCATGATTGTGATTGGAATATGAGTATAATGATAGTATTGCTAGTGTTGACGAGTTGATAGTCTTGAATGTTGTCATAAATAATTGTCTAAAATCTCTCTTAAGTAAATAATTGAGAATGATTGAGAAATTGATTGGTTGAAAGGATTGATTAAATAGAACGAATGAGTTTAAAAGAGTCTAAAAGAGACTTACAGATTTAGATTGATTGTCTTATGAGCATTGAGTCATGGGAGGAGTATCGAGCACCGAATTGGGCAAGAGTAAGTAATAAATCGAACCCAGTAACTACGTTGCCAAACATAGGAGAAATTGAATCGTTAAAGTTGAATGTTTTCTAAATTATTGTCCTAACATAATAGAACTTGATTGGTTATGGATCCATGATTGTTGATTCGTTCTTACCCTGGCAAGGTAATGGATGGGCGTGGCAACAACGTCGGCTTGTTGTACTATCACTAGCTCATAAGTGATGCTTGTAGATAAGAGAAACTCCCATATAGGTATGATAGTACCCTGATTTGGATTGGATGGATTGGATTATATTGTATATGATTGGTCTTTGTCTAAATCTTATTCTCGTTTTAAAGTTAGAATATCTCGTTTGAGTTATTCACCTTCCCAATTAGAAATCTCTGAGATGATTTAATTCTATCTTGATGCATGTTTCATTTTGCTATTTTACATACTCATACATTCTATGTACTAATGTCTATTTAGGTATATATCATTTCATGATGTAGAGAAAGGTACTAGAGATCATCAACAGGCATTTCGTGATTGGATTAGATAAATTGTTAGCGTTTGGACTTATTCTATAAGTATTTATTTGATCATCTTGATGAGTTAAGTCTTCCGCTGATAGAAAGTTTATTGAATGATTGTGTGAACAGGCCAACTGGTTCTCTTGGGGACTAGTAATAGCCTGTAAGTGTCAGCCACGCCTATGGTACCCACTCAAGGTGTGACAAACTTAGTATTAAAGAACAAAGTTCAAGAGTCTTATGGAGTCTATGGAGTCGTGTCTAGTAGAGTCTTGCTTAAGGGTGTGTTGTGCACTATACTTATAATCAGGAGGCTATAGGACATTAGGAATTATTTCATATCTTTCATACTCAGAGTTCGTGCTAAAGATTTTAACTCTAAAAGTTCCTTCCTAATTCATATGTTACACATTTGTAGATAATGCCTCCTAAATATACCGCCAGTCAGAGGAATGCCGTCAATACTGAGGTTTCTCATTCTGAGATGCCCCTACCATATGAAGTAAGGACTAGAGGCCAACCTGTAAGTTCTACTAAGGCACCGCAAGAGCCTACTACTCAGCCAGCTCCTATTTTAGAAGTTGAGTTCATAGGTGCTGTCACTATGCTCACCCAACTGATAGTTGGCCAGAGGGGTAACCAGAGTTCACCGACTCCGAGCTCTATCTCTCAAGAGCTATCTTTTCATTGATAATTTGAGACTTTTTAAGAATGAACCCACCCATCTTCATGGGTTCCAAGGTTGAGGAGGAACCCAGAATTTCATTGATGAGATGTGGAAGATACTTAAAGCTATGCATGCTACTAAGATTGAGGGGGTTGAGTTGGTTTCTTATAAGCTCAAGGATGTTTCTAATATCTGGTACAACCAGTAGGAAGAAGGTAGGGGTGAGGATGTTGAGCCTACCATTTAGGATGAGTTCGAGAGAGCTCTCCTTGATTATTGTTTTTCTCGGGAAGCAAAAGTAGAAGAGTTCATGAATTTGAAACAAGCGTCTTTGACAGTGAAGGAGTATAGTGTGAAGTTCATCTAATTTTCCCAATATGCTCCAAATATGATCCTCTATATGAGATCAAAGATGAGGAAGTTTGTCTTTGGCTTAGGAAAATATGTAAAGAAGGAGTGCAATGCATCATTGCTGATTTCTAACATGGATATTTCTAGGTTGATGGTGTATGCTTAGAAAGTAGAGGATGATAAGAGGAAAGACAAGGAGGAGCACTTGATCAAGAAGGCAAAGTCAATTAGGCATGAGAATAAACAGAGGTAGAGTAAGGGCAATAAGTTCTTCTTTCAGAAGAGGTCTTCCAACTATGATCCTTCAGTGGTAAGTGCACCTGTATTGTATAACAGGTATGATCAGTAAGTACAAATTTAGGAGAACTTTTGAGCCCAGGGTTCTCAATCCCAGGCTAGTGTGGCTCAAGGTTCGAAAGGAAAGTCATCGTGAAACAAGTGTGGTAAGATACACTTGGGAGAGTTTAGACAAAGGAAGAATGGTTGTTATAAATGTGGCCAAGTGGGTCACTTTCAGGGAGAATGTTCGACCTGGGGCAACAGAGCCCTGTCCTCTACCACAGCACCCTCGTCTAGAGGTAATCAAAGGGGCACTACTTTAGGTATAGGCGGAGGTACAAACTGTCTATCTACCATGGGTAGTCACTAGGAGCAGGAGAACTCCACAAACATTGTGATGGGTATGATTTGAGTCTTTACTCTTGATTATTATATTTTGATGGATCGGAGTGCCACCTTATCCTTTGTATCTCCTTATGTGGCTAGTAGATTTGATAGAATTCCTGAGTGTCTTCTTGAACCTTTCAGTGAATCTACTCCTGTTGGTGAGTCTATCTTAGCTAAGAGGGTCTATAGAGATTGTACTGTGTCAATCTATCACACGGATACCACGACTGACTTAGTTGAGATGGACATGGTTGATTTTAATGTAATTATTGGCATGGACTAGCTTTATGTATGTTATGCCTCTGTTGATTGTAGGACTCGGATTGTTAAATTCCAATTCCCTAATGAACCTGCCTTAGAATGGAAAGGTAGTCTTGTTGTGCCTAAGGATATACTTATCCCCTACCTTAGGGCCAGAAAGTTGATCTCTAAAAGGTGTATCTATCAAACCATTAGAGTCAAGGATGATAGTGTTGAGTCCCCTACTCTCGAGTCAGTTCTGATTATAAATGAGTTTCCTGAAGTGTTTCCTAAAGATCTGCCCGGAGTCTCCTTGATAAGGAGATTGACTTTGGGATTGATGTCTTTTCTGATACACAACCTATATCCATTCCTACATATAGAATGGCTCCAGCTGAGTTGAAGGAATTGAAAGAACAATTGAAAGATTTGCTTGATAAGGGTTTCATTAGGCCGAGTGTCTCACCTTGGGGTGCTCCTATCCTATTCGTATGAAATAAAGATGGATCCCTTAGAATGTGCATTGATTACTGGCAACCGAACAAGTTCGCAGTAAAGAATAAGTATCCTCTCCCAAGATAGATAATTTGTTTGACCAACTTCAGGGTGTCTCTTATTTTTCAAAGATAGACCTCAGATCGGGTTCCCATCAGCTGAAATTAAGAGAATGTGATATCCTGAAAATAGCCTTTCAAACCCATTATGGTCATTTTGAGTTCTTGTCATGTCTTGTGGATTAACTAATGCACCTACAGCCTTTATGGATCTCATGAATAGGGTGTTCAATCCATATCTTGATATGTTCGTGATTGTCTTTATTGATGATATCCTGGTCTACTCCAAGAATAAGGAAGAGCATTCCTATCACCTTAGAGTTGTCCTTCAGACTCTGAAATACAAGCAGTTGTATGTGAAGCTCTCCAAATGTGAATTCTAGCTTGCATCAGTGGCTTTTCTATGCCACATTGTATCCGGATATAGTATTTGGATTGATACCCAGAAAATTAGGGCAGTAAAGAATTGACCTAGACCCATATCCCCAACTTATATAAGAAGCTTTCTAAGTTTGGATGGCTATTACTGAAGGTTTGTAGAGGGATTTTCATCCATATCATCACCATTGACTAAGCTGACTCAAAAGAAGGCAAAGTTTCAATGGTCCGATGCTTGTGAGGAAAGTTTTCAGAAGTTAAAGACCAAATTGACCACCGCTCCTATTTTGACCTTGCCTGATGGAATATAAGGTTTTGTAATATATTATGATGCATCTAGAGTTGGTTTGGGTTGTGTGTTGATGCATATGGTAAAAGTGATAACTTATACTTCTTGACAACTTAAGAAACATAGGAGTAATTACCCAACTCATGACCTAGAACTGGCAGCTGTGGTATTTGCTCTTAAAACATAGAACCACTATCTGTATAGAGTACATGTTTATGTATTCACCAATCATAAGAGCCTGTAATATGTCTTCATTCAGAGAGTGCTCAACCTGAGGCAGAAGAGATGTCTAGAGTTTCTCAAGGATTATGATATGAGCATTCTCTACATCTAGGTAAAGCTGATGTGAGAAGGAGAGACTTAGAGTTTAAGGTGAATGATTGGGTGTACTTGAAAGTGTCACCCGTGAAGTGTGTCATGAGGTTTAGGAAGAAAGGAAACCTTAGTCCCCGATATATTAGTCCTTACCAGATTGTGAAGAGGATTGGGAGTGTCGCTTATGAGTTGGAGTTACCCTACTGAGTTAGCCGCTATCCATCCTGTATTTCATGACTCGATGTTGAAAAAGTGCTTGGGATATCCTTCATTGGTAGTTCCCATTGATAGTATTGGAGTTAAGGATAGTTTTTCCTATTAAGAGACTCTGGTTCAAATCCTTAATCGTCATGTTTGCAAGTTGAAGAACAAAGAGGTTGCCTCAGTCAAAGTCCTGTAGAGAAATCAATTTGTATAGGAGGCCATATGGGAAGCTGAGAATGATATGAAAGCTAAATACCCTCATCTATTTGTGCCTAATGATGAGAACATTGAAGGTAATGTTCCTACTCTTGACTTGTACTGATTTGTCTATTCTTGAGTCTGAATAGTTGATTGTCTAGATTGTTTGATTTGGTTGATTGGTTGATTTGATTGAATCTTGATTTTTTTCATGCCTTAAGTCCATTACTAATGGCTCTTCATTTGAGGATGAATGATTTCAAGAAGGAGATAATATTACACCCATAAAATTACCAAAATACCCCTAGACTAAAGAACACTCACACAACACATCTTCCTTAACTCTTTTTGGTCAATATGAGGCCAGAATATTGATCAGGATAAACATTTATGTGGAATAGTGGTCTTGATTGAATTTTAGGCCAATCGGATTAAAAGATAAATTTTTGGAGTGAAGCGATAAAAATAGAGAAGTAGGCGATAGGTCTGCATCACGGACCTGCCACGGACATGGACTTAATTTTAGCCTAGTTATTTTCTATGGGGTTAGATTTGATCCGAAAAGTTTCAAAAAAAATTGCACTATGAGGGAACTAGTCTCCGTAGTGTACCTGGTCCCTAAAAGGCAAATTTTTCTACTCGTTTTTAATTTTAAGGAGGAAAATTCTGGTCTTTTATCCCCCCCCCCTCTCTCTTATACTTAATCCACGACTGATATAGGTCATTTTCAACCTTAAAAGAATTCCTAAATGCATTCTTAAGTCTTTTACGCTAAATTAACTTAAGAGCTAGCGCTATGTAGTGGAGAAGAGGCTAGGGTTCAAAAGATTCAAGCAATATCATGCAAGATTGATTTTTCTATCTTCATCCCAGGTATGTAAGGCAAACTAAAGCATGGATATTTTTCTTCCATTTTCTCCATGATTGTGATAGGTCGAATTGTGAATGAGTTGAGTCCCTATGATTTTGCTTCTTGAGAATTTTCCTTAAACTTAACATATTTTTACATAATATTGCGAAATTAATGTTTTCTATAAACCTTTTCTTGAGCAAATGATTTTGACTATCTACTTCATAAACCCTCATGATATTTTGATTAATGATTAGATGAATATGATTAAGAATTTAGTCTAGATCCTGAAATTATGAATGCATGATTGTGATTGGAATGTGAGTATAATGATAGTATTGCTAGTGTTGGCGATTTGATAGTCTTGAATGTTGTCATAAATTATTGTCTAAAATCTCTCTTAACTAAAAGATTGAGTAGTTGAAAGGATTGATTTGATAGAACGAATGAGTTGGAAAGAGTCCAAAAAAGACTTAGTTATTTGGTTTGATTTGGATTGATTGTCTTATGAGCATTTAGTGTTGGAAGGAGTATCGAGCACCGAATTGGGTAAGAGTAAGTAATAACTCAAATCCAGTAACAACATCACCAAATGTAGAAAAGAATTGAACCATTCAAGTCGGATATTTCCTAAATTATTGTCCTGATATGATAGAACTTGATTGGTTATAGATTCATGATTATTGATTCGTTCTTACCCTGGCAAGGTAATGGATGGATGTGGAAACAATATCAGCTTGTTATACTATCACTGGCTCATAAGTGATGATTGTCGGATAAGAGAAATTCCCATATAGATATTGATAGTACTCTGATTGGATTGTATATGATTGGTCTTTGTCTAAATCTTATTCTCGTTTTAGACTTAGAATATCTTGATTGAGTTGTTCACCTTCCCGATTGGAAATCTCTGAGCTGATTTAATTCTACCTTGATGCATATTTCATTCTGTGATTTTACATACTCGTACATTCTATGTACTAACATCTATTTGGGCCTGCATCATTTCATAATGCAGAGATAAGTACTAGAGATCATCAATAGGCACTTTGTTGAGGATCTATCTATATTCAGCTTATTAGTGAGTCCTCCCTACTTTCGGAGAATGCCACTCTTTTATCATCTAGCTTTATAGTTTAAACATTTACTTCTATTTGATTTAAGGTAGCCATGAACTTGTCATTGGCACAACTTAGACAGTTCATAAAGGCTTCATAGACTAGATTGTTGACTTGTTGATTTGAGATTGTCTTTTGGCTAGTTTCATTCGTACTAGGCTTGTTGATTGAATTAGACAAATTGTTGGCCTTTGGCCTTATTCTATAAGTATTTGTTTGAATATCTTAATGAGTTAAGTCTTTTGTTGATAGAGAGTTGATTGAATGATTGTTTGAATATGCCAAGTGGTTCACTTGGGACTAGTAATAATCTCTAAGTGTCACCCACGCCTAGGGTACCCTCTCGGGGTGTGACACTCAAGTGCTCTTCTCTATCGTTCTTTTTATCATCCTCAACATGCTGAGCATACATCATAAGACTGGAAATATACTGTTTAGAAATCAATAGTGATGCCTTATACTCCTTCTTCACATGTTTACCCAAGCCAGAGACAAACTTCCTCATTTTAGATCTCTCATCTAGAACCATCTTCGGAGCATATCTAGACAGGTGGATGAACTTAAGACTATACTCCTTCACTGTCATCCCCTCTTCCTTTAGATTCACAAATTCTTCAACTTTAGCTTCCCTCAATTCTTTAGAAAAGAAGTGATCGAGGAATGCACCCTCAAACCCATCCCAAATAGAAGGCTCAGTATCCCCCCAAAACTCTTCTCCCATTGGTTATACAAAACATTACCACATCCTTGAGCTGATAAGAGATAAGCTCAACCCCCTCAACCTCGGTAGCATGCATCGTCTTCAGAATCTTCCACATCTCATCAATGAAGTTCTAGGGGTCCTCCTCAATCTTAGATACCGTGAAGACTGGCGGGTTCATCCTTAAGAAATCTCAAATTCTCACTGAAGTTGATGGTGTTGACACTCAATTTTGGCCTACTTTTGTAAATTAATATACTTTTAAGTCTTTTATTCTTTAAATAGTTTAAAATACATTTTCTACAATTTAAGGATACTTTATCGATTATAATTCATAGTTTTCAAAATATTAAGATTTTTTATTAATTTATTTTTGAATTTTAGTTAATTTTAATTATTAATATTTTTATTGCAGTCTATTGAATATTTGAATATCATTTTATTTTATCAAATAATTATTTTTCATTAAATTATATTTTTATATGTGCTATTGATTATATTTATTTTATATTTATTTCAGTATTTTTATCGTAATTTAAGAATATGTTGAAACATAAATAAATATTAAATTACTCAGATATTTTATTAGCTTATGATTTTGGGCCCATGATTTTGAGCCCATAATTTTGTAAATGGTGGATTTTGAATTTTCTTTATAAGAGAGGGGGAGAGGTGTAAAACTTTTGGGGAAAAAGGGCAAAAAACCCTAAACTTTCTTCTCCCATTATTCTTTCAAGGGATTGCAACCACCCAAAGACCCCATTTTTCTCTTCTTGCTCGCTGCTACCAGCAACTGAACAAAACTCCCACCAAACCAAAACCCAAAACCCTTTTTCAGTAAGATCTCAAGCTCTATCACCGCTCTTCCTCTTGCTCACACCAACTACCCGTCTTCCCCTTTAGCTTCGAACCAGCAGCAGTTCAAAGCTCACACAACCAAAAACAATCAAACCCAATCAGCCTTCTAATGAGCCACCAACACAGCCAACGAGCTCTAAAATTTTGATGAAGTAACGAAGTCGGAGAACATCCAACCCAACATCACCGGATTCCGGCGAGACCCGTGAACTTCGACGAGCCTTTCACTACTAGATCTAAATGGAAATAGCCATTAACACTGATGAGTTTCTTTCACCTCTATTATACTTATTTTTATGTGTATCTTTATATCTTTCTTTAGTTTACAGATCTGATCGATTTGTTTCTCCGTTAAAATATCGCTCTTTAACGTGAGTTTTGTTTTGCTGTTGATTCTTATGAACATTTTTACTGTTGATCTCTAGGCTTCTTTCACTTTTTATGATTTGATAAAGAAATATAATGTTATTCTATTATTGTTGTTGGTTTAGTTCTATTATTATTTAATATTGTTCCATCCATTATTATCCTGATATGGTGGAATGATTCATCTATTTTTTTTTATTATTATTACTATTATAAATTAACTAACTTGACAATTAATAAAGAAAAATGAGTAAGAGAATATAGAGAGAGTACAAATGATTTTTCTTTTCGTATGTTATTCTGTTCTTTCCATTGCATATATATAGGCATAAAAGATGATTAAATACCAAGTGGGTAAGTTGCCCACTTACAAATGGGGCCCACTTGGAAAACATCTAATACCTAACATTTTCCACTTTGAAAACATCCAATACCTAACACTCCCCCTTGGATGTCAAGAATATTCTAATTAAAGAATAAATATACATAGTTATTTTGAATATCTATAGATGTTGTGCCTCGTTAAAACCTTATCAAAAAAATCAGTGGAAAAAAAACCTAGTGAAGGAAAAAGAGTACACACATCTGGTAATACGCCTTGATTGTTGCCTCATTAAAAACCTTACTAGGAAAACCTAGTGGGACAAAACCATGGTTAAGAGAAAAAGAGTACAACGCGTATTTTATTCCCCCTGATGAAAACTTCATTTGATATTTTGGAGACAGCGCATTCCAATCTTATATCTTAGCTTCTCAAAAGTTGATGTTGGTAATGCCTTTGTGAATAAATCTGCAAGATTATCACTAGAATGAACTTGTTGTACATCAATATCACCATTCTTTTGAAGATCATGTGTGAAAAATAATTTTGGTGAAATATATTTCGTTCTATCTTCTTTTATGAAGTCACCTTTCAATTGAGTTATGCACGCGGCATTGTCTTCGAATATAATTGTGGGTACTTTAACATCATTTTTCAGACCGCATCTTTCTTTGATGAACTGTATCATCGATCTCAACCATACACATTCTCTACTTGCTTCATGAATTGCTATTATTTCAGCATGATTTGAAGAAGTAGCAACAATGGATTTTTTTGTAGAACCCATGATATAGTAGTTCCTCCGTGTGTAATTAGATAGCCTGTCTGAGATCGAGCTTTATGTGGGTCTGATAAATAACCTACATCTGCATAACTAATAAGGTCTATGGAACCTTTGTTAGTATAAAACAAACTCATATCAATAGTACCCTTCAGGTATTGCAAAATATGTTTGATACCGTTCCAATGCCTTCGCGGTGGGAATGAACTATACCTTGCTAGCAAATTAAATAAAAATGTTATATCAGGTCTAGTTGCATTAGCAAGATACATAAGTGAACCAATAACACTGAGATATGGTACTTCAGGACAAAGAATTTCTTCATCCTCTTCTGGAGGTTGAAATTGATCTTTTTCCACTTCAAGTGATCGAATAACCATGGAGTACTTAATGAATGTGCTTTGTCCATATAATTCTTTTTAAAGATTTTCTCACTGTAGGCAGATTGATGGACAAAAATCCCGTCTGCTAAATGTTCAATTTGCAGACCTAGATAAAGTTTTGTCTTCCCAAGGTTTTTCATTTCAAATTCTTTCTTTAGATATTTAATTGCCTTTTAGACCTCTTCAGAGGTTCCAATGAGATTTATGTCATCACATAAACGACGAGTATAACAAACTCTGATTCTGTTTTCTTAGTAAAAACACATGGACAAATGACATCATTTATATAGACTTCATTTATTAATTACTCACTAAGGTGATTATACCACATACGCCGTGGTTATTTTAGACCATATAATGATCTTTGCAGTTTTATTAAGTACATCTCCCGAGACTTATTACATGCTTCAGGCAATTTTAATCCTTCTGGAATTTTCATGTAAATTTTATTATCAAGTGAACCATAAAGGTAAGTTGTAGCTACATCCATTAGATGTATTTCAAGATTTTTATGTACAGCTAGACTGATGAGATATCAAAATGTTATTCCATCCATAACAGGTGAATATGTTTCTTCATAGTTGACCCTGGGTCTTTGAGAGAATCCTTGTGCAACAAGGCATGCCTTGTATCTTACAATTTCATTTCTCTCATTTCGTTTTTGCACAAAATCTCATTTATAGCCAACTGGTTTCACACCTTCAGGGTCTGGACTACAGGTCCAAAACCTCATGTTTAGCAAGTGAGTCTAATTCTGATTGAATTGCCTTTTGCCATTCTGGCCAATCACATCTACGTCGACATTCTTCAACGGATTTAGGCTCAAGACTTTCACCATCTTGCATGAGGTTAAGTGAAACATTATATGCAAAAATATTATCAATTGTAATTTTCGATCGATCTAAATTTATCTCATCACCGGTAGAACTTATTGAAAGCTTTTCATTTACTTGAGTCTCAGGTTCACTGATTTCTTAAGGAATATCAGGATTACTCAAATCTTGACCTCCTTCAAGAGGTTCTTGTGTAGTATCATCTTTATTATTTTTACGCTTCTCTTTCTAGGATTTTTATCCTTTGAACCCAATGGTCTACCATGTTTCTGGCGTGTTTGGGATTCAGAAGCTATGATACTTATAGATGGTCCTTTTGGGACATCAATCCGGATAGGCACATTCACTGTAGGGATATGTGACTTAGTTATCCGTTTCAAATCAGTAAATGCATCTGGCATTTGATTTGCTATTCTCTGTAAGTGGATGATCTTCTGGACCTCCTGCTCACATATGCGGGTGCATGGATCAAAATGAGATAGTGATGAAACTTTTCACGCAATTTCTTTTTCAGGTTCCTTTTTCTCTCCCCATAATGGCGAAAAAGTAATTTCATCAAATTGATAATCTGCAAATCGAGCAGTGAATAAGTCTCTAGTCAATGATTCAAGGTATCGAATTATGGAGGGTGAGTCAAACCCAACATATATGCCTAGCCTTTGTTGATGGCCCATCTTTGTACGTTGTGGTGGTGCTACAGAAACGTATACAGTACAACCAAAAATTCTTAGATGGAATATATTTGGCTCATGTCCAAATACTAATTGTGACGGAGAGTATTTATTATAATGTGTCGGTCTGAGACGTACAAGTGTTGTTGCATGTAAGATAACATGACCCTAAACAATAATTGTCAATTTTATTTTCATTAGTAGAGGTCTTACTATCAATTGTAGGCACTTTATAAATGACTCTGCAAGGCCATTTTGAGTATGGACATGAGCAACAGAATATTCAATTTTTATCCCAATTGACAAGCAATAATCATTAAAAGCTTGGATTGTAAATTCTCCAGCATTATCAAGGCGAATGGCCTTAATTGAATAATCTAGAAATTGCACTCTCAATCTTATTATTTGTGCTAACAACTTCGCAAACGACAGATTGCGAGATGCTAATAGGCACACATGAGACCATCTAGATAATGCATCTATTAGGACCATAAAATATCTAAACAATCCACTAGGTGGATGAATAGGTTCACATATATCTCCATGTATACGCTCTAAAAATATAGGAGATTCGATGCCAACCTTCAGGGTCGATGGCCTGGCAATTAATTTGCCTTGATAACAAGCAGCACATGAAAAATCATCATTCGTAAGAATCTTTTGATTCTTTAATGGATGTCCAGTTGAATTTTCAAGGATTCGTCTCATCATTATTGATTCAGGATGACCTATTCGATCATGCCATAGCACAAATGTATTTAGATCAGTAAACTTCTTATTTACGATCATATGTGCTTTAATTGCATTAATTTTTACATAATATAGGCCAGATGATAAAGTTGGTAATTTTTCTAAAATATATTTATGGCCTGAGACACTCTTGGTTATGCCAAGATATTCAGTATTCATTTCATTTAGTGTCTCAACATGATATCCATGTCTGCGAATATCTTTAAAACTTAACAAGTTTCTTGGAGATTTAAAAGAGAATAGTGCATCTTCTATAACAATTTTTGTTCCCTCAAGCAGAATTATTGTAGCTCTTCCGGAGTCTTCTATCATTTTTTAATTACCAGAAATTGTAGTAATATTTTTTTTTCTTCTTAGCAAGTTAGAAAAATATTTCTCGTCTTTAAATATAGCATGGGTTGTTCCACTATCAATTACACAAATATCCTCGTGATTGATCATTGATCCAAATAAAAATTTAAGGTATTTCCATATTTTCTTCAATAAGAAATAAAATAAGTATTAAAACAACACAAATTTTATTTATTTACATGGACTATAAAAATACAAACATAATATTTAGTACAGATAAATAAAAAGAAAAATTATTTACATATTGTTAATCTTATCAATATTCATATTTTCTTCTAGAAAATTAAAGAAATCAGCTACATCCAAATGCATAGGCTCAATATTATCCTCAGAGATAAAATTAGTCTCTAGATTATTTTCTATCCTTTTCAAGGATGTCTGATATAGCTGAACCAAGCATTTTGATGACCGTCAAGTCCGCGATCAGTGCCCCACACCTCCACATCTATGACATATACTTTCTGAATTTTTCTTTGGTAAAGCTTCTAGCTTTTTACCCTGCCTTTTATATTGCTAATCATTTTTCGGTGTCAGCTGATTATCATGATTATAATTTCTTTTTTTTGCCCATGACCATGACCATGACTGGGGCCATTACTTCTTTCTCGTTGGTTATAATTTGTCTGATTCACTTCTCGGAGTGACAAAGAACCAACGGGCCGACTATCATGATTTTTCATTAATAATTCATTATGTCATTCAGCAATAAGAAGATGAGATAGTAATTCAGAATATTTTGTAAAATCTTTTTCGCGATATTGCTGCTGCAGGAGCATATTCGCGGATGGAAATGTGGAGTATATTTTTTTGAGTTTATCTTGCTCAGTGATTTCGTCTCTACATAAATTTAACTGAGCTATAATTCTAAATAAGACAGAATTATATTCAGTTATATTTTTGAAGTCCATTAGTCTCAAATTTAACTAGTAATGACGCGTTTGTGGAAGCATGACCAACTTCAGGTGGTCATATCTTTCTTTTAAATTTTTTCTCAATTTCAAGGAATCCTTTAATGTAAGATATTGTAATTTAAGCCACCCCTCGTCAAGATAGTGGCGGAAAAAAATTATAGCTTTTGTACGGTCTTGACTAGATACCGTGTTATCATCTTTGATGGTGTCTCCCAGACCTATCGATTCTAGATGAATTTCGGCATCTAGTGTCCATGAGGAGTAGCCTTTTCCAGAAATGTCCAGAGCCACAAATTCAAGTTTTAAAATATTTACCATTTTATGAAAATAAAATTCTTACCACTTTTTGTTACCTTAAAATAGTCGGAGCCTCGTTCTGATAATGTGTTATAAATTAACTAACTTGATAATTAATAAAAAAAGTGAGTAAGAGAATATAGAGAGATTACAAATAATTTTTCTTTTCGTATGTTATTATGTTCTTTCCATTGCATATATATATAGATATAAAAGATGATTAAATACCAAGTGGGTAAATTGCCTACTCACAAATGGAACCCACTTGGAAAACATCTACTACCTAACATTTTCCACTTTGAAAACATCCAATACCTAACAGTTACTAATTTTTTAATTTTGTGAGTTTGATGATAAACTATTTTTGTTGCCTTCTAATTTTAATGATGTTGCCTGCTACTTTTTGACTTTAGATTGTTTTATTTTTATATGTATTTATCTATCTCTGATGACTCATGCTTACTTTATTTACTTATTGCCACTTTAATTTTGTTCATATTTTTGTTGTTTTTCATTTACTAGTCCAGCAAGCTATATTGAGGTGGTGTTATTATTTAGTTGTTGCAGATGTTTTGTTGTTTTTATATAGTTACTATTTTAAGCTTGTTACATTTATTTTATATTATTTCTTGTTGATTTCATATGAATTTATGTTATATTTTGTAAGTTAAAAATGGCCAATAAAAAAATTTCTCTATCCATTTTCGAGGTCTTTTCATTTTAAAAGATGGATATTTTAGCTTAATTTTACATTATATATTATATATTACAAGTTGAAATTGGTCAATGAAAAAATTTCTTCGTCGATTTTCGAGGACTCTCCATTTTAAAAGACGGATATTTTAGTTTATGTTTACATTATATATTATATATTTGTAAGTTGAAATTGGCTGGTGAAGAAATTGCCGTTGATCTCCAAGGCCTTTCATGTTCATAAAACAGGTTTTATTTTTGAGTAATTATTATTTTTATTTTATTGCTCATACTTATCTATTGGACTGATTTTTCTTTATTCTTGTTTTCATTTTGATTTCATTTATCCATATGTTGATTCCTCATGGTCGTTCCATTTGATTTACTCATTTCTAGTTTGGATTGATATTATTAAACTATATTATTTATGTTTTGTTTTCCATTGAAGTTTGTATTTGGACAAGTTTATTATTAATGCTATATTTTGTTGTGGTTTTCTATCTTGGGTTATCTGCCCACTACTATTTTTCTATTTTAAAATTGTTTTGCCTTTTTAGATTTTTTATATTAATGATGAACACATTTCAATGTTACTTTTTTATTGTTGTTGTTTCTAAGTTATATTATTATTTAATGTTGCTTTTTCTTTGTTGCTTTTTCTTACCTTGTTACATCACTGTTTTATTTTTGTTGCCCTCTTTTGATGTTGATTTGCATATTAGTTATTCTTAGATATGTTAGCTAATTTGAAAACAAGTTAAGCTGGACGATGAAGAAATTATTGTTGATTTTCAAGGCCTTCAATGTTTTTAAGACGGGTTTTATTTTTGAGTTATTATTATTTTAATTTTATTATTCATTATTAATACTTTTACTATGTATCTTTATAGGTACTCAGAGTTTCTTCCCGATGAAGCTATTCAAATAATATTTTTAATTCATTATGGGTATATTATTGATGTTAGGCAAATATTATGTCGTTTCTTATATTATTTCTTTTATTTTATTTTTATGTATATTTCATGTTTAAATACTTGTTAAATTACCTATCTTTTCCTCAAATTGAAAATATGAATTCAATCGGGACCCACAGTTATGGATTCTGAAGGATGCTAATACCTTCCCTTTGGAATCACTTCAACCCCTTACTTAGAATCTAATAGTTTTATAGATTATTTTATTAATTAATTAGTCTCCTAATAATCCTAAAAATTAGGTGGCGACTCCTTAAAATTAATTTTCTTTAAATTCCTTAAAAAACAATTAAATTAATTTTTTTATGAGTCATCACGAAGTTATGCCTTATTTTGAAAAATAGGAATGTAACATGACAATACCACTCTGAGCACCTACCAATTGACTGAGCATGGCAATAGCTTCTTTGAAATCGGCCTCTGAAGTAGGAGTGGGTTGAGTAGTCGGAATTTGGTGCACCTCAGTAGATCGTGCAGGTCGACCCCAAGTTATCAACCCTTACTATGAGGCCATATTTTAATGCAGGACCTCGATGTTGGCGACGTTCTCAGGCTGGCGTTACATTTTGAAGGCATTATCTGCTAACGCGCAAACACACAAATTAAGAAGGAACTTTTTATAGAGTTAAACTCTATCGCACGAACTTATGAAGAAGTGAAACAAGTTTTAATGTCTTATAGCCTCCTGATTATATGTATGGTGCATGACACACCCATAAGCAAGACTCTACTAGACGCATCTTCATAGACACCTTAGAACTCTTAAACTCTGTGCTCTGATACCAAGTATTTCATACCCCGAGAGGTACCCTAGGCGTAGCAGACACTCGGAGATCATTTCTGGCCCCAAGTGAATCACTTAGTCGGATCACTCATTCAATCACTCAGCGGAAGACTCAATTTACGGGCAAAAAGACCCAAATGGGCACCTCAAGCATCATCATCAACAAATAAATAATAGGGTTAAAATACTCAAAGTATAATGTAACTTAATATCATAACTCAATGACAAGATTATGTTTAAAACCATACTCTGAAGAGTCCATTTAGCTCAACGACTCTACCTACGAAACCTCTATCAACTATCCAGGAAGTGCTGAGACAAGTCCATGGCTACCTTAAAAGAACTACTTGAAACAACGAATGAAATAAAAATGATTTCTCCGAAAGCAAGGAGGTCTCACTACTAGAGCTGTACAGGGCAAACTGATAAACCGCACCAAACCGACAAACCGAACCAAACTGGGAAAAAAAACCTGACTAGTGGTTTGGTTTGACTTGGTTTGGTGTTTGGAAAAAAAAACCGATCATTATAGGGTTGGTTTGGTTTTAACTAAAAAAAGTCAAACCGAACCCAAATCGACCCGATTATAGATATACTACTTTTAAATTATGTTATACATAAAAATATTTATTAAAATATAATTTATAAATATTTTTTAAAAAAATTTCATAATTTTTGTTTTCTTTCTTACATTTAGATTTGGAATTGAGAAGCCCATCTAAATAATATACAAAAAAAAGCTCATCTTATAAAGTTATATTATAAAGTTAAAACTTCAAATAGTGTTCTGCCTCCATCTTATATGTTGATATTTTATACTGGAACTCTTTTTAAGAAGCACTGCTCTGTGCTTTTTATTAGATATTATGAAAAACCTGAAAAACCTGAAAAACCCGAGAAAATTTGATATAAAAAAACCCGACTTTTATTGGTTTGATTTATAGATTTAATAAACCGACATAAATGGTTTAGTTTGGTTTGTAAAAAATCTGAATCAACCTAATCCATGTACACCCCTACTCACTACTATCAGAAAGGGATTAGATCTTCAACGGAGCGTCTTTGATGATCTCTAGCACATATATCTGCATCATAAAATGATGCAGGCCAAATGACGTCAGTACGTGAAATGTATCAGTATGTAAAATAGATGAAAAGAAATAGAATCAACAATACTCAACCTCATGCAACTCAACTCAAATAACTCACTCCGAAATGACTCAACTCAATAAGCATGCAAGTTTAAAAGTAATAAGCAATGTTTTGAAAATAGACTCAATGACATGCAACTCAATCAAATCAAACCATTCATTTTAGGGAGTTTCACTAATCGACAACCATCACATATGAGTTAGTGATGATACAGTGCTTTGCACTGCCGTTGCCGCAACTATCCAATACATTATCAGGGTAAGGGGCGGTCAACCTCTTTAGATCCATAATCAATCAAAGTCCATCATTTTGGTACTAGAGAGGCATAGCCTCTGTCCTCTGTTGGCTACGTAGTTTATAAAATTCTAGTTGTTATTTATTCTTACCCAAATCGGTGCTCAATACTACTCCCAAAAGACTCAATATGCTCATATGCTCAATCAAATCATCTCATCTAGTCATGTTGCACTCTTATCAAACTCAATCTCACTTCAATCATCAGTTCTTTCATTTAAAACATGCTTTCAAACTCGTACATAACTCCTCAAAACTCAATCTCAAAATAATCATTTAACTCAATATTCAAACTCATTTAAACTCAATGCTCATATTTTTTCAAAACTCAATCAAATATGCATAGACTCGATTTAAAATCATACTTCATTTAATGCATAGAAAACCCTTCTCATCAATTCAAAATAAATGCATATTAAAAAAAAATCATCAACTCAACTGAGGTTCATGGAAATAAAATCACGAATAGTAATTCAAGAACTAAATCATAAGAATTATCACAATATACTCATATGTATAAGGAATTACATAGATAACTCAAGAACTCAATAAAATGGGATCAAAACTCAAACTCAATCTTGACTGAATGAAGATGTAGGAAACGAGGACGAACTCATTCCAATGTTGTGATGAGTCTTACATACCTGGA
Organism: Solanum dulcamara; assembly: GCF_947179165.1. Lineage (NCBI taxonomy): Eukaryota > Viridiplantae > Streptophyta > Magnoliopsida > Solanales > Solanaceae > Solanum > Solanum dulcamara. The sequence continues at coordinate 30,726,599 of NC_077240.1, read as the reverse complement.
ATGAAGATTATATTACTGAAAATCAAAGATCTCACTTGTAAACCTTGAACCCTAACCCTTTCTCTCCTCTGTAATATCTTCTCTCAAAAGTTCTACATGCTAATGAGAGGGAAAACGCTTTTGGGAAAGTTAAGGGACTAATTAATGGTCCCTAAATGTGGAGAGTTTAGTTGGGAAAAGGTGGGAAAAGATCGGACTGCCCCTCATTAAAACTAAGCAAGGCAGTCTCACGACGGGCCCTTCACGGGTCGTATAGCTCTTCACAGGACGTGAAGGCCTCCGTGAAGAGGTACTAAAAAGGAACTTCTGAGGGTCCAGGTCTATGGAACACTTTCACGACCCATGGAGACTTCCAAGGCTCGTGGAGGGTACCTTGAAGGTGAGGGGGCCTAGCTCAGGAGAGGAGGTTCACGGATGAACTCCACGACTCAATTGATCACCACGGTCTGTGGAGGGTTCAACGGACCCACCCTTGGGAAAGTTTCCATCTGTCCTCAACTCCAAGAGCTAACACGAGTCGTGAAAGGTCTCGTGAAAGGCCTGTTTTGCAACTTCAATCTTTTTTGTTCTTTTTAGAGTTAGTTTAGGTTAGTGGATTCAAGGGTGTTATATTAACGCTTAGATATCCGAAATGTATTTGAAACTAGCTTAAAAGCTAAGATAATTACCTTTAGAGATTTAAAAAAATTAATCATGAATAGATATGGCCTCATACCATATTTCTACAAAACTAATATAATTATAGAATGAATCGCAATAGTTAGGCCATCTTAGTTCTTTTAAAACGCTTAGATATCCGAAATGTATTTGAAACTAGCTTAAAAGCTAAGATAATTACCTTTAGAGATTTAAAAAAATTAATCATGAATAGATATGGCCTCATACCATATTTCTACAAAACTAATATAATTATAGAATGAATCGCAATAGTTAGGCCATCTTAGTTCTTTTAATAAATTCCCTTATAAAATAATTTATTGTTATTATTTGGGCAATTTATATTCTTTTAAAAGTATGATTTATTATTATTTCTTTTCAAACCAAATATATGGCCTAAGTATTTTACTAGTTTTCCAAATGTATTATTCAAGATTTTAGATTTATTAACAGTTTCAAAATGCAAGGTACATACATATATATATGTCATACACACAAAGTATATACTTTATTTTATACTTAATTTTCATTATATGTGTTCTATTATTTTGTTATACACACCATATTATTTTTCTCCATATCCACTATCTTTTATGAATATTATTTCTTTGTTTTTTTTCACAATTTAATTTCTCGGGTCATGATATCACTTACTCCAACACACCACTAGACAAGCCTAACCCATAGTCCAGAACCAGAAGTAACTGGCTACCAAGCGAAAGATAGTTAAAGATGCCAGCAAATCAATAATAATAAGAAGAAGAAAGGAGCAATAGTAATACATCCACAAAGACTCATCCCCAAGACCTGAAATCAATGAGTAGTCGAGCATCTAAACAAAATAAGAGTACAAGGCTTTTACAAATACAAAATAGATACAGATGGTCTTCTAAAGAAAGTAAAGACTAGTCCTAGCCTAAAATAGATGGAAATCGATAACTCCAAACGCCAAGAGCTCACCCAATCTTCGACTGTACACTACTTCGCACCAAAGTCCAAATCATCAGCAATAACTAGTACTATGATCTGCAAGGGGCAAAAATATAATATAAGTACCAAATGAATGGTACTCAATAGGCATAGACCGACTGAGATCCACAGAAAAAGTAAGTATAAATAATATATAACTAGGTAAATAAAGCACAAGTAACTCATCAGGAACTAACATAACGCAGTAAAGGAAGTAAGTCAAAGAGATAGAGTATAAAGATAAAGGAGAAGAGTCAAGGAACGCACCTGAAATGCAAGCCAACAACCGAATAACAATAAGGAGACATCATAGGAGTCAACTAAACAAAAATGAAGTACTAACTAACACCGCTAATCACATAACTACCTAAGGACCAATCCAATTGAACCAAGCAGAAAGTACCCATACAAATCCAACTAAGACACTCTGTAAACAAACTACAAATACAACCAGAGATAAGTACAAGTATGATCAAGTAATAATCGACCGGATACCCATACCTCTAGAAGGTACAAACAATGAAACATATACCCCCAAATCCCATAAATTAGGGGAACACACCAAACAAGTATATTGGTGATAGGAGATGCTAATAAATGCAAGTTTGAAGTAAAAACCAATAAAATCACTGGTTGCTCTCAAAGATTACCAATAACAAGTGTATAGACCTGCCAAGTGGGACCCATGTTGCTCCCTCATTTGGTTTAGTGGTGCACTGTCCAGAGGGGCCCATGGGGATGCGAGAAGTCCTTATAAACTTCCTGGGGCAAAATGAGGTCTTATATAAACATATAACATCCCCATAGTGGTACCGTAGAGTAAGTAGCCAATCCAGTATAGGAAAGGGAGATGCTGCACTGGATTGTCAAGTACAGGCTAAAGGTATCCAAGATGCAACCAATGTATAAAAAGGGCGACATCGCGCTGAATATTAATAAAAACTGAGTGTATCCCTTATACCTCTAAAACTGTCAGTATAAAAAAAAGCACATTCTCAATGCCTCATAAGTGTCAAAACCAGTGTCCAAATGATCCAGGTGGTACGACTCCCATTAAAACCTTTTTTACAAGATAGTAAAAGTGTGAAAAAACCTCCTCATAAATAGTTGTGAAAATCCATAAAGAAACCAAGATCGCACCACAAAACATGTAAATATGCTCAACCAATGCAAGCATGCCATCACCAGCATCCAAATAAGACATAAACAATCAGATGTGCAGCGGCGGCAAATAAGAAAAAAAATCGCAGAAACAAGAAAAAAAATACGAAGGAAGAAAGAAAAGAAAGGGGAAAAGAAAAATAAAGGAGAAGAGAAAATAGGGATTTTCATTCCAAAGTGTCAAGATAATTATTTTCATCCTTTCCATTAAATTTTTATGCGATTATGAACATATTTTTAGGGTATATTGGTGGAGAAATAACACTAAAATAAGAAAATATGACCCTAGGGTTCTTCACATAAAATTTTGATTTGGGGGTCGAATAACGATCCGTTTTAGCTGAAATTTGACATGTGAGTTTATTTTATCATGAGTGAACATAATCGAAAAGAAAATTTCAGATTTGACTTCAATGACATAGAATGAGTTAATTTCCAAATTTTGATATATTGAGATAGATAATTAAATATTAGGTATATTATATTTTATGAATTCCATTAAATTTATTATATTGGGCAAATTAGAACCTAACACTAGGCTTGAAATTCAGAAAATATGGGAGTTGACATCTTAAGTGGCATCAAGATTAGGAACGTGATTATATATTTGTGTGAGTTTTTGGGTCTAGGCTAGACATATGGTAATAAGGGTGTTGTTAGTTTCAAAAATCTTATTGTGATTATTCATTTGACTAGATTACGTTGATTTGGAGGCCCAACGAAAAGGAAAGGCTCAAGTCCTAGAGTGACTGCTTGATTAATTAAGGCAAGTGAATTTCTAAACCTTAGTTTAAGCTTGTAAATGCTTGTATTTCCGTGTTATGTGTACGAGGGAGTAATGAGAATTAGACTGGGTTATTGACTATATGATTGGCCTTAAAAATGGAGATGAGGGGTATAAAATGGTGATCTAATGACATGTATTGATGGAATTGATATGTCGTGATTGTGGATTTATTTTGGATATATGAAATGGCTATGTTGATGTGAGATAGGAAACAAATATTGTTATTGTCATGTTATTATCATGAATTATATGAACATGAATTGATTGCATTAGTTTTGACATATTGTGTTGACACTAAAAATGATATGAAACAAAGGGGTCGGGCCACACGCTCTGTGGCAGGTATTATGAAACAAAGGGGTCGGGCCACATGCTCCGTGGCAAGTATTATAAAATAAAAGGGGTCGGACCACACGCTCTGTGGCAAGATATATATGTTGAGGGGATGGGCCACACGTTCCGTGGCAGGTTACATGGATAGAAATGTCCCCCATGAGTTCCGGACTGTAATTCAGCGGATGTGTACCAATAGGACAGACATGCATCATCTCATTGCATCTCATCGCATTTTATGATATTTGTGAATTCGTGTTTACCCCTTTATTGCTCTGTATATGCTGAACTTGACTTGATATGATTTATTGATGAGTATTCGTGGACTGTATTACAGTTATTATTGTACAAGTGGAGAGTTGGGCTGGTTTTATGCAGGTTGTAGTTAAGGAGGTTCGGTTGGGAGGACAAGAGTACTTGTATATATTGATCTTTACTTAGTTTTAGTTATCCACTTGCTGAGGCTATCATCTCGAGTGTTGAGGTAGCTGTTATATCCATCTAGCGGATTCCTCTTACTCTTTTATTATGTTTTAGTCCTATTCTAGAGACAAAGACATTGTGACTGTATTCTCTTTTATACTTCGGTAATGTATTAGTGGCTTGTACGCGTGACAACCAGTCTTGGGGGATTTTGAGATTATTTATTTATTTTTGACTAAGTTAAACCTTGCTTTATCTCAATTACTTCCGTATTTACTTTCCGTTGGTTATTAGGCTGACTCATCTCGGTGGGTTGAGATGAGTGCCATCACACCCATATTTGGGTCGTGACATACCAACCCAATCGCAAAGAACCAACTACAAAAGAAAGAAGGTGCAATAATACATCATACTTTCCAAATCCCAACTAGCAAATACTAGCACCAAAACTCTTAAAATGGAGGATTTTAGAAGATTGAACGAATGGAGTACCGCAATATAGCCGAGAATAAGACCAAGGTGGAAGGGAAGAGATGGCTAACTAGGATTACCATAATATTACCGAAGGCTACACAACTGTAACATTCCTCAAAATGCTCACAAATGCCTTAAGAATGTCTTGGATATAGGCCGCTCATGTAATGCATTATCCTTAATATTTTTAGAAAATTTGAGTTCAGAATATCGATAAGGGGTCAAAACCTGCAAAAAAAATGGTGTCGGTGGATTTTTAGGACCTGTATATCGAAAGATAGATTTTCGAAGGAATTGCGCAAAACAGTAAGGTGCGCGACATGCCCGCATGGCGGACTTGCTCGCCTCCGCGTTGTGGACCTGACGATGATTTTTCTGGCCAAAATTAGTTTTTAGTAAGGGCACTTTAGACTTTTTCCTAATTATTAGCTAATGAGCCTAGATATTTTTAGGACATAATTAATCTCTATAAATTAACCTAAACCTCTAATTCTATTCATTCTTCTACAATTCACCTATCAAATATTTCTTTCTCTACAAAAGACTTTCAAGTGATCTATTGAAGACTTCAAGTAAATTCACTCAAGTTCTCCATCAAAACTCTCAAGTTCTTCCAATTGTTTTGGTGTTCTCACTTAAGATATGTGGGTATTGATTCATGGATTCTTTCATTCATGAAGCCCAAGCAATTTCTCAAGATTTCTATCAAATTAAAGTATGATATTTTATGGGTTTTATGATCTCTATTCCTATTACATGAATTTTGATTCAAAGTATGATCATGAGTCTATTTTGATATAAATTGATGGTTATTGCATTAAATTAAAGAGTTTTTCATGAATTCTGCTATTTTGATTTCTAGGGTTCATGATATAAATTATGAGTATTTTGAATTATACTTCCAAAGGATATTATCTATATGAATTATGTATGGGCTGATATAAATTTTATGATCATGCATGTTTTCAAGTCAATTACATGTTTTTTCAAAGTAAATTGATTATGCAATTGAGTTCTACTCTAAGTTCAAGGTATGAATTTTATGCAAATTATGAAGTAAGGTGACTTAGGTCCCTATGTGGTGACCTAAGGCCTAACGATATCAATTATGCAAATATGATTGTATTGATGAAAGGACAATTCTCACATTACAAGTATGTTATGAAAATGAGCTACTTAATGATTTTCAAACCTATGATCATGACTATGATATATGTAATTATGATTTCTATGCTATGTATGTCGTTCGTGGGATTTGACTTAGCACTGAGTGGACTTGAGGTGGGGGCCGTACCAAAATCCTTAGTAGCAACCTCATGTCCCATAAACTATGTGCCACCGTAGGATTGCCTTCATGTCCTAGCTAGTAGATCCACATATAGCATACGTATGACCCGCCTAGCAGGGTAGAGTTTACCTTGGCAAGTAGATTCCCCTTTTTCTTTGTTGTTTGGGGAGACAACAGGATTACATATTATAGCTCGCATGGTCTTATTGTCGGTTATGGTTCCTATTCCACATATGTATGGTCCTTTTTATGTTTTAAATGACTAGTCCTATCTTTTAGCTTATATGATACTCTTATGGCTTATTATGCATTGATCCTTCTTAAAGACTACTTATGATTTTTACTACTTCTCCTATCATGCTATTTAAAATGGTCATTTGTACAAACATGGTTTTCTATGCATTACATTGCCTACATACTTAGTACATTCCAACGTACTAATGCATATTTTTTGCCCACATTGTCTCATAATGTAGGGGGTGAGGTTGAAGATCATATTCATCTATGTGGATAGTTAAGCTTTCCTATCCAGCGGTGTTTGTGGTGAGTCCTTATTTATCGGGGACTAGTTATCAAGTTAGTTATTATTTTCAAAGACCTTTGTTATGTTTCATATTGAGGGTGAACTAGGGATATGTCTTAGGCCCCGCCCATATTCAGGAGTAGAGGAATTTAGTTGGACAAATGTTATGAGTCTATGTTGTCATGTGACATTCTTTATTTACTATTCATAGTTTAGACTCTCTTATGATGTTTCCACTTTTTATTTACCTTATGTATGCTTATGATATGTATAAGAGGCTTGGTCTTAGCCCTTCGGGGTTTTAATCGTTGTGTTACGACTAGGCCCTAGGTTGGGTCATGACAACAAACTTTCTCACTACTCCAACAGTCATACTTCTCCCAGCGACCAATAAACCCAAGAACCAAGAATTCCATAAAGGAACCAAACACATAGGCAAAAGAGAGCAAACCTCAACTCCACAGCCTAAGGACTGAAAATACAATAAGGCATAGGGAGGAGTCGACATGCAGAATCTACCACAACTCCAAAGATTATATACCTCCATTCACATACTACCTCGACAACCAATCTTTCAACTACAAACCAAATAATGCCAAGCAATGGAGACAGTCGTCTAAGCCAAGAAAACCCAAAATGGAAGAGGAGGATTACTAATCAAAGCAAACCTAGCTATGCACAATGGTAAGAAGTGTCATCCAACCACTAACCCAATGGGAAAACCTGCAACTAAGGCAATCTTATAATCTAACCTAATCTACTAGCACCACAAATCCCAAAACTAACAAAGCTGGTCTAGCCACCTATCTAATAAGGATCGACACCACAACAAAATCAATGGTAAGGAAGATGAAAGGGAAGGCTAACTAGCTCAGACGTAACTTGAAACCATACTATCAAGGCAAGGAACAGGGAGTTACTCAACCACCACTCTCAAAAATAAGAACCCGACCTAGTCGATCCACTACTAAAAGAAATCAACTACAGAGTTAAAACACATACACATAAGTCCAGATAAGGCAGCCATAACAGTCAGGAGATTATTAACAAGTTAAACAAGCATGTATGGATATGAAAACCCTAAAACCATACAAAAAGAGCAATGTAGGGCACAACAAGGAAATCAAGCAACTGCAATCAATAGATGGATCCTCAACCTCTGGTTGACCGGTGGAAGTATAGAATGGATCATGACCGACCTCCGCCTAAACACTTGAAGTACCACTAGAAACACTCTGAGCAATACCTCTAATGGAGGTGACCTAAACCCATAAGACTAACTTGGTTGAGCAAACCACACACTAGTCCTACATCGGAGAGACTCTTCAGATCGATGACCAAGCTCTCCACAGATATGGCAAGGCCCAACAATTCTGGTCTGGGAGTAGAAGAAGTCATAAGCATCTGAAGGATCAACTTCACCTAGGGCAATCCCTAGACCAATGATCAAATCCTTCATATTCATAGAACCTCTATAAACTAAAGCCCGGTGTGAAGAACGTGGAGAACTCTTCTGGCGGATCCTAACAAACTGGGAATCATCTCCAACCCTCTCAAACGACCCAACTTAAATAGGACAAGCTCCAATAACTAAAGGCCTAATGTGCTCACCCTGAGAAGTCTAACCTGAACCATGCCCGATGTAAGCCCCATATCCTACCTCAAAACTTCCTAGAACCTAGGGAGCCACTGTCATAGGCCTGATGGGTCGAGAAAGAAGGTGACCTTCGTTGAACTGATACTCACCCTAAAGTGGGATGTTTTCACCACTGTGGAGATGGTGAGGCCTCTTAACACTATCTTTGTAATCCTCATGGCATGTCTGCTCTACTGCCCTTACATAGTTGACAATTTGGGAAAAGGTAGACCCAGCCGCTATCAAATTCACCGATGCCAAAAGAATTGGTAAAGACAACCCCCTAACAAACTCCTAGCTCATATATCGGTCCGTAGTGAATAATGTGGGGGTATTCCCAGCCTACTCAAGAAACTCCAAAACATACTCAGAAATGGGTAAAGGACCCTGCTGAGGAACAACCAATCCAAATCTAAGATTTGTGCTTAACTGAGGCCCTATAGTTTGACGAGGTGTTGGATATTACTTGGGATGTACTGACGCTCCATCCATGCGCATCGAATAACTCGCGCTATCTATCTAAGGAAGAATGGATTACAAAGGATCAGTTTAGAGATAATTCAAAGTAAGGAAACAGGATAAGGATTCAAAAATAGAATTTCCTAATAATGCCCCCACAGTCTTTTGAAGACAAGATACAGACATCTCCACACCGATCCGCATGACTCTACTAGGCATTGCCCTCATACCAATAATATCGGTCAACCTAGAGCTTAGATACTAACTTTTCAAGACTCGATTTCTCAGACCATGATGACACTTACTCCAACCCACTAATAGGTAATCCTAACCCATAGCTCGGAGCCAGAAGCAATGAGATACTAATGGAAGATAGTCAAAGAAGTCAGATAATCAATAATAAGAAAAAGAAGAAGGGAGCAACAGTAATACATCTAGAAGGACCCATCCCAAGACCTGACATCAGTCAGTAGTTGAGAATCTAAACAAAATAGGAGTACAAGATTTTTACAAATACAAAATAGATACAAACAGTCTTCAAAAGCAAGTAAAGACTAGTCCTAGCCCAAAATAGATGGAATTCGGCAACTTCGGACACCAGGAGCTCACCCAACCTCTAGAAGGTATAAACAATGACAAATATACCCCCGACTCCCAAAAATCAGGGGAACACACCAAACAAGTATACTAGTGATAGGCAATACTAATTAATGCAAGTCTGTAGTAAAAACCAATAGCATCACAGGTGGCTCTCAAAGATCACCAATAATAAGTGTATAGACCAACCCTGGCCCTCAGCCTACCAGGTGGGACCCATGATGCTCCCTCATATGCTTTAGTGGTGTACCATCCAGAGGACCCCATGGGATGCTGGAAGTCTGTGTACACTACCTGGGCCCAAACCACGTCTTATATAAACATACAGCATCCCCATAGTGGTACCGGAGATTGAGCAGCCAAGTCGGTGTAGGAAAGGGAGATGCCACGCCGAATTGTCAAGTACAGGCTAAAGGCATCCAAGATGCAGCCAATGTATAAAAAGGGTGATGCCACGTTGAATATTAATAAAAACTAAGCGCATCCCTAATGCCTCTGAAACTGTCAGTATAAAAAAGAGCACATCCTCGATGCTTCATAAGTCTCAAAACCAATGTCCAAATAATTCAGGTGGTACAACTTCCATTAAAATCCATTTAAGAAGATAGTGAAAATCTGGAAAAAAAACCTCCTTCAAAATAGTAGTAATAATCCATACAGAAATCGGGATTGTACCACAAAACACGTGAAAATGCTCAACCAATGTAAGCATGCCATCACCAGCATCCACATAAGACATACACAATTAGATAAGTAGCATCAATCCATACCATATTATCAAGGCAAATGAACTAACATGTGATCCAATCGCTCCTAAAGCATGGCCTAAGTCCCAACAATATAATACTAAGAAGTGCAATAATCAAAAGAATGGCTCAGAATCCAATAGGGGAAGAAATATCTCTAGAATCGATGTCTTACCCCAAAATATGTCATCTTAGCTCCCAACGATTACAGCTAAACCAAACCTATGGCTGCGACGAGCCTCTAAGGTCTTAGGCATACGCAATAAGGTATGATATTCATAACAAGCTCTACTGGAAGCTACGTCTAGCTATAAGGGCAATAAAATACCTGCTAAAGCACATAAGGTTCAAACCTAGCCTAAGGCCATCAATAACAATCCTAAATAGGATAATAATGCTAAGTCAACACCACAACCAAGGCCCATAACCAAATCTAAGGATTTTATGGGACTATTCTAGCCTAAAGCTCATTCGGGAACCAAGAAAATGAATAGGATGAGAAAAATGCTAATCTCGATAAATACCAACCTAAATCATATGAAATATATACTAAGTAGTATTTACTAAAGCTCAGTCAAGGTGGAAGACCGTAGCCTAGCTTAAAATCAATCACGTGTGCTCCAAATCCACTTCATGATAGTTATTTGTGCCCGAATCACCTCCAAGTGCCACCATGTTGTTAAAATATAGATCTTCACATCAATACGAGCATTTTGACATCAAAATTACATTTTTTGGAGACAGACCCAAAATCAGTTCTAAAATGGGATTATAGGGCTCGCATCGGGAATCTCAAAATCGAATCCATGAAAAGGTTTATTGAGCTTACTGAACTGGTGTTCCAAAATATTGCATAATTCGATGCTCAAACATAAAGAATTCGGCCCATGCAATTATTTCACCATTAAAGCTAAGGCAGACCCTTTGAGATAGAAATTCATCGATATTCATGCTTCTTCAAACACTCCACTATGAACCTACAATCTACACGAACACCCAGTACTTTGAATTACCTCAATCGGAGCTCTATAGCTCAAGAAATCAAAACCTCTATTAAAGAAAAAAGTCTAGAGAAGGGCAACTAAAACTACGAAAATGCCACAAACAAGCTTCCCCAGCACTTTCCTATCACACCACTGTGTTCCCACGCAAAAACCACAAAATTTAGAGCTTTGAATCTCTCAATTCGGACTCTCCTAGCTAGAAATTATGTTTTAAAATGAGGGCTGAAAGTTGAAATGGGGCTTTTAAAATGAGGAATGTGGTCACTAAAAAGACAAATTTTGGTCGTTAAAAGTCCAAAATCTTCTCCCTAAAAGGATTGCACCTGATTTCAACTTTTGCTATATTTTAAAGTCTCCAAACATATCCTCGAAATTTATTTAGAACCCAATAAAAATAAATCAGATAAACTACCCCACTAAATTCGACGTTCTGGACTCAACGGTGTAGTTGAAATTTCCATACGAAGTCATTTTAATAAAAAGTGGGTCCCACAACCAAGCGCCATTTTTGGCCAATTTCACAAGGAGTTTCGGTATGAGATTGGAAGCCTTGAAAAGCAAATGAAAAGTCATTCTAGAGCAAACTTGATATTTTGAAACTAACCGCGCTGACGAAATATTAATTTGAGCACGTTTTCCAAGAATGTTCACCAAAGTCAACCTTAGGCAAGTTTCAAAGGCTAAAACTCCAAATGGCTCCAAACTCGCACTGAATGCCTCGATACTCAAGGCGTCCATGCTACTAGCCTGATTTGACCATTTTAGAGCTGATGGAACCATCAAAATTCAGTTATAAGGTCATTTTTTTGAGTTTTGACCGAAGACAACCGTTCAAACTCCAAGAACTCCAAACAAGGAAATGGGCATAAAACTCAAGCGAACAACCAGGCCATCGAACTATTAGTGCTAGCAAGTCATAAATGACTTGGGGCCTCTATAGAGAAGCTCTAAACGCTGAAAATATTGAAAAACAGAGAAAATATCCTGGAGGGTCATTACATTTATTTATTTTTACAAATTCCTAGACTTTTAATTTATTTTACTACATATATATCTATTGACATTTTGTCCTTACATGTAAAAAAAAATAACAAGCTCTCATAGGTTTTAAACAACATACATAAGCATATTTTGCTTGACAAGACCGCAAATTTTATATAATATTTTAGTATAATTTTCATTTTCTTTCATTTAGTTATTTCCATGAAACTCCATTTGTCATTGAATTTTTTTTACTAAAATTATATCTATTATATATCACATATTGCTATTTGTTTACACCTCATCTATTATATTATTTATTTTTACATCTTAGTTTTATAAATAAAATAGTGAATTCTCATACCTTTAAAACTCAACATTTATATATTTACTTGCAATAGGTTTATATAAGTTCATTTACTTCATACGACTTTAAACATCTATATTTTCTAGTATATAAAATTTCCACACACTTCAAGTATATTTATTTATTTACTCATTTTACTATACGATGAATATATTACTATCAAATGTTTTTCATATATTATAGACGTATATAGGGCATACCTTGTATTTTTACCTTTTTTCTCAAATTAACAAAAGTGTTTCTTACCATCCTTTTCTAAAACAAATAAATGAATAAAATATCCCTAATCACTTTTCTAAAACTAAATTTAAGGACTATCTTTGGATAGGCTCTGAGGAATGCTTAACACCTTCCCCTCGAGTAACCAAAATCCTTTCCTTGAATCTCACTGATTTCGTAAATCAAAATTGAGTTTATATTTACATTTATTTAAGATGATTTTCCTAATCTTTCCCTCAAAATTAGGTAGCGACTCTAAACAATTTTCAGGAGCAGAGACATAGCTACTTTATGTTGTGAATTATTTCTACAAGTTCAAAAATGGGGTGCGACAGTATCGGTGTGACACTCGATCCAATATGTACCAGCATGATACCCGATCTAATTATATGTTGGTGTGACACCCAATCCAATATGTACTAGCTTGATACCCGATCCAACAACCACACTCACAATTACAATCAATAATGAATAGCTCACAAACTTGCACAATTAAGTATCGGGTTCATTGCACGCAATTGATCACAATAGTTATTTCATTAAGTTCATTACATCTTTCCCTAGTCACATACATGCACACAATACTATCTGCACTTAATAGGCACATATAACACAAAAAAGAAGTAAACCATTGTCTACCTCGAAACCAAGCCTGAATGCTTCTAAAGAACTAGAGCTTTCTCCTTACGGAGTCTTTTGGCTTGTTCTTGGTCAAAGACAAACAATTAATGTAAAGAATCAATCACAATGGCCAAATTTATTTGGTTTATATCAAATTACCAACCCTTGGCCAAGTTCATGAACCTATCACCCAACTAGAGTTATTTCCTACCATTAAACTCAGACCGAGAACCCTCCTCTAAGATGTTTACCATAGATTCTAGGGTTTAAGAATCAAAATACAAGTTAGGGGAGTATTTAACTTATTTTTGGCGTGAGAATAGGTGGAAAACTGAAAGAAATAGCCCTAGGTTGTCCCTTTGCTCTTCAAAAATGAGAATTGAAGAAAATAATACTTTTTGGAATTCTCTCTGTTTAAATCCGCGATTGTCCCATCATGGCGCCACTTACCCCGCCATGGAGACTCCACCTTAGCGGGAATAATCCCTCCATGAGATATTGCACGGAGATAGAAACTCAAAATTGCGTCCCAAACCTCAATTTTGCTAGACACACTTAAATCTTGACGTTCTAAAATAACTCTTTCACGTTAAGATTAATTATGAGAGTTCTACTCGCCCAAATTTGATTCATAAAGCCATACAGGCTCCTTAATGTCTTGACTATCAAATCAAATGAGTGAATTCATAATTAAATCCCTCATTCATTACCGGATTACCCCAGACCTCATCTGACTCAGATTTCGTCCAAGTTTGGCTAGGCTCAAAATTTTTAATTTACTATGCATAAGTTTTCTGGCTCAAATTCCTTCCCCATTGGTTATCTATAACGACAAAATCAGGTTGTTACAATTGTATATAATGAATAAAAGCTTCAGAATAAGCAAACGAAAAATGTAAACAACCCAAGGCTATCATTCTCGCTAACTCTTCATGATACTTTATTTTACTATAAGTCTCAACTAATTTACCGGTCTGTGGATTGAATATAGTTTGGATTAGCATTATAATAACACCCCCTAACTTGTTGTAATTGTTCTTTCCAATCAGGATGGATTTTATTTAAATGTTTAATTAATTGACCCGCTCCATCGAAATTATCCCTGATCTTAAGCTTAAATTTATCCTGACAAAGCATGCATTCAGCTATAGCTATTTCTTGTATTCGATTAATATAATTCTACAATAAAATAATCTTTTTTGTGGTATTACAGACCATGGAAAAAGATTACAACGTTGAAATAGAGCATTAGCAATACGAGGACTAGTTGGTGTATCATCTTCATTAATTTTTTTCTACCTCTACTTCATTTTCTTCTTCTATACCATAAGTCTCCTAAGCCTCAAATTCAATCATATCATGTGCACCTACATGTATGCCTCCTATTTTACTAGGTAGTACTTCCAGCATAAAAGAATAAAAATCTACTTGTAATATCTTTATTAGAATTAGTTTTTTCTTAGTAACACTACTATCTCTGAGAAAAAATATAATGATCCGTTCTAGTTGTTATGGATAAGCTAATGGGGAAGAAATTTGGGCCAGAAAACTTTTGATTAGTAACGTAAAATTTCAAGACTAGGTCAGACTTGAACGAAATCAGAAATTAGGTGAGGTCTAGGGAAATAAGGTAATGGATCAGGGTTGATTTCTAGGTTATGATTATTTGAGTCGGTAGCTAAGATATTAAGGAATCTATAGGGCCATATGAAAGTGAGTTCAGGTGAGTAGAACTCCTGGAATTGAATTTGTCGTGATAGGATTATCTTAGAATGTCAAAATTTGAGGTTGTGTTATGAATTGGAGGTTTGGTACATGAATTTCTGGTGAAGGGGTTATCTTAGAATTTACAATATGTGTACCAAAATCTTTATTTTATTTACTCTATGATAATGCCACCAAACCGAATAAAAACCTAGAAAATAACAAAAAATATGTTATTTAATTTTTCTCATTTAAAACAAAATCCATACAAATTAATAATTTTTGTTGATGTTTCTTATCTTAGTTATGATGGCTCTATCATTGAGCTAGTGACTTTGGTACTTAGCAAAAGCAAAACATTTCCCTTTATATTTAGGGATGTCTTGGGTACCACGCTGGTACAATTGAATTGGTACTATGCCGTTAACTTGGAAAGAATATCAAGCTGATACACTGACTATTGAAATGGGTCCAATGCTAGTACACTAACCATTTGGGTATGGGTTCCATGAGAGGACCATCGTTTGACTATTGCATTGTGATGAAGTATATTTACCTGAATAATGATTCAGGAGTTGACATAATTGTGATGTGATTGTATATTGTTGCCTTACTATGTTGTAGTTACTTGTTCATATTTTATTTACCATGGTTGTGTAATTATACTATATTTATTCTTTCTTTGTTGAGTACAGGGCATATTCAGACGACTGTGAGAGACCTCAGCTAGGAGATCATTGATCGTTCGGATTCAAGGTTGAGCTAGTTTTTTTTGTTCTGCCGTGGATCCATCTTAGCTCTTAGTCCTTTTCATTTAGGATTCAAACTCTTAGATGTTAGTTTATTTATTGTTTCGTGGTTGCATCCCATTATTCAAGACTATTAGCTAGAGTTTTGGTACATAATTTTCAGACTCTAGGGAGTAATTTCTGCATGATTCAATTAAATTCTTGAGTTTATGGAAACTCAATTTTAAGCTATATATTTATTTTGTTTTCACTAGTTAATTGCATAGTGGGTTAATAGCTATACTCTAGTTTGGGTAGTATTGGTATTCCTACCGGAGGGTTAATGTGAGTGCCACTCACAATGGGTCATGGTTGTGACACACAAATTTTGAACACTTTTTACTTACTTTTCTAAACTTATCCATTATGCAAATTAAATTAACAAAAAATATCAATATAAATATAAATATAAATATAATTAATATTTATGAATTAATATACAACAACAACAACAACAACAACCCAATGAAATCCACAACGTGGGATCTGGGGAGGGTAATATGCTAAATAAAAGTAAGAGATGAAACGAATATATCAAATTATCGGAGACAAAGAAAGATCTAAGAAGCCATAAATTGATGAATTGTTAAACCCTTGAAAGTTGACAACTTTCACTCGATATTACTAATTACAAAAAAATAATATTAAATTACTAACACTTTAAGATAAAAATTGAGAGAGAATTAGAAAAATGTAATAGCAAAAAATATAGGTAAAAAATAGATAAAAATATAATTTTTAAAACTTGAGGGTTAAAAATATTTTTTGGGGGGACATTTGGGCTCACTTTTCAGATAGTTGTCGTTGGACAAGCGACCACTTTCTGAAAATGGCACAAAAAAGGCAAAAATATTTTTTTATTTTTTTTAAATCAGAATAGTACACCAGTCAGCTATCGAGCCGGTCTAGCGGGGATAGAAGGTCTGGATAACCCAACACAAGGCTGGTCTAGTAGCTTAGGGGTCGGAGATGATCTGACTTTACAATATCGTGTCCTCAACGGATCAAACTTATGGGTTCATACCGAGGTCAATCCGGCCTAGTTGCCAAGTTTAATTTCAATCTGATTTGAGGATTTTCAACCAAATAGGGCGATTATTATTGAGTTTCATGATGATACGTATATTTTTAGCCAGATAGTATAACGAAGAACAAACTTAATTAAAGTGAAAGCATGTGGTAGTTTTGACCTTTTCCCCTTTAATATATACTCTCCTTTGTTTCAATTTGTTTGTCCTACTTTCCTTTTTAGTACATTTCAAAATAAATGTCTCTTTCCTTTTTTGAATAATTCTTCCACATGACATGTTTAACACCACAATACTAAATGACATTTTGGTACATTCTAATTTCTACATATCTTTTATTATACCCCAAAACTTTTTAAGTTAAGACCCGAGCCATTCTTCTAATGCGTATAGGCCCGAACTCGATGGCTTCTAATTGTATATATGTTTTAGGATAAATTTCTAAGCATTCAAGATGTATTAGAGGTGAATAAGGATCATATGGAACCTCTAGTACTAAATCGAGTTCAAAGATCCTTTACCGATTGAGTTTTCATATAAAATCATATGAGGTACAACTTCAAATGACCATATATATCAGCATACTAAGAGTTAGGTGGCCCGTTACCTATTAGATTAAATATCTACATGTCCTCTTTCTAATTCCACCAAGTTTGCCTCATTTGGAGTTCGGAGTAGAAAATTATGATCATTTTACTTAAGCATATCTAGACAGGACAATTAGGAGAGCTCACTAGCCAATTCGGCGACTCGCCGAATAGCTCAACGAGACCCTGACTTAGCACGCCGAATGGACCTGAAAACCTTCACAAACTTTTATTTTAGGCGATCTAAAGAATCCTTTTGGCGATTTTCCGAATCGATCGGCGAGGAGACCTCTAGCTCACCGATTTGGCCGACGAGACTCATTAAAAGGTCTTTTTTTAGTTTTTATGGTTTTCTTACATTCCTAGAAGGGTATTCTTGGTCTTTTACCCTTAATTAACTTTTCTAGATCTACTTTATAGTCTTATAACCTCCCCATTCATTCTAAACCCTTAGACAAATCAAAATTCACACGTTCTAAGTTATTTCAAGAGGAGAAAAGGCTAGGCTTCCAAGATCATTCGTCGAGTTCTTCAAGAATCTAATTCTTCCAGGTAAGTAAGGCTAACACAACGTTTGACTGAGTTTGTCCACGTGTCCCTTCATCTTTATTGATTCAATTTGAATTTAGTTGCAGTTTTTGAGTTCCTTGAATTGAATTTTTGAGATATCTATGGTCCTTTTGAGTTATTTGTACTTATTTAAATACATATTGATGATGTTTATGAGTTGAGTATTTGATTTGGATGGATGTTCATGTCTTCATTTACATGAACCCTAATTGAAGATTATATTTAATTTTTAGGCATTGATTGATTTTTAAATAATGATTTGTGAATGTTTTTGCATTAATTATTTGATGCACTATTTTGAGTTGAAAGAGTGGATATTTTCATCTTTGATAGAGAAAGAGTTTGAGCATGAGTTGAATTTGAGAAATCTTTTAATCATTATATTTAGTCGAGCTTGCATGTTTTAAGGAGATTTAAAAGAGTTGAGTATTTAATCTAAATGAGTGGATTGGATTGAATTGATTTGAAAGAGCATCATGATTGATATGAGATTGAGTTTTGATGAGAGTCTAGTGAGACTGGCCAAAAATTTTGATTGAACTGATTTGTTTAAGTTGCATGAGCATATTGAGTTTTGGGAGTAGTATAGGACACCGAATTGAGTGAGAGTAAACTCAATAACTATGTAACCAACATAGAAGAGGATTGAACCGTTAAATTCGGATGTTTCCCTTTATATTGTCCTGACAAGATAGGACTTGATTGATTGTGGATCTAAGATTGGATGATTTGTCCTTTACCTAGGAAAATATTGGACGGACATGGAAACGATGTCGTTTCATTGTACATCACCCACTTATAGGTGGTGGAATTATTGTCGGTTAAAAGAGACTCCTAGATTGTGTATGAATTATATGACTTATTTTGAACAAGTTGCATATTACGGAGTCCTTCTTAAAGCATTATTATATTTTATACTAGCATATCATATTGAGTTGGATGAGTTTCATTCTATCTTGAGTACCCTTAATGTATTGTTGTTTCATTCTGTCATATTACATACTTGTACATTCCACGTACTGACATCCATTTAGGTGTGCATCATTTTATGATGCAAGAACAGGTATTAGAGATTATCAATCGATGCTTCGTTGAAGATCTACATCTTTCCTGATAGTGGTGAGACCTCATTGCTTTTGCAGGGATCATATTTGTTCTTTTCATTGCTTATGAGTAGTTCTTTTGAGGTAGCCATGAACCTATCATTAACACCATCTAGATAGTAGAGATAGAGGTTTTATAGACTAGATAGTGATGGATTTATTTCGATGTCTTTAACTCTTGATTATTTTTCTTTCAAACTATGTTCTGATTAGAAAGATTGAGATTGTTGATTGAGTTAGCCCACTAAGTTTTGTTTTTCTCTTAAAATAAGTCTTCTACTAAATGAGTGAATGTGTGATCTGACCAAGTGATTCGCTTGGGAGCCAGCAATGGCTTTTGAGTGTCGGTTACATCTAGAGTACCCTCTCGAGGCGTGACATCTTTAATTTAAGATTCAATAATATTTTTTTCCTTTTTAAACTTCGTGCAAAATCTAAAACAGATAAATGATTTGAAACGGAGAAAGTATATATAGATAGATTTTAATTCTTTGAATTTAAATCAATATGTAAAATCTTTTAAAAGAACATGCACACAAAACAAGTTTTGTATCTCTTATTGGTTTTAGTTTTTGTCTATGACACATTATAAAAATTAATTGATAATATGTCTTCCAAAATCATTATTTTATTTACTCTATGATAATGTCACCAAACCGAATAGAACATGCACGCAAAACAAGTTTTGTATCTCTTATTGGTTTTAGTCGTTGTCTATGATAGATTATAATAATTAATTTACAATATGTCTACCAAAATTATTATTTTATTTACTCTATGATAATGCCACCAAACCGAATAAAAATCTAGAAAATAACAAAAAAATATGTTATTCAATTTTTCTCATTTAAAACAAAATCCATATAAATTAATATTTTTTGTTGATATTTCTTATCTTAGTTATGATGGCTCTATCATTGAACTAGTGACTTTGGTACTTAGCAAAAGCGAAAAAATCCCCTTTATATTTAGGGATGTCTCTTCATTCTTGTTTTTGCCCAGGAGATTGGATCCCGTCTCCTTACTGTTTTGATTGTTATGAAGGATAAAAGCTCACCCAAGCTTTAATGGGTGTTGACATTTTTTAAAAGTGCAAGAAAGAATTTTCAACAATTGAAAATTATTATACACGTCAATTTTCTTAAAATTACATAGAAGTGATAAATAAAGTATATACGAAAAGAATAATATATTTAATGTAGTTCCACAAGTAGGGTTTAAAGAGGGTGGTATGTATGCAATCTTACTCCAAACTTGTGAAGGTAGAGAGATTGTTTTTGATAGACCCTCAACTCAAGTAAAGCATATAAAAACTAAGTATACAAAGCAAATACAGTAGTGAAAAGATCATGCTGAAATTATGGAGAAAAGAACAGTAGCAATGCCAAAAAATATGATAAATGAAACAAATGCAACATAAGGTAATACTAAAATCGAAGAATAAGATAGTAAGACAGTAACACTAACAATACTAAAAATGAAACTAGACAATGCTCGACCTACTAACCTTCTGTCACGACCCCAACCGTCGTACCCATCAAACTATTTTAAGAAACAAAGTCATTATATAAAAAAATAGGAAAATAATTTAAAACAAATAAAGGATCAAGCTCCAGAAACTCGATAAATTATAAAAATCATTTATAGAATTAACTCCCTAGAATCTAAAAGTCAAAGTACCAAAACTCTAAAGTATATAGAATAAAGGGATGCAAACCCAGAAAGAAAACATGTATCTTAGAGTCTAAAATGTATTTAAGTCCAAAATTATGGAAAAAGAGAGGGAAGAACTCATGGCAGCCCGAAAGAAGTAGCTCACCCTTGGATTCAAAAGTCGTGTGTCTCACTACTAAGGTCTCATAATAACCGCTTCAATATGGCTTGTAGTAATATCCCTCAAAATGCTCATAAGTGCTATAAGAATGTCTTGGTATTAAGCCGCTCATATAATGCATTATCCTTAATCTTTTTAGAAAATTCGAAATTGAAATATCGATCAGGGGGTCAAACCTGCAAGAAAATATTTTTGGTAGATTTTTAGGACCCGTAAATCGAGATAGATTTCTCAAGGAACTGCGCAAACCAGTAGGATGTGCGACAGATCCGCATCGCGGACTTGCTTGCCTCCGCGTTGCGGACCTGGCGAAGGTTTCTCTGGCTGAATTTAATTTTTAGCGAGGGCACTTTAGACTTTTCCCTAATTATTAGTTAATGAACCTAGATGCTTTTAGGACATAATTCAACTCTATAAATTAACCTAAACCTCTAAATTCTATTCATTCTTCTACAATTCACTTACTCAAACATTTCTCTATCTACAAAAGACTCTCAAGAGATCCATTGGAGACTTCAAGTAAATTCACTCAAGCTCTCCATCAAAACTCTCAAGCTCTTCCAAATTATTTGGTGTTCTTACTTAAGGTATGTGGGTATTGATTCGTGGATCCTTTCATCCATGAAGCCCAATCAATTTCTCAAGATTTCTATCAAATTAAAGTATGGTATTTTATGGATTTTATGATCTCTATTCCTATTGCATGAATTATGATTCAAAGTATGATCATGAGTCTATTTTGATATAAATTGATGGTTATTGCATTAAATTGAAGAGTTTTCCATGAATTCTCCTATTTTGATCTCTAGGGTTCATAATGTAAATTATTAGTATTTTGAATTATACTTCCAAAGGATTTTATTTAGATGAATTATGTATCGGCTTATACAAAGTTTGTGATCATGCATGTTTTCAAGTCAATTAAATGATTTTCAAAGTCAATTGATTATGCAATTGAGTTTTACTCTAAGTTCATGGTATGAATTTCATGCAAGTTATGAAACGGTGACTTAGGGCCCTATGTGGTGACCTAAGGCCTAAAAGGTGACTTAGGGACCTATGTGGTGACCTAAGTCCTAACGATAAGAATTATGCAAATATGATTGTAATGGTGAAAGGATAATTCTCACATTACAAGTATGTTATGAAAATAAGCTACTCTATGATAAACCTATGATCATGATTATGATGTATGTAATTATGACTTCTATGCTATGCATATATTCTGCGGGATTTGACTTAGCACCAAGTAGATTTGAGGTGGGGGCCCTACCAAAAGCCTTAGTAGCAGTCTCATGTCCCATGAACTTTGTGCCACCATAGGTTTCCTTCATAGCCTAGCTATTGGATCCATATATAGCGTATGTATGACCCACTTAGCGAGGTAAAGTCTACCTTCATAGCCTAGATATTGGATCAATTTTTGTGTTACGACTAGGCCCTATGGGTCTTGCACAGAGTTATTCCGGTATTAGCCAAGAAAGCTTATAGAAATTATCCCATATGAGTCTTGCACAGAGTTATTCCATGTGACCTTATGGAACTTTATATGACTGATTTTGACATTATTCTTGGTATGGATTGGTTACATGCCGCTTATACATCTAAATATTGTAGGACTCGTGTGGTTAAGTTTCACTTTCCTAATGACCATATTCTTGAATGGAAGGGTAATGATTCAGTGGTTAAGGGTTGATTTATCTTATGTATTAAGGCCCGAAAAATAATTTCCAAAGGGTGTGTTTATCATATTGTGCGAGTTAGGGACATCGATTCCAAAACTCCTACTCTTGAGTCAGTGCCTATAGTTAATGAGTTCTTTGATGTGTTTTTTGATGATTTGTCCGGTATTCCTCCCAAAAAAGAAATTGACTTTTGCATAGATCTCCTTCTCGATACCCCACCTAATTCTATTCCTCTTTATCGTATGGCTCTGGCGGAACTTAAGGAGTTTAAAGAATAATTGAAGGATTTGTTGGATAAGGGTTTTATAAGACCGAGTATTTCACCATGGGGTGATCCCATGTTATTTGTTAGGAAGAAGGATGGTCACTCTGAATGTGTATAGGCTACGACAATTGAATAAGGTTACCATAAAGAACAAATATCTAATTTTAAGAATAGATGACTTTTTTGATCAATTACAAGGAGCAAGCTACTTTTCTAAGATTGACCTCCATTTCGGTTATCATCAATTGAGGGTAAGGGAGTGAGATATTCCCAAAATGGCTTTTCGGACAAGGTATGGTCATTTTGAATTTGTAGTAATGTCATTTTGGTTTGACTAATGCTCCCGCTATATTCATGGATTTGATAAATCGTATTTTCAAGACATATTTGGACATGTTTGTAGTGGTGTTCATTGATGATATCCTGATTTATTCTCGAAATAAGAGAGATCATATGGGTCACTTGAGGATTGTGTTGCAAACACTGAGAGAAAAGCAATTATTCATTAAATTTAGTAAGTGTGAATTTTGGCTGAGGGAGGTTGCATTTCTTGGCCATGTGGTGTCCGGTGATGGAATTAAAGTAGATCTAAAGAAAATAGAAGCGGTTAAGAATTGGCCTAGTCCATTATCTCCTTCAGACATTAGAAGCTTTTGGGGCTTAGCCAGACACTATAGAAGGTTTGTTGAAGGGTTCTCACCTATTTCTTCGCCTTTAACTAAATTGACACAAAAGAAGGCAAAATTCCAATGGTTGGAAGAATGTGAGAAAAGTTTCCAAATATTTAAGAATCGTCTTACGTCGGCTCGTATTTTGATATTGCTTGGAGGTTCAGATGAGTTTGTTGTTTATTGTGATGCTTCGCGTGTTGGCTTGGGTTGTGTCTTAATCCAACATGGTAAGGTTATAGCCTATGCCTCTAGGCAACTTAAAGTGTATGAAAGAAACTATCCAACCCATGATCTTGAACTTGCGGCGGTTGTGTTTGCATTGAAAATTTGGTGCCATTATCTTTATGGGGTGCATGTTGATGTGTTTACCGATAACAAAAGTTTACAATATGTGTTTAGTCAAAAGGACTTGAACCTTAGGTAAAGGAGGTGGCTTGAACTCCTAAAAGACTATGTATGAGCATATTATACCATCCAAGTAAGGAAAATATTGTAGCTGATGCTCTTAGTCAGTTGTCTATGGGTAGTGTTGCACATGTTGAGGAAGGTAAAAGGGAATTGGTAAAGAGGTCAATAGATTGGCACGTTTAGGTATGCGTTTGGTTGATTTCAATGATGCAAGCGTTCTTATATATAATGGTTTAGAATCGTCTCTTACGGCAGACATTAAGGCCAAATAAGACAATGATTTAATTTTGGTCGAATTGAAGAAGTTGGTTGCCAAAAAATCCGTTGAGGCTTTCTCCCTAGGAGAAGATGGGGTATTACGTTACCAAGGTCATTTGTATGTTCCAAATAATAATGTATTAAGAGAGTTGATATTGAATGAGGCCCATAGTTCTCGGTATTCAATTCATCTGGGATCCATCAAGATGTATCGTGACTTGAGGGAAGTGTATTGGTAGAATGGAATGAAGAAAGACATAGCGAAGTTCATGGCTAAGTGTCCTAATTGTCAAGAAGTGACAGTTGACCAACAAAGGTCGGGAGGTCTAGCTCAAGAAATTGAAATTCCTACATTGAAGTGGAAAGATGTGAATATGGACTTTGTCACGGGTTTGCCTCGTACTAGAAGACAACATGATTCTATTTATTTCATTGTGGACCGAATGACCAAATTGGCACATTTTCTACCAATCAAGACTTATTATGGTGCAAAAGGCTATGCTAAGTTGTACATTCGTGAACTTGTGAAACTTTATGGTGTTCCTTGATCGATTATATCAGATAGAGATACTCAATTTAGTTCACATTTTTGGAAGTCAAGCTAAGTACCGCTTTCCATCCTCAAACCGATGGACAAGCCAAAAGAACAATTCAAACCTTGAAGGATATGTTAATGGCATGTGTGATTGATCTTAGAGGAAGTTGGGATGACCATTTTCCATTGATTGAGTTTGCCTACAATAATAGTTATCACTCTAGCATCCAAATGGCTCATTTTGAAGCCTTGTAAGGGAGAAGATGTAGGTCTCTGGTGGGGTGGTTTGAAGTAGGTGAGATAGCATTGATTGGTCTAGATTTGATAGTTGATGCAATGGAGAAAGTAAGGCTCATAAGAGAAAGATTGAAAATGGCTCAAAGTCGTCAAAAGTCCTATTTGGACACTAGGAAGAGAGAGATTGAATTTGATGTGGATGATATGGTATATTAGAAGATCTCACCTATGAAAGGGGTAATAATGCGGTTTGGTAAGAAAGGAAAGTTGAGCTCTAGATATATAGGACCCTATAGGATATTGAAGCGCATTGGCAGAGTAGCATATGAGTTAGGCTTGCCACTTGAGTTGGCTTCAGTTCATCCGGTATTTTATGTGTCAATGTTGAAAAATTTTATGGGTGATCCAAATTCTATTGTGCCAATGGATAATATAAGTATTGAAGAGAATTTGACTTATGAGGATATCCTGATTGAGATTTTAGACCGACAAGTGAAGAGGTTAAGAAATAAAGGCATTACATCCGTCAAAGTGTTGTGGAGGAATCAACAAGTAGAGAGTGCTACGTGAAAAGCAGAATCAGACATGATGAAGCATTATCCATATCTCTTCCTTTTCACTCGAGCCTAAATATACTAAGTTGTTCACGATCAAATTGATTAAACTCCTACGTTTCAGTTCCATACGTCATTCATATGCATGAATGATTTATGAAAATGATTTTTCTCAAGGACTATGTCTTATGTTAAGTATGAAGTTTACATGCTCTATGCATTTTTCAAAGTGCCCTCATGTCCATGTTGGTTCTAAGTTCTTTTTCCATATCCTTCCTATATTAGTTGGATCTCATTCGAGGACGAATGTTCCCAAACGAGGGTATTGTAATACCCCTCAAAATGCTTATAATTGCCTAAAGAATGCCTTGGGATTAGACCTCTCATGAAATGAATTATTCTTAATCTTTTTGGAAAATTTGAGTTCGAAATATCGATCAAGGGTCAAACCTGCAGGAAAATAGTTTCGTTGGATTTTTAGAACCCGTAGATCGAAAGATAGATTTCTTAATGAACTACACAAACCAGTAGGGTGCACGACAGGTCCGCATCGCGGACTTGCTTGCCTCCGCGTTGCGTACCTAGCAAGGGTTTTTCTGGCCGAATTTAATTTTTAGCAAGGCACTTTAGATTTTCCCTAATTATTAGCTAATGAACCTAGATGCTTTTAGGACCTAATTCAACTCTATAAATTAACCTAAACCACCAATTCTATTCATTCTTCTATAATTTAGTTACTCAAATATTTCTCTCTCTACAAAAGACTCTCAAAAGCTCTATTGAAGACTTCATGTAAATTCACTCAAGTTCTCCATCAAAACTCTCAAGTTCTTCCAATTTTTTTGGTGTTCTCACTTAAGGTATGTGGGTATTGATTTATTGATCCTTTCATTCATGAAGCCCAAGCAATTTCTCAAGATTTCTATCAAATTAAAGTATGATATTTTATGGGTTTTATGATCTCTATTCCTATTACATGAATTTTGATTCAAAGTATGATCATGAGTCTATTTTGATATAAATTGTTGGTTATTGCATTAAATTAAAGAGTTTTTCATGAATTATCCTATTTTGATTTCTAGGGTTCATGATATAAATTATGAGTATTTTGAATTATACTTCCAAAGGATATTATCTATATGAATTATGTATGGGCTGATATAAATTTTATGATCATGCATGTTTTCAAGTCAATTACATGATTTTTCAAAGTAAATTGATTATGCAATTGAGTTCTACTCTAAGTTCAAGGTATGAATTTTATGCAAATTATGAAGTAAGGTGACTTAGGTCCCTATGTGGTGACCTAATGCCTAAAAGGTGATTTAGGGGCCTATGTGGTGACCTAAGGCCTAACGATAAGAATTATGCAAATATGATTGTAATGATGAAAGGACAATTCTCACATTAAAAGTATATATGGAAATAAGCTACTCTATGATTTCAAACCTATGATCATGACTATGATATATGTAATTATGATTTCTATGCTATGCATGTATTCCGTGGGATTTAACTTAGCACCGAGTGGACTTGAGGTGGGGGCTCTACCAAAAGCCTTAATAGCAGCCTCATGTCCCATAAACTATGTACCATCATAGGTTGCCTTCATGGCCTAGCTATTGAATCCATATATAGTGTATGTATGACCCGCCTAGCGGGATAGAGTCTACCTTGGCAAGTAGATTCCCCTTTTCTTTGTTGTATAGGGAGACAACGGGATTCCATATTATATCTTGCATGGTCTTATTATCGGTTATGGTCCTATCCCACATATGTATGATCTCTTATGTATGCTATGATATTAAATTATGCTTTTTAAATATTTCGGTCAAGATGATTTTCTTATGACTTTACTTACCTCATCTTATCATGCGATTTACTTGACCATTACATTCCATGATTTACGTTGCATGTCACGCCCACATACTTAGTACATTCCAACGTACTAATGCATACTTTTTACCTACATTGTCTCATAGTGTAGAGATTGAGGTTGAAGATACTACTCATCTACGTGGCTAGTTAAGTCTTCCTATCTAACGGTGGTTGTGGTGAGTCCTCATTTATCAGAGACTAGTTATCGAGTTAGTTATCATTTTCAAAGACTTTATCTATGTTTCATATTGAGGGTGAGCTAGGGACATGTCTTTTTCCCCGCCCATATTCATGAGTAGAGGCATCTAGTTGGACAAATATTTTGAGTTTATATTGTCATGTGACGTTCTTAAATTTTTATTTATGGATTAGACTCTCTTATGATGTTTCCGCTTTTGTTTTACCTTATGTATGCTTATGATATGTACAAGAGGCTTGGTTGGAGCCCCTTCGGGGTTTCAATTGCAGTATTACAACTAGGCCCTAGGTCGACTTGTGACACTTGTACTCAACAAAGAAAGAGCAAGTGCACTATCAGTATACTAACCGCCTTATACTGGTATGATCATTTGTCTAGTTCCAAAGATACGAATGTAACACAAGTAACCACAATACAGTAACATAAGTCAACATATAAAAATAAGTCAATAATATAAATAGACTCTCAGTCACAAATTTTGACTTAACAAACATATGAACCATGTCCTATGTGATCACAAACAAATACCGTTCACTCAAGGAACCAATAAATATATGCAAGTCAATCATGTCAAACCTATACCGACGTGGTAGTCAAGCCAACTAATGTTATTCCATACCAGGAATGGTATCTGAGCTAATCATTAATAATTTTGTACCAAGTGTGATACCCGAATCAACTGTTAGTATTCCTGTACCAAGCGTGGTACTCGAACCAACCGTTAGTATTCATGTGTGGTACCCAAGCTAACCGTTAGTATTTTCATACCATACATGGTACCTGAACCAACCGTTAGTATTCTTGTACCAGGCATGGTATCCGAGTAATCTGTTAGTCACAAAAAAATATGCATAATCACAATCACAATGAAACAATCGCACTTGAAGCCATAAGTAAATTAAACAAGTTCATTGCACGAGTTTATCAACATGATGCCATTTCATATCCATCCCTTATGTTTTTTCCCAGATGCATTGCACAAATAATATTATAAAGAATTTAACATGCACATATCACATAACTTGAAAAACAAACAACCATCACCTATCTCGAATCAAGCCATAAAAACTTTGTCGAACCTGAGTTTTTTTCTTGTTATGAATCCTGACTTGTTCTTGGTCTAAAACAATCATAAAATAGCAAAATCGATAAACAATGACCTAATTAAACTCAGATTATAACTTAATCTTAACTATAGGTCAATTTCATGATTATTCTACCCAAACCGAGGATTTTTCTCACCATTAATTAAAGTTAAAATCCTCCCATAAGAGTACCACCATAGATTTATAAGCATTAAAAATCAAATTACAAGTTAGCATAATAGTTAATTATAATGACCTATTCTATCGTTACTGAAAATATATGTGGTAAAGGTATACGAATCATATTCATCATAAGTTTATGAGCAATTCCATGGTATACGAGTGCATTAATTATGAATTAAGGTCATTCAATGACCATTTCACAAAGTTAAGTTGAAGCACACTTACTGATTTACTTTCGGACTTAAGTTTAAACTAAGGTTAGCTTCAAACGACCATAGCTCTCAGTTTATAATGAATTGGGTGATCTATGACCTATAAAAATAAAGGTCTATGAGCCTTTTTAAGCGCATCAAATTTGCATCATTTGAAGTCTAGAGTAACTACCATTTTACTAAAGACTGTTTGTGCTGAAATGTTGAGGCCGCTATGGTAGGAATCAGACCGCCATAGCGGGGCTACTACAGTGGGATACATGTATTTAAATGCTATTTTTAGACCTAAAATATTATTTTGCTTCCAAAACTCGTCCAAGGTTAGGCTAGAGCAAGGGAAGGGAAATTTCTTCAATTTTTCATCGATTGCCTCCTTCAAGGTAAGTCCTTCCATCAATCTAGCACTCATTTGATTCTTTATTCCTTATAATAACATTAGATCAATCATGGCGGGATAGAAATTTGATCTAGGCAAAATTTTCTGGTGTAAAGGGATTTAATAGGTTGAAATCTCTTGAATTTGAGTTAGTGTTAATAGATTATGTCCTTTAGTCTTGAAATTGATCTAACCACTCCAAAATATATAGTTTTGAGTAGATTGGAGGGTAGAACTAGAGGGTTTGAATCGCAAATTTTTTTTTGAAGAGTAATTTATGTATAATTATTATTAATAGATGATTTAGCCTTCGAAAATATGAAGAAAAAGAAAGATCATTAGCGGCACAAATTACTTCTTGTAGCAACTTGGCACCCAGGTAGGCTAGATTTCTTAACCGAGTATTTATAAGCATGTTATCGTTGCATAATATATTGTAGATTGGTGAGAAATTTCATGTCTAGTCCTTCAAATATGAAGTTTGGATGGAAAATGTGTTGTTATTATTGTTTAGGATAGAAATATATTATGTGGGTTATGATTATTTTATGACTAGCGGTGGTTGCCTAGTTCTTGATTATTAATCTTGAGTTTGCTTAGTGAGATAGTTTAGTGATAACTATAAGGGTTAAGTATTAAGAAATTATTGGGATATACGTGTCTGTGCGCTCTCGCATGCTTATGTTGACTTTTCCATGTAATTACTTGTGCAATGTATATGCAGGACATAAAGAGTGAATGTAAATGACTTCATGTTGATCAAACTACAGACAATGAATGTGTTACTTATTTGTACAAGTGTGATTGTTATGCATTGTGATATATGATTTCTTGTTGGATCGGGCGCCATGCCAGTGCATTTGGATCGGGTACCATACCGGTATATTTGAAATGGCTACCACACTGGTACACTAACTATGGGAATGGATACTACATAGGTACACTAATTATGGAAATAGATACCACGTCGGTACACTAACTATAAAAATGGGTATCACATTGTTACACTAACAATGGGAATGGATATCACGCCAGTACATTAACAGATTAAATGTGGATTCCACGAGAGGACCAAATATGTATTTATGATTTCATGAAAGGACCAGGTATGTGCATTTTTTATTATGTTGAACATGTTTCATGCATTGGTAGATTTTAGTTATTGGTTGATTTCATGATATTGTGACTGGAGTCTATGTATTCGTGATAGTTGTGATATGTGATTGTCATGTATTTATGATATTACAGATTGTGCATATAAATCCAAGGTAAGCATAGAAAGTCCGGGCTATGTTGTACTTCTGATTATAATTGTATGTTAGTTATATTGCTAAGTTGTGGTTACCAGGTCAAGCTAATGACTGGGGGGATCTGGTGCATAATATAAATATGGGAACTGGTTTTGATGGTTCGGTGTTTAGGACATATTTTTAAGGGGAAATTGTATCAAGATAGTTTAGTAAGAGTATTGCTTGTGATTTACTAAAATAGGTCAAGAGCCATGTTGTTGGCATGAATACTTGAGGGAGAATAGCAGACTAGTTAGTTGTGGTCTAGTATATGGGAAATCTCTATGAAATATAAGGGTTATGTTATGATTTGATATAAGGGTGACATAACAGTTAAACTTGAGAAGTCTTAGTGAACTATAATAGGTAGGCTTGGTAAAGTCTTAGCATGATGAGAAAGTGAAATGATAAATGGTAGAGTTGGCAACGGAAGAAGGTAAGAAGTTAAGATCAATGTGTACTAGTTATGGATATTGTATCCAGGATAGTAGAGGCATGGTAATCAGGTTTGAAGTGCATAATTATCATATTGCATATTTTCTTTCTGATTATCTACATGTTATTATCTGCTGGGTTTGGGTCGACCGATGATGCATATAAGTACGTGTTATGTGTACTGATACTACTCTTACTATACCATTTGATATTGTATGGTTATAGGACCAATGATGTTTCTTAGGTGAAGACCGATGATAATCTCCGACAGCTTTTACTCCTCTTTTACTTATAGTGGGAGTTGTGTCTTATTTATTTAAAATATCTTCTACATGTTTAGACTAGTTCCTTGGGAGGGTTTTCAGTGAATTTCAAAACTATTTTTAATTATTAAAAAGATTTCTTATGTGTCCTTAATTTCTACATTAGGTAGTAAGGGTTCTCCTATCTAGATGTTAGAGTAGGTGTCTACATAGCTCAATGGGTTTTTGCATGACATTAACTTAATTTTATTGGAAAAATAATGAAAAACCGGTGAAAAAGTCTCTAGGTCACCTCTGTACTTCACAAAAATGAAACTGCAGAATAATGGACGGTTTTGAGACTTTTCTACACAAAACCCTGACTAACCCCTCTATATATAGCGGGATCCCACCGCTATAGTACATTGCAAGGAGAAAGAAACTCAAAAATCCTCCAAAAAGTCACCATTTTGCAACACACCTTCAAACCTTGACGTTCTAAATTAACTCCTTCACACCAAGTTCTATATCGGGAGTTCTATTTATCCGAATTCAATTCCAAAAAATCCTATGAACTCTTTAATATCTTAGCTAATAGAAAATTCAATCCACACTTAAAAATCAACCTGAATTCTTTTCCATGTTACCCTAAACCTCACCTTACTCAAATTTTGTCTAAAACTGGCCTAGCCTAAAACTTTTAAGTTGCTACCCAAAACTTTTTCTAGAACAAATCTTTTTATTATTGACTTTTACATAATGGCCAAATGGATTGTTACAATAGATACCAATTTATTCATAGCTCGTCCCCGAGTGATCAAACAAGAGAAACGGGGCTAAGCTAAGAATAAGGTAGAACCTAAATCCTCAATTAAAAGAGGGTACTTGTCTCGCATGTCCTTCTCAGTTTCCCAAGTGTCTTTCTCAATTAGATGATGTTTTTATTGAACCTTTACTGATCTGATCTCCTTATTCCTTAATTTTTAGACATCCCGATTAAAAATTGCAATCGGCTCCTCCTCATATTGAAGATGCTTGTCTAACAATATCGAGTCCAACTTGATAATGTAATTCCTATCCCCATATACCTCTTCAACATGGATATATGGAATATTGCATGGACCCCAGATAAGCTAGAAAGTAGAGCTAAACGGTAAGTCACTAGCCTCACACTATAAAAAAATAGAAAGGGGCACTCCATGCAAATTCACCATCTCCTTGACATAGATCTTTACCAACTATTGGGAGTTTTAATCCACTCTAACTGGAATGAAGTGGGATTGTTTAGTCAGTAGATCCACGATGACACAAATTGAATCATACTTTCTCAAGGTGTAAGGAGTCCCATCACAGAATCTATGGATATCATTTCCCACTTCTATTCCAAAATTGGTATCCTCTAAAGCAAAACTATAGACCTTTGATGCTCATACTTTACATATTGACAATTCTGACACTTAGCCACAAACCCAACAATGTCTCTCTTCATTCCAGGCCACTAATAAAGCCACCTCAAATTTTGATTTATCTTAGTCACACCTGGATGAATTATATACTAGGAATCGTGGGACTTTCTCAAAACATCCTAGATCAAATCATCAACTCGAGAAACACAAATATGCCTTCTAAAGCTAAGCATCTCACCTGCATTAAGAGCATCATCTTGGGTCTCCCTAGATACTGCCTTGATTCCTTCTACACTTTGTGTACTTAGGGAAAAAAGGGTTACTAGCATTTACACCTCTTTCTTCTTGAGCTTTAGGGTATGGTACCCTATTCTTAGCAAACTTCTTCCCCGAACTTTGCCTTTGTTGAGAGCATCCACTACTACCAACTGTCCTAGCATTGGAGAACCCACCTTCATAACGGGCCCTCTTAGAATCCCTCATTCTCATTGACTTGAGTTTTTCTCCTTCAATTTGTTCGGCAAAATTCATGAGCTGAGATATGTCCATCTCCTTAACAAGCATAGTAGTGCGATATTTCTTAGCAACCAAGTCAGACACCCCCAATATAAATTTACTTATTCGGGCATGTGGATCGACAACCAATGAAGGAGCATACTTGGATAGCTTAGGAAACTTGAGGGCATAGTCCCTCATCCCCATATTGTCTTGTCGAAGATTTATGAACTCCAACACTTTAGCCTCCCTTAACTCAAGAGGGAAAAAGTGATCAGGGAAAGCAAGTTTGAAAGCTTCCTAATTAATAGGACCTTCATCCACCCTCTAAAACTTCCATTAAGTGTACCATATTTGAGAAACACCCTTAAATTTGTAAGCCGCCAACTCCATTTTTTCTTTTGAAGTCACCCCCATAATACTCACTATCTTGTAGACCTCATCAATGAACTCTTGAGGATCCTCATCAACCTTTGAGCCATGAAACTCTAGAGGATTCATTCGTGCAAAGTTCCTTACTCTTGAGGCCAAAATAGGAACATTAGGAGGAGTCACAACACCTTGGTTGGTCTCCACTCAGGCTAGCATAGTAATGGCAGTTCAGAACTCCGCATTAGTCACTTGGTCCGGTATAGGACTATTGTGTTGAGGAACCGGGGGAGCTTGAACGTCATTAATATTATCTCCCCTTGGAAATGGTGGTCTTCTTGGAGCCATCTTTTTGAAAATTGCAAAGAAAGACCGTTAGGGAAATAAAGTCTTACGGTAAACTCTATAGCACGACATGGATCATGAAAGAAGTGAGGATTCATAAAATGCCTCACAGCCTCCTACTCATAAGAGTGGTGCAATTCACACTCATGAATAATACTCTACTTGATGCGGCATGTTGGACACCCTAGGACACTTGAGAAAAAAGAACATTGTGCTCTGATACCAAGTTTGTCATGACTCGACCTAGGGCCTAGTCGTAACACGGCGATTGAAATCCTAAAAGATATCCAATCAAGCCTCTTGTATATATCATAATCATACATAAGATAAAGCAAAAGTAAAAACATCATAAGAGAGTCTAAACCATGAATAAAAATTAAAGAACGTCACATGACAACATAAACTCAAAACATTTATCCAACTAGATGCCTCTACTCATGAATATGGGTGGGGGAAAATACATGTACCTAGATCACCCTCAATATGAAACATAGCCAAAGTCTTTGAAAATGATAACTAACTTGATAACTAGTCCCCGATAAATGAGGATTCACCATAACCACCGTTGGATAGGAAGGCTTAACTAGCCACATAGATGAGTACAATCTTCAACCTCAATCCCTACATTATGAGACAATGTAGGCAAAAAGTATGCATTAGTACGTTGGAATGTACTAACTATGTGAGCGTGACATGCAACGTAAATTATGGAATGCAATGGTCAAGTAAATTGCATAATAAGATGAGGTAAGTAAAGTCATGAGAAAATCATATTGACCAAAGCATTTAAAAAGCATAATTTAAAATCATAGCATACAAAAGACATCATACATATGTGGGATAGGAACCATAACCGACAGTAAGACTATGCGAGTTATAACATGGAATTCTGTTGTCTCCTCATACAACAAAGAAAAGGGGGAATCTACTTGCCAAGGTAGACTCTACCCCGCTAGGTGGGTCATACATATGCTATATATGGATCTAATAGCTAGTCCATCGAGGCAACCTATGGTGGCACGTAGTTTATGGGATATGAGGCTGCTACTAAGGCTTTTGGTAGAACCCCCACCTCAATTTCACTCGGTGTTAAGTCAAATTCCATGGAATACATGCATAGCATAAAAATCATAATTACATATATCATAGTCATGATCATAGGTTTGAAATCATAGAGTATCTCATTTTCATAACATACTTGTAATGTGAGAATTGTTCTTTCATCAGTACAATCATATTTGCATAATTCTTATCGTTAGGCTTTAGGTCACCACATACGGCCCTAAGTAACCTTTTAGGCCTTAGGTCACCACATAGGGCCCTAAGTCACCTTTTCATAACTTGCATGAAATTCATATCTTGAACTTAGAGTAAAACTCAATTGCATAATCAATTAACTTTGAAAATCATGTAATTGACTTGAAAACAAGCATGATCATAAACTTTGTATCAGCCCATACATAATTCATATAGATAATATCCTTTGGAAGTATAATTCAAAATACTCATAATTTATATTATGGACCTTAGAGATCAAAATAGGAGAATTCATAGAAAAAATCTTCAATTCAATGCAATAACCATCAATTTATATCAAAATAGATTCATGATCATATTTTGAATCATAATTCATGCAATAGTAATGGAGATCATAAAACTCATAAAATACTATACTTTAATTTGATAGAAAACTTGAGAAATTGATTGGGCTTCATGGATGAAAGGATAATTGAATAAATACCCACATACCTTCAGTGAGAATAGTAAATAATTTGGGAAAAAAGAGTTTTGATGGAGAGCTTGAGTGAATTTACTTGAACTCTTCAATGGATCTCTTGAGAGTCTTTTGTAGAGAGAGAAATATTTGAGTAAGTGAATTGTAGAAGAATGAATAAAATTAGAGGTTTAGGTTAATTTATAGAGTTGAATTAGGTCCTAAAGACGTCTAGGTTTATTAGCTAACAATTAGGTAAAAGTCTAAAGTGCCTTGCTAAAAACTAAATTCGGCCAGAAAAACCCTTGACAGGTCCGAGACACGGAGGCAAGAAAGTATGCGATGCGGACTTGTCACGCACCTTACGGGTTTACGCAATTCCTTGAGAAATCTATCTTTCGATCTACGGGTCCTAAAAATCCACCAAAACTATTTTCCTACAGGTTAGACCCCTTGATCGATATTCCGAACTCGGATTTTCCAAAAAGATTAAGGATAATGCATTATATGAGTGGCCTAATCCCAAGGCATTCTTAAGGCACTTATAAGCATTTTGAGGGATATTACACCTTAATACTGGCCAACACCCCACCCTTCTCTGAAACCCGAGTGCATGAACTTAGATCCAAAATTCTCTAGACAAGGGTTGCTTGGATACCACCAAGCAAGCCAAATTGTCCATGCTAACTATCTTTAGGTTCAATGTGTCTGCCACCACTTTGGCCTTATCCGGATGGCAATGAATGGTTACATTATAATCCTTGAGCACCTCCATCCATCTTCTCTGTCTCAGATTCAAATATTTCTGAGTAAACATATGTTGTAGGTTGCGATGATCTGTGAACATTTCACACTAAGACTATAGAGATAGTGTCGATAGATTTTGAGAGCAAACACTAAGGTGTGCAAAAATCGAACCGATCGATAAATCAAACTAAAAAAGGTGTTATTGGTATATTTCTATTGGGTTATTGGTTAACGATTATTTAATGGATTTATAAAAAAAATATTGGTTTATCAGTTCAGTATTTGTTTTTAATATTAGGTTATTGGATAAATGAATAACTCATTAAGACTATAATAATTTACTATTTTAATAGTTACTCGTACACAATAACACAAATATCAAATAAAAAATATTGATATAAATATATAATCACTATATTATACTATTAGTGCCCTACATAATTCACAGTTTACACTTCATACTACTTTATAATTCACACTGTATTTACACTTTAGGATTTTCCACTTTAGGTTCACAAAGTCAAAACTCAAAACCTAAAGAACTAAGAATGCCGACGGCTATAGTTTGCAAGTTACAACAACGATGACAAGGGTTAGGAGACAGATATGTTGTGAATTGTGAGTTTAACTTCTCTCTTTTTTTACCTCTCTTTTTCTCCCTTTTCTGATTTTTCTTCTTCTCCATACCCATTTTCTCAAAAAACTATCGACTTCACTGGTAAAAAAGTAGAAGATTATTTCATCCTAATAGGGTTAAATCTGATGATTATTTGAATATTTTATTAAAAAACTTTTTTTCCTTTTCAATAATGTTCAAGATTTCTGAAAATTGTCGGAGAAGTCATATATTTATTTTGAAAGCATTTTCTTATTGCTTCAATCGAAAACCAAATCGTTAAAGACCAAAAATTGATAAACCAAAACCGTAACAAATATTTTATTGGTTTGGTTATCGATTTAGCATATTTAAAAATCAAAAATCGATAAACTGAATTGATAATACTTAAAACCGAACCAAACCGATCGATACACACCCCTAGGAAACACTACCCCTGCCAACTCTAAGTCATGTGTTGGCTAGTTCCTCTCATGAATTTTCAACTACCTTGAAGCATAGTCTATGACAATTCCATCTTGCATCAATACATCACCCAATCTAAAATATAAAGCATCATAATAAATGATAAAGTCCTTACTTTCCACCGGATATCATAATAGGACCTGTGGTCAAGAGTGTTATGAGCTTTTAAAAGCTCTACTCGAACTAGTCAGACCAAATGAATAGTACCTCCTTCTGGGTTAACCATGTCAAATGGGAAGCAATTGAAATGTTCTTGACAAATTTGCGGTAGTAGCAAGCAAAACCTATAAAGTTCCTAAATTTTGTCACATAGCTAGGACATATCCAATTCTTGACTGCCTCGATATTTTGAGGATATACCATCACCCTTTTTTTGCAAACCCCATGCCCTAAGAAAGCAACTGAAGATAACCAGACTTCACAATTAGAAAATTTAGCATATAATTTCTAGTTCCTCAAAATACCTAGAATAATTCGAAGGTGATACACATGTTCCTCCTTACCCTTGGAGTAGATAAGGATATCATCAATAAACACAATCATAATAGTATCCAAGAATTGCTTAAATATATCATTCATCAAGCTCATAAAACTCATATTGAGTTCTGAAGTTTGTTTTAGGTTTTCCTCAAGACTAATCTTTAACTGATGCTACCCTAACCTCAAGTCAATCTTGAAGAAAATTGAAGCACCATGTAACTGGTCAAAGAGATCATTTATGTGAGGCAATAGGTACTTGTTCTGGATGATGACCTTATTCAACTGCTTATAAACTATGTACATTCTCATACTACCATCTTTTTTCTTTACAAACAAAATCGGAGTACCCTAAGGAGAAACACTAGACAAATAAAACCTTTATAAAGAAGTTCCTGAAATTGAGTCTTGAGTTCCCCCAACTCTGTCGTAACCATGCAATATGGAGGAATATAAATAGAGCGAGTGTGTGGCTCCAAATCAATACAAAATTCAATATCTCTATCCGAAGGGATACCAGGTAAAATTTGTAGTCAATACCTTCTGATATCCTGAAACTACGAGGATTGAATCAATGGAAGGGGGCTTTCCACTAACATCCCAAACATAATCCATGTAAGGTAAACAACCCCTCCCAACTAGCCATTTCGCTTGAAAGAATGTTATGATCTTTGTCTGCTTAGGCTTGTACACCCTTTTCACTCTAATCTTTTCTAACCCAGGATCTCTAAAGTTACTGTCTTAGCACTACAATTTAGCACAACATAATAAGGGGAAAGCCAATTCATACCCAAGATTATATCAAAATCAACCATATCCAATATGACTATATCTACCCAAGTCTGAAAACCCACAATCATAACAGAGCACAAATGATACATATGAGTAACAACTATAATCTCTCCAATTGGGGAAAAATATGGGTAAGGACATCAAGGATATCAAATGTCAAGTCAAGACTCAAAGCGAGCTTAACAAATATATAGAAATTGATAGAACTTGGATCAAACAAAATAGTAGTCATCTAGTTGCAGATAAAAATAGTACTTGTTATCACTGCGTCCGATGCCTCGGCCTCAAATATTCCCAAAAAGGCATAACACTAAGTTATATCATCATTAAAGGCAACCCCACTACCTGGTTGCATTGCGCATTTCCCTGTATTACCATTTTTCGGACTCTATGACCTCTCTGATTACCTCTCTGTCCATCATGTGGACGTTGTATACCATTATTATCTCTACCCGCTAGTACCACATTATTTACCTATTTATGCACCTGGCCAACTATCTACTAGCTAGGGTATTCCCTCTTAATATGTCCCTGCACACCATAATTAAAACATTTGCGGTAAAGTGAGGGTCTGGATGACGTATAAGAAGCTCCTTGACCATCTTAAGTCTGTGTGGGACCCCTGAATAACCACCCACAGAAGCGGGCAAAGCTAATTGAATCAGACAAGCTGAATACACCTGCTAACCAGAACCTTGGAGTACACTATAGTTATCCAGATTTTTTGACCTTTTAGCCAATGCCTTGGCCTGCCCAACCTGTCTAACTCCATCAATATTCTTCACATAGTCTGTTACCTTATTGAAGCTCCTCCCAGCTGAAGTAATGTGCACAGATAAAACTTACAAGTCAGTGTTCAGCCCCTTCACATAAAGAAAGATCTTTTCCTCCTTAGTCTCACAAATTGAGTAGAATAACGGAGAAAAGCATTAAACTTAGTTCATAAGCTGCTTAAAATAAGTTAAGCCAAACAAACCCAATTTTTTTGGAGCTTATTTTAAGCACAAAATGGATTTAAGTTGACCAGCCAAACACTCAAAAAAGATGAAAACAACTTATAAAAAACTTATAAGTTAATCCAAATGGGCTCTTAGCCTTAAAGGTTGCAACTAACATATTACCCTGCTCAACAACCATGAATTCATCCCTCTTACAATCTTAGAGAGTTCGAGGTACATACTTTTTCTAGAAAAATGTATGAAACTGAGTCCAACTCAACGGAGGTAATACTGATGAATGACACTCTACATAAGCTCTCTACCACAACTAGAAGTAGCAAAATCAATCCCATGTTGTTGCAAAATGCACAACTTACACAATCTTTCATAATAGTAAAAGATAAACTCATACACATTCTCGCTTTTTGAACCAAGGAGCACTAGAGTCTAGCTTCAGAAACTTGGTCAGCATCTTATTTTCAGTGCCAGACATCACAAGGCCCAATATAGGAAAGAAGAACGCATCAGTGCCTGAATCTTTCTCCATTTTGGGGCTATAGCAATAATAGGATGAGTACCTAGTGCCTGAGTATCCAATATTATGGGAGTGGCTTCAGTACCAGCCAGCTAAGTACAGAATACTAACACCTACTGAACCTCTTAGGAAGACATAGGGGGAAGACCAATACCCCCAACTTATGGTGCCACATTTGGCTTAACCTCCTCTTCAACTTCCACCTCAACCTCTTCTTCTATGTGATGTCGTGGAAGGGCTTTCGCCTAATCTCCAAATATGCTTAAGAACCAAGAGCCATCTAGGTACTGTCGGAGAGAGCTTTTTTATAAAAAAAAAGATAGGTTTGTCTAGTCTTAGTAGCCACTGAGCTTCACCCTTGGCGTATGTTGATCACCCACTTCCCTAGTCCTACCCTGCCTCTACCTCAACCTTTACCTCATATTGTTTGCTTTACAAATGATGCTACTACCCTTGCATGATTATGTTAAGTATTAATCATCTGCAGACAGAAGAGTGAAGGAAATTAGATACCAATTTGGATCATCAGATATCAATTGGAATCAAGTTATAGCATGAAGAAGGAAAAAAAGAGATAATTTCCTAAAGTCTTGCGGCCTTTTACAAAAAAATACAGACGTCTCCATACCATTCTGCAAGACTCTATTAGATTCATTTTGGTATGACGAGATCAACAAAGCTAGGACTCTGATACCAACTTTGTCACGGCCCTAACCACTTAAGTGACACCCACACTAACCCTCAAGTGGAAGAATCAATTATCAACCCAAACTTAACCCATCAAACCATTTTAATAAGCAAAATCATTATATAAAACACTTGAAAAACATTTTAAAACAAATAAAGGATCAATTTCTGAAAAACTTAATCAATTATCAAAATCATTTGTGAAATTCTCCCTAGAACTTGAAAGTCATAGTGCAAAAACTCTAAAGTATCTAGAATAAGAGGATGCAACCCCAGCAAGAAAACATAAATTTAAGAGTCTAAAATGTTTGAGTTCGAAAATATGGACAAAGATATAAGGAAGAATCCGTGGCAATCCGAAAGAAATAGCTCATCCTTGTATTCAAAAGTCGTATGACTCATAATTAAGGTCTCGTAATAGTCGTCTGAATATGCTCTGTACTCAAAAAAGAAAAAGCAAGTGCAGTATTTGTAACCAAACTACCACGTACTGGTAGAATCGTTTAGCCAATTCCAAAGATATGAATCTAACACGGATAACCATAATATAGTAACACAAGTCAACATATATAACAAAAATTCAACAACAAAAATAGACTCCCAGTGACAAATCTTGACTTAACAAACACATGAAGCATATCTCACATGATCACAAATAAACCCGATTCACTCAAGGAACCAATAAATAATCACTAGTCAATCATGTCAGATCTGTACTGGCATGGTACCCAAGCCAACAGTTAGTATTCACATACCAGAAGTGGTACTCAAGCCAACTGTTAGTATTTTATTACTAGGCATGGTACCCGAACCAATAGTTTGTATTGTCATACCAAGCGTGGTACCATAATCAACCATTAATATTTTTGTATCAGGCATAGTATCCGAGCCAACTATTAGTAATTTCATACCAGGCGTGGTACCCGAGCCAACCATTACTGACAAACAACATACACAATCACAATGAAACAACCACACTTAAAGCAACAAGTAAATTAAACATTCATTGCATGAAATTATCAACATGATGTCATTTCACATCCATCCCTTATGTTTTCCCCACATGCATTTCACAAGTAATACTATAAAGCAGTTAACATGCACATATCACATAACTTGAAAAATAAACAACCATCACCTACCTCAAACCGAGCCTTGAAAACTCTATTAAATATGAGCTTTTCCCTTGTTATGAATATTGACTTTTTCTTGGTCTAAAACAATTATAAATAGTAAAATCACTGGATAATGGCCTAATTACATCCGGATTATAACTTAATCCTAATCTTAGGCCAATTTCATGATCATTC
This sequence comes from Solanum dulcamara, assembly GCF_947179165.1. Taxonomy (NCBI): domain Eukaryota; kingdom Viridiplantae; phylum Streptophyta; class Magnoliopsida; order Solanales; family Solanaceae; genus Solanum; species Solanum dulcamara. The sequence continues at coordinate 30,684,332 of NC_077240.1, read as the reverse complement.
TACCCAATTTTATGGGCAAATTTGGTATTTTTCAGCATGAAACCCCGACTAACTCCACTATAGCAGCCCCCAACCCGCTATAATTGCCCTATCATAGCGGGATTCCATCCTCTAGAACTTATTACATGGAGACAAAAACTAGGAAATCCTCTCGAAATTCCTTATTTTGTACCACAACCTCAAACGTTGACGTTCTAAATTAACTCCTTCACGCCAAGTTCAATATCAGAAGTTTTACTTATTTGTATTCAATTTTGAAAAGTCCTACAGACTCCTTAACGTCTTAGTTAATAAAAGATTCAATCCATACTTAGACATTAACCCCAATCCTTTTTCGAATTATCGTAGACCTTACCTTACTCAGATTCCATCTAAGACTGGCCTAGTTTGAAATTTTTAAGCTATTACCCAAAAGGTTTTCTAGCCTAAATCTTTTCACCATTGACTTTTCCATAATGACCGAAGGGGTTGTTACATCTTCTAATCTGATTCGTGACCTCTATATCTTCCTATCTAAGGTCATGTGCTCAGTAAGCTGTAGGCTAGCCAAGTCCTATCAAATCGCTCTCTCCTCGAGATTTTTTTGGTCAACCTCTACTTCTCTTTATATCCACTATAGTCAACCTCTCACTCCTCCCCATTAGAACTTTGTGCATCTTCTCTTCACATGTTCAAACTATCTCAATCCTACCTTCTTTATCTTGTCCATCATAAGGTCCCTCCTTTAAATTATATACTAAAAAAATGGAAACACCACAATTGATTGAAAAGATCAGACAACAAGAGAGTAGTGTGCTTAATTTTAATAGTGCAGTAGATTGATTGCTTCAACTTTAAATTTAGTGGTGAGTATTCGATTCCTCACCTTATAATTTCTTCTCTTTTTTCTTCCCCTCTCCCACTACATATTATATATATATGTATATATATACATGACTACTGAAGCAATCCATCTGATGTAGAGATTGGTTGAGAAATATAGGGAGAGTAAGAGGGATCTTCATATGATGTACATTGATCTTGGAAAGGCATCTAACAAAGTTTCAAGAGATATACTTTGGAGGTGTCTAGAGGCAAAAAGGGTCCCGATGGTATATATTAGGACGATTAAGAACATGTATGATGGAGCTAAGAATCGAGTTAGGATGGTGGAAGGAGACTCAAAGTACTTTTCTATTCATATGGGACTTTATCAGGGATTAGTATAGAGCCAATTTCTTTTCACCTTGGTGATGGATAAGCTGACACAGCCTATTCAGGAATAGGTTCCATGGTGTATGTTTTTTATGGAGTATATAGTACTGATTGATGTGAATCAGGACAAAGTTAATGATAGGTTGGAGTTTTGGAGATAAACTCTGGAGTCAAAGGGTTCAAATTGAGTAGGATCAAAACAGAATATTTAGAGTGCAAATTCAATGTTGCGATGGATGAAGAGATGGAAGTAAGGCTTGCCATTCATCCTATTCCCAAGAGGGATAACTTTAAATATCTAGGATCCATCATGCAGAGTAATGGGGACATCGATGATGATGTCACGCATCGTATTGGCGAGGCATAGATAAAATGGAGGCTTTCTTCTAGAGTGTTGTCTTATAAGAAGGTGTCACCTAAACTTAAAGGTAAGTTCTATAGAATGGTGGTTAGAACGGCCTGTTATATGGGTTGGAGTGCTGGTCAGTCAAAAACTCACATGTTTAGACGATTCATATTGCGAAGATGAGGATGTTGAGATGGATGTGTGGTCATACTATAGGTGACAAGATTAGAAATTAAGTTATTTGGGACAAGGTGGGAGTGGCCCCTACGGCAGACAAGATGAGAGAAGCGATATTGAGATGATTTAGACATGTGCAGAAGAGGTGTGTTGATGCCCCAATAAGGAGGTGAGGGCAATTGGTTGTAGGGGATACGCGGAGGGGTAGGGGTAGACCTAAAAAGTATTGGGGGAGATAATTAGACAGGATATGACGTTGTTTTATATCACCGAGGATATAACCTCGGATAGATAGATGTGGAGGTCGCGTATTAGGGTAGAAGGCTAGTAGAGTAGGAAGGTTTTAGGCTGGTCATAGGATTAGTCGTGCCTATATGGTTGGATTGATGTTGTTGTTCGATTACCTCATTATTTTTCTACTATTATTGTTTGTGTGGTGTAGTATTTACTTTACTCTTCGTTTTAGAAGTTATTCTATATCTATTGTTTCGTCTCGCTTAGAGTTGATACATTTGAGCTGAAGGTCTTTCGGAAATAATTTTTCTACCTCAATGGTAGTGGTAAGATCTGCGTACACTTTATCATACTGACACCAATCAAAGGCTAATACAATTTGTACGAGAAAGTTATTATGTAAGGGTTTGTTTGATAGGGTGTGTATAAGAATAGTTTTGAATGGGTGTATCGGTATTACTCATATAATTTATGATAATATTATTACTTAGGGATAATTTTAGAGACCTCTTTTGTGGTTTACGATATTATGTTTACCTCCCTTATTTTGATTTTTTCCGTAACTATTGTTGTAGATTATTTATTATTAATGCAAAACAATTATAGTTTGACCAATTTATCCCTTCTATTATTATACTATCTTAATTAGTTAATTTTATGAGAAAACAATTAAACTTTGCAAAAGGTAATGGTTTCTCATTTAAAGATTTTGCTTTCCTTAATATATATCTTTTCTATTCTCCATTTTGTTTAGCTAATAATAATCTGCAATGATATACACTATGCCAAAAATAATTTTTAGCGGCAATTAATTAATGACAATAGCTTAATTGTCGCTAAATATATTTTTTTATTGGAAATTAACACTCTTTGTAAATGTTTCTAAAATTCATAGCGACATTAGATCCAATGATAATTAACTAATCATGATAAATATTTTAGCACTCTTTATTAATATACATATTTATTACCGCTAAAACTTATTTTTGTTGTAGTGATAGTACATATATACTTGAAAATTTGAGATAATAAAAAATAAGCAAACTAGTGTTGATTAATAGGGAAAATTAGGTTCACAAGTTATTATGAGTATCTACAATTATTCGAACATAATCATGACAAATCCAAAATCAAATTACAATACCAACAATAATCTAAGAGCCTATTAATTCTTCAATTTTTTTTACTCAGTAACAGTAGATTTCCTACTCTTATTCGAACTTGAGATCTATTCCTTTGATGCCAATTTTTTGAGTGATTTTTGGTCCTTGATTTCACAAATAATTGTTGCTGATGCTAAGGTTTTCACTACTGATATGCAACATATGCCATTTTTTTATTCATGTAATTATTTTAAATTTACTTCAAATGCAAAAAGAATATTATCTAACTGTTATGAAAGGGTTATGAAAGTGGATGTCCACTTTATGGACGTCCCTTTCCCCTTTACTTTTCTTCTTACTTTTCCTCCACCAGCTTTTGCCCCCCTCCTTTTTCTCCAACTTGCTACGTTTTCTTTCATTTGCAGTGGCTATAAATAGTCACTGCCGTTAAGCAATTAAAAGTATAACAGAAGAAATATTCTCTCAACTCTCTCTCTTTCTCTTACTATTTCTTACTAATTCTCCTTCTCATTAATTTGTTAAGTCAATTTATTTTATAACACATTATCAACACGAAGCTCTAATTTTCTCCAGATAAAATAGCTTCTATATCAGATATATCTACTGAAGAAATTTTATTTTAGTTGTCTTTGTTATTTCTAAATTTATTTCTATATCAGTTGTCATCATGTCAAATTTATCAAAACTTGAGTTTGTGGCACTTGACATTTCTGGAAAAAATTATTTATCATGGATCTTTGATGCTGAAATTTACCTTGACGCTAAAGGTCTTGGTAATACTATTAAACAAGAAAATAAATGATTAAGCAAAGGCCATTATTTTTCTCCGTCATCATATTCATGAAGGATTAAAAACTGAATATTTAACTGTGAAAGACCCCCTTGAATTATGGACTAATTTGAAGGATCGATATCACCACCTAAAACTTACGGTGTTACCAAAGCCCGATATGAAAAAATACACCTTCGATTTCAAGATTTTAAAACTGTGACAGAGTATAATTTTGTTATCCACAAGGTAAGTTCCATGTTAAAATTATGTGGAGATTCTATCACAGATGATGACTTACTTGAGAAAACTCTTTCCACTTTTCATGCTTCAAATGTGTTGCTATAACTAGGGCTGGGCGTTCGGTATTTTAAAAGTTTAGGTTCGGTAATTCATTAATCGGTAATTTAAAGCATTTACCAAATACCGAACTTTCAAACTTTGGTTCAGTAATTGGTAAATTAAAATTCAGTTGGGTAATCAGTAAATCAAAATTTGGTTCGGTACGGTATTCAGTAATATCATATTAAAGTCGAAGTCCACACGGAATATGTTAGTACATCATATTCACAATAGCAATAATAAAAGATGTGAAGATTTTTAATAACAAACTAAACAATGGATCGAATACAACTGAACCAGGGTGCTGATCTTTGAATAGGAAAAAGAGCCATTCCATATTACGTTGGCGCTTCCCTTCTCTTAGGCAAGTACTGGACCATTGGTAGTAGATTATAACCATCACGATGTTTGGTATTCTTATGTTCAATAGGTATCAACTTCAATATTACTGCAACAAGCAGGCTTGCAGCACCAATTAAGACACTAAGCAACCATAGCTCCCAACTGAGTGGTGTAGTGCTTGCAAACGTGCCTAAGAACTCAACGATTATAACTTGGAAGAATACAGTGGAAGTTATGCCACCTAGGAATATCCATCTTCCAAAAATGCCACAAAAAACATTTATCTTCTCCATGTCACGACTGTTTATTTCATTGAAGACTTGTATCAAACTCCAAAAAATAAATGATAACCTCTTCATAAAGGTACATCTCAGTAACTATTACAAATACAAATCCATAGCACGGAAAATGTTCATTCTTTTTTGAAAGAGTAGAAGAAAGCATCGAACAAATCTATCATCTACTGTACTAAAGTTCACAGTAAATACCTGACAGAACACAAATGTGTTGAAAATGAAAGTATTGAGAACTATGGTAGCGTCTGAACCTTCGAGGCTCAGAATATGCTTTCCAGTGAAGTTGAAAACTAAAAGTATCGCAAGTTGGAATATACTTTGCCCAATTATATTTCTCCACATCGTCTTGGAAATCAAACTCACTTCCCTACCAACAGGAGTTTTGTTCATTAGTTATTCATGAGGTGGTTCAGTGGCCAAGGCAATTACGCCTAAAGTGTCCATAATAAGGTTGACCCACAGCAACTGAACCGCAGTAAAAGGAGTGGATCCTATTATGTTATAGCAACAGGTAAATATCAGCTATCAATTTAGAAACTTGTTCTCACTTTTTTTCCAATGGAACACACTGATCACAAACAAAAAAACAAATAAAGAACTCGTATAGAACATTGAATACCTGAAATGCATGCGGAGATAAAATTGATCATCAGAGCTACTGTTCCATTTAGTCATTTACTACAACCCTTCAAAAATTATAAAAAAATAAAACAAAATAGTTTTCCATTAGCTACCAGTATGAATAATGTATCTTTTGTGCTACCATCCAATTTTTAACTACTACAAGCACATTACCAAGGCATATTTGATGTCTTCTCAACTGATTTTTCAGGTGTGCCACCTGTAAAATTTGATTATACAGGCAACGTGAGCCGGTCACTATGGTCTGTCAGTTTGAAGGATGCATTATCATATAGTACAAAAGATTCATCATGTAATAGACTAATAGTTAGTTAGGGATTACCTTTAGATCACTAAAATGTCCACGAATAGCTATCTTACCTTCACTGAGTTCTTCTGCAAAAATTCAAGCACGACTACAGTATATTGAAATGATCAAGAAAGTACCTTTAATGCATTCTAAAAGTTACAGGCTATCAATTTCAGAATACACTAGAATACTGTATAATGAGTTATTCAATACAAAAAGAAACAGTTTGAACTGAGAACACATCAATACATCATAGCTTGGAATTTTTGCTCAACAAATAGCTCTTCAGAACATCCATAACTGATCCAAAATCTACTTTCATTATTTTTTGGCTTGAACAATGCAGTCAATGCCAAGTTGATATATTGATATGCAATTACAAATCAAGAACGAGGGAATCTTTTGAGCTATCAATATCATCCATAGCTAAAAAGAATTTAAAATGTGTCAACAATTAAACTAAGTAAAAAAATATAAAAATAAAATATAAAAATGAAAAACATACCAAGTTCAAGTTTCATAAGATCATTAAAATCTTCTTCAACATTTATGGGATAAGGCTCATTTCGACATCGATCTTGAAGACAAATAACAGCTTGCACCAATTCGGAGTCAAAGAACTCCAAAATGAATCAAGAATACGGCCCCCGGTGCTAAAGGCACATTCTGATGCCACACTAGAAATTGGAATTTCCAACACATCACGAGCCATCTCAGAAAGAATTTTATATTTAGGAGAATGAGCTTTCCACCACGACAAGATATCAAAATTGTCGTCATCATCATTCGGCTCTAGTTTTTCACTAAGATACTTTTCCAACTCCGACTTTTCGCCTAAATCTGTATCATCTTGTTTGTTCCTCTTTATTTGGATCTTATTTCTCACTTTTGTTGATTTTGTGCTAGTGTAGAGATAGATGAATCTGATGTCTGACCCGATAAATCAGAGAGAGAAGATGAGCGTCGAGATGCATTGGAGAATTTTGCTACATACTCTTCAAATATAGATTTCATGTAAGTCACCATTTCATCTTTTATTTTACTCCCCTTTTCATCTTCAAATATATTCTCAAGTGTGTCACCAACATACTCAAGTTTGTTACGAGGATCTAAGATAGAGACAATAAAAAGAACTTTATTCATTTTTTCAGGAGCACCCCAATACTTGATAAACTTTTATTTTATTTTTTCTCCCATTTTTGCCAAAGAAGGATCATTGTCTTTCATACACTCTCTTAAATGATTGTGAAGCTCAACTATATCTTCAAAATGACCATTAGAAGTGACGTAGAGTAAACCTGAAACCTTCTCAGTTAGATCATAAAATCTTTTAAGAAATATTACCATATTTCTCACCTTTTGACAATCATCACTTTCAAGTACACCTGCAAAACTTCCATCTTCACAAACATGATTAGCAAGATAAGTTAATAATCCACCATCTTCAAGATCAAACCTATCAAATGCAATCTCAAAATATTGTGCGGCATCCAATATCAAGTAGGTAGAATTCCATCGGGTTGAAACATCTAAACATAATGACTTTTTACTGTCTATATTTTTTAGTTCACAACATTCTGCAAATTTTCTAGTCCTTGCGGGAGATTGTCTTACATATTTCACCATTTGCCTAACACGTTTGATAGATGGAACAACTTCTTTTATGACATCTTGCACAATAAGATTCAAAATGTGAGCCATACATCTCACGTGGAGATGGTTACCACATTTCATGTTAGATCCCCAATTAACCATTTATTTGTGTAACTCTTTCACCATGACATCATTAGAAGAAGCATTATCTATAGTTATAGTGATTATTTTCTCCAATTTCCAATCAAGCAAACACTTACTAATACAACGGGCCATTTCGTCACCCTTATGACTAGTAACAACCTGAAAGTTTAAAATTTGTTTATGCTAGAGTCAATCACTATCAATAAAGTATACTGTCAAATACATATAATTTATTCTTTGTATAGAAGTCCGTGTGTCTGTGGTTAGACAAACTCTCGGTGATGTTTCTTTCAAATACTTCATAAATTTTGTATCTCTTTACCAAAAACTACATAACAATCCCTAGTCACTGTTCTACAGGAGGAAACTCGAAATAAAGGTTGGGTTTTTTTCATAAACTTCTTAAAACCTTCTTTTTCAACAAAACAAAAAGGAAGCTCATCAAGGATTAACATCAAGTACAAGTTGCAACCTGCGACTTCTTTTCCGCTGCTCTTCGACTACTGGGACTTCTCTTCAAGGTAAGTTATCTTCTCTAATTGTTTTCCTCTTCTCTGATCCTCTTTTTAATTATTTTTTTCTCCTCTTCTTCTTTTCTCTGTTTCCTCTGCTGCTACAGTGCTATTCGATTGCACTGTTGAGGTTGTGAACTTATGATCTATGAAGGACTAAAAGGCGAGCGTCGGCCGCCGAGTAGAGAAATAGAGTTATGATTATGAAAGAGTAAAGCACTGAAGGTCTGAAGCTGTGAAGTGTGAAGGACTGAAGGTCTCAACTAATGAACTGAAGTTGTGAACTAATTTTGTGAAGGACTGAAGGTCTCAACTTAGGTTAGGGATTTCAGATTTGGGCTGGACATAAATATTTTGACAATGGGCCTTTTTTCTACTCTTTTAGGCCATACACTCCTTTAGGCCCAACAGAATACAATGGGCTGCAGAATTGGACTATTGGTCATTTACTTATTTAATTTTGGTATTCAATATAATTGTAAATATCGAATACCAAAACTAAAATATCAAATTACCAAATATCGAAATACCAAAATAGCTAGTTCGGTTTGGTAATTCAGTTTTGGTATTTTATGCTCAGCCCTAGCTACAACAACAATATCATGAAAAAGGATTTAAGAAGTATTCTAAATTAATTACATGCCTACTTGTGGCTGAGCAAAATAAAACTATACTGATAAAAAACCATGAAGTCCGTCCCACTGGTTTTGCTCCATGCCCTGAAGCGAATGTTGTAGCAGCGCATTATCAGTCTGAATCAAGATAAAATAATTATCGCGGACGCAGCCGTGGCCGTGGTCGTGGATGTGGTAGAGGACAAAACAATTATCGTCATCATGATGAAAATAAACATTAGAACAATAAAGTTCCTCAAAATAATCCTTCCAAGGTAAATCCAATATTTGCCACCGGTGTGGTATGAAGGGTCATTAGTCACATAAATGTCATACGTCCAATTATTTTGTAAAATTTTAACAAGCCTCTCTCAAAAAAAGAGATAATAATGTAGATGCACACTTGAATTTTTGAAATGATGATAATAAAGCAACTCCCTTAAATAAATATGAAGATATTGAGGCAAATCTTGCTTATAAAGATAATGCTTTCGAAGATCTACCAAATATTACTCATTTGGAAACTGAAGATTTTATGTATGTTGACTAAAGAATTGATCATCTAATTTGGGACAAAAATAGTTATTGTTTTATTTATTATGTTTGATATTATGTTGTTCTGCGTAAAATATTTCTTAAGGCAGTGAAATTTCTTAAAAGTTTCTTATGTTGTTAGTTTTTCACGTTCTTATAATGCATTTTTTTGTTTATGAAGAATATGGAAATTCCCCAGTCATCAGTTGGATCCAACATCAATTATGGTAATATGTGTCTTATTGATAGTGCCAAAACACACATTATTTTAAGAAATAAGAAATATTTTTCTTGTTTGATTATGAAAGAAGCTAATGTTAATACAATATCTGGTAGTATAAGATTAATTGAATGATCCAAAAAAGCTAAAGTTGTACTTGTCGGAGGAACAAATTTAACAATTAATGAAGCATTATATTATAGTAAGTCTCAAAGAAACTTATTAAGTTTCAAAGACATTAGTCAAAATGTTTATCATATTGAGACTACAAATGATGAAAAGAATGAATATCTTTACATTACTACAATGATGTCAGGCAAAAAGTTTATACTTCAAAAATTATCCGCTCTTTCATTCGGCTTATACTTCACAAGTATTAGCATGGTTGAAATACACGTCATAGTAAATCAAAGGTTTACTAACACAAATAATTTTATTATTTGGCATGACCGGTTGGGCCATCCTGGTTTTAATATGATACGCAAAATAATTGAGAGTTCACATGGACACTCTTTGAAGAACCAAAAGATTCTTCAATTTAAATAATTCTCTTGTGCTGCATGTTCTCAAGGCAAATTGATTACTAGACCACCAGTAATCAAAGTGGGCATTTATTCCCCAATATTTCTGGAATGTATACAGAGTGATATATGTGGGCCTATTCACCCATTATGTGGACCATTTAAATATTATATGGTTTTAATAGATGCATCTACAAGATGGTCACATATATGCTTATTATCAACTCGTAATATGGCATTTGCGAGATTACTTGCTCAAATAATTTAGTTAAGAGCACAATTTCCAGATTATGCAACAAAGACAATTCGTCTTGATAATGTTGGTGAGTTTACATCTTAGGTATTTAATGATTATTCTTTGTCCACAGGGATAACAGTTGAGCATCCGGTTGCTCATGTTCATACTCAAAATGGTCTAGCAAAATCATTAATTAAATATCTCCAAGAAATTGCTAGACCAATGCTTATGAGAACAAAACTTCTCATTTCATTATGGGGTCATGCTTTTTTGCATGAAGCAAGTCTTATGAGGATCACACCCACAAATTATCATAAAGTCTCCCCATTACAATTGGCTTTTGTCCAGGAGCCGAACATTTCTCATCTTAAAATATTTGGATGTGCAGTATATGCTCCAATTACTCCAGCACAATGCACAAAGATGGGACCCCAAAGAAGATTAGGGATATATGTTGGGTATGAATGTCCTTCTATCATAAAATATTTGGAACCTATGACTGGAGATTTATTTACTGCAAGATTTATTAATTATCATTTTGATGAATCAGTATACCCAATATTAAAGGGAGAAAATAAGCAGTTGAAAGAGAAATAGATTGGAATGCATTATCACTATCTCATTTAGATCCCGTACAAATAAATGTGACTGAAAGTTTAAAAGATAATTCATTTACAAAATATTACAAATCAACTGCCAGATGCATTCACTAACCTATCAAGAGTTACTAAATCTTATATTCCAACTGCTAATGCTCCAATTCGAGTTGATGTCCCATTAGGACAATTAACTAATGTAAATGAGTCTAAACCATATTTAAAACGTGGTAGACCAATCGGTTTCAAACATAAAAATCCTCAAAAAAGAAAAGGAGAAAACAATCAAGATGATCATGATATGAAAGAACTTGCTCAAGAAGAACGAGAAGATATAACAATTGATAAGACCTTGGAAGAGGTTAAGGCGCCTGAAAATGATAAAGAAATTTCAATAAATTATGTCTCATCTGAAAAAATATGAAACCGAAATAATGTAATTGTCGACAATACTTTTGCTTATAATGTTGCTATTGAAATAATGCAACAAAATGGGAATCTTAAACCAAAATCTATCGATGAATGTAGACAGGGGAATGATTGGCCAAAATGAAAAGATGCAATTCAAGTTGAATTAGCTTCACTTGAAAAATGCGAAGTTTTCGAACTGATAGTCCGAACACCTGAAGGTATAAAACCATTGGGGTACAAATGAGTCTTTATGCGAAAATGAAATAAGAAAAAATGAAGTCGTAAGATATAAAGCACAACTTGTGGCACAAGGATTTTCGCAAAGACCTAGCATTGATTATAAGGAAACATATTCTCCTGTGGTGGATGCAATCACTTTCAGGTATCTTATATATCTGGTAGTTCATGAAAAACTTGGCATGCATCTGATGAATATCGTTACAGCCTATTTATATGGTTCTCTGGATAACGATATTTTTATGAAAATTTCTGAAGAATTTAAAATACCTGAGACATATAAAGATTTCTGGAAAACTTGTTCAATAAAATTTCAAAAATCTTTGTATGGACTGAAACAATCAGGGCGAATGTGGTACAATCGTCTTAGCGAATATTTCCTAAAAGAAGGATATAAAAATGATCCAATTTGCCCTTGTGTCTTTATGAAAAGGTCTGGATCTGAATTTGTTATAATAGCAGTATATGTTGATAATTTGAATATTATCGGAACTCCTGAAGAACTTTCAAAGGCAGTAAAATATCTGAAAAAGGAATTTGAAATGAAAGACCTTGGAAAGACAAAATTTTGTCTTGGTCTACAAATTAAATATTTTGCAAATGAGATATTTGTCTATCAATCAACATATATAAAAAATATTTTAAGGAGATTTTACATGGATAAAGCACACCCACTAAGTACCTCAATAGTTGTGAGATCTCTTGATATTAATAAAGATCTATTTCGACCTCATTAAAAATGATGAAGAGCTTGATGGTGTTGAAATACCATACCATGCAATTGGTGCATTGATGTATCTTGCCAATAATTCTAGACTAGATATAGCTTTCTCATTAAACTTATTAGCAAGATTTAGTTCTTCCCCAATGCGAAGACACTGGAATAGAATTAAACATATATTCATATACCTCCGACGGACCATTGGTATGGGATTGTTTTACTCAAATGAATCTACGTCAAAATTGATTGTTACACAGATGTGGAATATTTGCCTGATCCTCATAAAGATCGATCGCAGATAGGCTATTTATTTACATGGGTGGTATAGCTATATCATTGCATTCAACAAAGCAAACTATGGTTGCCACTTCTTTAAATCATGCAGAGATAATAGTCATTCATAAAGCAAGTCGAGAATGTGTTTGGTTAAGATCAATAACTCAACACATTCAAGAAACATGTGACCTTTCTTTAAAAAGAGATATTCCAACAATATTGTATGAAGACAATGTTGCATGTACAATTAAAGGGAGGATACAGCAAAGAAGACAGAACAAAACATATTTCACCAAAATTCTTCTTTACTCATGATCTTCAAAAAAAAGGTGAAATAAATGTTCAACAAGTTCATTCAAGTGATAATTTAGCAGATATGTTCACTAAGACATTGTCAACTTCAACCTTTGAGAAATTGAGATACAAGATTAGAATGTGTTATCTTTGAGATATTAAATGATGTCTTCATCAGGGGGAGTACAATATGCGCTGCACTCTTTTTTCCTTAGTCTAGGTTTTGTCCCACTGGATTTTCCTAGCAAAGGTTTTTAATGAGGCAGCACTCAAGGCGTATTATCTTATGTGTGTACTTTTTTTCCTTCATTGGGCTTTTTTCCACTGAATTTTTTCTAATAAGATTTTAACGAGGCACAAGATCTATGGGTGTTCAGGATAACTATGTATATTGTTTCTTATAAAAATTTTAACGAGGCACACTACACGTGGTCATCCAAGGAGGAGTGTTATGAAAGGGTTATGAAAGTTGATGTTCACTTTGTAGACGTCCCTTTCCCCTTTACTTTTCTTCTTACTTTTTCTCCACAAGCTTTTGCCCCCCTCATTTTTCTCCAACTTGCTACATTTTTTTTCATTTGCAGTGGCTATAAATAGACACTGCCATTATGCAATTAAAAGTATAACAGAAGAGATATTCTTTCAACTCACTCTCTTTCTGTTTCTATTTCTTACTAATTCTTTTTCTTATTAATTTGTTAAGTCAATTTATTTTATAACACTAACTTAAAAGTACGAGTTATTTTTAATTCGGTAAGGAAGAAAGAGACAATACATATATGTTCAAACTTTTTTTCTCAATTCGAGTTATATCATTTGTTATATCTATACTCTGTTAGATAATAAAAAGGGTAAACTAGTCATATAGTATATTTTAACATTAAACATAAATACGTTAGATCAATAGTTATGTCGAAATTAAATTAAGGGAGGTAAGTGTAACATCGTAAATCACAAAAGAGGTGATTGTTATAAGGAAAAATTTGGAGAGGGGTTTCTGAAATTATCTCTATGGCTTATGCACTCTTTGATTTGGTGAATCAAAAATAACATGCATCGAATCAATTCTAAAAAACATTTTTAAAAAAATTATATATATTGTTTACAAAAATATCATCCACGAATATTGTGGAGATGTGGAAAAGATTTTAAGAGGCAATTATATCTTTAATCAGGCTAATGCATGCATTGGTAATATCATGTATCAGTTATACATAGTATAATAATAAATAGAATATTATTTATAAATTGAAAAAGTGTATCAAATAAGATATTAGTAATACACACAATTAATGCATATATTCTTTCCTTAATGCATGCTACCAAACAACCCTAAAAGATAATAGTCTAATACTATCACCACGCAAAAACAAGAGCTGAAATTCATACAATATTTAGAGTAATAATATATAGAATCATCACAGAATGAAGTGGGCATTTGGTCTAGTGGTATGATTCTCGCTTTGGGTGCGAGAGGTCCCGAGTTCGATTCTCGGAATGCCCCTCTTTTGGGTCCCCCTCAGAGGTTTTAACTTGCCTTATTTCTTTGTTGGATTTTGGACCTACAATGTAAATTTATGGAGGAAAAAAAAATATGTTAAACTTTTATTATGACAAACATTTATTTTCGTTGCAACAATTGAACAAAAATATATTTTACAAATTTCAAATGCATAGGTTGTTTAATATTGGGATATTTCTCCTATTTCATTATAAATACTAATTTTTAGATTTGAAATGACATATTTGAAACTTTGGTATGGTATAGTTGTAGGTTGTAGCCAAAGGCACTTCTTCTGAGCTGATAATTATTTGTGTGGTTAATTGAATAACAAAAGGTAGTGTCTGGGTTTAAGTTTTATGTGGAAAAATTAGAGAGAGAGGACTTATAAATTGGGAAAACAGATAATGTGTTTCCTTATTAGTTAAAACTAATTAACATACTAATTAAAAACTCTAAATTAAAATTTTTAAATTAGAATGATTATTAGTTGTATGTATATCTTCTATCCATCTATACTATATTAAAAGCACGAAGGTTCTTAATAATGTTGTTTGAACTTTTTGCCCCTCATTAAAAGGCTTCACTTTATACAAAATCGTCTTTTAACTATTTTTTTGAGTAATTATCATTTAATGATCATCCTAATATTTTAAATTTGAAATTAATTAAAATTCCAATTTAATCTAGATAAAAAAAAACCATAATATTTAACACTTCTAAATCAATTAGAATTTTACCTTATATAAGAAATATAATATGTCTAGAATTTATTTATATAAGATATATAAATAAATTATTGCCAATTATTTGGTTAGTCCATAAAGGACTTTACGGAACTTCTAAGTTGATTCCAATTTGAAGTTGGATCAGCAAAGCAGTGTTCCAATTCCAATTGAGAATTGGAGTTATTGCCCACCGAAATTTCCAAAAAGGTTGGATTATGGAATTAAAATTTTAATTTAAGTAAATTATTACTTTAATCAAATAAAGAAAAAAGTTTATAGGTGATACCTATATAAAGGGTGGTGGAAAAGTTTCATAATAATGTTTTGGCTTTTTCAATTTTTATGTTTTCTTCTTATTTAAATATTGATTCAAGTCGTCTTCTTACATGCATTATTCTCATCCTTTCTATCTTTATTTATTTAGTTAGTTAATATTTTTAAAGATTATATATCAATTATACATAATCAACAATTGACAATTGATTGTCCTCTTTTGATAATTTTTCGTGTTTCTTTTTCAGATGAAAATTTCTGATTAAAAAATTTGATGAAACAAGCATCTTGCCACCGGATGAAATAGTCAGAAAAATCAAAAGTTGTTTATTATTATTATTGTTATTATTTTTATTGTTGTTGTTGTTATTGTTATTGTTGTTAATCATTGAATGAATATACAAGATTGACATAATCTAACCTCACTAAATTTGAAGTTGAGAAAAAAAAATGATTTTTTCTGCAAAAAAATATTATGTTCTTAATTGATTTCTTCAAAACAATAGATTTCTTTCAAATTAAAATTGTATTTGATATAGATATTTTTTAAAGTACAAACTAAAATTGAGTCCAAATCAAAATCAAGCAATTTTAGCTTTAAAAATAGAGATATTGAATATAATTATTATTCAATTATTTTTCTAATATTTAGAACTTTGATAGTAGTTTAAAATTTTTTTATTAAATCATTTTTGTATCTTACATGAGTAAGGAGACCAAATTTTTAGGAGTTTAAAATCAATTTTAAACTTTACCTTGTATAAAATTTTGTTAAAGAAATTTTTCACATCTTTTAAAAGGAAATAGTACACAATTACATTAGATTCAAGTAATGAAGTAATGCATTGAAAGTGCTTTATTTCTCTAGATAATAAAATATTAGCTACATTATTTTCTTACTTTATAGAATAAGTGATAAGTATTATTACTTATGGTAGCTTTGAATTATTCTTTGTCATACATTTATTTATTTATCTATCTATATAATAAATTTTCATATAATATTTGAACTATTTTCATGTTTCATCTATCTATCTATTATTATATTTAATAATATAATGTACATATAACAATTCATTATTTTTATATAAATTTAAAATTAATCAACACGATACACACGTGCAAAACATGTACACTTGATTAGTACTATATTAAAAGTGTGAAGGTCTTAATAATATTGTTCGAACTTTTTGCCCTTTATTAAAAAACTCTACAATAGATAAAATTGTCATGTTTCACTATTTTTTCTAAATTATTATTTAATTATTTAACTACTTTTAAACCTATAATATTTAAATTTTATTTTATACAAATCTTTTTCCTTATTTAAACTAACTAAATAGCACAACTACAAAAAATCTTACTGTTAATTATAACATCAAATTAAGTTTTACGTAAAAAAAGGTTTTTGACTTTTTGTTCTTACCTTGTATACATGTATAGTTATCCAATGAATTGTAATAATCCCAACCGTTATTATTTAGGTGGAACAAAAATTTTGTGAACTAAGTTGAGTTGGGCTTGTGTCATTCCGTCATAGGGAGAATATTCCCACCATAGCAGTGCCGCCATGGCAACATAGGACCCGCCATAGCAGGACAGTCGGGGGCAGAATTAAAAGACGTGAATTTTTATTTCCTCTTACTCCCTTAAGTGACAAACTAGACGATGGTCACCCTAAAAATCCTCAAAAAGCTTCTCTTAGTTTGGAGAGAAGGGAGGAAGATAATTTTAGCGCAAGGAAGGCTACAAGCCGCAGATTTCAGGCCCGTCTCCGTTGTTTCTCCTTTTAAAAGTCAAATATCGTGCTATAATTCTTCTACAACTGTTTTACACCCAGATAGACTAGGTTTTTCTTAACCGAGTAGTTATAGACATGTCCTCATTGCATAATATATTATAAATTGACAAGAAAATTCATGTCTAGGCCTTCGAGCACGGAGTCTAGATGGTTAATGTGTTGTTATTGTTGTTTAGGGCAGGAATGTACTATATGGGTTATGATTATTTTATGACTAACGGTGATAGTCTAGTTCTTGATTGTTAACATTAATACTTCTTGTTGATATGATTGATGGTTTTTGTGAGGTTTATGTATAAGGAAATTGATGGGTTCTAATGAGATCCAGAGACTTATGGAAATTGAGAGGAAACAGAATGAACAAGAAAGAGTATTTACTTCAAGGGATTAGTAAGGTAATTTCTGGTAATGAATAGGTACTCATAGGGGGTCCAATATTAGGCTATTAATGTATATATGTGTGTGTGTTTGTCTGTGTGTTCATGTTGACTGTTTCATGTGAAATACTTGTATAATGTATATTCATGAAATATAACAGGTGAATGTGAAATGACTTCATGTTGATGATCTCATCAATGAATTTACTTGTGGCTTCAAATGTGGTGGTTGCATTGTGGTTTTTGATTGTGATTATGATTGTTGGATTAGGTATGTCACGACCCGACCTAGGTCTAGTCATAACACGACGATCGAAATCCCGAAGGGCTCCAACCAAGCCTCTTGTATATATCATAAGCATACATAAGGTAAAATATAAAAGCGAAAACATCATAAGAGAGTCTAAACCATTAATAGAAATCTGAAAAAAAATGTTTTATGACAACGTAGACTCAAACATATGTCTAACTAGATGCCTCTAAATATGAGTATGGAGGGGGATAAGATATGTCCCTAGCCCACTCTCAATATACAACGTAAACAAAAGTCTTTTGAAAGAAAACAGTAATCAACTTGAAAATCAGTCCCCGATCAATGACGACTCACCACAACATAGTCGGATAGAGAATGCCTACTAGTCTCGTGGACGATTAGGATCTTCAACCTCAACTCCTATATTATGAGACAATGTAGGCAAAAAGTATGCATTAGTACGTTAGAATATACTAAGTATGAGGGCGTGACATGCAACGTAAATTATGGAAATGCAAGGGTCAAGTAAATCACATGATAAGATGAAATACATAAAGTCATGAGAAAATCATATTGACCAAAGCATTTAAAAGCATAGGTTCAAAATCATAACATACTTAAGAAATCATACATATGTGGATATGAACAATAACCGACAATAAGACCATGTGAGCTATAACGTGGAATCCGATGATCCCCACATCGAGAAGGGGGAGGCTACTTTGCCAAGGTAGACTCCTAATCATGAACATGTGCTACTTGTGGATCCACTAGCTAGGCCGTAAAGGCAATCCTACGGTGGCACGTAGTTATGAAACAAGAGACTTTATATAAGGACCCCTTGCTTCGACCCCCACCTCAAGTCTACATTTGGTGCTAAGTCAAATCCCACGGAATACATACATAACATAAGATCATAATTTCATATATCATATTCATGATCATAGGCTTGAAATCATAGAATAGCTCATTTCCATAACATACTTGTAATGTGAGAATTGTCCTTTCATCATTACAATCATATTTGCATAATTCATATTGTTAGGCCTTTGGTCGCCTTACTTCATAACTTGCATAAAAAACCATAATTTAAAACACACTTACAATTCATGATCATAATAAAAATACATAGTCATAATTCATACTTTGAAAATTCATGACCATAGCTTGAACTTGAAATTTGGGTATGACATGAATGCATGATCAATTGACTTAAAAATCATGAAATTAACTTGAAAACATGCATGATCATAAACTTTATATTAGCCCATACATAATTCATATAGATAATATTATTTAGAAGTATAATTGAAAATATTCATATTTTACATCATGAACTCTAGAAATCAAAATAAGAGAATTCATGAAAAAACTCTTTAATTTAATTCAATAACCATCAAATTATATCTAAATAGACTCATAATCATGCTTTAAATTAAAATTCATGCAATTGGAATAGAGATCACAAAACCATAAAATATTCTACTTTAATTTGATAGAAAACTTGAGAAATTGATTGGGCTTAATAGAAGAAAGGATCCATGAATCAATACCCACATACCTTGAGTGAGAACACAAATTAATTTGGAAGAACTTGAGAGTTTTGATGGAGAAATTGAGTGAATTTGTTTGAAGTCTTCAATGGAAACCCTTGAGAGCCTTTTTGTAGAGAGAGAAATATTTGATAGATGAATTGTAGAAGAATGAATTGAATTAGAGGTTTAGGTTAATTTATAGAGTTGAATTAGGTCTTAAAAACGTCTAGGTTCATTAACTAATAATTTGGAAAAAGTCTAAAACGCCCTAAAAAAGCTAAATTCTGCCAGAACACCTTCCCAGGACCGTGATGCGGTCCTGTCGTAGACTACTCTGTCTTGTGCGGCTTTCTAGGTCCGCGGTGCGGTCCTGTCACGGACCACACTGTTTGTGGTTTCTTTGAAAATGTCACGGACCACACTGTTTGTGGTTTCTTTGAAAATCTTTCTTCCGTTCTACGGATCCTAAAAATTCACCGAGACCATTTTCCAACAGGTTTTGACCCCCTGATCGATATTCCGAACTCAGATTTTCTAAAAAGATTAAGAATAATACGTTACATGAGCGGCCTATTTCCAAGGCATTCTTAAGGTGTGTATATATATATATATATATTCATTTATAAATAAGGATAATACGTTATATTTTTTTATATTTTTTTTATTTTGAGGGATGTTACAATATCTCCCCCTTGGGAGCATTCGTCCTTGAATGAGATTCAACTAATATAGGAAAGATATGGAAAAAGGATTTACAAAATCCAACATGGACATGAGGACACTTTGAAAAATGCATATAACGTGTAAACTTCATACTTAAAATAAAACATAGTCATTGAGAGAAATCATTTTCATGAATCATGCATGCATATGAATGACATATGGAACTGAAGCGTAGAAGTTTAATTGATTTGATCATGAGCAACTTAGTACCTTTAGGCTCGAGTGAAAGGAAAGAGATAAGGATATCGCTTCATCATGTCCGATTCCGCTTCTCACGTAGCACTCTCGACTTGTTGATTCCTCCACAACACCTTGACAGATGCAACGTCTTTATTTCTCAGCCTCTTCACTTGCCAGTCTAAAATCTCAATTGGGACCTCCTCATAAGTCAAATTCTCTTCAGTACTCACGCTTTCCCTTGGTACAATTGAATTTGGATCACCCACAAACTTCCTCAACATCAACACATGAAATACCGGATGAACCAAAGCCAACTCAAGTGGCAAGTCTAACTCATATGCTACCTTGCCAATGCGCTTCAATATCCTATACGGTCCTATATATCTAGGGCTCAACTTCCCTTTCTTACCCAACCGCATCACCCCTTTCATAGGTGAAATCTTCAAATACACCATATCGTCCACATCAAATTCAAGCTCTCTCCTCCTAGTGTTTGAATAGAACTTTTGACGACTTTGAGTCGTTTTCAATCTCTTTTGAGCCTTACTTTCTCCATTGCATCAATTACCAAATGTAGACTAATCAACGCCATCTCACCAACTTCAAACCACCCCACCGGAGACCTACATCTTTTTTCGTACAAGGCTTCAAAAGGAGCCATGTGGATGCTAGAGTGATAACTATGATGCCTACCAGTACATGTTGTTTGTACTGATATTACTCTTGCTATGCCAATTTGCATAGTCTGATTGCAGGGTCAGTGAATAGGTGCGGACAAGATGATTCTCCAACAGCTTCTACTCCTCATTCTTATTGGTGGGAGTTGTGTCATTATTTTATTTATGTACTATATTCTTAAAAGTTCTTGTACCTATTTAGACTATTATTCTTGGGTGTTAGAAAGCTTTTGTGTAGTAACCTTAAAGTTTTAAATTAATATATGATTTCTTCATGGCTCTTTTAGGCTGTTATTTTTTGTATTTTGTTAAATTTCTGCATGTTATACCTTTTAAGGGGTTGAGGTTCTCCTACTTAGGTGTTAGAGTGGTGCTCGCACAGCCCGATGGATTGGATCATGACATGAATTATGTTAAAATTATAAATTCTAAATTCTTTTTGCCTGTACGTGAAAAATTAAGGACCCTTATAATAGAAATAATTTATATATAGGAAATAATGAAACTAAAATAAATAAATAAAGAAGTTACCTCTCCACATAAAATAATAGAAAACATAAAATTGTAAAGTGGAGTTAGGGGTTTTCATTTGATGTGCATGAGTACGGTGGAGTGTGGAGACTGGAGAGAGATGATTGAGAGAAATGTGATGACATTCTAAAGTCCGTTTAAGGAGCGCACAGATTAGCATTAGTATATGTTTATTAAAACAATTATGATTCAACTGAAAATGCCAAATTGCAAATCGTTAATGTGGAATAAGTGACAATAGTATTTGGCACTATGGAGTTATCAGAGTAACTTGAACTAGGCCATGCAAATAAATGAATATATTACTATGGATTTGGGATATTAAATCTCAATTAATGTCAAAGGAGATGAGTCTTTGGACAATGATAAAGAATATGCGAAATGATTTCTGTCGGATGTGAACATAAGAAAAATAATCAGCAGATAGAATAAGTCCAATATGGGATAAAAAATGTGCCATTGAAATTTGTTGTAAAATATTAATATAGTATTAGTTTTATTTAGACTTTATGAAAGGAAAATCAGAATGCCAAATTTTAAGAAAGCATTGTTATGCTACCAGCAAGGGTAAAACATACGATCTCAGTCAATTTTTGCAACTCCTTAATCTCTATACTACTAAACCTTCAATTTGTATTAAAAGGAGTCAACATTTGTATATATATTCATTAAATTAAATTTTAATTTATAAATACAATATAATTTTTTGACAAAAAAATATCGCTTGACATCGTCGGATAAAGGTTGCTCCGCCCCTAGTCAAACTTTCAATCAATATGAAATATATATAAACAAAATGATTGAAAGATAACAATTGAGTTTAAATAAAATATAATATTTCTTTCAAAAAGAAATATATATTTGGAGAGTCTTTTACTGAAGGACAAAGAGTCCAATCAACATTTTTAATGAACTTCATGCTTTTAATATAATATAGATAGATATAATGGACATTTGACCATGTGTTCATTGTGAAATTTGAAAAAAAAAAAAGCTAGTTTTTGTTTTTAAAGTAAAAAAAAAGGATATTTGAAACTTGAAATTGTGTTTGGCCATGAATACAAATTAAAGTTTTTTTTTGTGAGTAATTTGAAGTTAAAACATATTATTGTTGTTTTTCAAATTTTTAAAAATTTCGGAAGTCAACTTTAGGTTGAATTTTGAAATATAGTTGAATTCCAAAATTTTATTGCGAAAGTATTTTTTTTTTTTGGAGTTCAACTCTGAAAAATAATTTTAAAAAATCATGGTCAAACACCTCCATAGATTACTCCCTCCATTCCATATTAATTATTTATATCACTAAAAATCAACAATAACAATATATCAGTGTATTCCCACAGAGTAGGGTATGAGAAAGTTTTAGCTTGCCTTATTTCTTTGCAGGATTTTGGACATTCTGCTTATATTAAAACATTACTTCCTTCATCTCATATTAGTCGACTATATTATTAAAAATCAACAATAACATACACAATGTATTTTCATAAAGTGAAATCTCTAAAACTAGAGTGTACGCATATTTTATCTTTATCTCAGAGGTGACGTAAAAAGTCAGTTTATGATAGACCATTGAGTCAAGACAAAAAAAAACTAGAAAAAATGTAATGAAAGTACAAAAGACAATATGTAGTAACAAAACAATAGATGATAACATGATACTAACAAAAATCAAAGAACAAGTGACAACAAGCATAGCACGTCGACTACTAGTAAAGAAAACTAGACAATACACTCCTATGTACTAGCATGTACACACTCCTTCCTACTAACATTCTATCCTAAATTTTTTTCATTTAAAGTCATGTCCCTGGTAAGCTGCAACTACACTATGTTCTTTCTAATCACCTCTCCCCAATTCTTCTTTGGTACATCACCTCTCCTGAATTTATCCATAACCAACCTCTCATACCTCCACACTGGGACATCCAAACATATCCTCATCATATGACCGAAGTATCTCAATCTTGTTTCCTGCATCTTATTTTCCACTGAAGTCACTCATCTTGTCTTGGATATCTCTCTCCTAGTAAACCCACACATTCATCAGTGATAGACTTCACACCAACCCAATTGTAAAAATTTCTTGCAAGTACGAAAACTACAATAATCTCCGTGAACAGACGCCTTTTCATATCATTTTTTATATAACTTCAATTTCATAATTAAGAAAAAAGGTGAAAAGGCAGATAAAACTAGTTCAATTGGTAAATTTATTTCAGGAGTAAGCTGCTCCATTATAGTCACTTTTATACCTATATCGACTTGAGCAGCCAACATTGATACCGGGAGATTGGGGATCGACTGAAACACTCGAGTAGTCTTGATTGGCCAACACTTTGCCCCCACACAACATAGCTGGTCTAACCACTACTATAGAACCTTTTGCTGTAGAACTTGTTTAAAGTTTATAGGGTACGTTCTTATCGCAAGACTCCAAATGCGAGCTTTCATCTTCCCTGCATCAATACGATGAGTGACATCCTCATCTATCTCTCCAATTTTCCTGGATAATAGATCCAAGATACTTTAAACTACCTCTCTTTTGAATGACATGTGTATCAAGTCTTACTTCCACATCATTCTCATACGTTACCTTACTTAACTTGCACTTCAAATATTGATCTACATTATTTATCTCAAATTACTTGTCAATTTATAAAATCAAAATATAATTAATCGCATTTTTACATTTTATCTTTACAATTAATTCTTGAAAATGTAAACAAGTTTGCAAAACTTCAAATTCCTTTTTTAAGGAGTAAATTAATAAAACTTCATCCTTATTTATGATTTCAAAGGTTAGTACTCCCTCTATTTCATATTAGTTAAATTTTTAAGGGATTTTTCATTGTTCAAAATAATTGAATTGTTCAAAGTTCAAGATGGATGTTTGAAACTTTTTTCATATTTGCCCTTTCATTTATTGAAGTTTTATATTTTCTAGAAGATAAATCACACTACTTGAAAAGTTATATTTATGATTTTACAAAGAACAATAGTAAAAAGTATGATTCAAATTTTTTTCTTAAATATTTTTCTTAATATATGCGCATTACCTTAGAAATTCAACGGAAGTATAAAAAAAGAAAATGAACAACTACTAACATGGAAAGGAACATTATTTTCTCTTTGTTGGCCGCAAAACAAGCCTCCACTTTACTATGTTCTTGGTAAGAGACTATAATAATGGCCTCAAATTTAATGTAAGAGACTGAAAGGTTTAAATGTAGAAATTAGGATAAAGAACTGGAAATGAAAAAGTTGCTCATTTCTGTTCGTAAATATTTTCTAATTTTTTAATATTTAATTGGTCAAAATATTTGATTTTTTTTTAGGAGAATAATTTTTTTTTAAAATAAGGAAAATAATTTTCTTAATGAAAATAGAGAAATTAGTTGTATAAGCGGCATTCCAAATTTGTTGTCTTCTTCCGTCCACTAAATTCCTCCAACCCCAATTATTTGACCATCCCACTGCCTCTATAATATTTTGCTAAATAACATAATTTGTTCATGAGATAATATTTTTTTAATATGTAATAATATTTTTTTGCTTATATATCAAATACTAAAAAGTAAATAAGAAATTCACTTATTTTTTAGAAAATTATTTTTTGTGAAAAGTATTTTCCTTCCTACCAAACACATGTCCCAACTAACGTGGTGATATTCAGATTTCAAGAGTTACAACACATTTTTTTTAATTGTAGTTTTTATATATATTGTAAATATTTTAATATAAAAAATTTAACCCTCAAAATCTTTACTATTATTGCTTATAAGTTGAGATAGAAAAAGTAATAAAAAAAGTATTACTCTGTATTAGAAGAGTGAATGCTAAGCAACTTAGGATCAATCGGTAAATTGATCGATTTGTTATTCTACTTCAACTTTTTTTATTTGTATTTAGTATTTTTTCAGTTTTTTTTTAGTATGTTATGTATTTTTAATTTATGAATAAAGTAATATTAAAAATCACAATAATAACAATTTAAAATATTTTAAAGTCATATTAAGACTTTTGTAGACTTTCAAAATTTCATGTGTCATAAATTGAGACAAAGTGAGTAACATATATTCGTAGAGAAGAGAATGTGAGCAGGTTAGGGTCATTTGACAATAATTAACATGTTTAAATATTTAAAAAGTAAATTAAAAATTTATTTAACTCTCAAAATTTCACATATACCACATAAATTGAGACGAAGGAATTAACATATATTATTTAAAAATTACATAAACAGTACTATAAATTATAATAATTAATAATTTAAAAATATTTCAAGCTTATATAAAAATTTAATTGACTCTCTTAATTTTATTTATACCACATAAATAGAGTAAAATATATTAAATCGGTGCTTGTATATACTTTGATATCTAATGATTAATAGTACTAATAATAATTTCGAAATAAAATATAGAATTATTTTATACTATTTGATAAAAAAAAACAGTCACATTCTGGAGTGTGTAGAAAACATAAAAAGGGGTGAAATTTCCCTCCAAATGAAAAGGGAATTTGGCACATCTCCCTACTTTCCCTCCTTTAAACTCTAACCCTATACTCACCTTCTCCGGCGGCTTTCGATTCAGTTAGTTTTCTGATTCAGTTAGTATTTCTTTACATTTTCTGATTCAGTTAGAATTTCTTTTCATTTTCCGATACAGTTAGTATTGTGCTTTAAAGGCATAATCTTTTTCCTTACAGATTCACAATCATCAGGGTTTTGATTCGGTTTTCTGTTAATTTCATTGTTTATTATGACATTATTGTAATGTTATTATAGATGAATTAAAATGGTTGGCGGTGGTAGAAAGAAGGTGAACAAGTGTTACCCGGAAAAGGATAGTTCGATTATTGACGATACACAGCCAGTGGACACTCAAATTTCACCCCAGTCCTTACCAGGTAAGTTGTTTTTTTTGTGGATGAGTATTATTCGTAAATTGGTAATATAAGAGTTTCAGTTTAAAGTTAACATTCTTGTTTGTTTAGGAAGAAGAAAAGTTTGAATCTTTTATTAACAGAAAATATCACACTGCTAAAAGGAATATTTTGATTTTATAAGCTGTCTTAACACACTTGCCTTGATTGTTATGGCCAGTTTTTTAGTTAACTGCTAAAGAATAAAAGAGGACTTGTGCGAAAAAAGTTTGAGATGTTACTTCTTTTATTTATCTTCTTTAAGTCTACTGTTAACACTGTGATACCCTTCTTCAGAGAGGGAGTACTTCTTTTCTCATAGACTTGAAACTCTAATTTGAAATTGGAATTTTGTCCCCCTAACAATACAATTTGGTTTATATTTAAAGGTGAGGATCATGAGTTGTACAATGACCAAAATATGGCTCCTGCTGATGACCACCCTTTCTTCAATGATGCCTTTGAGACCCAATTAGTAAATCTCTGCGGTGAAAACCAGATTTTGGAAATTGGTGGTGAAACACAAGTGGTGGATTTCGGCGATGAAACACAAGTTGTGGATTTCGGTGGTGAAACACAAGTTGTGGATTTTGGTAGTGAAACTCAACAGGTGGATTTAGGTGTTGAAACCCAATTGGTTGAAGATCATGATGGTCTGCAAAATAAACACATCCAGACTTTTGGAAATTGCAATATTGAAGTTGCCGTAGATAGTGATAGTGAAGGAAGTGATAGAACTGAGGTCTTGTGTGATACTCAAGAGTTATCAGATGATGATTCAATGGAAAACAGCTACAGCTCAATTGACCAGGTGAAGTTGCCTAAAAGCAGCAACTCCAACACAAGTGATAGGAGTTCACTTGCACAATCAGATGTTCAGAGCAATGATAAGCATCACTCAGGTGAATTGGTTTCACTAGCATGAGATGATTGATTTTGATCAAGTTCTAATCTATACATGCTAGGCTAAAGTTATCATATTAGCATATTTTTTTTTCCTTTTAAAGTCTAGGATCTAAATGGAACAATACCTGAGCAAAAGGTTTTCCTTTCTTTATCCATACCTTAATATAAGCAACTAATCCAAATCTTCTTCTACAAGTATAAAGTTGGACAAGGCATTTTGTGTCATCCAGATTTTAGAATTCACTGTAAATAGGCCTCTTCACTTTGCTGGATCTGTATATTCTTTGCTGGCGTATCAACGATCTTGCATTTTGATATCACTGTTAGTATGACGTTGCTGACTTTGGTTTTTATACTATGTGACTACAGTTGGTCATTTCTGCTTTATCCCGAAAAAGTTTTGCTATTGAAATAGAGGCTTGGCTTCACTTTCTCTGTTTTATGTTGTAGAATCTAGATTTCCTTTCTCTTATTTGCTACATGGAAGTGCTTAATATACTCTTCATTGTTGGTACTTTTAGGTGGTTGATGGATTCCTTTTCTGTTCTCAACTTTTATATCCTGGCCATATTCGTTATAGGACAGAATGTCTTTGAAGATTTGATAACAAAGTTGCTTCAGAATTTGGAGCTCTGACATTTATATATTTTTTTCAGGATCTTTGCAAAGAGGGTTTACTTCAATCCGTGCTGCATCTATCAGGGCTTCCGGTTTGGCTGCTTATGACATGAGCCGTAAAGGGACAAAAGGAAGTACATGGTCTATTAAGAGTGACAATCCTCTGGAGCAGGAAGGTGCAGGCCATAATGGTACATCCGTGGTTGGACCTCAATCTGAAGTCAGGAAGGAGCTTAACCTGAATGCTTGTGAGGAGTATGATGAACATTTGAAAGAAGTAGGTAATGAAAACCGGTGTAAGGTTGGTAGTTCAGCTGCGAGGAAACTTTTCAGAGATGAGATACTTATTGAAACTAAAGGGCCAGAAGATGGAAAGTATGATTTTCAGAAGGCAGTGGACTTGCCTCAGTTGGCATCTGAAAATGTATTGGCAGGTTTAAGTTATCTAGATTCTCAAGAACCTGGAGAGGACACTCAGGCCAATGCACTAGAAGCTGTTGACAAGTTTCTTAACCTTAATCCTTTTGATTTTGATCAACATATTGACTTTGGGAAGTCCTCCATTGGAAAATCAAAATGTGTCTCTGCTGCAAACGGGACAAAACACTTAGCTCGGAGAGCAGCTGGAATAGCTGATGCAGAAGGTGGGATTTTTGATTGGGATGACAATCGTGAAGATGAAGGAGGTGGAGAGTTTTTCCAGAAGAAAAAGGAACTTCTTTTTGGCAGGATACCTGCTACTGAACCTCTGAAGCATGGTTCACTTGACCCCTTAAGACGGGGAGCTAAAAGTTGTGGAGAAAAGGAAAAGCACCCTTTGAACAACAAAAAGTTTAAGGGTTCCCCCTGTTCTGATTCAAGGTTGATGTCAAGTAAAGGGAGAGTGAAAAGTGAGCTATCAAAGTCCAGAACTAGAAAGAACTTTGTTGAGGAGCTGGATGAACAATTCACCGTGGGGGCTGGTGATGGAATGGTTGCTGATGGTAACGGAGACAATGTTCCAGACTTGCTAAATGTTGGTTTAGATACTCAAATGGCTGCTGAAGCTATGGAAATATTATGCTTTGGAGTTCCTGTGCTGGAAAATGGTTGTAGAAATGAGAACAAAGGTGATAAGACATTGAGAAACAGTTCCTGCAAAGGTCGAGTTGATGATGAGAGTCTGTTAAAGCAGAGGTCCTCCAACAAAAAGACGCGATCTTCTGACACTCGACCTGCTACACGGTTGTCAGTGCAGAAGGATGCCAAATTAGTTGAAGAGCACTGTAGAGAAACAGTGAAGCAACAGAAAAGTAGCAAGAAGCAAGGCAATGAAGAACAAGGAGCCGGATTGAGAATGATCAAGGCAAATATGACGAAATCCCATGCTTCAAGGGGAAAAGAAGAGGAGTTGGGACAAGAAGAAAGACCACCAAAAGAAAGCAGAGGTTCCACGTCTGCCAAGAATTGTCATTTGCAACAGCAGCATGGCTCATTTACACCTGTAGCTCATCGAACTAGGCACAATCTGGCAGAAAGTCAACCAAAAAGTAGTCTGTCTGCTGCTGCCACTTTTAATAGAAATGGGACTGATAGTGATGCTTGTGAGACTTTGATGAATCATGGTAATTTCGCCGCCAATCAAACTGCCAATCTCCGAAATATGAAATCATCATGGGGTGAACTTTGTGCTGTTGACCATCCCAAACGAAAAAGAAGTCATCGAAAGATGCCTACCATGGGGCAAGAGGCCACTACTCAATCTTGTAGAAGGTCAAAAAGATTAAGAGGTGACCAGACAAGTACTTTAATTGATGTCAGCACAAAAAAGAGAAAGTGTTCACCTGAATGCACTTCCCCTGGTATTGCATCCTCAAGAAGAGGGTCTCGGAAGAAGCCATTAAATGAAGGCATAGATAAAGGACATCCGGAGGGTACCAACATTAATGATGCTTTTGCTGATGGAAATACAAAAGCACTTCTAAATAAGTCACCAGAAGATTTTAATAGGAAAGCTGATGTAGAGACAACACAATTTGTTGATGAAGCACATGGAGCAGAATCTTCAACAGGAGACCAGTGTAAAGCGCCAGCTTCAGCATGCACCACTCCTACCAATTCGAGAATCCTGAAGAATTCTGTGTCACCTATATGTATGGGTGATGAGTATCAAAAGCAATCGTGCAGGAAGAATATGTCAAGGTCCGCTCTTTTGAGAGAAATTATTTCCTTACGTACTACTGGAACGCCAGCTGACTCCACCTTAAAAGATTCCAGGAAGAGGCGAGAAATGACTAATGTTCGAGTCTTGTTCAGTCAGCACCTTGATGCAGATATAATCAAACAGCAAAAAAAGGTAATTTGGATATGATCTTACCTTGTTTGTGCTAAAATTTTATGTTTTAAACTGGAATTACCTTTTCATTTCTTCCTCCAGATCTTAGCTCGGTTAGGGGCCTCAAGTGCGTCATCTATGTCCGATGCCACTCATTTTGTGGCTGATGAATTTGTTCGCACTAGAAACATGCTAGAAGCTATTGCTGTTGGGAAACCTGTGGTGACACATCTATGGCTTGAGAGTTGTGGACAAGCAAACTGTCTTATTGATGAGAAAAGTTATATACTGAGAGATGCAAGAAAAGAGAAAGAGTTCGGCTTCAGCATGCCAATTTCATTAGCACGAGCATGCCAACATCCCATTTTACAGGTAAAGATGCAGCCTTTGGTGGCTATTAGATGCAGCTGTAATGCTCCTTTTCTCATAATAATTGTTTTCAGGGATATAAAGTTTTTATCACTCCGAATACAAAGCCCGGTAAAGAAATATTGGCAAGTTTGGTGAAGGCAGTTCATGGTTTGGTGAGTATCTCTACTCTTTACCACTCATTTCACTATGTGATTCAACCATTCTAGACAAGACATTCTATATACTCTATCCACCAACATGAATGGTGTTTGATGCTGGAATTTTGTAGCTTATTGAATTCCTCTTTGAAAGAAAAAATGGTCTGTGTCAAGTCCAAAGCAAGTGATTTAAAATGTTCAGTCTATGTTCCCATACATTTGTGCCTTTGTGATTACCTGACAGAGAACTAAACTTTATTAGAATGGTCAAGAGGATATAATAGACTAGGAATCTGCTCTAAACGCAACATGCTTATTTTTGATAGATCAGGACCAGTTTTAATAAATATGTTGGATATCATATATATGTGAGGTGTGATCAAGATGATGTCCATGGTAAGGTGATAAATGTCGATGTGTCGAAGATCATTAGTTGGACTTTTTTTAATATAAAAATCATTAGTTTGACTTACAGTAGCTGAAGCGAATATCTGTGACCAATTTTGTTGAAAGTTTCTTTGATAGGGAAAACAAATGTTTGGATTATAATCCAAACTAAAGTTGGATGGATTTGAATTCTTGAAACTCTTACTGTATGGTTATTTGTAGAAGTACACCAAATATCTTGGGCATCCTATAAATCGAAGTTAGTGTTCCTAGCATGTCTTCTCTTTCTTGTTATCACATCATCCATGTAAGGATTGCACAACCAATCTGTATTTTTGCAGGCAGAACTCTCTCCATTATTGTATTTATTTGATTGATAGTATTTTCCTGCTTGTTAACACCTGTTCGAAATGTTTTTCAGGCAGTTGAGCGACTTTGTAGATCTGCTATGAAAGAGGAAATTATTCCTGATAATTTTCTAGTTTTATCGTGTGAAGAAGACTATGAAGTTTGCATCCTCTTTCTTGAGAAAGGTGAATTTCTTATTCTTTTGCCTTGTATAGTAATTAATAAGAAGTTATAATAGTATTAAATTGTATAATCATGCAAATCCATCGTTACATTTACAGGAGCGACAGTGTATAGTTCGGAACTCCTGCTGAATGGCATAGTCACTCAGAGACTAGAATTTGACAGGTGGTTTCTTAATTTCAACAGCATCTACACTTGTGATACTAATGAGAAGTACTTATATTTTGGGGTGTGAGTGTATGGATGGTTCATTCCGTTCATTCTAAAGATCTGATCACCATTGCATAAGATCAAAACAAGACTCCTAAATTCTAATCTGATTTTGCTTATAAGTGGTGCGGCCAAAATATTGCAACATCTGATCTTATATGAAGTTTAATATCCTTTTATAACCAGCCATATTTTTATTGCAGGTATCGTCTCTTCACGGATCATGTTAAGAGAACTCGTTCAACAGTATGGGTGAAGAAAAATAACAATCAATACCTTGCTGTTGCAAAATGCAAATGAGGTTTAGTTGCCTCTTAAAGAGTGTTGTAGCCTACTTATTTGTTTTAGGGGCATGTGTATTATAAGTGTAGGTATCTGTAAATATAGTTTGTTTTTAGTGTATAGTAATCAAGTCTTCTCTAGGAATTCCCCCCCCCCCCCCCCGGTTCTGTTGGATCTTGAACTGTTTTCAGAACCAGACTAATAATGAAACATCAGAGGCTGACAATTTGGTTCAAATGCCATTGGATAACTGGTTTGTTGCTTAGGACATATTCAGTGTTCTCTAATAATGACCAGCATTACAAGCTATCCAAATTACATAGGGTATTAAATGGGTGAGTTGGACTTAATTGGATAAAATCAACAAGTGAGAAGAATCATATTTTGTATAGAATTTGTTTGGATCAAGATAGTTAGGTCAATTTGAGCTAAAATAATTAGTCATAACTTAGTCCATCTAACTCAACAATTCTTCATTTGTGTGCTCTTACAGATTCGTTAATAATCTGACCAATGAATATTCCAAGTCGGGCTTAATGAAATCTCAAATTGTCCTCCTTTCTTTTGAAAAACCAGAAACTACATGGCTTACAGTAACTGGTAAATAAGACAGATCTAAAATGTAATAAAACAATAACGGAATGCAACACCTTATCAGATCAACAAGGGCACAAAACCAGTGTATCAGAATTTGGTAATGGCCATGCCCCAGCCTTAAATTGAGCTACTATATTCTCTAGCAGTAGACATAATTAGAGGTCACCTATAGCTTCCGTATCTATGTCGGTATACACATTTATCTGCCAGAGCCCAGATTTCTTGAGGTATCAACCGCATCATCACATAAGATCGTTGGGAATAGAAGATAAAATAATACAAGGAAAAGCATATTTAATATCTCCTACACAACTTGATCATTTCTCTGTTATACTCATGTCACGCAGGGATAGAATTTTCTGCAATTTGGACTCGCCAAGAATAGCACCGGATGTACATTGCATTGAGACTCATAGAAGCACCAAAGCCCAAAACTGATGCTACCATTATAGAATAGACTGCTTGCAATTGAAGCTGCCAAAAGACAAGATTTTTGAGCATTATTCCTCGCTTCATATCTGCCAAAAGTATTCTGTTTGTGCACATTTTCTTAGACCTTTTGTTTTCTGCATTGGTTTTGGTTGGGGTGGGGTGCATGAGTTGTGAATCTGGTTGCATCTTTCAACAAGATTTCAAGATCTAAATGGTTTTCAGAAGTTTTTCTCTAGAATTATTTGATGGTTAAAGAAGACACAGGATCTTCAATGGACAGACTAGAAAATATGCAAGAATTATCAAATATCATCTGCATAATATCTAGAGAGTGCATCTTACCATAGAGTATAAAATGTGTAGAGTAATAGCAACAAGAGCAAACTCTAAAGCGGCATACGTCCATATGTACTCTTTAATAGCTGCATTTCAAATGAAAATACTATGACACAAGTCGGCCAGTATTTGATAAATAAAAGTTAGGGGCTCAGACATACCTAGGATGACAGCGAAAATGGATGCCAAAAGACCGAGTGTAAATGCAAATGGTGCAGCAATCACAAACGCCTGAGTTTTCATATCATGGACCTTCAAGAAACAGAATACCTTTACCATTATCCAAAAAAAACCTTCACGAGAAAAGACTTAAAAATGTGAAATGTTATTCTATAAATAATAAAATATAAGGATAACATTCCAGGTACATGATGTCATCAAATTGCACCTTTCTACTTTAGAGAAAAATATGTAAAAGCTGTTGGATGTGCATTTGAACGCCACTAGTGATGACATCACTATGCAGCTGACAACATGCACGCACATTCAATTTTTTTTAATTGAGAATGGATAAGTAATCAATTCTTCAAACTACAGATACAAGTTTTTTACTCTTACCAAAAAAAAGAAGCTTTTGTCCTTGTTTTGCTTCCTAAGCAAGGTAAATTTTTAGGCAAATAAAAAAAATGTCATTTAGTTGCAGTTTTTGATTTACTCATTTGGAATGTATTCTGCTGGTAGTCTTTCATTTTTGAGCTATTCGAAAAGCTGAGCTCAATTATTTCTCAACGCAGAGGCCCTACCATCTTAGCTCTTGAGCTGTGACAGAACAACAGTGTAATAACGAAATGCAGACAGAGACCAGGGCTGCCTTATGTTTATAGGGACATTGGATATAAATACAAGTTTCATCCTTCATTTTTTCCAACCAGGCTCAGTGGGGAGCTCATTGAAAAAATAAATTAATTCTCAAATGGGGGCCATGCTAGAAGAGAAGCCATGTCAGCCATATGTGCTTCACAATCATCTCCCTTTTTCTTGGATGTGGTAAACCTCACTTCGATAGGCGACAAACAGTATCTTTATCCACTTTGCTCCCTTGGGGACTTGAATGTGTGGTAAGCCTCATGGTTGGAGCTGGAGGATATCCTTACTACTAGGCTATCTCTCCCTTGTTCAATCATCTCCATTTTTGAGTGCATATTATGCAATCATTTTCAAACTCTGGATTCAAAAGTTTTTTAATCAGTTTCACCCCTACAGGATATACATAGGAAGTCTGTATCTTCTGCCCCTCACTTGCCTGCGGCAGGGGGAACAGGTTCCCTCCCCCTCAAAAAAAGGAAAAGGAAAACATTTCATATTATTGCCTTCTACTCAAGTAACAACTAAATTGTACCATTGTTCCGTCCCGTTCATACTTATGTAAGTTCCTCCTCCTACTTTCATTCGCTCGAACAAACCCTAGTTCCACCACTGGGGAAACATTATGGTTTCCCTGCTTTTTTGGATTTATGGTAAAGGAAATAGGATGGTGGCTCATATGAGAACTTGATCGTCATTGTAACATTCCTCAAAATCCTCACAAGTACTTTAAGAATGCCTTGGGAATAGGTCGCTCGCGTAATGCATTATCCTTAATCTTTTTGGCAAATCCGTGTCCGGAATATCGATCCGAGGGTCAAAACCTTCTCGTGAAGATATCTTTCTTTCGGTGAAAACTTTGAAGTACAAAATAACAGTTTGGTGAAAATTAGGTGTTCATCTTTCATCTATAAACTACTGTTTTTTCTTATATACTCTAGGTATATTGCATTGATATAAATAATGGGAAAAATATTAAAGTCTTCCTTCACATAAAGGTCTTCTTATGGGACATGCAAACACTCAACTTGTGTCGGAACATGACACCCAGTCTAAGGTTTGTGTCAGAACATGACACCTGATCAAAAGGTGTGTCGGAATGTGACACCCGATCCAATGTAATTTGTGGCACTTAGTATAATAACACTACCAAAAGAACCTATTGAATCACTCCATCCAAGTCTTGGATAAACAAGCCGTTGAAAAATGGAATAGGGGTATCCAATGATTAGGCATCTTCTCAAGGATGAAATCTCAAGCCAGTGTTAATTTTTAAAAAATATATCCAAAAGATAAAAACTCACCAATAACTGCTCAAGGAAGAAGAAATAGCATACTGTGCTGATTAAAACAAGCACCACAAAGTCCTGCCAAGCACTGCAATGGCAGAAATTTCAATTTTGGTTAGACTCAAGACCAAACATAGTAACTGAGAAATTAGTTCAACAACATTGTACTAAATGCTTCTCCACCATCCAGTATCTAGAGCTTCTTCCCAGTATTCACAACTAAGGATTCACTTTACTTTGTATTATCAAATGAAGACAGTTGTTGAAGCACCAACTCTAAAACCAAAGAAAAAACTGGAAATAAAACTTCTTCAAATCTCACAAGGCAAATGTGTAAACGCAAAAACTAAGAAAATTCAGAATATGTCGTTAAACAGCTCTGTGAAAAAAAATGTTTTCCATGTGATATTTACCTTATTCTTCCAGAATTGTTGTGCTCCGGTCTGTTATCTTGTTGACTAGCATTGGGAATCCTCAGCAAAGTCACAGGTAAATTAGAAACTTCCTGTCGACAAACATCACAAATTTTGTTCCCTTTCATGCTAAACCACTTGATTGCACATTCCTCGTGAACAAGTCTTAGGTCACCTTTGCAGCTGCACTCCATCTGGAAAGTATTGCCTTCATCACATGCCTCCAGACAGATCCTACAAACTGCTTCCTCTTCAGGGATTTCCCGATCCTCATTCTCAGGAGCAGGAGTAATTTCTTTTGTTCATTTTAATCAATTTTTGAGGGGTTGGAACAGAGGAAAAGTCAAATATTAATCATAACGCTTTCAACAGCTTCTGATTACGATTTTTTTTAATACAATAGGAAGTTGAAGTCAGTAAAAACTTTGAAAAAATTTCTCAGTTGAGTCGGGAGAAGAATGAAGATTCAGGTCTGTGGGACTTATTAACCAGCTTACAAATAAAATCATTTTGTAAAACAGAAAAGACTAGAGTTGGAATAAAGTGTAACATGTCCCTCCGTAAAGAAATGTTTACTTTTTACATTATTAAATGCTTAATAGCCAGAAAGGCTGTATCAGCGATTTCTCATCTACTTGGAAGGCTTGACTAAACATTTGTTAGTTGTGACCATTCCAGTAGAATATGGATAAGTTTAATATCATACAACTTCGTAATTAGTTTAACTTGATCAAACACGGTACACTCTTTTTGATGACTCACGCACAACTTAAACACATTTGACCTACCATCTCCAGTATATGGAAAATGCTCTTCGTGGGTAGCAAAGGACATTGATCTAACAATGACAAAATGTCTCCCAGGCACAGAAAGGGACCTTGACAAACTAGCTTGAGATGCCCCAATCCGCGATGACTGCAGCAGAAGTACACGTTATGGAAATGTGTTAGTTGTACATGGAAAGTAGAGAAGCCATTGGATGTAAAGGCTACTTCGGAAATCTCTTATACTAATGGCCTCATAACTCGTAGCAGGTACCCATGAACAGAAGGAAACAGGATAATGTCTAGATTACAATACCTTTTAAGAAAGTTCCTAGACATTTACAATGACAGGAGATCTTCTTGGAATTAGATAATTGAACATACAGCAGAATGAGGTCGGCTTCCAAATTTACTTTTTGGGGGGGCATAAACTCCTCTCTTATTGTGTCTGACGAAGTATGACTAATGCAAACATCGAAAGATTAACTTGAATGGCATGTTGTGTAAAAACATTGGATTCTCTGTTGAAGTTTGTCAGACCAGATATTTATCAAAAAGATTAGTACATCATAATTCAAGTTAGATTTGATTCTATTTCTCAGTTGTGTGGAGAGGAGGTTGATTAGTGAAACCAAGTACAAGAACAATGAGGATACGGTTTAAATTGTTGCATTGTATAATTAGTAAGGTATAAGTTTACTCCCCCCTGTTTCCCTTTTTAGTTTGTTTAAAACGAATAACCCATTTTTCATATTTAAAAAATAATTTAACTTTAAACTTCTCATTTAACCTTTAATAGCATATGATTTTATAGCCACAAAAATGTCATGGTTGTTTGAGACCATAAGGTCAAAAAATCTCTCCCTCTTATACTCCATGCACAAACAAACAAGTTTACATAAATGAAACGTAGGGAGTATATGTGTCAACACATATCTTCTGAGTTGTTTAATGAATTGAACTTTTCAGAAACTAATGAAAGCGCATTATTGTTAACGGAACAAAAGGAACTCACATGTGACCTTTGTTGTTCACCATGTGTCCTAGCAGATAAAGGCGTGGAAACTGATGGAGATGAATTTGAAGCAGGGGTCACAGGTAGAGAGGTACATTTTTGACAATTGGAGGAGATGAAGTTTGCTGAAAGAGGGCTTCCTGGAACTACCTTATGATCTGAACTGAGGAGAGAGCTTCTCTCACCATCAGATGAAGCAGCTTTCTTCTTAAAGCTTAAAGCCCGAAGAAAACCTCCTGTTGGACCTGGTGAACGGGGTGAATACTTTCTGCCAGCTCCAATGCCTGCATGTCTTGGAGGTATTTGAAGGGAAAGATCTGCCTTTTTCATGTTTGGGCCCAAACCAGAAATCATATTCGAGGATTCCCTTTTCTGAAAATCAGCCTGCATGTACTCAATATATAAGAATTTTTTGTTACATCTGGTAATATTACCCTAGATCTTCTAACTTCATGTAATTGCACACCACTTGCAAATTTTCTACCATTTGACTAACATTGCTTATGATAACCTTCAGAAAGACAAGTGAGGAGAAAAAATACCTAACGTTATTATCTACATGATTAGAGGCTTCAGTTGATTAAGTAAGGCATTTTCCTTTTCCCCCATGATTAGAGGCTTCAGTTGATTAAGTAAGGCATTTTCCTTTTCCCCAAAAATCTTTTAAAAATTATTTTCAGGATTAGTTGAGTGTAATGCTAGGCATCATGCAGTACTAGTAAAAGTTTTCTGATGCTTGGTGATAGTTGTTAGTGGTAGGATCAAGTTTTATGAAGCACTTGAAAAGAGACTAACATCCTACCTTCCTCATGTGATGTATAAACATTATACTTAGGCAAATATTTTCAAAAAGTTGTAAAAAAGATAACACCTGAAAATAGAAAAACATTTTAAAGTGACACTCAACTATTCATGGCGATTGTGATGTCACAGACAGAAAAGTTTTCTGAAGTTAGGGGAAAGCAAGACCAAATATGAACACAGATAAAATACTTTGCCATTTCTTTTTATATTTGGAAATTTGCAGGAAACTATAGAATGCTAGAAGTCAACTTACTAGAGAAGTAAAGGTCTCTTAGTCTATCATGGAGCATTAGACCAGAACTATACATCATCCAAATATCATATAACGGTAAAAACAACAACAAATGAATACTAAACATCCTTACACTCAGGGGCGTATGCAGGGGGGGGGGGGGGGTAACCGGGTTCACGTGAACCCATGCTCCCCTCCCGAGATCATATGTAGTAGTGTTATATTTTTAAAAAAATATTGAAATATAGATGTGTGAACCCACACTCGGAGTATCATATAATGCGATGAAAATTTGGTGCACCTCTCTAAGTGAGGTTAAAAATTTGAAATTTTATATATATCTTGTTTTATTTTTCTTTCTAAGATTAGGTAACACCTCTCTAAGTGGTTATGATAGTTTTTTTGGCATTTTAATATATATATATATATATTTTGAATAGATAAGAATTAATTTTGGACCTATAATTTTAAAATTTTAACGATTTTCAGTAATAAGAACCTAAATGTCAAACCGATCAAATTTATATGTTAGATCCATCTTTTTAATAGTGCACCCATCATCTCGAAATCCTGGATACACCTGCTTACACTTGTTCTTGAAAGAAGAATCAAACATGGACACTCACAGTCTCACACCATTCATCTTCCTAGCATAAAAAGGTCTTACATTCTACAATCTCTCTTCTTCTTGATGTCACTAAAGATTTCTCTAGCAAAAATTATATATCAAATGCCATCAGGTTAGTGCTTTCGGGAACAAAAAACGTCATCAGGTTACTTAGAATCACTAAAAATAGCTTAGTAGACTATGCATTGACAATCCTGATTCCCATAAAGAAGAACACTAACATTTTTCAGAATTAAATTATATATCATCCCAAAAATATATAAAATTGGACAGTAGAAGGCACCTAAAAAAAATGAAGAAAGAACCACCTCACAAAAAGAAGTGCATTTTCTGAAGCTTTAAACAAGTAGCCTAAAATTCAGTATCATATTTTGGGATAAAAAGAGTCAAAATTGGGATATCTTCTTACTTTTTTTTTTGTTTAAAAAGTTACATCTGCAAAATCACAACTTTTTGTAGTTAAAAATAAACAAATTTTATTTAAAATGATAGGCAAAAGCACATCAAAAGACTTTTAAGCTGAATAACTGATTAAAGAAAAAAACTTTATAGGAATCCAGATATCTCTTCTTTTTTTTTTTTAAAAAAAAGGAATCTTTATTGAAGAGTTGAGTAGTAACCTGTGATATCCTAGGAGAAGCAGGAGGAACATTATCTGAAAATGGAATGGGTACTGCTTCTGTTCCTCTGGGTGTCTCCATTCTTTATAATTTTACCTTAAAAGCACAAAAAACAATAACAAGAAATCAACCAAAAGAGAGACCTAAGTAAAAAAATTCAAGAAAATAAAGAATTCTGCAACTTACTTCACATACATAGAAGGATTAAGGATTAATTCTTGTATGGAGAGACCCCCAAATGAGGGGCCGGAGGAAACTGAGGAGAAATGGACAGTGGTCGGGGGGTTCTTGTTTGTTTGTTTTCTTGTGTGGAATAAAAGGAGGAGCAATATTCCATGTATGTACACTCCCCATATATCAACAAAAAATTATGCCTTATCAACCCCCCCTTTTAAATTTATCACTACATTTTATTTTATTTATAAACTTTAATTATCTTTTGTTTCATTTATATAATATTTTAGTAGATATTTATTATTTAGATTTTTAAAAAAATGAATTGAAAATATCTAATATGAACTTTTATTATGTGTTCAAATATTTAATTAAAATGTGTTATAATTGAGTATGTAAATAAAATTTATTGATAAATTTAAGAGACTATTAATGTATTGTCCTAAATAGATTTTAAGCAACCACAACATATTTACTACTTTGTTCATTCTATTAGGAGCTACATCTAAAATAGGAAATGTGATTAAAGTAAAATGATTATGATTATTAAAAATACAAATTGTGTCTAACACACTAAATCATCAAATAAATAACTAGAACTATAATACTTAGTGTCATGAACAATGTCAACAAAAATATTATAAAAACTCACACTGAAATTTAATTTAAGAAAAGAAACAAATTGAATTGGTCATTATTCTCAATTCAATCATGATTTTAATTTTTTAATAATTATTAATGACATAATACATAAATATGATTCTTAACTTGGCTTTAGTCGGCAACTATGATCTCTAACTTTACTAATGCACAAGTAGACACTTTAACTATCCAAAATGTGAACAAATAGACACATTCGTCTTACATGACAATTTTGTGTCCTACGTGGCGTCCTACGTGTATTGTGTCACTTAGGACATGTGTGTCTACTTGTTCAATTTTGTTCAAGTTTAAGTGCCTACTTGTGCACACCCAAAATTAGAGGGCATAAATGTGAAATGAGGCCAAGTTAAAGAGTATATTTATATATTATGTCATTATTAATTGGTCATCGTTTTCAATTCAAGCCTTTGAATTCATATTCTCATTGTAACTATTCACTCTAAATGAGTATTGATTACCCTTAAATAACTTTTATGTGTGTCTGGGAGATTACAATATCAATTTTAACATCAATTCACTTTTCCTCTTATAAGTTTTCTTTGTGATTCACCTTAGAAGATAGATAGGAGAAACTCCTCCAATATATCTTTACTTTTTTTTTTCTTTTGGTTCTTTCTCCATATTTTATTAGTGTGTTGAGTTTTCTTTTAATTTAGGTGTTTGTTAGTTTTGTGCTCCTAATTATTTGTAGAAAAACTTGTTAAATTACGAGGATACACCTATATTGTGTGAAATATCTTCAAGGATAGTATCTTTAACACGCTTCAAGTTTTTAAAGAATTCTCTATAGATTTTGTGATGAAATATTAATTTTTCATAAAATTTTCAACAATCTTAGGGATATTACTAGAATTTGTTCTTACAAAAATCAAAATAATTTGTCGACGTTTTTCGATTATTGCTTTGCCGTTTTCGTTGAGGCTTTGCAAAATGAGTTCTTTCTCAAAAATTACACTATTCAATATCCATCTATTTTCATTGATTGATTTTAGCATGAAATTCTTTGTATCGTCAAATTTCACAGAGTTTGTTGTAGATTTTTATTGCAGCGTAAGTGATTTGTTTAGGCATAAACATAAATATGATCCTTAACTTGGCTTCAGCTAGCAACTATGACTTCTAACTTTACTAGTGCACAAGTAGACACTTTAACTATCCAAAACGTGAACAAATAGACACATTCGTCCTAATGGCATCCTACATGACAATTTTTTTATCCTAGGTGGCATCCTACGTGCATTGTGTCACGTAGGACACGTGTGTCTACTTGTTCAATTTTATACAAGTTTAAGTGCCTTTTTGTGTACACCCAAAGTTGGAGGGCTATAAATGTGAAATGAGACCAAGTTAAAGGGCATATTTAAGTACTTACTTGTGCAGACCCAAAGTTGGAGGGAATAAATGTTCGATAGACACATTCGTCCTACATGACAATTTTATGTCCTACGTGGCATCCTAGACATATTTTTGAGAAAAAGACTCTTAGTGCTACTAGGCATATTTGTTCTAAAAGGGAACCTTAGGATATTACTTACGCAAAGAAATATAACAGTTCTTTTTTTAAACTCAAAATAGATCGTGTAGTACTATATCTCGTTCGTGACCCCCCCCCCCCCCCCCCCCTCCCCCTAGAATCACATACATAACATCCAAGAAAAACTTTTAAAGAACTATTAGTACCTTTTACTTATGAGATTATTTTCTCAGTAGTTACTAAAGACTGACTAAAATTGTTTTGTAGGGCTTCAATGCCAGCTACTTTGTCATAAGGTCATTAATTTTTTTGACCTTTCGGCACTATGCAGGCGTCAACTCCCATATATCTTAAGATTTTGTTCAAATATAGAAGCATTACATCTTTGATGCAATCATCGATTTTATTGAGAGATCATAATTTCTGTGAGCAAAATTATTATTGATGAGGAAGACTTTTTTATTGTGCCGCTAATATTTGCTCTGCTATTTAGTCCAAGGCTGACTAAGAAAAGAATTACTGAATGTAAAATTAAAAAACATCAATCGACATACTATGTGCAATGATTCATTCATGTATGATAAAAAATACTCTTTCCGTTTATTTTTACTTGTCCCTGTTTGACTTGACACATCCATTAAGAAAATAATTATTGATATAAGTATTTTACCACACTATTCCTATTAATTAATGTTTAGTATTTAGTCTTGAAAAATGATTTGGAGATTAAGTACTTAATGGTAAGGGTAAGACATGAAAAATAATTGTCATTTCTTGATATGTCAAAAATGACAAGTAAAATTGAAAAATTATTTTAAAAATAAGTGACAAATAAAAATGAAGAGATAAAAAAAAAGTCATTCCATTTTGTCAAAAAATCCACACTCAAGTTTGATAACTTTTGATTTGCTATCTGAATCATGATTTTTCGAAATACTTTCCTTTTGGGCTGGTTGTAGGTGAGGAGGGATTCAAATTCCCAACACCGTGATGGTAGCCATTGCTCTAATCCTTTAAGCTACAGGGCCCACTATGTCTACATTCAAGTTGAAGGAGAAGAATTTTATTTATCTTGATATGCAAGAACTACTTTAAGTTCATTGAGAGAAGAAATTATTCTCAAACTCACATATAAAAAACATTGATATCAACTGAGGTAGCGTACTCCTAAAGTCCGAACCAGTTTGATTATGAAGAATCATTAGAAAATGGTAAAGTGAATGTTTTAAGTTTGATTTCGTCGTCTGTTAATATCTCTGGATAAAATTAGTAGAAGATCCAATTAACATTTATCTATTTCATTTTTGATAGAAAAAAAAGGAACACAATGAAGAACGAATCAAATTAGTCATTAAAAAAAAGAATAAAATGGAGAGGGATGTTGACAAAGATTGACAAATGATGGAGGAGGAGGAGAGAGTATAAGGTTTTAAAAATCAATTGAAAAGTATAATAATAATAATAATAATTAAAAAAATGTGTTAGTGTGTATAAACATATTTGTTCCAAGACAGAGGAGTTTGATCAAATTGGGCGTGGAACGAGTAGAAGAGAGCAATGTGTGTTTCCCAAACTAACAAGTGATATATAGTTTAAGTGTGTTATTTAAGTATGAAACTCAAAAAAAAGGATAATTTAGCTATAGCT
This sequence comes from Solanum dulcamara, assembly GCF_947179165.1. Taxonomy (NCBI): domain Eukaryota; kingdom Viridiplantae; phylum Streptophyta; class Magnoliopsida; order Solanales; family Solanaceae; genus Solanum; species Solanum dulcamara. The sequence goes on along the minus strand of NC_077240.1, from coordinate 30,640,509 downwards.
TTAACACTTGACTTTAAATTAAAATGAACGAATTGCCACTTATAGTAATAACTAGTGAACATATCCGCGCTTTGTGCGGAGTAAAAGAACTACATCACTCGTTTGGTCATAAAAAATTATAAATTAACCTTCTTTCTAAAATAATTTTTACTTTATTTAAAATTTAATTTTGACCATGAAAATTTCAAATTAATATGAATTTGAAAAACTTCTCAACTACTCCATATTTAGAATTTCAAATAAAATGTTATTTTCTATCATTTGTGAAAAAGTATAACCAAACACAACTCCAATTTTAAACGTTTCTTGTAAAGTGAAAAATATTTGATTTCTAATTATATATGGACAAATGCCCATCAAATTAACGATCTATTTTTTCTTCTTCTAATACTCGAATATTAAAATTATCAAAAAGTATATTTTTATTAGAATTAATTTATTTTAAATATTTCTTTCAAACGTGTTATCTAAACAAAAGAAATCATAACATCCACCAAATGTCTTTTCCGAACCTTAAGTTTTCAAATATTAAACCAATAGTTACATAAAAACATTATCTATATTTTATTTTAAGCAAATATGAAATAACATGTATAAAAATAACTTGTTGACAAATCTTTGACTATATATTTGTCCACCCAAGTTACCTGTTTATTTAGTCTTTTACTACTCAAGAAATAATTGAATAAACACAACAAACTTCTATTAGTTTTCTACTCATACTCACCAGTCTAATATTATGAAGTCATGACATAAACAAATTTAATGAAGATGTTTCATTAAATGTGGATATTTATTTAGTGAGTGTAAATATAGCGGTGTTCAAATTTTTTGATCAAGTTATGAAGTTTTTTAAGTTTTAAAGATTCATAAATGCACAGAGTAATACTATAACGAAAATAATATATTCAATCTATTTGAGAAATTTTAGAAAAGGCAATGAGCAAAATATACATGCTTCATTAACTCGTATATAAGCTATTAACCCAAATTAGCAAAAGACTTTTATAGCGTATTAATAATATAATTGAATCAAACCTTCTATTATAAATATTAAGTACCAATTTGTTTCACAATTATAATGTTAAGTGGATGAAGAGTGCAATGATATATTAATTTATAGAGAGGTATCATGTAATCTTATCTATGTCTATCTATATAAGATTATGCATTAACTCAAAAATATCTGAAAATTGTCAATGTATATATTTAGATTATTGAATAGGAATGTGTTGGCATAACCTTTCTAATACAAGTCAAGTTTTAAGATGATGTTGATCTGAATGGTGATGAAATTGCCATTATTTCTGTCTTGACATATTTTTTTCTCCCTGAAAGCATTCATCTTTTGATCTTTTCCGTATTTTTTAAGTTTCTTCCTTCCTCTTTTTGAAAATCGAATGAAAATCATTAAGTTTTTTTATTGAAAAAACAAATTGCTAAGTATTATGAATGAAAAGATGGAAAGAAACTAAGAATTTTGAGGAAAAAAAACGTTCTCAGATTAATATATTATAAATTTACCTTACTTATTTGATGAAAAAACAATAAATTCAGAAGAGTTAATAGAAAATAATTATAACCATGAAAAATTACAAAGAAATTATTTCAGAAAAAAAATATAGGCAAAGCAAGAGCATATATAAAAAAAATTTCTATACAAAAATGATCAATGTATGACGAAAACACACATACATCAGAATCTCAATTCAACATAAAAAACAATCACTACTCAAAGTTATTACAAAAGTACAAATACATATTGAAACTTTAAACCAAAAATAAAAAATATTAACAATATCCAAATGCTATGAGAAATGTAGCATAAGTAATATAAATATACAAAAAATTAAGAGAGACGAGAGGAGAATTTTCTTATTCTTCCAAGTATATTCAAGTGTTTCCCAAATCTTTTCGTGTATAACAAAATCTTCAAAACCTCTATTTATATTGTTATATAGAGGCATACAAAGGAATAACAAAAAACATGGCATTAATCCTTGAGAATATGGAGAATATCAAGGGTGTATATAGAAAATAAATGTGAGAAGGTGTGGGTATTATTACACATAATGATAGAATTACACCTTGAAATTATGCACATCAATATTAATATAATATATTTACAACAAAACATTAATTATTCAACAATTATATAAATAATAACTACATTAAAATGAGGAGAAAAACTAACAAATGCTCAAAAAAATGAGAAAAAAGATAAATAGAAATGGAGGACGACCATAAAGAGGTGTCACATCACCTTGTCTATATCTAGCTTTATTAAATATATATATAGATATAGATTGAGTTATTTTGAGTTAAAGAATTTTAATTCAATGAACATTATTATTTAATTTTTCCATAATATGATATGATCCGTAGACCCTAATATTGGGCCGTAATGGGTGACGACCCGCTCCATTAAACTGGGGGCACAAAAGGCAAACATTGAAGTGAACAAACGTCGGGAAAACGGAGAAGAAGCTGAAACAGAGGAGAGAGCAGAAGAATCATTATTGCTTCGCGACTAGGTAAAGTTAATCTAACTATGATGATTGATGAGTAATTTTAATACTAATTAGCACAAATGACTAATAATGTATCCTAACTAATTTGAGATTAAGAATAGTTGATTGTTATTGACTGACAGAGTTAACAGAGGAGGGGAAATTAATTGGGTCAACCATTTTGATTTCTATTGCTTTTTATTCTGAGTTGATTTACATATGGTAGCTTCAAGTCCACTACATTTGCTGGGTTCTTGAAAATTCTCTTTTGATTTGCAGGAATTGAAGCAGTGTTACAAGGGTAAAAATGAAATTCTGGGATTGGTATCTGAAAATTGCAGTTGTTTCGGCCATGATTGGAGGTTCCATGGAGTTTTTCATGATTAAGACTGGATTTTGTATGAAACACTGTCCTTTTAATCTGGTCTCTACTTTTCTACTTTCTGTTCTCATTTATGCCTTAACCCATTATTGATTTCTGAAAAAATAAAGGAAGATTGAATCTTTATTTCATTGAAAAATGAGAGATTTGCAATGCCAGTCATTTTGGAAATATTTAGATTTTTTTTAATCATAAGAGGAATTGTGGAATGAAATGGACCTGAATTAAGTTGAACGGATACAGATGATTCATATAGCTGATCCTTACTAATTTGTGATTGAAGTCTAGTTTTGGTTTATATCATAATTTATACTACTAGAGATTGATCGCAATCGTCCCCTACGTTTCACAGATCATTGTCACTGGACTCCGGATCTGACTTAGAGTTGTTGTTGTTGTTGTTTCTCCCCTTCTTTGTGTCTGTGCTAATGGTAACTGTTTAATCTTACGATATCAGCATTTGAGAGGTTTGCTCGCCACTTTTTCTCCTATTAAGAAAAAAGTATGCTGCTTATCTTGATAGCAATTTGTATCAGATGATAAGGTGACTGTTCTAGAAGCGGAGAAGAGAGCGTGGGAGAATTCTCCTGAAGCCAAGGCTGTCAGAGACGCTCTTAATCCATGGAGACATCAGGACGCAGAAGCAAGAAAGGATTCTTAGTTCTGTCACTTTTGTTAGAGAATTATAAGGTAATTACTAGTTGCTAAACTCTGCTGAAAACTTAACAAGTAAATTAAGTCCTTTCTAATTTCTATTACTGAATTTTAAGTTAACTCCTCATTGCAAAACAATGAGATCGATCCAACGATAGAATGGAAAACAGAAAATTGCCTGGTAAAAGTCTAAAATCGGAATGCAGTCTGACCTAATTTAAACAAGAAGACATCTCAAATGAACTCGTTCTCTCACCACCATATTCGATTGGTTCACAACCAAAATAACAAGATTTTTGGATATGTATTGTCTTTAATTAGTTTTTGCCTCGCTTCTTAAGTATTGATAATCTCCTAAACAGTAACCACAAGTGGTATGTCAGAGTGGCTGTAATCAAAAGTTCAAGCAATTATTTAGCAGTTAGCAATGAAACTTATCGATTGGCAATGAAGAGAAGGAAGAGATGTTCTATAGATTGCTCAGGACACATTTGACCTGTGTGAAGATTATGACACACTGTGGGACTATTCTTGATGTTATATTGATGAGAAATTATCTCTTTACAGGCAACTCAGGAATTGGCTTTGAAGGAAAATTGCCCTGACATACTGCTTTTTTGATCTTGCTCCTATTGATATTTCTCATGGATGTTTGTTGAAGAGAGTGTTACAACTTAAAACTGATTGTTTCTCCTGCTCACTTAGCATGTAATGAACAAGTTCTATAAAGGCAATTTGGCATATATCAAATTGTAAAACTTGTGGAACCCTACTTCTTGTTTTCCTTGCTCTCTCAAGATTTGTACTTTCCTTTCCTGGATCTGCATGGGTAAGAGAAACAATCAGTTGCACCTCTGAGAAAAATACCGGACTAGATAGCCATTTGACAAATATGTATTTATTCCACTAATGTATGTTTTTCTCCCCTTCTTTTGTGTGTGGGAGAGGTGGGAGTCTGAGGATGGGTTGCAAGTGGAGTAGAGGGCTGACTTATACCTTTGCTCCTCTCATTTATCCCTAAAACGTTGAACCACGGAAGACTATTCTTGCGGTCTTGCTCATTTTATGCAGAAGCTCAAGAATATTTTAGGGAATGGCTGCATCACGACCCAAGATTTATTGGGCAGTCACCTCTGACAGCAATCTTAGTAGATGTAGATTATGTTTAAAGCGATAGCCTTGATGACATTAGAGTTGGAGAACTTAAACCTCTCCTTTTGAATACTTTGGATCAATCAGAGTACTGTACCTTCGCTTAAGGCTTTTCGCTTTGCGTTTCAGTCTGGCATAGCTCCTTGTAGCGTATTGTTCTATATAGGTCTCCAAGTAGTTGAAGTAACTAGTGAAAATGTTCTTTGGATTGGACCGTTCAATTGCTGGAGATGGTTCACCTCAGTCCTCAGAGGTGTTAACCTGGAGTGTGAAGTATAAATTAATTGAACTAATCATTCGTTGCTTATTAATGATACATGTGCAAACAATTCATCTACAATTATAAACATTAATAAGTTTACAATCCATATTTTCAAAAAATTCAGAACTAAAACCCATTAAGTTCAAATCTACAATTTATCTTAAATTTACCTGCGTTGGTCCTTGAATTGATTAGGTATTTGGTGTTATTTAAGGGTAGAGAATTTATCTTAACTACTCGTTTCCTCTGTACTTGCTAACGATATAGTTTGACGAATCCTAAACTAATAGATTAGAATTAACTTTTAGGCTCAATTTCAGACGATCGGTCCAATTAAAGGTTATTAGTAGAATAGTACTGACAAACTCCAAGGTTCCTTTTTTAAGATTTAAGGTACAATACATAAGAACCAGCCAATACTCGTTAGATCAGATCAAGGACCTAATATTCTTCCTAGAATAAACCTTGGATAAAAAAGTTCTCTATCTTCTCTACAATTATCAGGAGAACTTGATGTTCAGTACTGGTACTCATTAAGAAACCATTGCTCCTTTGCCATTTCATCCATAATCATAAATATCCTACCGAGAATACAGAAGACGGTCCAAATATCACTGGCTTGAGTACAAACTTAGCTGGTTGTTGTCCCATTTGCAGAAGAGGCAGCAATTCCATTGGGATTTGGCTGGTACGTTGATTGTGTAGCAGGAAAAGGGGCGCTGCCTAGAGTAGGTGGAGGGGCTCCACCTGGAACACCTGCAAGGGGGTTCAGTGCAGGAGGAGCTGGAAGAGCATTGGGTTGCATCGGCAAGGATGAAACAGGGGGCATCTGCCCTGCAATTGGTGCAATTGGAGGAACCGCTGAATAACCTTAAAAGGACATCAAAAGTTAAGATGTATATTGTTCAGAGTAATCTTGTTTCCGCTTGATTGTTCAGCAAAAGTTATATGTTTATCACAAATGGACAATCATTGACCTGCAGCAAGTTGTAACAAACTATCTACAATACTTTTATTGACACCAATCATTAACTTCCGAAACTGAAGAAAATGCCTCAACCTAAACTATGGGGGTGGGGCGGTGCTTCATAACAGTAAGTCCATCATAAAAGAACCTACAGAAGCCCTCTCAACGTACACAGCAAAAAAACAGAGAGAGTCTCATAAACATAGATACCAACAAGTGGCAGAAAATATTGAGGAATCACCAAACAAATTACATGGATTGGTACCTGGAGCACCAATAACTGGATTTGGCAAAGTGGGAGGCCTGGCACCTGCCATTAATTGTGGGGGCATAGCTGCTGGAACAGGCAGCATAGGAGGTGGCATCATAGGTAGGCGGGGTCGTTGACCAGGGAAGGCAGCAAGATGTTGATTATAAGCTGCACCTATTTGCTGGTAGGCTACTGCTTGCCCAAGGCGCTCCTTAATTTTCTGATCTATCAGAATCTGTGTTTGCTCCTCCTCAAGCTTCAGATAATAAGACCGTACATTAGCCTGAAAACAATGCCTAGCATTAGTAGCATCACAGAGAACATGAAATTCACGCTAGGAGACAGGATTGTCAGAAAAGTTGCAAAATATGAACACACCTTGTGTTTGTAACCGGCATTATGCTGTTTTCTGACAGAAGGCTGAGAATTTAAAAGAAAACATTTAAGAAATCAGACCTCCAAAGTAGAATTACCCTTCTCAAAGAGTAAAATAAATCAAACCTCCAAGCAACAAGAAGCAAAGGATAATCTAAAACCGTTTCAGATCATTCACACAATAGAATGCACAACTCCCACGAGTTGCAGAAAAAGAAACATTTTGTGCAGCAGAATTACAAGTACCACTATAAAGTATGACGAATATTCGCATCAAGACGTTCTTGTTTAGTTATAAAAAGCAGTAACAGGGATGTTTTCAATTTCCCAGTTTGGAAGATACACCATAGTATCAAGTGATTGATGTGCTGGGTTTTAATAAATAAGAGCATCATTTGGATAAAGCTCAGATTTTCCGTAGTGGAGCAAGTTATTGCTTGAGGCTTAAGATGCTAAATGATTCAAAATTGAATAGGTTCTATCAGATTTAACTTTCCCCCCAATATGTTGATTTTTTGCACCTATAACTGCTCCAAAATTCGGGCTGCAACCTCACCAGTTTCACCCCTTCAGTCAACACACTATGATATTAAGCCAGGGTACAGTACATATCAAATGAGTATTTTTTATATTTTATTTTTGCACCAAGGAAAAAGTCATAATATGTTGACAGTGAGATTTGAACACATAACTTTTGTCCATATCAAATGAGATCTTTTCCAACTTCTCTTTTGCTACAACAACACCTCCTACGCATCCATTGCCTTGGGATGTATGAATTCTCAAGTTCTACAATATTATATTTAGGAATGTGCATTGCTCCTAATTTAATAGTGGCTGTCTTCTTTCCTGAAAAACAGATAGATTTAATAGTGGACACCACCTTTGTAATTCCCCCAAAAGTTTTTTAGACAAACCAGCTATCAATCTTCTATTTGTTTTTTGTTTTTTCGGGAGAATTGAATTGAACTTAGCTATCAAACTTGTACTTTGTCTTTTCATCTTATATGAAATATGAATTCCCTCAAAGTCACTGCAGTCGACATCATTGATTCTCTTGTATGGCTACTAAATCGCCCCTTCCTATGCGATGCTGTATTTGTTTGTGCTTGTGGTTTACAACCTTCAAACAATCTGATTAAAGGTCAATGTAACTTTCCAACCGACTCAGAAAAATTGTATATCTTTCATTCCATTCAAAATGCTAAAAAAGGGAATTGATCATAAAGTACTAAAATAACTTCTGGCTTATGCTGCGATTCTAGTCCTCAGCTTTAATATCACATATTAGCACACAGTTCTGACTAAGATCCAGCGCCAGAATCACAAGGATCAAACTTCCAATATTATCCCAATTCATGTCTTATCTGTAGTCAATGATTTGACTCAAGCCCCTAATGTTTTTTATGACAAGGGAAACCCGCAGTCGTGTTGGGAAGAAGCACCGACTAATTTCCGTCCCTTCCGAACCGCCTTCAAGCAGAAAATAAAAGAGAAATTTAAAGAGAATAACAACACAAAGATTTAGAGTGGAAAACTACCCAATTGGAGAAAAATCACGGACCACCCAGAAAAATATTCACTATATGAAAATTGTTACAACCATATAATACACAATATTTTTCTCACACCCCCAAATACCTAAAATACTACACCCAAAAGATCTACAAGAGAAAATTCTCTAAATCTTACATGCATTTCTCTAGATTTTTGTTGTTATGTGTTCATGGTAGAGATGCCTATTTATAGGCAATTTAGAGCCATGATTGGTGCTTATGAACACATTTATACCACCATATTTGATAAAATGTGTGAAGACCATTAGCCTTCTTTCTTGACTTCCACCAATCAAATGCCCACAATTTTGACATTTTTCTACTTTATTCAAACAAATACAACAAGCTGATAACCTTTGGATGTGCACAAGGTAAAACCCACACTCCTATGCAATAACTCACAAACCACACAGGAGAGATAACCTGCAGTAGGCAAGCCCGGTGCAATGAACTTGATTCAGAAGGCAAACCCCTTGCTTTCGCTGGCAAGGAGTTTCGAACTTGAAACCTCTAACATGGAAGTCCCAAGTCCAAACCACTGGGCCACCCCGAAGGGTAACCCCTATCTTGATTGGTTCAACAGTAAATTGCCATTTTTGATACGTGTTCTACTATACATATCTTCTAAAAAAGAAAAAGTAACAACTTATTTACTAGACTTTGACTTGAAAAAAAACTTACAAAGAAGCTTGGTGGATAAATCCTTTGGCGAGTCATCATTTGAGGTGCATAGAAAGAGAAATGCAATGGCTATAAAAAGATTTAAGACTTTTTAAAAAAAAAAACTTGTTATCAAGATTTAAGAGGCTTATACCCTTTCATGCTATACTGTCACATTAATTCAGCCTAGTTCGTGTAAGATGCCCACTTACGAAGCAACTAATTGTAAACTGAAAGGACAGCAATAGTAAAAGAATTATGATATTGAATGTATTGCATCGTGTGCTAAACTACTAGGTACTAGTTGATGATTTGCAACTTACTTGCATCTATGAATAGGACAAGTGGTAATCAATTACAAAGCACTTCTTGTTTACAGGCAATCCAAATAATTCCATATTCATATGATATTTCAGTTCACCATCACATTAGATAATTAGTTTATATTCAACCCCTTTAGTTGCAATCCGCTCTCTTCCCATTTCTAGATGGACCTCGAAAGTCCATGTGTGGTGAAGTAATTATTTGAACACCAAAAGCCTAGTGAGACTTCATCAAATGTGGTAACTCCTTTGCCAACTTTGGAAGCATTATTTGTGGGATAAGGACTAGGCTTATCGCTGGTCCAATCAGATGCTAAGTCTAAGCTGTAATTGCTGATAAACCCAACTACAAATTTCATTTACTTTCAAGTCATAAAAAATCTCAGCTGTACTTAACATTGTAAAAGATCCAACATGTAATAAACATGCATGCTTAACCTAGGACAGACCATGTTAAATGGAAATTAAATTGTAAGTGGTAGCTATTCTTTCCATAATCTTTCTACAGTAATGCCCTCTTTCTCAAACTAAAAAGTTTTTACCTACCATACAACAATTCTCAGTAGGACTATTATCTTTTCTTGTATCCTTGAAGGCGCTTAACACAATCCATAAGCATATATCTCAAGTTTTAACTCGGCAAATTATGCCGATTCAAACATTTTACTTTTGGGACAAACAGACTAATTATTCAAAATAATGAATTTTGATTTCTTTGCTAATCAAATGCATTAATTTTGTTGGAGACTATAAACTATACTTGTCAAAAATCAAACTACCGACCATAAGCTATTTGAAATTTTTGATGAATTTATATGAACGAAAGTAGTCTTCTAATTTTAGCACATATCACAACCTTAATTCACAGTGAAGCTTAAAAATAGAATCAGAAAAACTCACTGAATCATGTGTCAAGTAAGTGTCACAATAATCACAGTAATACCTGAAAATCCCATAAATGATCAGCAATCGCAAAAACGAGCATAAAAAACCAAACAAAAATAGCTGAAAAAATATTGTGCATACCGAGGCATTGGTTTAACAAAAGGAAAGAAGTGCAACTGAGAAGTTACTTTGCCAATGGACTAGGCAAATTTTTTTCGCCGGAAATGTCGTCGGAGATTGTTACTTATAGCCTCATATGAATTCAGATTAATCGACGGCAACAAAATTGGAATTCGGCATACTACTACTGGATTGAAGCCCTGAAGGTTCTAGTAGACCCGGTTTTCGCCTATTTAAGGCAAGCCCATTTTGAGAAAAGGTTAGCCCAAATTTAGTACGGAAAGGCGAACTGTTAGCCCGTTTTTAGTTAAGCACATTGTTGGGTGCGGTTTGAAAAGTTCGATTGGGTAATTTTGATTTTTAGAAATATTATATTATTATCATATCAAATTAATTCAGTGTAGTTTGATTTTGATATTTTGCGGTACGATAAATTGATTATCATAATTTGGTTAACTTCAACTTACATATATTTATATAATAAAAAATTAGATTTTGACTTTTCAAGAAATATCTCAATTATATCATATACATACATTACACATATAAAAATATTCAAAATAAAGCACAAATAATTTTCTTAATTAGGTAATCACCCAAAAAGAATATTTAAATCAAGAAAGAGTAGTCAAAATTTCAACATCTAAGTTACTATTTTATATATTTGCTAGAATGATATAGTTAAATATATATAAATTTTATATAAAACTATATACTTTGGTATGATATTGGATATTTCAGTATTTTTTTTATAAATATCAAATATCGTATAGAATACCAAATTTTTTAAAGGAAAAAGACTTAAATATGCCATCAAACTTTGAGAAAAGACTCATTTATACCATCCATTAAATGTTTGGCTCATCTACGCCATTGTCGTTTGAGAAAAGACTTATCTATGCAATTATTTTTTAACTCCAATTTTGCAAAATCACCCAAACAACTTTTAACACTTTTCCATTGAAGTTTTGAATCAAATATACTCTTTTTGCTCATTCTTCTTCAAGAACACACGAAGAACTCCAAATTTTCAACTTCTTTATTTTTTTACGAAATCACCTCAAATTTCAATAATAGTATCCCTCCATGCCGGATATCAAAATTCAATATCTTTAGAGCTCGAATTCAACCTAACCCAACAAGACACTTAAAATTTCTTCAAAATTTCAAAACTGAAAACACCTTATAAGTAACTTATAAGCCAATCCAAACAAGCTCTAAGGCATAATTTATTAGGTTATGAGCTTCTTAAAGCATAATATCCCGAGACTGAACTTATATCTCTATCATGATAGCTAAACTTTTGCCTCTAACGACATACGTTCTATATGAATTAAATGATATAATTTGTTATGCCTATTATAAGAGGCATATCTTGTGTTATATATATTATGATACAAAAATATAAATGTTTACATTGTGATTTTTTTGGATGTCACAGATATTTTCATCTACTTTTTGTTACTTAAATACTGAAGAACAAAATTAAATAGCACCAATTTAAAAGGTAAAAATTAAAAATCATCCAAAATAAGGCAAAATATGGGCATTCGTACTAAGGATACAAGAGTTTTCATAATTTCATTCTTTCATCATAAATGATTTCCAACAAAAAATGACTTTCTTTTTTACAAATTTAATATTGATGAATCTAGAAATTTATGTAGACCATTTGAATTTTCTTGAATTATTCTTTTAAGAATAATAAATAAATAAATTGTGCAATGCACACTTCTAAGTTCTAGCAAAGGAAAAACTAAACTGCTGTGGTGGGGGTGTGGATGCTCTGCATAGGCAGTTCACTCAAACTCCCTCAACGAAAAATTATATTATATATATAGAATATATTTTTTATATTTTTGTGCGTATACTAATTTTAAACCACCTAAATTAAAAATGAAAGATAGACTAGCGGTACTAGATTGTGCAACATGGACCGCAAATATTATCCTTAGTTTGCAGATTAATTCCTGCTAGGTGCGCAGACTGCTTAATTTTTTTAAAATTTAATTCTTTGTTGGTGTACAAATACTATTTTAAAAAATCGTTAGATATAACTTGAAAAATTTCCCCTTTGATTTCGTGACATCGATATAAGGTTCTTTAATTTAGATGGGCATTGTGATCTTTCAAAAAGATTGATTCAGACAAAAAAATATTTGTGTTACCTATTATGTTTCATTTGGTGAAGTTTCCTTTGCTTTTGCGAGTTATCATTGCATATGTTGAAAGAACTTTTTTGTTATTAAAAATGAGTTGCGTGGTCTGGAGTGGTTGCATGGTTCCTTTTAGAAAAAAGATGTGTTTAATGATGTTTCAATTGATAATATTATTTTGTCTTTTCAAGCAATAAAACCTCGTCGAATGGTATTGTAAACATGCTGGAGAAGTATTGATAGTGATCTCTTTTTGGAGTTAGTACTTTGCACTCTAGTTCACACATTTATATTTTTATTTCTCAAATTCCATGAATGAAAATTTTAAATCCGCCATCGTACATGGGGTGAATTGAACAGAAATCAAATTTTGTACGTACGTATTGATAATGTAATGCTTGCGCAAGTCACAACCATATTACAATTTAGCGAAGTTTAAGAATGACGTGTCCATGAAAAATAAACATACAGTCCCAATTTAACCTTAAAGTACAAACCAAAGCATGTGATATGTTTTTATAGCCAACTACTACAATTTCACAAAAAGTAAGTGGATGAATAATGAATGAATGAATCCCCACTTAAAAGATAAGATCGATCGAGCACTTGACCAAAATATTTCCCCCCACCATCTATACAGTAATCATTATACTAATTATCTTAAGCAAAGGTATTAATTAATTTAACCATCTATATATATTACAAATAAAAGATCACACAATTCCATTAGCCAATATAATTGGATTAAAATGGAATGTTGTGGAAGTAGAAGTGAAGATCAAAAGTGTATAAGTAATTTTTTTCTATTGGAAGCTAGTGGTGACTCTCATCAATCTGATAATTCCAAGATTGACCAAGAAAAATCTCGAGAAAATTTTGGCCATGAAGTTAAGGATGATGCAGAATCAAGCAATTATGAAACCAAGGATAATCTTGGAAATTTACAAGAAGTGATTAATGGCTTTGAAGAAGGTAATTATGATGAAGAAGAACAAGATGATGGGCACAAATGTAGCATAAAAGAAGAGGCTTGCAAAGATTTTGTGGAAGAGAAAGAAAAAGAAGAAGATGTATCAAGTAGTAATAGTAGTAGTAGGGCTATAAATGTGGAAGATGAAGTGGAAAGAAATAGACTATTCTGGCAAACTTGCTTTGAAGTAGGTTATCCATGAACTTTTCTTGACTGAATGGGCCTATATCACTAGAATAGGTGAGGAAGATCTCCGATCACTGTAATGGCAATTTAAGATGATTTTCTTTTACTATATATTTTTATTTGGTATTTGATACTCAAATTGAAATTCGACTTATTCAAATTTGTATTGTGCAGTGCTTTATTTGGGGAAGAGCTCCCTCCAAAATATTTTTCATACCAAAACATGAAATCAAGATCCCTACTTAAGAAAAGAGCATTCTCATATATTGTATCACATTTTTGAGATTATTACATGTTTTTTTATTTATTAGTACTATATTATACCTTCTTTAAACATATTTTGTTTGCTTGTGGTTGAAAATTTGTATTTATATTTACTCCTCCCTTTTTGGATATTAATTGCTTTTGTTCAGTCTATATATAGAAATGATATGACATTAATAAAGAGATTCTACAATTCATTCATATCTTATGTCAAAGAGATATCCTTAATCACTCTCTCTGCGCTCTTATTATTTATTAACTAGTATACATATCTGTACGTTAGTGCGGATATTTTAAAATATAATAACTTTAAAATTTAAAATAATTAATTTAAATTATTATTATTATTTCAGAAGTGCATGTGTAATTATATACGATGTTTTGATTTTATATATACATTTAATGCTGATAAAATGTCACCCTAATCTATGTGCAATGACGATATGTTCTTTAAAGACACCAAACATTATTCTAACAATTTTTCCTTCTCCTAGTGTAGTGAAGATTAATAGCATATATGATGTGTGTTTAATTGATATTTGTGCTAATTAATTAAATTTTAAATTTATAGATCAATCTAAAATATAGTATTAAAAATATTAACTGTACTTTTAGCTAAAATCTAAATATAATTTGCAAAGCATGTTGCAACCTCTTTAGCACACTCCTCTCTCGTTCAATCCTGAAAAATAAGACGTTATTCATTTAATCAAATATAATTTCATAAAATAAGAATTCAGAAAAAAAATGAATTTCAATGATCAACTTAAAAAATACTATAATCAAATTTATATATACCATGCATAAAAATAAACTACTTTTAGTTCAAAGAAAAATTTAAGAGATAAAAAAAGGGTCATTTTCTATTCCTTTGATTTATTATAAGTTTTTTCTTGTATTTTATGAATTTTTGAATTTGTTTAGCCTTTTTAAATATATTTTATGTTTTTTAAGTATAAATATAATCTAGCGTTAGCAAATAATATTAAGATTTAGATCAAAATTTTTTAAAGTAATTTATATAAATAATTAATATATGTTTATTTTTAATATTAATAAGATAAAGTTGAGAAGTTATAAGTACCACCAATATGCTATTATGAGTATAACGTGAAAATATATATGACATTTCATTTCAAATCAATTCAAATTCAAAATTATGAAAGCAATAATATCAATTATTTTCTTAGATTTAGATACATGTGGAGATATTTTATATGATAGAATGAAAATTTTAAGATGATAATAATAAAGTTGATAAAATGAAAATCTTAAAGTAGCGCTTTGCAAGTCATCATCCATTTTGTTCAATATATTTGTGTTAATTTCAAAATTATTTATCGAAATAGATTTTTTTTTTAAAACAAACATTTTATGTTAAGATCAATAAGAATAGTCGTAAATCATATTATCTCTAAAAATGAAAAGTGAAAATGTTCAAACACAAAAAAAGTAATAGAAAATAAAGAAAGCCGTAAACAAATTTATCAATAAAAAAGAAGAAGAAGGAATCTTAATATTATAAATCATTGTAGGAGTATATATAAGAGAGTTTAGAAGTTAGAACTTTAATCTAACTCAAATTTTATTTAAATGCAAATTTAAATTCAAATATCATATCAATTAATTAAAAAGATCTTTTTATTTCTATTCCTTATCCTAGATTTTATATATATATATATATATATATATATATATATATATATATATATATACACGCATATATTTATTATAAATTTGTTATAAAATATATATTTAAATTGAGATTAATATTTAGGGCATTTTATTTTTTCCTACGTTTTGTTATTCTTTCTCATTTCCTCATTTACCTTTATTTCTTTTTTCTTTCGTTTGTTAGTTATTTTACTATTTTATTATTATTATTAATTTTTACTATTGTTGCTGGTACTACTACCACTTCTATTATTGATTATTTATATTTATATTATTTATTTATTAGTTGTAGTAGTAGCTCTATATCTTTATCTTTTTATTTAATAATATTAAATCAACAGTATTTGAATTTATTTTATAGCATATGAAAAGGTTTTTTAACAAAAGATATTTTTTTATTACTTTTTCTTATTCTTGAGTTTTAAGTACAATTCATATTTTCTTAGAAGTTATATATTTTAATTGAGAGAAATATTTGAAATCAATGAAATACTTTGTGCCAATATAAATTATCCAATGAATTTATCCTTGTAAAAACATGACCAAAAAATCAATCAAATATGAAGTTTCATCAAACAAAATCAGTTTATCGAGAAATCATAATTTTTTTTATCACCTATTCAAAAAAAAAAGAAAAAGTATAGGCATGTTCTTAAGCAAAAACAACTTAAACAAAAGTCAAACTATCCACAAACACTAATTAAATTAAACGTATTGATATAATTTCTCTTTGGCTAAAATAGCAATATTCGGCGCTCACTTGACTGTGTCGTGAGATGAGGTTTTTCTGCTCTTCTGGTGAGATAAGGATACTCTTGAATTGTACTTCATTTTACTCTTGGATTGGACTTCATTTTTTGTTGATTTCCCTCTCGCTCTCTCTTTTGCTTCTCTGCAAATGACAATCGATCAGTATTGTTGAGATTAATAAAGATAGCTATAACCACCTTATCCTTAAAAAAAAATATGCAGTTAACTTCAATTCAAATTTTTGAATTTAAAAGTTTAATTTACAAAGTCAAAGTCAGCAAATTAATTGAGTGGGTTACGTGAATAATGCAGTAACTGAAGTTAGTTTTTTAATTAACAAGTTTAAGTTTTTTTAAAATCTGCAAACAGATTGGTAAAAATTTGCAAACTGATTTATAACACAGTTTTTGTGTTTGGCAATTTTATTTTTCAGTTATTTACCATTATTTTAAAAAATATAATAATGTAGTTCCTTTTATTTTGGCTAAGTTTTAGATTCTCTAAATAATTATATTATGATGTAAAAATTGCCTTAAAATCATTTTAAAAATTAAATAGTAGTAATTTAATATTTAATCCTATTATATGTAATTAATTTTAATTATTTTAAAAAATTGTTTTTTGTGGTGTTAACACGTAGGCATTTTCACCTCTCCTATTATATATATATAGAGAGATTATTATTTGAATAAAATGAGATGTGTCTATTTTTTTTTGTTGCAAAAATAGAAATTTTTAATATTCAATAATTTATTTTTTTAAAACTGAAAATTTAAGAATTTTTATGAAGCTGACATGTGACACTTTTGCCTCTCCTATGAACTTGTTTAAGGTGAATTTGTGCTCCCTTGATATTAGCAAGTGACATAAGACCCCTCTGTGAAAGTGAGTGTTTTATGGCTTGCTCAGAAGCACATATATGAATGAAGTTATTGAGTGAAATTTAGAAATAAACAATTTTGTTGAAAGATGGCTTCTATGAATTTAGAAAATCATTCCAAAGTGATGAAAGAATGGAAGAACATATACTGAAGAATAAAAGCAAAGTACATAGCGTATTTGTTTGATTAAACAACAAAAACTCAATTAGATGTGAAGAAAGAAACTGAAGAATATTGTCGAAGAAAAAAAAAAACATGCCGTATTGGTGAGAGAAAAAAAAACCCAACTCAATGAGTGGTTAATTGTTTTATGACCCCCCCCAAAAAGGGTTGTTCTATTTAAGCAAATCAATTAAAGAGTAGGGGTGTAAATGAACTGGGTTGATTCAGATTTTTTACAAATTAAATCAAACCATTTGTACCGAGTTATTAAATCTATAAACCAAATCAAACCAATAAAAGTCGGGTTTTTTGATATCAATTTTTCTCGGATTTTTTGGGTTTCTCATAGTATTTATTAAAAAGCACAGAGCAGTGCTTCTTAAAAAGAGTTCTAGTACAAAATATTATAAGATGGAGTTTTAACTTTATAATATAACTTTATAAGATGAGCTTTTTTGTATATTATTTAGATGAGATTCTCAAGTCTAAATCTAAATGTAAGAAAGAAAACAAAAATTATGAAAAAATTTTAAAAAATATTTATAAATTATATTTTAATAAATATTTGTATGTATAACATAATTTAAAAGTAGTATATCTATAATCGGGTCGGTTTGGGTTCGATTTGACTTTTTTTAGTTAAAACCAAACCAACCCTATAATGGTCGGTTTTTTTTTCCAAACACCAAATCAAGTCAAACCAAACCACTAGTCGGATTTTTTTTCCGGTTAGTTTGGTTTATCGGTTTGATGCGGTTTATCAGTTTGCTGTACAGTCCTAACTGAGAGTATATTGATAAATTGCAGACCAATGTAGGTATGTAATTAAATTTTATTTAATTGTAAAAATTATAACATTAAACGTATAATCGTAAAGTGATTTAATAAAAGTTACTTACTTTCTTCTTATATTAAACTTTAAAAGCTAACTACAGGCAATTCAAAAACTTCATAAAAACCAAATGAATCAATAACATGTTAGAAGTAGTGTTTTATTGATAAAAGCAAGAAAAATTTACTTAAAGAAAAAGTGCACAAACAATATTGAGTAAGAGTACCTAGTGCTTCAGCAACATAAGTCAATTGATGTTTCGGAAAAATTTTGAGCATGAGCTTCCTTTTGAACAGGGTTCTTATGTAGGCCTTGGCTCAATTGGATTGTGAGATGAAGAGGTTTTCAAAATTTTACTATCAAAATGACTTACAAATGAATTAAAAACTGTAAAAATGACTTACAAATAAATTAAATTGTCCATCAATAAAAGATGGAATCAATTATGTATATGGTAAGGTAAAAAAAATAAATTAATTGAGAATAAACTGTTAAGAAAAGGAGGACTGGGAAATATAACTGAGAAATAATGTTGCAAAATTTTCGGAGGCCACAACAACGTTACTTTAATCGAATTTCCTAATGTTTCTTTTGTAGGGATTTTTTTTCTCCAAATAATTATGTGCTTCCTTTTTTGTTTGAGATTTACCCTAAAATATCAAGTGACTTATTGTTAGGTTGTTCTGATGCTTTTGTTCTAGCTTTAATTAAAAAATAAAGTTAAATAAAAAAAACTAATAACCCACGTTCCTTTTCTTTTTCTTCTACAAGTACAAATATTTTTTTTCTATTTTTCCTCATATTTTCTATTAGATGACAGTTTATTTAATCAGTTGACGTTATATTTTTTAACTTAAAGATGACCATTGAAGACGTGGGGTGGTTAGTTTTACTATCTAATGGGTGTATGGATCTTTTTAGTTACCCATTTTTTGAATTTAATTTTTAATTTCGAAATAAATGTTTCAAATTTGAATTTAAAAGAAAATGTAATAGTATAGTAACTTTCAAAATAAATGTATTATTTTTAATTTTAATAATAAATAAATACTATTTTTGTGGTGACAATGCTCAAGTTTTAAAGGGCATAAAATTATTTTATTAGTAAATCTTAAAAGAACATTTAATTTTCTAATTAATATTAAATTTTCTATAAGTAATAATATCTTAAATGAATGTTATTATTTTGAACCGGTTTATGACCTCTTTTCCCTAAAATATTGGATGCAATTTATTCTTGAGAATTTTAACGTGTTTGAGTAAAATTATGTGGAAGAAATTTAGTCATTTAAGCAAGAGTAGTTGTTGTTCTTGTTGTTGTTATTATTGTTGTTGTTATTATTGTTGTTGTTATTATTATTATTGTTGTTGTTATTATTATTATTATTATTATTGTTATTATTATTATTTTATTCAATGATAAATCAAACAATATTTTTTAAAGAAAAGATGTAAAAATTTAAAAGTTAGTTAATTATTAACTATCTTAATTAATTTGTCCTACAAAATAATACATGTCCTAATTATATATATAGAATACAGATAGATAGATTTTTAATTTTTAATTTTGTTGAAAAATAAAATTATGCTACAAAAATATGATTCATTGAAGTTTAAAGTTTAATTTTTTTGAGTACATGCGTGTTTGTAGGGCAGTGGTAAGAGGAACGTGCTACGTTAGTTTTATTTATAGTCTGTTTGGATTGACTTATTTTTAAGCAGCTTATAAGTTGAAAACTGTTTATAAGTTAAAAAAAAGAGTAGGTGTAGGCCAACTTTTTTTTTTTTGACTTATAAGCTGTTTTCAACTTATAAACTGCTTAAAATAAATTCATCCAAAAAAACCCAACTATTTATTGGGGCTTATTTTATGCACAAAATGACTTTAAGTTGGTTAGTCAATCAATCACAAAAAGCTGAAAACAGCTTATAAGCCAATTCAAACGGCCTCTTAGTTTTATATTTCGTTTTATTTTGTTTCTCCATTTTCCTTTTTATAGATGTGTTTATTTTTCAAAACAAATTATAAATCTAATTTAAATTTCAATAAAATCTTATTAGATAAACAAACAAATTTTCATTTAAGGAGAAAAAAAAGAAATTATTTAGCTGGATCTTCATACTTTTTGCAATTATTTTCAAAAACAGATTCAAAAGATTTTTTTTTAAATTCTAAATTTTGAAAATTCAAAAAAAATCTTATTATTATTATTATTATTATTGTTGTTGTTGTTGTTGTTGTTGTTGTTGTTATTATTATTATTATTATTATTATTATTATTATTATTATTATTATTATTATAACAATGACATGTGTCTATTATTTTTCTTGCAAAAATAGAAATTTTTAATATTCAATAATTTATTTTTTTAAAACTGAAAATTCAAGGATTTTTGTGGCACTAACATGTATCACTTTTGCCTCTCCTATTATATATATATATATATATATATATATAGATTATTATTATTATTTGAATTACAACGACATGTGTCTATTATTTTTCTTGCAAAAATAGAAATTTTTAATATTCAATAATTTATTTTTTTAAAACTAAAAATTCAAGGAGTTTTGTGGCGCTGACACGTGACACTTTTGCCTCTCCTATTATATAGAGATAGATTATTATTATTATTATTATTATTATTATTATTATTATTATTATTATTATTATTATTATTATTATTATTATTATTATTAGTGTTATTTGAATTACAACGACATATGTCTATTATTTTTCTTGCAAAAATAGAAATTTTTAATATTCAATAATTTATTTTTTTAAAACTGAAAATTCAAGGATTTTTGTGGCGCTGACACGTGACACTTTTGCCTCTCCTATTATATATAGATAGATTATTATTATTATTATTATTATTATTATTTGAATAGCAATGACATATGTCTATTATTTTTCTTGCAAAAATAGAAATTTTTAATATTCAATAATTTATTTTTTTAAAATTGAAAATTCAAAGATTTTTGTGGCACTGACACATAACACTTTTGCGTCTCCTATTATATATATAGATAGATGAATAATTAATAACTAATTATTTAGCACTTTAGTTAGTGTCACAACTAATTAATGTGCTACTACCCATAAAGTAAATCCTTTTAACTATGACATGGAGTAAAAGGGGTAAAGAGAAGAAATTCTACCAACATGTCTCATGTAAATAAATAATGTGATAATTATACTTTCTATCAGCTGGGAGCAATAATGCTATGATCAAAATAAGCCCATGTTTTTACCTTTTTTTTTTTTAAAAAAATAATCTAATTTGGTTTAATTTTTATGTAAATTGAAATTTACTTTTCATCTATTAATTAGCTCAACAACTCAAAATACGATCTCTCCGAATGTATTCCCGATTTCCACTTCAATTTACTCCGTGATTTGTTACATAATTATTATTTCACTAACGTGATTTGTCATTATTCAATCTATTAGAAATTTATCAACCCATTAAAAGAGTCTCACCTTTTTAATAGATTGAATAATAAATCAAATTACATAGATTATAATATTATATCAAGATTAAGAGTATAAGTCCATATAATGGACTAGAGATATAGTTTATTAAAATTCAGAACCTAAACGAATATCTCAATTTAGTCCGCTCAATACATACTAAATGTACTAGCACAAGAAGTTGAAATTTTACCATTTACATAATTAAGATCAAATTATATATTTAATCTTGTGCTATAATCATCAAAATGTTTGTCCAACTTCATCTTTGATTATGAACATTTAATTTATAACTTATAAGAACCGATAGTTATTTCAAGATTAGTTATTCCACGATTGTTATGTTAGGACCAAAATAATTGAGTGTCATACGGAAGCTAGCAAAGAAAACCTCGAATGACCATGAATAAGAAGACAAACGAAAAATATATCAAAAGAAACACAATCATTTAACGTGGTTCGGTCAATCGACCTACGTCTACAAGAGGAGAGCAATCCACTATATAAAAGAGAGTACACAATATCGAGAGAAATAACCTCACACAATTCACTCAGAATAAAAAGAGGTTCACACAAGTGTTAATGTAACACTAGTGTCTCACCGTTTTCACCCCTACACAAAACTCTCAAAGCCCCTAAAACTACATTGTGAATGCTACAAGTTAGAATGAATGAACTTCTATTTATAGAGTCATAAACCTTTTTCTACAAGAAAAACGACTAGCCAAATATGGAGACTTTGTGGTTTTCTTTAAGGAAAAGAAAAAATCAATTATGTTAGGAAACTCAGGATAAACACCTAACAATTCTCCCCCTTGGCCTGAATTTCTGACAAGATAAATTTATTCTACCTTCTTCACATAATCTTCAACAAGTTGAATCTCCTCCACAAAATCTTCTCTACAAAATCTATACCTCAACACAAAGAATCTCTTTGAAAAAATTTCTCCAACAAAAATCTCCATTACTGTGAAATAGGTTGCGACTAGAACTGAATTCACCAAGATGAACACCCATTTTTAACCTAGTTCATCCATTAGATCATTGAACATGAATCTGATACCACTTTTAAAATGGAAAGACATAAATCCAAGATAATAAGAGAGTTATAAATATTCTCCTAAATAGCTACACAATAATTTCCAAACACAAAGAAATAATAGCTACATCAACAAAAAAGTAAATAAAAAGAAATCACCCAAACCCAACGACTATTCGGACCTAAAAATTGATTCTTTTCCAAATAGGATTGAGAATCAAATAATGGAGAATTATTTTAATCATTTTCCAAATAGGATTAGAACATGGGACTTTGGCTATAACATGGACCATATCCTAACAAACTCCCCCCTCCAGCTAAAGGGCCAAATGGACTTCAAGTGGAAGAACTCTTAACATGCTTCATGCCTATTGCACTTCTATAAAACTCTTGCTTTTCTGCGATCATCATTTTTGTAAGAATATCTGAAGGATTGTCATCAGTGTGTATCTTCTCAACCTCAAATAATTTTTCTTCCACGACCATTCTAATCCAATAATACTTTCTACTAATTTTCTTGGATTTAGAATAAAAAGTGGAGTGCTTGGTGAGATAAATAGCACTCTGATTATCACAAAATAAGATGAACCTTGACTGCTCAAAGTCAATATATTTAATAAATTCTTTCATCCAAAGCAATTCTTTGACACCTTCAGTGATATCAATATATTCTACTTCTGTATTAGATAGACCTATGCACTTATGTAGTCTAGATTGCCAAGAAATAGCCCTCCTTGCAAAAGTGATCAAATAACCGGAAGTGGATTTTGAATTATTAAGATTGCCTCCCAAATCAAAGTTTGTGTAGCATACAAGTTCAGGCTTGCCTCTAGCAAAGCACAATTCCATATCTGAAGTGCCCTTCAAATATCGTAATATTCATTTTACTAGAGTTATCTAGAATCGTACCCAAATTAGTGCTCGATACTACTTCCAAAATAACTCTACTCTGCTTATATCTAAAGTGAGTGTACTTACTTAATTTAACTCTTTTAGTCTCTTTTGGACTTAGCTCAAACTTAACTTTGCTTAACTGATTTCTTCTCTTTAAGATAGGTAAAAGTCCTATCTCAATAATGCATTTAAAAGCATACTTTAACTTCTCAATTCAATCTCAAAATAGATGCTTAAATGTAATAGAAATGAACTCATTTATACATAAAAAACTCATGCTCAACAAATATATTAAGAGACTTCTTTCAACCTAACTCAACTCATGTTCAAACTCTTCTTGATTTAATGAGATAAATAATCATTCTTCACATTAAACAATACATAAAATATTAAATGCAAAACTCAACTAGGGTTCATGTGAATCCAACCATGAATCCATAATCTCAAAGACTCAAATCATCAAAGTATAATCAATTATACATACTAGAATTCAGTAAGGAATAATATAAATACTCAAGAATTCAATTTATTGGAATTTGAACTCAAACTCAAAGCTTAACTTGACTATATGAAGATGTAGGGCACGAGGACGAACTTAGTCCAATATTATGATAGCCTTACATACCTGAAACGTAAATTATCTAAGTGATAATCGAAGACCTGGCTTGAAACTCTTGAACCCTAGCTCTTCTCCTTCTCTCCAATTCTTGCTCTCAAAATTTTCTAAGTGTTAAAGAGAGAAAACCCCGCTAGGTACTGATAAGGGAATAAATTTAGTCCCAAAATGGCTTATGTTAAGTTTGGAAAATGTGGAAAAAATACTAGAATGTCCCTCATTAAACTGGGTCTGGATAACTACGAGTGACTTCCTATGAATTATAGAAGGTCACTTGTAGGAACTATGGTCCAAAATAAGGACATAATTTAATTTGGACATTGGGTCTATGACCACCCTTCGACGGATCGTAGGGACTAGTTCGTAGGAAATACCGCCTTTACCTGATTTTCTGAAGTTGCACCTACGAACCCATTCTACGGGTTGTAGGACTACATACAGATTGTCTTGCTAACTCGTCCTGCTTACAAAATTTTTAAGATCTCTGATCTACATCTACGAGCCTCATTTACGGTCAATAGGAACTCCTAGGAGCCGTGGAAGCCACTCGTAGGATGGGTTGAAGAAACTCAGATTTTCTCTAAGTATTGGAGTGACCTATGGATGATCATCTATGACTCGTTGGTACTACTATGGATCGTAGGTACCACTTGTGGACTCTAGGCAATCCACTTTTCTTACTTTTTCTCAGGTTTTATCTTGGTCCTCAAACTTTGATCTAGCTAGAATAGTACCGGGTGTTATAATATCTCCCCCTTGGGATCATTCATACTTGAATGATGGCCAAGCTAAGGATTTTCTCAAAGCACGAATAGAATGCAATAACTTAAAACTCATCCTCAAGAATAACTCACTCAATAACTTAAACTTAAGAAGGTACAAACTCAGAGATAGGAATAAGAATATTACCTTCAATAGCTACACTAGTAGGAACGAATAGATGACGGTACTTGGCTTTCATATCCTCTTTAGCTTCCCGTGTAGCCTCCTCAGTGAATTGATTTTTCCATAAAACTTTGACTAAAATGACCTCTTTGGTCCTCAATTTACGAACCTGACGATCAAGAATTTGGAAAGGAATCTCCTCATAGGACAAGCTATTTTTCACTCCAATATTTTCTATAGGAATAATGAGTGAAGGATCTCCTATGCATTTCTTAAGCATGGAGATATGGAATAGTGGATGAACAACATCTAACTTTGATGGGAGCTCTAACTCATTGGCGACATTACCAACTTACTTTATAATCTGGAAAGGACCAATATATCGGGACTCAACTTTTCTTTCTTCCCAAACCTCATAACTCCCTTCATGGGTGGAACTTTCAAATACACCCAATAATTGACTTCAAACTCGAAGTCTCTCCTCCTAACATTAGTGTAGGATTTCTGATGACTTTGTGCAGTCTTTAACCTTTCTTGGATAATCTTTACCTTTTCCATAACTTGATGAACCAAGTCTGGCCCTTCAACTCAACTTCACCAACTTCTAACCAACCAATTAGAGATCTACGTTTCCTCCCATAAAGAGCCTCCTATGGAGCCATTTGAAAGCTCAAACGAAAGCTATTACTGTAAGCCAACTCAATAAGTGAAAATGGCCATCCTAACTACCTTTGAAGTCGATAACACAGGCTCTCAATATATCTTTAAGAGTTTGAATTGTACGTTCTGCCTGACCATTTATTTGAGGATCGAAAATGGTACTAAGATTCACTTTTGAATCCAAACATTCTTGAAACGACTTCCAAAATTGAGCAGTGAATTGAATACCTCTGTCTGAGATGATGGACAAGAGAACTCCATGCAATCTTACTATCTTTCGAATATATAACCTTGCATAATCCTTTGCTTAATCTGTACTCCTAGGTAAGAAAGTGGGTTGATTTGGTCATTCTATCTATAATCACCCAAATAGAGTCATGTTGTCTGCAAGACCACGATAAACCTATAATGAAATTCATATTAATCATCTCCCATTTTGACTCTGTCAACTCTATATTCTGAGCTACACCACATGACCTTTGATGCTCAACTTTGACTTTAGGTAATTCGGGCACTTGATAACAAATTCTACTATATCTCTCTTCATTCCATTCTACCAATAGACTTCTCTCAAGTCATAGTGCATCTTTGTAGAGCCTAGATAAATTGAATATCTAGAGCTATGGGCCCTATCATTATTCTATCTCGAAGACTATCAATACTCAAAACACATAGCCTACCTTGATACCTCAACACCCCATCTCTCCTTTTGACAAAAGACATCACTTTTTGTTTAAGGACATCTTCTTTTAATTGAAGGAGAATAAGATCTTGATCTTTCTTTTATTTTACCTCAACAACTAATGAAGACTCAACCCTATTTTGAATAATAAATCTTCTTTCTTTAGAGTTCATAAGATGGACTCCCAAACGTGCAAGTGTATCAACTTCTTTGGACAACTCTTTCTTCTCTCCCATCACATGAGCAGTATTCCCCATGGGCAACCTGCTAAGGGCATCATCGACAACATTAGCCTTACCTAGATGGTAGAGAATACTTATGTCATAATTCTTGAGCAATTCAAGCCATCTCCTCTTCCTTAGGTTCAACTTTTTCTGACTAAATACATAGTATAAACTCTTGTGATCAGTGAACACATGCATATACACGCCATAAAGATAATGACGCCAAATCTTAAGAGCAAATACTATGGCTGTCAACTCTAGATCATGAGCCAAATAATTCCTCTTGTGAATCTTAAGATGTCTGGAAGCATATGCTATCACCTTACCTTTTTTGTATCAAGACACAACCTGATCCAACTCTGGATACATCATAATAGATTACAAAGCCATTTATTTCTATCACTACCTGAGTCTACACCCTAGCTGAGATACAGTACTCAAAACCATGAGTGACCCAAGCTATTCCTTGACATAACATATCAAAGCATATCGTATAAAACTAATACGGAAGCTAAAACATATCCTTAATTAGTCTTAATCAGAAGTCAATAAATCCATGATAAATGAATAACTAATGTCTGAAATAAGCCTCTAACATTTAGACTGAAGGAAATAAGTTTACTGGGAAATGGCCCCTAGTTACCTCAAACCAATAACAAATAAACTCCTAAAATTTGACCAATAACTAATTCAGGAAGCCCCCAAATGAGGAGGACTCACTAACAGCTGGCTGGAACTGCTGCAATCACTTAACCACTAGTCTGAAAATGGGAACTAGAATCTACATCATAAAAGGATGTAGCGTAGAGAAAATATGCGTCAGTACTTAGAATGTACTGAGTATGAAAGGAGCATCAACATACTAGTATAACATATCATAAAGGGAACAGTAGACCATGATTCTCAAAAATCATATACATAGTAAGAATACTTGAAGATAAAATAGTTGGAGTTCATGTCTATATACCATTTAAAATCTTCTTTCAAAAGCATGTATATAGTTGAGTCTATCTCATTAATCTTGCATAATCATATATGTAAAATAGCATACTAAAAATGACCAAAATAAGTGAAGATCATATCATAAAAACTTCATAAAACTGGGGAGTTTCTTATAACCGACATACACTGTATGAACTCATGATGTCCAACAGCTAACCTAGTTGGAAAGATTGACCTATACCTTGCCGGGGTATAGGAATATATCATATCTAGATGGATCCACTAGTGTGTGCCTCTCAGGGCCATATGGAGTTGTCCGACAAAGTGGTACACTCAAGTCCTACGTTGGCACGTAGTTATGAGACTTAAATTTTTCTAAAACCCACATCCTCTCGGTTCTAAATAGTCCTCCCAAAATATATATATACATATAGTGCTCATAGGTATTAAAAATCACTTATCATTTGAATCATATCTGAGACTAAACTCATAAATCATATCATAAAAACATACACAAAACTGTAATTTGTTTCCTGCTTATTCTCATACTTAATATTCCATAAAGGGTTTGAATGACCATAAATGAAATTATACTAAATTAGTACCATGAGGTTTAAAATCAAAGTAAACAATGAAAACTTATCTTATTGGAGAAAATTCATAATTTCATAAAGAAAAAAACTCATAATTTCATAAAGAAGAATACTCATAATTTCATAAAGAACCCTAGCTTTGATTCTAGAAATACATACATCAATGTTCTCTGAAGATTTAAAATATTTTTAGGCAAGAAAGTAAAATAAATACTCTCATTGAAACCTTACATACCTTAGTGAAAAAGCTTGATAGATAATTTTGGGAGATGAACCTTAGCCTTGCTATTTTCTTGAAGTTCTTAAGCGTAGAAATTTGAGAGGGAATGGGAGGCTTAAATAATGAAAAACTAATTTTCTATGTGTTTAAGACCTGTTAATAACTCCACTAAGGTTTTAGGACTAAAATACCCTCTTAAAAACTCAACATCGGCCAAAATCATTGTTTTGTGGTCATCTGAGTGATGGACTTTCACTTGGGTGATGGAACATCATCTAGAACGTCATAAATGGATCAAAAATTGAAAATTCTACCTAAGTATGATGGCCAAGTATGACGGGCCATCACAGGTCTGACGGTCGTCACTTTTCTCGTCGGCCACTGACAGTTGGCATCATTTATAGTAAAATGGTCACAACTTTATACTTCGAACTCGGATTGATGAAAGCTTGGTGGTGTTGGAAAGAAGACTGAAAGACCTTTCATTTGATAAGTGATGGTCCACCTAAATATTTATATTTCTAGAGAAATGGTCATTTGAAGTTGACCCTTATATGAACTTATGCGAAAACTTAGACGATAGAAAAGCTATGAACTCAACTTAGTGATAGGGGTCTCTTATGACCCTAGACCATATCCGATATACTTCCTACACTTGTTAGAGGACCTTATAACATATGAAAAAGTAGGACATCACCAGTGTAAGCTTATACACTTACGACGAATAGTTTGGATTCTTAGGATATAATTTGAGGGGTGTTACAGTTCCCTCGGGTAGGGACAAAACTGGAGTAGTAGCCAATCTTATTTTCAACTCTTGAAAACTCTTCTCACTAGCATTAGACAATTGAAACTTAGTCTTCTTCTGTAAGACCTTGGAAGTTGGAAAGTTGAAGCCAAGGAAAAATTTCCCAAAATATTGACTGGGTGAGAGTTTACGGCCTACTCTACGACTCGTAGAAATGAGTCATAGAGGGAGCCTTTGCACTTTTTCAGGACCAAACCTCAGGGGAGGTTCTACGACTCAATAGGACAAGTCATGTTGATGAGTCGTAATAACCTCTCGAATCCAAAAATCACAAATTCCTTAAATTTTCAGAACTCAGGACCTGCAAGATGAGTCATGTTTATGATTCGTAGTCCTTTAGAAGAGTCATAGTCATGACTCGTAACTGCAAGTTCAGAGGCTTCAAGTCTATAGGTTTCAAGACCTGCAAGACGAGTTCTTATTACCACCCATAGACCTAAAAATGAGTCATAAAAATGACTCATTTGCAAACTTCAAAGGATTGATTTTTAGCCCATTTCTCAGACTTGCAATATGAGTCGTCTTAATGACTCATCGTTTCTTCTACGGCCCATAGAAATGGTCTCATAGGGTCAAATTTTAGATTTAATGAGGGGTAATTTTACCATTTTTTAAACTCGATTCAATGAACCTAGACACTTTTATTGCCAAGTTCAAAGTCTATATATATTAAATTCTTCAAATTCCCTCATATTCAATTTATTTTTCAAAATTTCTCTAAGGAAAGACCAAAGAATTCTCTCAAGGGTTTCTCTCCAAGATCAAGCTAGGGTTCCTTATTTCTTCAAGATTCTTTTTCAATTCTTAATGAATTCAATCGAGGTATGTGGAGATTGATCCATGGGGCCATTTCACCCATGGAATCCTAAATTTCTCCAAAGTTTTCTTCAAATTTCAATTGATAACCATAGTTTTGATGAATTGCATTGGGTTGATTTAATTCCATTTTTAGATGTTACCAATGATCATTATATGCATGTTTTCATATGACTTGCATGATTTTAAGTTGAATTATGAATGCCCATGCATAAAGCTACTTTCAAATTATGATTATGAAAGTTAAAGATTATTTTATAAGTTGATCATGAGTTTAAGGATTTTCAATGAAAGTTTCTATGTTTTAAAGTTGAGATTATGATTTTATGATAAAAGTTATGATGATGATCAAAGTTAAGATCAAAGAAGTTATTATGGTGTCCTAAGCCTAATTCTCACACAATCATGTTAAAGATGGTGATAAGTACAATTCTCATCGAACATTTTGGATTCTTATGAATCATTAAAGTTAATGAGCTATTCCTAGGATGTTTTATAAAGATGGATTGATAGGCAGTTACTATTTTTCCCCATTATGTTATGATCATGTTTTATGAGTTTTTCATTAGGATATTGACTAAGCATCGAAAGGGCTTCCAGGTGGGGTTCGGTTCGATAACACAATTAGTTACCCAAGAAAATCATCCTAGTAGCAACCTAAAGTCCCAAATACGTTGTCCGCATAGGATTGCCTTCATGGCCTAGATAATGGATCCATATATAGCACCTTTGAGTTGAGTTGAGTACCATGACAGAGTATACCCTGGCAAGGTAGCCTCTCCCTTTTTGATAAGGGTTCCATCGAATTTCATGTAATAGCTCGCATGATCTTAAATGTCGGTTAAACGTCTTATTCCACATAAGTTAAACATCAAGTTATGAGTTTATGATGAAGTTCTATGATATGCACTAACCATGAGTTTTATATGTTTTCAAATGTCTTAATCCTTACTCATGTTCATTATGATTAGTCATGCATCTTATGACATATTGTTCACGTTTCTTTACTTATTCATGCAAACCTCACATACTTAGTACATTCAAAAGTACTAACATATATTTTATCTAAATTGTCTCATAATGTAGGTACAGACAACACTCACGACCATCCTATTCGTAGCTAGAGTTGCACTAGGTTCTCAAGGAGTTAGTGAGTCCTCATTTTATCGAGGACATGACTTTTATTCTTGTGTTTACTTAACTTTTTTCTTATTGTTCGGGTGAGCTAGGAGCTTATCCTAATCCCCCATCAAAAACTAGACTAGAGTCATGTTAGATGGCTTTATGATATAGTCCATATTGGACGTCTATTGAGTTGATTTCCCTTAGTCCCACTCCCTTAAGTTGATTACTTCTGCTTATATATTATTATCACGTTCTTTACCTTATGAATGTAATGAATGGTAAGATGAATTGGTTGGGGTCCTCTCATCCCGATCGCCATATCGCGACTTGGCCCTAGTTCGGATCGTTACATATCTTGAGTCAACTTAGTCAATAACAACAATATGGATGAGAATCTTTCAACAAATCTCATATACTAACCGGCCAAACCAAAGAAACTTCTTATATCAGTCGGAGATGTAGGTGTGGGCCAGTTCTTAACAACTTCAATCTTGTGTGAATCTACTCAAATACCATTACCAAAAATAATATAACCTAAGAATACCACAGATGCAAGCCACAACTCATACTTTGAAAACTAGCATATAACTTCTTTTCCTTGAGAGTTTCCAGAATAATTTTGAGATAGTTGGCATGCTCCTCCTCACTTCTCGAATAGATCATAATATCATTGATAAACACAATAAAAAACATGTCCAACTACTATTTGAACACTTCATTCATGAGGTCCATAAATGTTATAGGAGCGTTAGTCAAACCGAATGACATAACTAGGGAATCATAATAACCATATCTGATTTTGAAAGTTATCTTCAAAATATCACTTTATTCCACTTTCATCCGATGATAACTTGATCTAAGGTCTATCTTTGAGATATAAGTGGCACCCTGAAGTTGGTCGAAAAGATCATCGATTCTTAAAAGAGGATACTTATTCTTTATGGTAACCTTATTCAATTGAATATAGTCAATACATATTCTTAAGAAACCATCTTTCTTTCGCATGAATATGACAATAGCACCCCCAATGTAAAACTCTCGACCTAATGAATTACTTATCTAGAAGATCTTTCAATTATTCTTTCAGCTCTTTTAACTCTACGGGAGCCATTCTATATGGCATAATACAAATAGAGTAAGTTTTAGGTAGAACATCTATCATAAATTCTATCTCCTTATTAGGAGGCACTCTAGGTAAGTCCTCATGAAAGACTTCTAAAACTCATTTACCACTAGAACTTATTGATGGGATGGTGTCTCCACACTATCATCTCTAACTCAGACAATATGATAGATACACCTCTTGAAAACTAACTTTCTGTCCTTAAAGTATGAAATGAATTGACCCTTAGGCAAAGCTGAACTACCTTTCCACTCAATAACTGGTTTATTTGTAAACTTAAACTTGACAATTTGGGTTCTACAATTAACTGATGCATAACAAGCATAAAGCCAGTCCATGTCAAGAATGACATCAAATTCAACCATGTATAACTCAACTAAGTCTGCAAAAGTATCTTTATGATAGACTCAGTTATGATAGACCCTCTTAACTAGAATAGACTCATTAACAAGAGTAGAAACACTGAATGGTTAAAAGAGGTTCAGGAAGAATTTAAAACTTAGCGTCTACATAAGGAGTCACAAAAAAGTAGCACCTGGATCTAGTAATGTATAAACATCAAGAGAAAAGACTCGAAGCATACTGGTAAAAACATCTATTGAGTTCTATTGGTCATACCGATTAGCCATAGCATACAGATGGTTTCAACTTCTGCCTGCTCCTAAATTAAATCCTCTCTAATTACCTTTATTGGGCGGTGCTGCCAAAGAAGATTGGGCTCTATTTCTCTCATTACCTTGATTCCACATGGGGTAATCTTTTAGAAAGTAACCCATTTTCCCACACTTGTAACACCCATTGGTGCTAGCAAGACACTCTTCTAAATTAGGCTCTTACACTTACTATAATACGACTTGCGCGAAGAACTCTGGACCATACTTTCTTGGGACTGAGAGCCTTGGGCTCGAAAATTCTAGTTACCTTGAGACCTCTAGTCATTCATGTTTTTAGTTGCAGGTGCACTAAATTAAGATGGTGCATAACCAGAAGACCTCTTTTGAAAGAAAAAGCAGTTTCTATTTCCACCCTTTTGATGGTTGCTTTCATTGCCTGTAGACTTAGATTTCTTGCTTCGGTGCTCCTCTCGGTCCTTTTTCTTATTCTCCTCAACTTGCTCGGCATACAACCATCTCTGGAGCATACCTAAATAATTGAATGAATTTGAGGCTATACTCCTTGACAGTCATCCCTTCCTACTTCAAGTTCAAAAACTCCTCCACCTTTGCCTACCTTAGTTCTCATGAAAAAAAGTTTTCTAGGAATTCATTCTCGAATTCATCCCAAATTGAAGACTCAACATTCTCACCTCTACTTTCTTCCCACTAGTTGTACCAGACATTCACACCATCCTTTAGCTGGTAGGAGACAAGTTTAACTCCCTCTATATCTTTGACATGCATTGCTTTTAGGATCTTCCACATGTTATTAATAAAGTTTTGAGAATCTTTCTCAATGTTAGACTTAGTGAAGACTGGTGGGTTTATCCTCAGAAAGGATTGAATCCTATTAGCAACAAATGGCTCTTGAGAACTGGAGGTCGGGACTGGGGTATTCAAATGACCAGACTGTGCAACCATTAACTGGGTGAGCATAGAGATAACACCCCTAAATTCACCCTAAGAAGTTATTG
The DNA here is from genome assembly GCF_947179165.1 of Solanum dulcamara. Taxonomy (NCBI): domain Eukaryota; kingdom Viridiplantae; phylum Streptophyta; class Magnoliopsida; order Solanales; family Solanaceae; genus Solanum; species Solanum dulcamara. The sequence goes on along the minus strand of NC_077240.1, from coordinate 30,606,805 downwards.
TAGGCTGGGTAGTTTGTGGAACTTCCTGAGTCTCATTATCAACGTCATTCTCATTCTCAGCAGCTCAGGCTCAGTTTTGGGTCTGCATTTCAGATGGTTGTGGAATCTCGTCCTTAGCGATGTTCTTTTAACTCAATGTTTTTTTATAAAACATGATCTGAAATTGTAAAACATATAAATTAGAAGGAGATTTATATAGTTAAACCCTATAGCATGAACTGGAGTAAGAAACAAGTGAAAGAATTCCTAAAGTTCTATAACCTCATTATTATAGATGTGGCATATTTCACACCGATAAGAAAGATTCTACTAGACTAGGCTTTATAGAAACCCTAGAAATCTTAAAATCTAGGCTTTGATACTAAGTTTTTCACATCCCAAGTCTACCTCCTAGACGTGGCCTACACTCAGAAATTATTGCTGGTTCCCAAGCGAACCCTTGGCTTGGCTATTTCACTGAAGCGAAAGACTGAACTGATGACAAGTGACTTAGATGGGCATAATAAGTGAATTAACTTAACCTAAAAAACATAAGTCCAATACTCAATCATATAGATAATGAAATATAACTTAATGTTTAAACAACTTAAATGAATACACTGAATACTGCCTAACTAGTCTATGAAGTATCTAAGACTGACTCTGAAATGAGTATCGGAACAAGCCCATTACTACCTCAAATTGATAAATAAATGACTGAAATAAGACTCAAGAGCACCTCTAAATGCAAAAAGGTCTCACCAAAGCTGGGTAGAAAGCTGATCTTCAACGGTGCGCCTATTGAGGATCTCTATCACTTATGTCTGGATCATAAAAATATGCAGCGCCAAATGATGTCAGTACATAGAATATACGGTATGAAAAATAGCTTAAAGAAAACTTACTCAAATACTCAACTCAAGGAACTCAACTCTGAAAATAACTCAACTCCATAAAGCATGCAATGTAATAAAATAATACTTTAAAGGTGTGCAATAGTAAATGCAACTCAGTATATCCAAATATAATATTTTACTTCTTAGGGAGTTTTTCTAACCAACAACCATCACTATGAGCCTTGTGATGATACATCGTTCTTCCCACATTGCCAAAGTCATCCTATACCTTGCCAGAGTATCGGACAATAACTGAACTATGGATCCATCTAAAAAAATCTTTTTTGGGGACTATGAAAAGTCGCTAGAATGAGCGGTACTATCCTATCCATAATGGTGGTATATGTTGTAACACCCCAATTTCTTTTAAGAAAAAAAATATTTTTAGCTATGTTTTTGGGTGATCTAACTTCGGGGGGCCATAAACCTATTAGCATTTAGATATTTGGGACAACTCATAAATGAAAGTTGTAGATAATGGAAATACCTTTCCAACCATAGGTTGTGGTCTTATATACGACATCGGAATAAAAAGTTATGGATGTTTTAATGCATAAAGGTCAAGCAGGGGGGTGATTTTGGGCCCAACCCGATTCCAAGTCGAGTCAAGCCCATTTTCTCTAACCTTTAAAGGATAAGTTCAGATTATTTCTTCCATTTTAGACCATAAATTTCCTGAACATCATAGAGAAAGAGAGAAAGAGAGAGCTTCTAGGCTAAGAAGCCATTTTCGACCCAAATTCGAGTCCCGGATTTCGAAGCTCGTGAAGAGAAAGGCATTGCACGTTGCGTTGTCTTCACCTTGAGCTAAAAGTCAAAGAATAAGAAGTGTATTGAGGTGGTTGCTTTACACTTAAGGTAATATTGAGATTCATTTTTTCCTAGTTAACAAGCTTGTTTAGAGATTTAACAGAGGAAGAAGCGTTATAAACTTGTTTGTTGCTTTGTTGAGACTTATGGATTAGGGGATGTTTTGGTTGGATTAAATGTGTGTAATTAGTTAAGTTATGATGTAGAATGATTGTTGATATTTTTTTTGATGTTGTTGATAAGTTTTTGTTGTCGAAATTGGGGGAATAAACTTTGATTGCAAACCTGTTTTTTGATGGGACTTCTGTTAGTAATTTTAGTATAACTCCTTGTGTAAAGCTTCATTTTGAGTGATTCAAGATGTTTTGGAAATATATTTCATAGGTAAATAACTTTTATTTAGGCTCTAGACCCAGTTTTTCTTATATCTGCTCGAAAAAAGGTGATGAAGTATAGGGGAGGTGCTGCCCAGATTTTATTTTAGAAATCCTACATAGACTACTGTTGGTATTTTGGGCATATCGTTTGTACAGAATTTGTGTATGGGTGATTCAAAATTGTATGCGACCCTAAGACACATGTATATAAATTTCATTTAGTCCACAAAGCCTACCTCCCCCATTTACCCCTTCAAAACCGAGCAACAATACAAGACAGTAGGCTGTCCAGAACTCTTATTTTGATAGTTTGGGCTGATTTTTATTGATTTCATATTTAGTTTTGATATGATGAGACTGTTAAACTTAAGTAGATATTTTATTGTGTATTTAAGGTGTATATGCACTTATACCAGCTAAGAAGAACTGTTTGACAAAGTGAATTTTGGTTGGTCTATGGCGTAGAGGAATTGAGCTTCTCGAGTTGTGGTAGAACTTGTTATGTGCTAAAACACCAAGGTTCGTGTATAAACTTGAACTTGGAATATTTTATTTTCTGAAACTTGAAGTATTTTAATGGGTTGTTTCCTTACTCCTTGTCTTGTATGAAGATGTAATGCACGAGGACGAACTTAGTCCAACATTATGATAGCCTTACATCCCTGGAACGAAGTTTATCTAAGCGAAAAATCAAAGACCTAGCTTGAAACTATTGAACCCTATCTCTTCTCTTTCTCTCCAATTCTTGCTCTCGAAAGTTTCTAAGTGTTAATAAGAGAAAACCCCCATTGGGTACTGATAAGAGACTAAATTTAGTCTCAAAATAACTTGGGTTAAATTTGGAAAGGGTGGAGAAAGGACTAGAATATCCCTCATTAAACTTGGTCACTACGGATGCCTTTCTACGGACTGTCAAAACTCCTATGGACCATAGTAGGTCACTCGTAGGAACTATGGTCCAAAATAAGGACCTACTGGAATTTGGATGTTGGGCCTACGACCACCCTTTTACAGGTCATAGACCTTGAGGTGGGTCATAGGAACCAGTTCATAGAAAGCTAGGCCTTTACTTGGTTTTCTGAAGTTGGACCTATAAACCCATTCTACGGGTTGTAGGACTATATACAGGTCATCCTGTTAACTCATCTTGCATACAAGAATTTCAAGGTCTTTAATCTACATCTACAGTTCGTAGGAACTCCTATGAGCGGTGGAAGCCAATCTTCGGATGGATTAAATAAACTCATATTTTCTCTAAGTGGTTGGGGTGACCTACGAATGAGAACCTACGACTCGTAGGTACTCCTACGGATCATAGGTACCACTCGTGGGCACTAGCCAATCCACTTTTCTTTAATTTTCTCAGGTTTTATCTTGGTCCTTACACTTTGATCTAGGCAAGACCAGGTGTTATAGATTCACCTAGTGAGAAAATTGTCCCTGAATGCTCTCCTACTCTAGACCTAAATGCTTCACATGAATCTACCCCTGATGGGTCTGTACAGTCGAAGATTCAACCTGGAAGTGAAGCCCCTGTATCTCCATCTCAACTTGGTTTTACCCTCTCTATTTTGTCAGAACATCTTTTTGAAGGCGACTTACAAGAGGGTAAAAACACTGAATCAAACATTCTTGCTGCCAGTGAGGAGTTAGTTGTGGAAAATCAGCTGATTATTCTCGCTTACATATATTCTGAAGTCCTACTTATGTTATGTACAACACACAAAACAAATCGAAGTTGGATTCGAAATCTAGGGAATGCATTTTGTTTGGGTAAGCTGATGGAGACAAGAGGTATCGCTTGTGGGATCCCATTACCCGTAAGGTGGTAATCAGCAGGGATGTTGTGTTTGTTGAAAATAAGATATAAGAAAAAGAAGGTAGCACTTCGAAACAAAAATTAGAGACTACTAAAGTTGAAGTTGAAGAAATAGAAGAAGCTCAAGTTTCTTCTGAGGCAGCGCCAGAAAATGAAGAATAAGAGCAAGCTGAGATCAAAACTCCTCATGTTTAATGGTCAACTAGGGAGAGAAGAGAACCAGCTTGACACTCAAATTATTCTATAGAGGGTAATATTGCATACTGTCTATTAACAGAGGATGGAGAGCCTTCAACTTTTCATGAGGCTATGAAAGGGCAAGAATTATTCTCTGTGGATGGAAGCAATGCGAGAAGAAATTAAAGCTCTTCATAAAAATAAAACATGGGATCTTGTTCAATTTCCATAAGAAAGGAAGGCCATTGGAAATAAATGGTTTACAAGATCAAACGCAATGGTAATGATCAACTGGAGAAGTATCATGCAAGATTGGTGGTGAAAGGATTCGCTTAGAAAGAAGGTATAAATTTTAATGAGATATTTTCTCCGATGGTTCAACTCACAATAATTCGAGTGGTCCTGGAGATTTGTGCTACATTTGTACTTGGAGCAGTTAGATGTGAAAACTGCATTTCTTCATGGAGAGCTTGAAGAAGAAATTTACATGCTCCAACCAAAAGGTTTTGAAGAACAAGAAAAAGAGAACTTGGTTTGCAGGTTGAACAAATCTCTATACGGTCTCAAACAGGCGCCGAGATGTTGGTACAAGAGATTTGATTCCTTTATTATAAGCCTTGGATACAACAGACATAGTTCAGATCCTTGTGTTTATTACAAGAGATTTGGTGATGACGATTTTGTTATTTTGTTGTTGTATGTTGATGACATGTTGGTAGCAGGCCCCAACAAAGATCGTCTCATAAAATTTAAAGGCACAGTTGGCTAGGGAGTTTGAAATGAAGGACTTGGACCAACAAACAAGATTCTACAGATGCAAATTCACCGAGATAGAAATAATAAAAAGATTTGGATTTCTCAAAAGAACTACTTGAAGAAAATCTTGCGATGCTTCAAGATGCAAGACTGTAAGTCAATTTCTACCCCATTTCCTATTAATTTCAAGTAATCCTCAAGAATGAGTTCTAGCAATGAAGTAGAGAAGATGGAGATGTCTCGAGTACCATATGCATCAGTAATAGAAAGTTTAATGTTCGCCATGATATGTACAAGACCTGACATTGCACAAGCAGTGGGAGTGGTTAGTTGATACATGGCTAATCCTGGTAGAGAGCATTGGAATACTGTTAAGAGGATCCTGAGATATGACAAGGGTACCTCAAATGTTATAATGTGTTATGGAGGATCAGACTTTACTGTTAAAGGTTATGTTGATTCAGATTATGCAGGTGATCTTGATAAAAGAAAGTCCACCACAGGTTATGTGTTTACTTTTGCTGGAGGAGATGTAAGCTGGGTTTCAAAACTGCAATCTATCGTGGCTACATCTATGACGAAAGCAGAATATATAGTAGCTACACAAGCTAGCAAAGAGGCAATATAGATGCAAATGTTACTGGAGGAGCTTGGGCACAAACAGGAGAATGTTGCTCTATTTTGTAACAGTCAGAGCGTTTTGCATCTTGCAAAGAATCCGGCATTTCATTCAAAGACAAAACACATATGATTTTAGTATCACTTTGTTCGTGAGAGGTGGAAGAAGGCAGTGTGGATATTCAGAAAATTCACACTAATGACAACCTAGCAGATATGTTTACGAAGCCGATCAATAGTAACAAGTTTATATGGTGTCGATGTTCTGTTGGCCTAGCAGAAACGTAATATTGCAGTAATTGGGTAGAAAGGATGGTGTGAAGATTTATAGCCTGTTTGGATTGACTTATTTTTAAGTAGCTTATAAGTTGAAAACTGCTTATAAGTTTAAAAAAAAGTAGGTGCAGACCAACTTTTTTTTTGACTTATAAGCTATTTTTCAACTTATAAACTACTTAAAATAAGTTCATTCAAATAAACTCAACTATTTATTGGGGCTTATTTTACGCACAAAATGACTTTAAGTTGGTCAGTCAAACACTTAAAAAAAAGTTGAAAACGGCTTATAAGCCAATCCAAACGGCCTCTTAATTGATTCTCAATTAAATATTCAAGTGTGAGAATGCAAGATAGTCAAATATTACAAAACGCATTTTGAACGCGTAGTCAAAAAAGGAAACAAAATGCGTAGTCAAAAAGGGAACAAAGTGCATTTTGAACGCGTAGTCAAAAAGGGAGGTGCAATACGCGAATTTTACGCGTTTCTAGTTTTCTATAAATAGAGGGTCTCTTGCCCTCATTTAGATTATCTCACAAAATACAATCCAAAAGAGTAAGAATACAAAGAGAGTTATACACCAAGATAAATATTGTAGTCTTGAGTGTCATCTTTAGTGAGTTGTCCCTTTTACAAGAGAGAAGTGTTAATTGTTGTTTTCTCCTTGTATTTGAGAGCAGTGTACTCCCATATTATCATAGTAAGATCCTTTTACCCCGTGATTTTTACCCCCTATCTGTTTGAGAGGTTTTCACGTAAAATTCTCGTGTCCAATTTATTTTCATTATTTATTATCATATCAAACTTTAGTTGTAGTGCTTCCACCCAACAATATGATTGAATGATGATATGATGAATCTCATAAGTGAATCACAAAGGGCTACTCTAAAATAATTATTAGGGCTACGGATTTAATGAATTAATATTTTGAAATGTTTAATTGATTATTTTGGAGACTTTTTGGAAGCGCATATAAAATTCGGGGTCTAGACAATTGCTTAAGGCTCAATTAAGGTGAGGAGAGAGAGAATCTGAATCTATTTCAAACACGATGCAAACTCTCCCAATATGGTACAGTCCAAAACTCCAACCAAACAATCTCCAATCGTTTCAAAATATTCCCCTCAAAATCTCTAGTATTTTATCTTTAAAATGCATAAAATATATCTATAACTACTTTGTAATTATGACCATCACATCATTCAGGACTAGATTTTTGAGATAGCTACGTCGGTGATTTTTTATTTTTTTTAATTTGGGGTGACACTGAATCACGTTAATTTGTAGTTTAGTGCATGTATAAAAACCAAAGATATAATATTCTGTTTTGGGTTTGTTGGGGGATAAAAGTATAATATAGTATCTGAGAGTTGAAAGTCAAAATGTGTTGAATTTTAGATTACGTAGCATTTACACTACTATTTTGCATCAATAACCGAGTCGATCTGTATTGGCAATACATGCCAACCATGCTACAGTTGGATTTAACATACGCGTAATCTAAGATTAATTTATCATCTTTATTTGGTTAATTTTGTTTAAAAGTAAATAGAAATGAAAAACTAGTTACTTTCTCGTCAAGCATTAAGAATGGTAATATTAAAGTATATATTTAAAAAAATTGAAAAATTCACTTACCTACCGCTTATTATTTCGAGATCCGTGAACTCTCTTAAATACTCCTAAATTAATTATTTTAAGATATTGTAATTTTTAATGCTAGTTAAAACCACTAGCTAGATCAATCTTGATTCCTTGGTTCTTTGACTTGATATTCAGCCACTATGCTTTGCTAGTCATAGATAATAATACAAAAACGATTAGACTAGTTCTTCAGTGAAAGTTTTATCTAATTTAGACTAGTCAAACAAAATAAATAATATATCAAGATAAAAAACTCCAATTGACTTTTTAAGCTAATTATTTTAGCCATTATTTTGACATAATACATAAATAAGATCCATAACTTGGTTTCAAATTATAACTTTGACCTTTAACTTTGACAGTAAATAAATAGGCACTTTAACTATCCAACACTTAAACAACACTCGAATATTGCAACCCAAACATATGATACACAAACGCTCTGATGTGGATTACTGAGCCACTCAGTGACTGCCACTTAATTAAAATAAGTACAAGTGGATTTTAAAAATAACCTTTCACTTTGACAGTGAACAAGTAGGCTCTTTAACTATCCAATACTTAAACAAAAAAACACTTGAATATTGCCTTCATTTTTACCCCTGACGCATGTAACTTGGGTGTTTTTCACGCATTTTGCCAGGTAGAATTTGAGTGGTTTTTTGTTCAAGTGTTGGATAGTTTAAGTGTTAATTTGTGCACTATCATAGTTAAAGATCAAACTTATAATTCGAAGCCAAGTTAAGAGTCCAATTTATGTATTATGCCCGTTATTTTTCTGGAAATCATTGTCTGGATGGACTTATCACGTTGTTCGTGGAAAGATCATGCAACTGCATTACCGTACCATACAATACTAAAAAAAATATAAGAGTGAACTACAAGGAATTGACAAGTTCTTAGCTACACACGAGAATGAGAAGACATGTTTGTATTTTCTATTAGGACAGGGTTTAAATCTTCTATCTTAACCGTGAAAGACAGAGAGCTCACCAAGTGACTTAGCCTTTAATTTTCTTTATTATCTTTAATAACAAGTTTTTATAATCATACAAATGTTATGACATGTATTAGTTTACAATTTTGTTTTTTGAAAAAATCTCATGTCTGATTAAATTGAATAAGTTCACAACAAATTAAAATGGAGCGAGCTATTACTAGTGTACACTAAGCTCAACGTACTGATCATATGGTGCACCAAGTACACTACGCTCCTTGTCCATCCAAATATAAAATAGTTTCTTTGATGATAATTATACTAATAAATAAATAAATAAAAGCACTAGTGTATATTTTGGGAGACTTTTGAGAAGATAAAGTCGATACGGCCCACAAACTAAGGCCAATTTAAGTAAGAAATTATTTTTATATATCTTCCCACTAGGTATCACCCCTTGTATCTTTGACTATAAAAGGAAACTCTTCTTGAGGATAAAGCCATTGTGCCTTAATCAGTTTGCTTTTTCATCATCTTAATTGTTCTTAGGCTTAAGTCCTCCACTTAATTCCTAGCTAAGAAAAGAAAATGAGAACTCATTTAGCACTAAGTTGTCTTGTTTTTCTGTGTCTTGTTTTTCTGTGTCTTGTTCTTGGTGGAGTTGCTGGGGGTGCAGGAAAGGTACCACGTAAGAACTTCTATAAGAGAACTAGTTGTCCAAATGCTGAACAACTTATTAGAGATATCACTTGGAGCAAAGCTAGAAATGACGCTACCTTGGGTGCTAAATTGCTTCGAGTCCACTACCATGATTGTTTCGTTAGGGTATGTATACCAATTAGAATTACTATCATGCACGTACATTATCTAGTAATAGGATTTAACTTATATGCACTGATACTGAATATATATATATATATATATTTACTAGTCACATGTTACGTTAATTAATGTCCCGACATTATGTAAATTTGTAGGGGTGTGACGCATCCATATTGCTGGATAAAGTGGGAACGGATGATTCTGAGAAGGAGGCTAGGCCAAATCTCTCTTTGGGTGGTTTCGATGTAATTGATGATATCAAGCGACAAGTTGAGGCTAAATGTCCTGGCATTGTTTCTTGTGCTGACATTTTAGCTTTAGCTGCTCGTGATGCTGTTTCTTTTCCCGTAAGTAATATAATAAGTCTACGTATTTAAAAGAAGATTCAAGAAATTAATAATTTATGCTGACATTATAAAGAATATAAAAATGATCTACTCTAATTAAGTCATTGTATGCAGTTTAAAACTTTAATGTGGGAAGTGGAGACGGGAAGAAAAGATGGAAATGTTTCCCTTGCAAGTGAAGTGAACGGAAACTTACCTTCACCATTCTCAGATTTTGCAACCCTTAAGCAAATCTTTGCAAACAAACGCCTAAATGTGGATGATCTCGTTGCACTATCAGGTAAAGAAAAGATGAATTTAACTTTAAATATATTTCTTATTTTCTCAGATGATTTATTGGACAAATTTCACTACTTTTTTTTAGATCACAAGTTTCAAAAGTTTTTGTAAAATAAATTGGGACATGCTGAAAACTTAATTATGTTATTAAAAGACTATTCTACCAATAACAACTTACGTTTTCAAATGAGATATAGATTGAGATTTTGAATTTGATTCTTATTACGATCCATTGTTAAAAAAAAATCAAGTCCTCACGCGAGGAGACAAAATTGATCAAGACGTAATTAAATAATTTAAAGTGTATTCTTTCTAACAAATTTAGCTTTTATATGAGATGATTACGTAATTCAACAAGACTGGGAGGTTGGAGTGGGGGTGGGAGTGGGAGGGTAGTGTATTTATGTACACTGTCAATGTATATAAGTTAAATCCATGAATAATAATATACTTCATCCATGCATTCTTGTAGGTGCTCACACAATTGGTGTTGCTCATTGTGGAGCATTCTCAAGAAGACTCTTTAATTTCACTGGCAAAGGTGACATGGATCCATCTCTCAATGCTACTTATGCTGAATCATTGAAGAAATTGTGCCCAAATCCAGCCAATCCAGCTACTACTGTGGAAATGGACCCTTTGAGCTCAACTTCATTTGATAGCAATTATTTCAACATCCTTATTAATCAGAAGAAAGGGTTGTTCCAATCTGATGCAGCCCTTCTCAATGACAAAAAATCAGTAATTGTCATCAAGAAATTGCAAAAAGATAGGGTTTTCTTTTCTGAGTTTGCAAGATCCATGCAGAAAATGGGAGCCATTCAAGTTCTCGCAGGAAATGCTGGAGAAATCAGAAAGAATTGCCGCGTCAAAAACTAATTCTAGAAAAATAAAAACTATGAATTTATCATTATGTTGTCTCAAAAGTGTACAACGTGTATCTCTTTTATTCATTATATTTCTTTAAGTTTTTGTAATTGTACTTGTGGTGTACCAAATTAGTTAGCTTCATGTAAGTTAATTTGTATTGTTATTGTTCGAACAAGAAAATTCTGGCAATAAATTAATTAGTAATATGTTCAACTCTTTCATGTATTATTTAATGATCGTCGACAAATTTCAAAGTCCAACTTGACTACATGCAAGCGAGAGGAAGCTGTTGTAAGGCTTTTTAGGAAGTTGCTCGCAAGTTATCTGCTTGAGCTACTTACCAGCTATTTACTTTTTTTTGGGTGAAAAGGAGATACTTATATTTACTTAATATGCATTAGTACATGGGAGCGACATAGTAATACGCCTGTTAGTAATGTTCTGGGGAGGAGGTAAGCTGGAGTTAATACTATTACATACATCATTAGCAAAATAAGTCTTCAGGAGCTTGCAAAAGGGTATTCCTACTTTGTCTGCTTCTAGTTTATCGGATATAAATAATGGTGGAACTTTCAAACACAAAAAAGAGTTATCTTGAGCCAACCGTGATCCTTCCCTTGGTAGGGCGTCTGTCACTCTATTGATCTCTCTAAAGCAGTGGTGTATCGTCTCCCCAGCCGCCTAAGAAGGTCCCTGCAATCATGTAAAATGTTCGAGTAAGATGGATGGTCATTGTTAAGGAGGTTAATGTTCTCCTTACAGTCAACACTGATTTCCAGAGGCATCAGATCGTTCTTGCTTGCTACTGTCAATTTTAGTCCCTGCTAAGAGGCTATCAATTCGGTTTGAATGGTGTTAGTGATCTGAAGTTTGCTCATGTATCTTACAGCCCATTCACCTTTCTCATTCCTAATTACTCCCCCCGTTCCTCCATTACCTTGATTACTAGTAGACGAACTATCATGATTTAGTTTAAAGCCCTTACCGGTGGTTCCCATATGCAATAAGATATTTTAGTTTTGTTGTTTCTGTTGCAATTTGTGAGGGCAAAAAATTATGTGGAGTGGTCAAGAGTCTTTTTAATGTTGATTTTGGCGTGGGTATTGTTATGATAATTTTCGTTTCTTTTTAGCCAAATGTTCCACATAAAAAAAGGAAACATCTCTTTCCAATTTACAGTATTGCTTTTGAGGGGTATACTGAGGTTTTTGAGTAGGGTTAGCCATCTGGCTTCACGGTGGTTTAGAAATTGCTTTATGTAGTAGATCACCCCTAATTCCGTCCACGGCTCTCTCACTGAGTAAAATTCGAGAAATATATGTTGGATGGCTTCCGATAGCTAGCTTGCATAGGTGGCATAGGTTATTGATGCTTATGCCTATAGGATGTAGCTAATTTTGTGTTGGAATTCGTTCATGTTGGCATAGCCAAAGAAAGTACTTTATTTTGTTAGGGCAGTAAAGAGACCATATCTAATAAACGTAGTTGGGCTGTTATTAATTGAGTTCTTAGTTAAAAACTTGTATAACAAGGAGGTTGTTAATGTTCCTTGGGGTCTTGGTCCCCAGATGATAGCGTATTTTTTACAAGGGTCATGTGATAGAGAGGTGTTGTTCAATAATAGAGTGATATGTTTTGGTATATTGAAAGATATAGTTAGCAATAATCGCTTAAACCATTGGCTTTGAGGACGTCACATACTTATTTGTAAAACCACCTATATTGAGGAGTCCCTGGATCATGGTTCTAAGAGTTTTTCCATTTGGTAGCTAGGTATACAACCAAAAGGATGCAGATTAGCCATTTCCCAGTACCCATGCCATCCCTTTTTTGCAAATTTTCCAACCTAGAAGTAGATTTTTCTAGGTCCTGCTAAGCAGCTTGACTATGGGCATCTAGTGTCCTGGTTTTAGAATATTTGTTCATTAAGGTTGCAGCCCAAATTGACTTAGGATTTTTAAAGGCTTTCCATGCTAGTTTTGCTAAGAGTGCTGTATTTTTAACGTTAGTTCTGTGTGCTTCCAACCCTCTTCTAGTTTTATCTAGTGTAACTAGATCTCATTTGATCATATGTAGCTTTCTCTTTTCATTGGTTGTACTCCAAATGAAATTACGTTGTATTTGGTCTATTTTGGTGGTGATGCTACTATGGAGTTTTGTAATTGCATTTTGTGTGTAGGAATATTATTTAGGCAGGACTTAGCTAGTTCTCCCTGCGATATTAAGGAATTTTATCTTCTGTCTTGCTATTTTTGTCCTCATGTTGTCTATAATGAATCGGAAGTCATTATTGGTGGTTCTTTCTCTAGTGATTAGGAATCCTAAGTATTTATCAAAATGACTCCCTTTTTTAATTTATGGTTTTGTTGAAATAGTTTTACTTAGGAGCTCCGTACAATTATCAAAGAAGATTAGTTTAGATTTGTTGGCATTAACCATTTGTCCGAAGGATTCACAAAAGTTTTTCAAAGCTTTTGCAATACATTTATAGTTGGCCATGTTTTCTCTATGATAACGCTCAATTATACTTCTCGAAAAAAACATAGACGATCCTTAGTAATATATTTACCAACTAAGAGTTGGTGTCGATTCCATAGGGAATAGGTTGAAACAGTTCTATTAGCTAACCCATCTCAGTTGTAATTAGGGGGTTTTGGTTTTGATTTGAGAACAAGTAAGAATGTAGTGACAAGTAGACAAGAGTTAGTTTGTAAACAATATGAAGACTAGGCTAGGGTTATGATCTCCATGACTTATAACCTAATAGACAACTCATATTCATGATATCGATTAATGTATTGCATACAAAATTGGCGAGTTAGGTAACATCTAATTCACCTCCCGGTCCTTCTTAGGCGTATCTCATTCATCTCCTCCCGGTCTCAGAATATATGCTTTACTAACCCTCACCCTAGATCTCAGAGTACTATCTCCTCCCGGTTTCAAGAAACTTAGATGAAGTTTTGTTCCTCTGAATTTTTGTTATGATAATCTTTTCCTAATCACTACCTCCCTCCTAGGCAAGCAATAAAAACGTGCAAGTTCTCAATGCATTCACTCACTAAGAAAGACTTTTGAATGAAGAAAATCACAATACATACAAAAACAAATTATAAAAATTAATCCTAGTTTGCCTACCTAGTTATGTCGTCATAATTTTCACAACCCTAGTTGTGGGATTAGCCTTAGATAATTATAATGAATAACACAACAAAAGATGAAGAAATCAAGTGTATAAAGCTTTTTAAATATCAATAAATCAAACTTACAATTGAGGATTTAAGCCTTGATTCAAAACACCAAACAACGATCAGAAGAAACCAAGTATTCTCGCTTCTTACAAATCTGTCCAGGCATGTATATGATGGAGAAAATCTCTCAAAAATAATGTTTTAAGTCGTGCAATATAGCTTCAATAACATTGGAAAAGTATACCTTAAAATTATAACAAGGTGGTGTATTTATAGAAGTTCAAACCTAGTCCTAAATGAACTAGGAAGATCTTGTTGGGCTTCAATTAGTCACTGGAAGGCACTCATCACGGCCAGTGATGAGCATCACGACTCGTGGTGATGCCTCATGGTCCTATCCTTGGCTATTAATTGTTGGCTATCCCACCACAACACCTACCACGACTAGTGGTGAGCATCATGGCTCGTGGTGGTGTCTCTTGGTGATTGCCTTGGTTATTTTGTTGGTTGCCTTGGCTCCTGGTTGTTGAACACCTTCCCATACGGGGCGTGGTGTGCACCACAACCCTTAAAGGGGCTTGTGGTGTGTTGCGTTAGCCATTTTGTGGCTGCCTTTTCCTAGATGGTTCCCTTCACGCCTAAAGACCATTGCCCGTCAAGTGCACCACAAGTCGTGGTGAGGCTTGTGGTGTTTGCTCCTTGGCCAAACTTCCTTGTTTATGCTTCTACATGTCTAGTACAAAACTTCTCAATCCATCTTAGCCCAAGTCTTAGCATGTTTCCACAAAATTCATTCCAATTGCAATTAACTCAAGCATGCTTCAATCCTTGAAAACTAAACGAAAATGCATATCAAACTAACAAAACACGCTTGAGAACTTATAATAACTCTATATCTTTTGGAGACACATCAACACCCTCAACTTAAAATAGTTGCTTGTCCTCAAGCAATAATACAACATAAAACCAAACAACGCGCAAATACAAATACTTCATAGGAAATATATAGCAGCCCTGCAACATAAACCACATACCCAACTTCACTTATGCAATACATTCATGCTCTAACCAACTCGCAAGGATTACTTCATACATCGTACTATTCATAGCTAAGTAAATTAATGCAAACAGTCATGTACTAGTCAATATAGTAACTAAACAACACCTGCAGAGTGCCCCCACCATAAAGAAGTCTCTCACACAGTGTATAAAGGATAAACAGAGACTGGAACAAAACTACTCGCACTCTCAACAGAAGCTCAAACAATGGAAAGTATAAACCATAGGCTTGCCCTTATTTTCAACAGTTCAACTCTTAAACAATCTTATTAGGATCACAATAGGAATTTTTAGGCTTGCAACGTAGGCTTGGACTTAGGTAGGATACATAGGGGTGTCAACTGGGGTCGGGTGGCTCGATTTTTGGCCCCTAAGGTCGTCCATTAAGGGCAAGGGACGGGATGGACTGGACCAGACCGAGTATCGGCCCAATATAAAAAAAATTGGGCCGATCCGGTCTTTTTTTGGCCTGGACCGAGAAAAGGCCGTTTGGGCCAACGACCATTTCTGAAAATTAACCAAAAAATATAATTTTTTTAAATAATAATTTATTAATTAATTTTTTTTTCTATAAATACCTACAACATTTAATCATTTTTTTTCCCACCAACAATCATCTAATTCTCTCAATTCTCTCTCAATTTCTCAATTCTCTCTTGTAATGATATCAATCTTTTATTATTTTTTACAATTAACAACATCAAGTGGAAGTTTTCAACTTTCAAGTATTCAACATTTCATCAATTTTACTATTCTTTGTTTGATTTCGATAATTTGGTATAATCGTTTCTTCTATTGCCTTTATTTAGTAAATTAATTCTAGTATATTTAAATATTTAATTTTTGTATTTATAATTTTTATTAGTTTAATTTGCATAATGGATAGATTAAAAAATATAGGTAAAAGTGTTAAAAATTTGTGTTCCGGCGGTGGTAGTGTTAGTAAGAAAAAAAGTACTTCCGGTAGAGGTAGTACAAATAGAAATTATTCTTGTATGCCTGAAGGACTACCTCGTGAATTTGGAGAAATAGGTGTGGGTGCACATGATATGAATGAAAATGAATATAAAAAAACTTACGGTATAGAAGAATCAAATGAATTTGAAGTAGAAATACAACAAGATGATAATGATGATGTGGATGTTACACCAATTAGTCTTGATGTAGATTTAGGTAATGCTCAATCTAGAACTGTTAATCTTCTCTCACGACCTATAAAAGAAAAAAACTAGTTTAGTATGACATTATTTTGAACTCATAGCCGGAACAACTAAAGTTCAATGTAAAGAATGTCAAAAATATTTCGAGCATAAGACTGGGGGTAATAGAGGTGGAACGGATCAATTGACTAGACATCACAACAGAGTATAAATTGAGACGAGCTTAATTATTATTTGAGACAGGCTCTATAGACCTGTGATAAAAATAGTATCACTACACTGGAATGGTGGAAGAATAATAAAAAACAATATCTAGTATTATCAACCATGACTAGGGATGTGCTAAATATTCCAATGTCAATTGTTGCATTGGAGAGCGCATTTAGTTAAGGAAGGCACCAGATTAGAGACAATTGACACTCTTTAGGGAGCAATGTCATAAACATTTTAGTTTGCCTCAGAGATTAGATTAGATCGGAGCGTAGGAATAAAGAAAGAGCAGAAGATACGGAAGAAGACGAAGAACTTGAAGAAATATTGTCAATTGGAGATCCTTCGACACAAGCTGGTCCAAATTACAGATTTATTGATTTTAAAAATAATGAGTCAATTTCTGTTAATGTTAATACAGATGAATTGGAGAAAATAATTCAAAATATGTAGAAGTTACAACTTATTATATACAACTAATTATAAGTTTGTAACTTGTATGTTTTGAATTTTATCAATATATTAATAAAGTCAAAGACTTATTGAGTCTTTGCATTTTTTAATTTTTTTCCCTATAAATTTTGTATGATTCAATTAAATAATTATTTTTACTTTACATAATCATATAAGGAAAATTAAATTTGTAGTCACTATAAGATTTCAATACTTGAAAAAATAGTATTATAATAGATAATATATTATGAGTATAGTTGTTATACATTGTAAGTATATATAATATATAATGTAAGTAATAGATAGTATATTGTGAGTATATTAGATATACATTGTAAGTATATATATTATAAGATAAGTATATATATACTAATAGATAGTATATTGTGAGTATATTTGGTATGCTTTGTAAGTGTGTGTGTGTATATATATATATATATATATATAATATAATATAATTAATCATATAACTATGATATATGGTATAATGTTAGTATATTTGATATACATAGTACATATATGTAGTATAATGTAAGTATATAATTATAATAGATAGTAGATTGTGAGTATACAGTGAGTATATCACTATAATAGATAGCATATTATGAGTATATTTGTTATACATTATAAGTATATATAATATAAGTATATTATTGTAATAGATAGTATATTGTGAGTATATTAGATATCCATTGTAAGTATATATAATATATAACATAAGTATATTATTATAATAGATAGTATACTATGAATATATTAGATATACATTGTAAGTATATATAATATAGGTATATCACTATAATAGATAGTATATTAATGAGTATATTAGTTATACATTGTAAGTATATATATTATAATATAAGTATATATATATACTAATAGATTGTATATTGTGAGTATATTTGGTATACTTTGTATATATATATATATAATATAATTAATTATATCACTATAATATGTATTATAATGTTAGTATACTTGATATACATAGTACATATATGTATAATGTAAGTATATAATTATAATAAATAGTAGATTATGAGTATAGAGTGAGTATATCACTATAATAGATAGCATATTGTGAGTATATTTGTTATACATTATAAGTATATATAATGTATAATATAAGTATATTATTATGATAGATAGTATATTGTGAGTTTATTAGATATACATTTTAAGTATATATAATACATAACATAACTATATTATTATAATAGATAATATATTGTGAGTATATTAGATATACATTGTAAGTATATATAATCTAAGTATATCATTATAATAGATAGTATATTCATGAGTATATTAGATATACATTGTAAGTATATATATATATTATAATATAACTATATATATACTAATAGATAGTATATTGTGAGTATATTTGATATACTTTATAAGTATATCTATAATATATAATTAATTATATCACTATAATATATAGTATAATGTTAGTATATTTGATATACATAGTACATATATGTAGTATAATGTAAATATATAATTATAATCGATAGTAGATTGTGAGTATATCAATATAATAGATAGTATATTTATTATACATTGTAAGTATATATAATATATAATATAAGTATATTATTGTAATAGATAGTATATTTTGAGTATATTAGATATACATTGTAAGTATATATAATATATAATATAAGTATATTATTATAATATATAGTATATTATGAGTATATTAGATATACATTGTAAATATTTATAATATAAGTATATCACTATAATAGATAATATATTTGTGAGTATATAAATTGTTATAATTACTTCTAAATTAAATAGATAACGATACACTATATTGATGATTGACTCAAATTTTTGAATACATAAACGCTGCACAAAAAAAAAGCCCAATGGGCCCAATTAGGCCTGGACACTATACCCTTAATGGGTCATGGGTCGGGTTTTTAACATTTTTTTACTGTTGGGCCCGGACCGGACTGGCCCAGTAAGGGTGTCGTCCGGTCCGGCCAGACCCGATATCTGATGGGCCAAAAAAAATAGGCCGGTCTAACCCGGCCCGACCCAGTTAATAGCTCTAAGGATAAATTTAGGATAAAAGTGACTACTTTGCCCCTCTAGACGCTACTTTGACTTAACTACTTGTTTTCAACCTCCCAAATTCTTGTTGTTCCCTTATTTACTCATTCTTTCTTTTCGGGAGCGGTTTCCGCTTTTGTTCAATCTTATTTTTTCTCTTATTTTTTCTTTATAACTCATTTTTTGAATTATTTTATCTTTCATTTGCGGCCACAACTCATGCGTTTCTTTTCTTGTCATCCCACCATTCTTTTCATACCCTAACTTTTCTACTTCTCCTTATAGTAGCCATCCTCAACTTAGACTTTTGGCCTTAGTTGAAGTACACACTATCCTTGAAGGGACCATGGCCAAGATAAATGTTTACAAACAAAAAAGGAAGGTGAATTGTCGTATGTCAAAGAAAAGGTCTATTCAGGCTCAAATTTTTGGTTCAAAGGGCACAATGTCATTTGGTCGGTCAATTTTAGGCTAATTGACTAAATATCAAAGGCCTATGATCCTGTCCTAATCCAACTATCCAATTGTTTCAGTGAGACTAACCGGGCAAGTTCTACCTTACAAATGCATTAATCAAACTACGCAAATTTAGCTCACACACACATAGCACTGATCATATGCTATTTAGTACTAATGATCATAACCAACATTTGACCAACAAATCACTATGTATAATGTTACAAAGATCCCAGAAAATCAGTTATCACAGCTAAGATGCCATCACACAATCATTCAATTTTTTTTAAATAGGGGCCATTTTTTGCCATCTTTTCATTTTTCACTTTCACGAGCTACTACAAAATTCTATAGACACTTGTATTCACACAAACAACCTAAACATGTCAGTTCTACTAGATAGTACACCTTTAGAGAGAAAAAACATGGCAAGAAAAACTCCAAAGGATTTCAGGATGCCCCACTCCCCATTAAAATTTGTGCATTGTCCCTAATGTATTTAAAGATTTCAAAGTTTAAAACAAGGGAAGTGATCATACCTACGATGCCCTAGGCATCAGTAGTAGGTTACCTAACTACTAAAAAATTATCAAGTATCTACATGGGTTGCCTCCTATGAAGCATCTGATTTAATGTCACGACATGACATCCTCGAACTGCACTATTTCTCCATTCTTGGGTTCTGAACTGTGTCACTAGAAAGTGCACCATTCTTTCTATGATTCACCATAGTCGATAGTTACCCCATTTGTTGCTCCAACTGCTTGATAGAGGTTGAGTGTGACTCTACTGCTTGGGTCATTTTAGACCTGTCACCTTTAGCTCCTTGACACGCACTTCCGTAGATTCTATCTGTTATGTCGAAAAATGGACGGGAGTTAAAATTAATTTCAACTTTTAGAGAAAAAATCAATTTTAATAAAAGAGGAGTTGCCACTTAATTTTTTAAAGAAATTAAGAAAACTTAATTTAAAATACCCTAACAGATTTAAGTCTTAAAAAATTAGAGAAAAAAGTAGGAGGTTCATATTACTATTTTAAGAAGGTTTTAACTCTTAAAATAGCCGCCAACATGCGGTTATCCAACGATTTAAAAATTATTTGACTAACTTTGGAAAAATGTGTTTTAACAATAATTAAAGTATTAAACCATTTTGAGAAAAATATAAATTTTAAAATATTTAAGATAATTTATAAGAATGATTGACTTTGTAAAATGATTAAATAAAGAAGAAATAATGAAACAAAAATGGTCTCTCTTTAGGGGATTTAATCAAGTTAAATTAAACAATTAACACAAGATAAATAAATATCATCAATTAATTAAATAAAGGCAAACGAAATAATAAATAAACTACCCCAAATATATACAAACGAAAGTATTTAAAAAATAGGGTAGAAATATTTTTTGTACTCATATTCTTCGGATCAGCGCCGACTTATTAATCGGAAGACAAAAATATAGTATTTTGTCATTTTCTGCTCGGGTCGATTTCCATTATTTCCGAAGGGCCTATCTACCCCTAACCCTCCTATATTCATTTGTTATTATAATCCTAGAGCGATCTGAAGGAAGTAAGAACTAACGTCCTAAAGTGTGTCTATCGACCCAACTTAATATTCAAGAGGCATTGAATTTACTAACTGGATAGGTTCTAGACTAAAAGGAAATGTAGGTTTTTTAATTAGACACATCGTTAAACAAAACAAATAGGACGAGCAGTTAGCACATAAAATCTCAAGTAAGCCTCTGATTTAATTAATTAACATGCTTGAAAATACAGATAAATTGTGAGGGTCCTAATGATTATATGTGTGTGCAAATACAAAGCTAATACAATGTAGAGACATAGTTTAACTAATTAATTATATAAGAGTAATCTTAATTGTTAGACTACTTGTAATAAAATTATTGATAACTTTAATTATTAACTAAAGACCTTAGTGAACAAGATTTATATTTTATGACATATTGAAAATTTATATAAAAAAAAGATGTTGTAGGCATGGTTCATAAATGAAATGATATCCTGAAAATTTATTAAATATTATAAGCATGATTTAATGTAAATAATATGATAAATAATTATTAAAATCCTGTAGGCAAGATTTCTACTCATAAGTTTAACATGCTGAAAATTATTAAATAAATACTATATACATGATTTCTATATAACATAATATGCAAAAATTAATTAACCCATAAGCATTATGTCTACACGAAACAATATATATATATATATTTGCATCTAAATGATATGCTAAAATTGTTATTAAACCTATAAACATAGTTTTACAAAACATAGAGATATTGATTAAGTCTTATAGACACGATTTCTAAATAATTTAAGCATGCTAAAAATATATTGAATAAATCTTATGCAACATGATTTCTTGATAATGTGACATAAAAATATTTATTATCTTCTGAGTATTTATATACGAACTGATATTTAACAATATGTGAAAACATGTTGGCATTATTTCTATAATCATAATATGATCATGACATAATTGAGTTAGATAGGCATGATTTTTATATAATTTTAATTAAATTATATTTGTATGATTTCTAATCAAAGATATATTCTAATATAAACTAATCATTAAAATTTTATTTTTTATAAAGATGAGAACATGACTTTACTTCAAACTAGACAAGGATCAACACATAAAGTTAGGCTACGCATGATAATGGGCTATTTAGATTAATTTTACTAGTTTCAAGCCAATTTTAATTATGTAAATATGTATCCATAGGAATAAACTTAAAATCATATTTTTTAAATTAATCTAAAACTCTTATAGCGCATACACACAAATTAAGATGAACTTTTAGATCTAAAAGAACACAACATATATAGTAAAATAAGAGTTAAACGAAACCATACCAAGACGGATTTGTAAAGATCCGTCTTCGACCTCTCGTCTTGTTAGTCTACCGGCGGCTTGGCGCCTTTTTTCGGCGTGGTTCGTCGGAGCTCTCACAGAAGACGAATGGAAGAGAGGTATTCGGTGGTGCGTGAGAGGAGAGAGATTGAGAGATGAGGGAAGAGAATGGTGAGGATGACAACTTGTCTTGTCTTCTCTTTGGAGAAGATGAAGAGAGTGTAGAGAGAGAGATAGGGTGAGAGAGTTAGAGAGAGAGAGTGAGGTCTTTTGATGATGGAAAAGGAAAAATGAAATTAGTTTTAGGGTTTTGGGTCTTTTTGGGATTAAAATAGGAAATAAATGGCCTTTTGATCTGGACCGTTGATCGATTTTGATGAGTGGTTGAGATTGAATCTTGATATTTGATGGAGATGAAATGGGTGGATGTGATTAAATCTTTTGAAATTAGATTTTAAAATAACCATATTTGGTTCATAATAGGCTATAATTGAGATGAATTTGAATCTTATTTGGCTAGAATTTTGACAAATTGGGCAAAGAAGACTACACTTAAAATAAAATAGAGAAAATTAAATAGATTACTTATGTAAATAATAACTATAATATATATGTTGAATAAGTAAAATCCTAAATTTATCAAGTAGTAATATTTTGTACATAAAATGACAACTTATATATATACTATGTAAATATATGTGTATATATATAATGTATGTATGTGTAGAGTATGTACTAAAATGGATCTATAATTAATATAGTTAACTAAAATATATAATGAACTTAATTAAGCAATAACTTTATATGCACATGTGTATAAAGCGTATTAAAATAGATATGTAATATGTACATATTAATATGAATAAGAAAATTATAAAATAGACTTAGTTAATATATTTTTTATTTTTATTTTTTATATAAAGAAAATACACACACATACATAATATATACTAAATAGATACGTAAGAATATTTGAACGTATTAAGCTTATTATTATTATAAATAAATAAATAAAAATAAAAAATAACAAAGATAATAGTAATAATATTAATAAATAGAAATAATATTATAAATTACAAATGTCAAAATATACAATTTATTGGGTAAAACTAA
This sequence comes from Solanum dulcamara, assembly GCF_947179165.1. Lineage (NCBI taxonomy): Eukaryota > Viridiplantae > Streptophyta > Magnoliopsida > Solanales > Solanaceae > Solanum > Solanum dulcamara. The sequence continues at coordinate 30,583,602 of NC_077240.1, read as the reverse complement.
ATATAAATATATTTATTTAATAAAGAAATAATTTTAAAAAATGCCTATTTATTAAGATAGCAATCCGAAAAATAGTTATGGGTTGGTCAAAATTGGGTGTCAACAGCTATCCCTTTCTTTGAGTAGGGTCGATGAAAGAGATTCTGGTCAAAGAAAATTGACAAATCCAATTTTGACCGTCTAGATATTCCTTTTTATGAGAGGAGGTTTGGTACGAACTTTTAGAAAAATTATGGCCGAACTCTGATATCGAGTCTCCTACATATCTCAGGTCACATTTAGGCCACTTGTAATTCAGGGCGCTTGATTTGGTGCACGATTTTTTGAAAGAATACAAAAGCTATCCCGGTGTAGAATTATGGAGAGACCAGAATGCTCGAGAATGAGAGGAGGGAGTTTATTGGAGTACAGTCGAGTTTTCAATATCGAGCTCCCCTACATATCCTTAAACATAGGAATCAGTCTGCTTGTAGTTCGACTCAATTGGTTGAAAAGGAAATCTTTTATGCTAAGATCACCTTCGGTTGGGAGGAGTGACACATGAATCGAGTATGAAAAATAGGCTTGCAACCTCTTAGCCATGCATGTGGCTATCTTCACACCCATAATTAAGAATTTACACGGACATAATTTCCAAAACTTTTGGTGTATCGTCACTCATATTGAGAAATTGCTTTCGGTGACAAGTTGAAGTTTTCCGAAGCGAAATTGAGACTAAAAAAACTTAAAGGGATACCACATGCCTTCTTGTAGTGGTGTGGTGTGGTGGAAGTTATTCTTCAACTCGCGTTCTAATTTGCTACTGAGAAAAGTTCTACACTGTGTTGCGTTCTTTTGATGTCATCCGTATCTGTGGTTAAATTGAGAATCTATTCTCTTGGATGATCTTGCCAAGGATGTGTAGGCGTGTTAACCTCCTTCGGTTTTGGCGTATTGCAAACAATACGTATTTTTCTAAGTTGATGTGATTTGTAATATATTCCTCAACTACAAATTATTTCAATTTTGATGTAATATGCATTGAGTTGATATGATGATGAATTAACACGATATAAAGATGGCCTTTCGGTAATGGTAATGGCCTTCTCGGCGATGAAATGATAAGTGATGGCCCTCTTGTCAATGATATGATAAATGATGGCCCTCTTGGCAATGAAATGATAAATGATGGCCCTCTTGACAATGATATGAAAATGATGGCCCTCTTGGCAATGATATGAAAATGATGGCCCTCTTGGCAATGATATGAAAATGATGGCCCTCTCGGCGATGATATGAAATGATGGCCCTCTTGGAAATGATATGAAAATGATGTCCCTCTTGGCAATGATATGAAAATGATGGCCCTCTTGGCGATGATAAATGATGGCCCTCTTGGCAATGATATGAAAATGATGGCCCTCTTGGCAATGATATGAAAATGATGGCCCTCTCGGCGATGATATAAAATGATGGCCCTCTTGGCAATGATATGAAAATGATGACCCTCTTTGCAATGATATGATAAATGATGGCCCTCTTGGCAATGATAAATGATGGCCCTCTTGGCAATGATATTACCACTTTTGGTAATATAATATGAATAAAATAATACGAATGGCCCTCTTGGCAATGATATTACCACCTCCGATAATATAATACAAATAATAAATATGGATGACCCTCTTGGCAATGATATTACCACCTCCGGTAATATAATATAAATAAAATAATATGAATGGCCCTCGTGGCGAATGATATTACCACCTCCGGTAATATAATATGAATGAAATAATATGAATGACCTTTTGGCAAATAATATTACCACCTCCGGTAATATAATACGAATAATAAATATGAATGACCCTCTATTCAAATGATATTATCACATCTGGTAATATAATATGAAGAATAAAATAATATCATCGTATACGGCATCATATCATTGTATACAACATTATATCATCGTATACAATATTATGTCATTGTGTGCGGCATTATACATGCCCATTATACTTCTTTGAGGATGGAGAATATAAATTGACGTCATTGTGGACGCTTGCGTTGAAAGTAGCTCCTTCGCATTTTCCTGCACTCAAAATAAGTAACAGACACATTGTCGTTTTAGCTAACGATTGAGAGAAAATCTTTAGGAAAAATTCTTGAAAATATGTACAAAGTGCCTGATCACTTTGACATTAGTGTGTGAATATCATGCTCATTTTCGAACACTTTATATTCATTTTGGCTCATGGCTTGCTGGAGATTTGGACGAGGCATTGTTCATTTTTTGAATGTCCCCTTTCTTCTGATGAATACTGGTGACAAAATTATCACTTTGAAAACACTTTATTCTTTTAACTCCTTTGTACTCGCTGAAAGGAGGGATATGGTGATCTTTTAAAAATTTGCATTCACAGAAAAATTGTTAGTTTTGAATAAATTGATCTGTGTTGAATTCTCCACTTGTTTTCTCCCTATCTTGCTATCTTCGTTCGCTTGCTCTGATTCCCAACTTCTTGGTAGATATAAGACTAAAATATATTCATGTAAAATGTTTAATGTATTAAATGCTTTAAGAAAGATGAGTTTTTGAAAAGCAATTTCGAAAGGGTCACTGCCAGATGTCATGTCACATTAGCTTAAATGGGTCCTTTATCCGAAGCTTTGAACATGCTTGACATCTTGTTCACAAACATTTTTAAGGATTCTTGGGAAATTCTGACATATCTAGAAAGTTTTGTAGTTGACTCTGAACTCTGATGGTGCTAGAGATTATTAAGGTTGACATTGGTCCTCCAACAATGTCGGGGATCATTTGAGGCCAACCTTTAACCTTGAAGTTTAAGGAAAACCTTCTGATGATATCAGATAAAATTTTTGAGGTCATCCTCAAAAGTTTCTGTCCCAGTTAGATGTCTTGGTAGATATCATACTACTAGTAAGAGATTTGCAGAATTTTTGAGATCCTATCAAAAATTCTGTTCCAGTTACTTTTCTGATGCACCTCAATCTTCTTTTGTGAAAAGATCTTCTTTAAATTTTTGAGTCCCTCTCAAAAATTCTGTCCCAGTTTTCTATCATAAATAGAGAACTTATGGGAGATATGACCGAACCGTTGTGGCGCCTACGTATCCCGTTGAGGCAGGAATCAGATCAAACGTAGTTCCCCTTTCTTGGGAGATAACTGAGGAATAGGGATTTTTAATAAGAAAGTGACCGAAGCCGACATAGGCCGCCTACATATCTCATTATTGAGAATTCAGGTCAGACATAGTTTATTCAAATAGGAGGGCTAATTTTAAAATAAACAAACATAGAAACAATTACAAGCAAACGACACAGCTACACAATATTGAACCTTCAAACATAGTATCTCTTGACGGTGTCTGAGTTGATTGGCTTCGGCCACTCTTGGCCATCCATTTCAGATAATATTAAGGCATCTCCAGACAACACTTTGCGAACCATGTATGGTCCTTGCCGATTTGGCGCAAACTTTCCTTTATAATCATTTTGATGTGGAAAAATGCGTTTGAGAACCAACTGACCAACTTCAAATGTTCTTGGTCTCACTCGCTTGTTAAAAGCACGAGTCATTCTTTGCTGGTACAGTTGACCATGGCAAATGGAAGTCATTCTCTTTTCATCAATCAAAGCTAAATGTTCAATTCGATTACGAACCCAATCGGCATTGCTCAATTCAGCTTCTTGAATGATTCTCAACGAAGGTATTTCTACTTCGGCAGGGATTACGGCCTCCGTCCCATACACTAGCAAGTATGGGGTTGCTCCAATTGATGTTCTGATAGTTGTTCGGTATCCCAACAGAGCATATGACAACATCTCATGCCAACCTCTGTGATTGCCAATCATTTTCCTCAAGATCTTTTTGATGTTCTTGTTGGCAGCTTTTACGGCTCTATTCATTTGAGGACGATATGCGGTTGACTTTCGATGATTAATCTTGAATTGCTCACATATCTCTTTCATCAAATGACTAGTGAGATTTGCTCCATTATCAGTAATGATGGAATCCGGTATTCCAAATCTACATATCAAATTATTACGGACGAAGTCTACTACTACCTTCTTCGTGACTGATTTATACGAGGCTGCTTCCACCCACTTGGTGAAATAATCATTAGCAACTAAAATGAACCTATGTCCATTAGAGGCGGATGGCTCTATCGGACCAATGACATCCATACCCCAAGCCATAAACGGCCAAGAAGAACTCACAGCATGGAGTTCGTGCGGAGGTACTCGAATCAAATCACCATACACTTGACATTGATGGCATTTTTGCACATACTTACAACAATTATGCTCCATAGTCATCTAAAAATAGCCAGCTCGAAGGATTTTCTTTGCCAAGGTAAGCCCATTCATATATTTTCCACAAACTCCCGCGTGAATCTGTTCGAGAAGCTTCGTAGCTTCAATAGCATCGACACACCTGAGAAGACCCATATCTGGAGTTCTCCTATAAAGGGTTTCTCCACTTGGAAAGAAATTGTTAGCCATTCGACGTATCACTTTCTTCTGATTGAAAGTCGCATTATCTGGATAAGTTCCAATTTCTAGATACCTTTTTATGTCAAAATACCAAGGTCTCCTATCTGGTTCTGCTTCGACATGCGAATAGTGAGCGGGTTGTTCTTTTAAAATATATCTCCACAGGATCAATGTAACTTGTATCTGGATGTCTGATCATTGAGGAGATAGTAGCAAGAGCGTCAGCAAATTCGTTCTGATACCTCAGGGTATGCCTAAACTTGATCTTGCGAAACCTCTTACACAACCTTTGCACTAACTTCACGTATGATGCAATCTTCGAATTCTTCACAGCCCACTCCCCCTGAACCTGGTGAATCAGCAAGTCTGAATCTCCTATTACCAACAACTCTTGAACGTCTTTATCGACTGCCATCTTTAGCCTCATGATGCATGTTTCATACTCAACCATGTTGTTCATGCAACAAAATCGAAGTTTGGCTGCTATAGGGTAATGTTGGCCAGATTCTGATATTAGGACTGCTCCAATTCCACTTCCTTCATGATTCACCGCCCCATCAAAAAATACTCTCCAACCAGGGTATGCTTCGGAGATATCTTCTCCTACAAATAATACCTCTTCATCGGGAAAATAAGTTCTGAGCGGTTCATACTCTTCGTCTACTGATTTTCTGCGAGATGATCCGCTAAGGCTTGTGCTTTTATCGCCTTTTGGGTCACATACACAATATCAAACTCACTCAACAACATTTGCCATTTTGTCAATTTCCCAATGGGCATTGCTTTCTGAAAAATATACCTCAAAGGATCCATCTTGGAAATGAGATATGTAGTATATGAAGACAAGTAATGTCTCAACTTTTGAGCAATCCAGGTTAAAGCACAATAAGTTTTCTCCAAAAGAGTGTAACGAGCCTCGTATGGAGTAAACTTCTTGCTTAAGTAGTAGATTGATCGTTCCTTCTTCCCCGTCTCATCATGCTGACCTAGCACGCATCCAAAGGCATTATCCGAGACAGACATATATAGCAACAATGGAACTCCTTCCCTTGGAGGAACTAGCATCGGTGGATTAGACAAGTAACTTTTGATAGTATCGAAAGTTGTCTGACATTTTTTGGTCCATTTTATCAATGCATCTTTTTTCAGTAGCTTAAAGATAAGCTCACAAATCAATGTGGATTGAGCGATGAATCGACTGATGTAGTTCAATCTTCCCAAGAAACTCATCACTTCCTTCTTAGTCTTTGGTGGAGGTAATTCTTGAATCGCCTTGATTTTAGCGGGATCAAGCTCGATACCCCTTCTACTGACTATAAACCCCAATAACTTGCTAGCTGGCACTCCCAAAGCACATTTAGCGGGATTTAATTTTAAGTTATATTTGTGCAAACGATCAAAGAATTTTTTCAAGTGAGTCATATGATCCTCACTCTCACGGGATTTGATAATGACATCATCCACATACACTTCAATTTTCTTGTGAATCATATCATGAAAGATGGTTGTCATGGCTCTCATGTAAGTAGCCCCAACATTCTTGAGACCAAATGTCATTACTCGATAATGATACACACCCCACGGTGTGATGAAGGCTATCTTTTCTGCATTTTCTTCATCCATTAGAATCTGGTGATAACCTGCATAGCAATCCACAAACGACTGCATCTCATGCTTGGCACAATTATCAATGAGAATGTGGATATTTGGCAATGGAAAGTTGTCTTTAGGGCTAGCTTTGTTCAGATTTCTATAATCAACACAGATTCTGATCTTGCCATCCTTCTTAGGGACTGGAATAATGTTGGCTAACCAAGTAGGATATTTTGTCACTTCCACAACTTCAGATTAAATTTGCTTGGGAACCTTTTCTTTGATCCTCAAACTTAAATCTGGCTTAAATTTTCGAGTCTTTTGTTTTACTGGACTACAATTCGGATTGATCAGCAATTTATGAGACACGATGTATACAGTCAAACCTGACACATCATCATAAGACCAAGCAAATATGTCGATGTACTCTCTAAGAAAACTGATAAGTTCTTTCTTCTGAGCTTTTGTTAGATGGACACTGATTTTGGTTTCCTTGATATACTCGTCGTCTCCCAGATTCACAGCCTCAGTTTCCTCTTGATTTGGCTTGTATTGTTCCTCAAATTATTTTAATCCCTCAGCGAGGTGTTCAGGTATCGTAGCCTCTTTCTCATAGTCCTCAAACTCATCACCATCTATCTCATTTTGTTCATTTAGCTTGTGACACGACATGATATTGACAGGTTTTAAGTTATTTTTACTGAAAGCATAAGCGAAAAAAGTTAGACAAGTAAAATGTAGATCGATAACCAAATGATAAGTAAATTTTGCAATAAAGGAGGTCTTCATTTAAACCAAAATAAAATACAAATTTTGGCCATGACTATGGGTCAATCTGCCCCCTTTTTTTTTCCAAACATTATAAAGGTAACTTAAAGCATAACAAAATAGAAACAAACAACGGGTGGGTCTCGGGCCTCCTTTGGACTACCACCGAAAAAATATGCAGATAATATGTCTTTATCTACCAAGACAAGTAAGGGACTAAGAGCGGTGCGGATGTCCAATTAGATAATTGCTCCTCTGGCTCAGCATCACGGATGCCCGATGTCCCCGTTTCTTCCTCTAAGATTGTGTCAACTTCTTCAAAAAGATTCCAGATTCCTTCCTCAAGATCGCCATCATTGACATATTCTCAAACTGGAAATGACATATACAAGTGAGGTATTAGCCTAGCCAGTACCCGATCAATCTTCCTATTTGTCACATCTGCCTCATCATCTTCTGTAGGGACATATCCCAAACTATACTTTAATCCTTTTTCGGGAATCTGAATGGGCTCAATGACTCCTTGTAAGTACTTCCCCAATCCAAAACCTGGCTCAAAACCTCCTCGGAGCATGACAGTGGCTATCATTTTATAAACCGAAGGCATAGGAGGCTGCGAGGCCAAATCATCACCAGTGGCATTTACTAGCTCCACTATGTAGAAGTCGGTACCTCTAGTAATGTCATCAACAATTGGCGCGCAATTATTTGCATGACTTCCTTCACCATAAACGACAACCTCACGGTCATTCTTTACAAATTTTATCATCTGATGGAGAGTAGAGGGCACGGCTCCAGCCATATGGATCCATGGTCTTCCTAATAATAGGTTGTAGCTGGTGATGATGTCCATCATCTGACACTCTACAACGAAATCAACAGGACCTACTTGAATACCCAAGTTCACAGCTCCTAATGTATCTCTTTGACCCCCATCGAAAGCCCTTACATTAACTTGGTTCTGTCGGACTTTCCCTAAATCAAAGTTCAATTGTTTGAGAGTTGATAAAGGGAAAATATTAAGACTCGATCTATCATCGATCAATACACAATTCATGATCTTTTCCCGATACATAATAGTGACATAAAGAGCTTTGTTATGCATCACACCTTCAAAAGGTAACTCTTCGTCGCTAAAACTGATGCGGTGTCCTTGAATAACTCGACTCACCATAGTAGCCAGATTATCCCCGTCTATACCCACGGGTATGTAAGTGTCATCCAAAGCTTTCATCAAAGCATGCTTGTGCTGTTACGAGCTCATCAACAATGCCCACACTGAGATTTGGGCAGGTACTTTCTCCAGGTGTTTCACTATAGAATATTCTTTTGGCTGCATCTTCTGCCAAAACTCTTCAGCCTCCGCTTCACTGATCGGCCTCTTTTGTTGATCTTTCTTATGCCACCCTTGAGCCAACTCTTCTGGTGTAACACCTACCAGACCACGTCATCCCCTGAGTTGTTGCAGTCTCGATCACAAACTTCTTTTGATTAGGGATATCTTTAGGCACCAAAGCAATGACCTCTGGAGGTGTCAAAATCATAAAATTCGATTTCTCTCTTATGCTTAGTGAAGCCACAACCATTTCTAGATTATTAGGATAGGCTGGGACTATGGCCTTCGTGACACGCCAATCCTCTTCTACCTCAATCATATTAACCCCTCCATGATTTGGCAAAGGATTACTATTGACATTAGGGGTGGCAGTTTGGAGAATGACGACCTCACGATCAATCAAATCCTAAATCTTGTGCTTCAAATTGACACAAGTTTCCTTATCATGCCCAACACTGTTGGAGTGATACGCACATATTTTGTCATCTCTGAAGAATCTAGAGCTCATATTAGCCGGTTTGGGTGCAATAGGGTGAATAATGCCTGCATCTCTCAATCTCTCGAACAACTTGGTCCGACTTTCTACAAGAGGAGTAAAAGTCCTAACAGGCCTATTTTCAAAATTGGGTTGAGAATGGTTGTAGTTATTTTGTGGGGGTGGGGGTACATGACGATAACTCGGGCGACTTTGGTGGAAAGGTGCGGGAGTTTGGAATCTTGGACACGGCTGAGTTTGGTAATTTGGTTATGGAGCTTGGTAGTTTAGCGGGGTGTTTTGGTAATGTAGAGCTGGGTAATTGGGAGGTGGAGTTTGATAATTTTGAAAAGGGACTTGGTAATTTGGGTATGGGATTTGGTAACTGGAGGGTGGGGTTTGGTGATTCGGTTGAGTGTAGTAAACTTGATGTGAATTTTGTGGATCTCGTGGATAGGTCTTGAAAGATGTAGATTTTCCTGGCTTGCTGTTGGCGAACCTCTTCCCTTCAGGCATGTAGGAGATGGTAGATACATCCTTTCACTTCTTCTTAAACAATCCCGAAGACCCAGTTGAGGAGGCTATACGGGATACCTTTCCGGTCTTGAGCCCATCCTCGATAGTTTCTCCTACCTTGACTATCTCAGCAAATTTTGCTCCAACGAGCAACATCAATCTTTCATAGTATTCGGGCTCTTGCATGCATATAAATACTTCCACAATTTCTTTCTCTATCATGGGAGGTCGAACTCTGGCGGCCTCTTTCCTCCACCTATATGCATACTCACGATAATTTTCAGTGGATTTTTGTTTGATCTTCTCCAAAGAATATCGATCGGGAACGATCTCCACATTGTACGCAAACCTCTCGATAAAATCTTTGGCCAGAGCGTTCCAATTGGGCCATTGTTTTATTTCTTGGGCGCTGAACCATTCCAAAGCCTCTCCGCTTAAACTTCGGCTAAAGAGCCGCATTAGCAAAGCCTCATTCTTCCTAACCCTCAGATGAGCCAAAGGATTTCCGGTTCCTTCGAAAGTATCAAATTTTGGCACTTTGAACCCCTCGGGAAGGTCTAAATTTGGGTGGATACACAAATCTTCATAATTTAGTCCTGCAACATCCGGAGTGTAATGAAACTCCTTCATAGCTTTCATGATCTCCTCTTGCATGTTCCACTTGGTCGTCTTTTCCTTCGCCTTCCACTCCTTTTCCTGTTCCTCATAGTGATCAAGTTTGGAACCATTGGCATAGGGTTCATTTGGGATTGGGATTTGGAAAGCTGTCTTTTGAGGCAAGGGAGGGATGAATGGGGAATTTTGTGTATTTTGAAGAGCTTGGTAATTTTGGGGACATGTCTGCCGGTTTATATGTTGATTTTGATGATGGAAAAAGGTCTGTGGATTGTTAATATTTTGGTTTTATGGGGGAAGATGAACTTGATGACTGGTATTTTGTGGGGGATGGAAGGTTGGAGGGTTGGTACTTTGAGGGTGAGGGGGTGCTTGGTAGGAAGCAGAGGCATGATGAGGATTCGTAGTAGTGAGGTCAACAATGAAGGTGTTTTGAGTGGGGTTCAAGGATGAGTTTTGAACGTATTCCATACTTGAATTTAGAGAAGGGAAGTGGAATAAAGGCGTTTCTTCGCCTGGAGTCGGCGTGTTGGTGGTGATAGCCAAATTTGACAACTCTCGATTTGTTTGTATCTCAACTCTCATCTCAGCAATTTGTTGCACCAATTGTGCAATCAATTCATTTTGTTCAGCAATGACAGGGTCTGTCACAATAATCTCTGTCAAACCAGTATTGTCATTATTGCCAGTCATTTTTTTCTCTACTAACAGATTTTGATTGGGGAAGGAATCTTTGGAAGCCTTTGATTTCGTGAAATAAGGGTGTTCGGCCAGTTTATCAACACATATCAATTTTAAAATACCTGAATAAGAGAAGAACAACTGAAAAACAAACATGTTATTCATTGTTCATAACACGTAATGCACAATATCAAATATAATGAGACAAATAAACACATAAGACACATAAACTGTTATTGCGCATCCTAAACAAATATAGGTTGCCCTTTTATGCCAAAGGGTAGGCCTAGCGGATTTGAAAGATGTATGTGAACATTTAAACCATTCTATTACCCCGAGATACAAAAGAGGGCAAAAACAAAAATAGGATTTTTAAGAGGAATACAAAAAGCAAAAGAGGCCCACGCAGGGGTCATCTCAGAAAAGTGCATCAAAAATAAAATACGTAAAGGCAAACCCACGCAGGGGTAAACAATTGAAAATACATGGAACAAAACCCACGCAAGGGCGAAACTACTAAGGTGTTCCCAACGGTCCTTCTTCTCCTCGGCTCCTCTTCGTTTGACCCATGGCTTGACGAAGCGTATACTGAGCCATTAACCAATAACCATCATACCAATGCCCCTTTTCCTCCCAAGTTTGAGACCTTGTGCTCTCTTTCCACGTTTCCATCCAAGTATCCAAATCTCTAAGATCGCCTCTTAAGTCTTCTAATTCTTGGGTTAGGCTTTCTATAGTGTGTTGCTGGATTTCTATGGTATATGTGTCCTCTTTTTGTTTTTGGAGGAACGCCTTGTGCATTTCCCGTGCTCTCTTCTTGACTTGTTCGAATTCAATCTTTGCTTCTGACTCTTTATCTTTGATACTGCGATAAATGTTTGGAACTGAAAATGAAAGACCTTGCACGTTGTTGCTTAGCCAACTTTTGTATCCTTCCACGTATCTAGTGTTGAATCGGTTTTCAGCAAGAGTACCTTCAACCAATTTTGGGGGATTATTCCATTCCCTCAATATATTTCCCGCATTTGGGACTTTTTCATCTCTGTGGTCGAACACATAAATACTGGTATGCCCTGTTAGAGGTATGATCTGCTTTTTCCCGAATTGCCTCATAACCCTGATAGGTGCATATGGACGAATGCCTCGGATGCCCAGAAGCGGCAAAAAGGGATGCTTATGGCCTCGTATCATGATTTCCTTTGAAATGAACCTACTGAACATCCATTGTATATCATCGTCTCTTAACCCGTAGAATATTCGAGCCCATTCTGCTTTGGTTCTTCTCCTATCGAGATCCCCCCAATACAACTCATGTTTAAAACCCAAGAGATGGTCCCTATTATCCAGAATAGTGAGTTCTTGAGTTCCTTGTACCTTGAGTAAGTGAATCATTATCCACCATTGGAGGAGCATGTCACATCCTTGAAAGTAGTGATGCCCATTCCTGCACCTTCCCAAGGCGCGGTATATGTCAGCTAAGATAGTAGGTGCAAGCGGGTAATAGTTCACTACTCCTTGACTAATAAGCCCATGAAAGGCGGTGTGAGCAAACATGATAATCTTAGTGTTGATAGAGAGGCTCGGGCCCTGAGGAAATACCATAGTTCCTAACAGTGCAATGGCAAACGCTAGCGGTCGTGTCTCATCCCATTTTTATATGACTGGAAATCCTGATTAAAGGTTACGTAAAAATCTGTATGTCCAAATCGATTGTGCAGGTCCCTGAAAGCAACACTTGATCCATGAACCCAATCAGCCTGATCCCTTTTCAGCTTGAGGTATTTTATAATATCTTCAGCGGTTGGCTTATTGGGAATCAGAATGTTCTCTTCTTTTTTGACCCTTCTCTTTAATCCTGTGCCGACGGTGTCTATAGCATCTCGAATTTCCTCAATTGTTGGGGTGATTTCTACGGTCCCAAAACGAAATACCATTTTTTCATTATCCTAGTATCCGGTGAGGGCTTCGATCAATTCAGGCCAAATGGGCATTTCCAAGAGTGATGGCAATAGCCCCATGTGCCGATTAAACGTCTTTTTGTGATCTCTATTGAGATTGTTCCACCACATTTTGAGATTCAAAGGCGCTTCTATGATCATGTCGAATTTGAGAGAATTAGCCATACCTCCAAAACAAGATACTGTTAGCACCCCCGCCCCCATGGGTAACAGTTTGGTTACGCACATACATCTTTCATAATGTCACATAAGAATGATATGTCTTCAAGTTATGGACCTTTAGACATGATTTGGCGGTTTGCTAATGGACTTAATACACCTTGGGTATTAAGACATCTTAAGTTGATGCTTAAATAGGGATTTGGTTTCGCTCTACACTAGGTAGACTAGAGTGGGTGTTGAAAAGAGACTGGATACCCAAGTCGGACAAACTGCGGGCTGAATATAATAAACGGCGTTGGACGACCACGAACCAACTACCCATTTATTACTTCAAGAAGTAATGGTTATTTTCTGAAGGAACAGGTGCAGGTGACTACGTAACCGCCCTTAATCCTAATGCAAACTATTTGCCATTTGGCGGAATTAATGCATGTGATGACAATTCAATAATTATAATTTTAAACATATAAGGCGCAAATAAAGAAAGCAAATTATAATTTAAACATTTAAGGCGCAAATAAAAAATGAATTACTAATTATTACATTCCTGAATAGTTAGTCAAGTAGGTTAGTCAAATCTAATGATTAGAACCTAATTAATTCCCCAGCGGAGTCGCCATTTCTGTTATGTCGAAAAATGGACGGAAATTAAAATTAATTTCAACTTTTAGAGAAAAAATCAATTTTAATAAAAGAGGAGTCGCCACTTAATTTTTTAAAGAAATTAAGAAAACTTAATTTAAAAGACCCTATAACAGATTTAAGTCTTAAAAATTTATAGAAAAAAGTAGGAGGTTCATATTACTATTTTAAGAAGGTTTTAGCTCTTAAAATAACCGCCAACATGCGGTTATCCAACGATTTAAAAATTATTTGACTAACTTTGGGAAAATGTGTTTTAACAATAATTAAAGTATTAAACCATTTTGAGAAAAATATAAATTTTAAAATATTCAAGATAATTTATAAGAATGATTGACTTTGTAAAATGATTAAATAAAGAAGAAATAATGAAACAAAAATGGTCTCTCTTTAGGGGATTTAATCAAGTTAAATTAAACAATTAACACAGGATAAATAAATATCATCAATTAATTAAATAAAGGCAAACGAAATAATAAATAAACTACCCCAAATATATACAAACGAAAGTATTTAAAAAATAGGGTAGAAATATTTTTTGTACTCATATTCTTCGGATCAGCGCCGACTTATTAATCGGAAGACAAAAATATAGTATTTTGTCATTTTCTGCTCGGGTCGATTTCCATTATTTCCGAAGGGCCTATCTACCCCTACCCCTCCTATATTCATTTGTTACTATAATCCTAGAGTGATCTGAAGGAAGTAAGAACTAACATCCTAAAGTGTGTCTATCGACCCAACTTAATATTCAAGAGGCATTGAATTTACTAACTGGATAGGTTCTAGACTAAAAGGAAATGTAAGTTTTTTAATTAGACACATCGTTAAACAAAACAAATAGGACGAGCAGTTAGCACATAAAATCTCAAGTAAGCCTCTGATTTAATTAATTAACATGCTTGAAAATATATATAAATTGTGAGGGTCCTAATGATTATATGTGTGTGCAAATACAAAGCTAATACAATGTAGAGACATAGTTTAACTAATTAATTATATAAGAGTAATCTTAATTGTTAGACTACTTGTAATAAAATTATTGATAACTTTAATTATTAACTAAAGATCTTAGTGAACAAGATTTATATTTTATGACATATTGAAAATTTATAAAAAAAGATACTGTAGGCATGGTTCATAAATGAAATGATATGATGAAAATTTATTAAATATTATAAGCATGATTTAATGTAAATAATATGATAAATAATTATTAAAATCCTGTAGGCAAGATTTTTACTCATAAGTTTAACATGCTGAAAATTATTATATAAATACTATATACATGATTTCTATATAACATAATATGCAAAAATTAATTAACCCATAAGCATTATGTCTACACGAAACAATATATATATATATATATATATATATATATATATATATATATATATATATATTTGCATCTAAATGATATGCTAAAATTGTTATTAAACCTATAAACATAGTTTTACAAAACATAGAGATATTGATTAAGTCTTATAGACATGATTTCTAAATAATTTTAGCATGCTAAAAATATATTGAATAAATCTTATGCAACATGATTTCTTGATAATGTGACATAAAAATATTTATTATCTTCTGAGTATTTATATACGAACTGATATTTAACAATATGTGAAAACATGTTGGCATTATTTCTATAATCATAATATGCTCATAACATAATTGAGTTAGATAGGCATAATTTCTATATAATTTTAATTAAATTATATTTGTATGATTTCTAATTAAAGATATATTCTAATATAAACTAATCATTAAAATTTTATTTTTTATAAAGATGAGAACATGACTTTACTTCAAACTAGACAAGGATAAACACATAAAGTTAGGCTACGCATGATAATGGGCTATTTAGATTAATTTTACTAGTTTCAAGCCGATTTTAATTAAGTAAATATGTATCCATAGGAATAAACTTAAAATCATATTTTTTAAAATAATCTAAAACTCTTATAGCGCATACACACAAATTAAGATGAAAAATAAAAATACGGGTAGCACGTAATTCCCCCCCCCCCTCCCTTAAGCAATCCCCAAATAATTTTATTATATAACGTTTACAAACTTATTACAACTAAAAAAAAGTAAATAAAAAATAAACAGAGACATAAAAGTAGTAGCTTCTTTGACCCAAACAAACTCTTCGTGTCTCAAAATTTGAAGTTCAAATCCTGCTAAACTATGAGGAAGATACAAAGCAGTATACGAATAATATAGGGATACATCACGATTATAAATATATTTCAACTGAACAAACAAACAAAATAAAATAATAAACCAACATATAAGAAAAGTCGAAACTAACCTGGATACTTTAGTTAGAAGAATAAGCAAATAGAAATCTGAAACTCAATGCTAAACACTAGAACTAGAATATTAAAGTATGCAAGCAACTCTCTTTTGTTTTCGTTTTTGTTTGAGATATTAAACTATAAAGTAAAAATATTTTTTTTTCTTCTCCTTTTTCTTTCTTAACTCTCTCTGTCTCTTTTTTTTTTCTTGTGTGTGTATCTATGTCTTTATATAGATAGGTAAAAGATAATCTCAATCAACAAAGACAACTTGTCAAGTCTCTTTAATTCAATTTTTTTTAAAAAGGTAAAAAAAACAAACAACTTTTCAAGATTTGCTCCTAAAAATACTCAAAAGATGCTTTACTTTAATGTAGTGGAATAATAATTGTATTTAAAGTAGTGGGGTAATAACTTTATTTAAAGTAGTGGGGTAATAATTTTATTTAAAGTAATGGGGTAATAATTTTATTTAAAGTAGTGGGGTAATAACTTTATTTCAAATTTAATAAAGGGAGGTAAGATTAATTGTGATAAATGTCAAAATACTTACTACATGCTAGCAAATTTTATAAAAACTTACTATAATTATTTCCTAACAGTCAAATATTTCAATCAATAAATTATGCCTGATTAGTAAAATATTAAACATTTTCCAAACCTAAATCAAGAAAATAAAAATATCGGTTATCAATTAGCTAATCAAATAAATACCCAAATTAAAAGATATGCATTTAGACAATGACAAATAATAATAATCTACCGTAAAAACCTTAATTAAATACAAAAAATATAAACATGAACATAATTAAAATGTAAGAACATGAACATGAAAATGAACATGAATATGAACATGAACATGGACATGAACATGAACATGAACATGAACATGAACATGAACATGAACATGAACATAAACATAAACATGAACATGAACATAAACAAAAAAACATAAATATGTTTTGCAATCTTAATCAATTAAGAATGAACAAAAATCTTTGAATCTTGAGTTTATCAAATCATTTGGAGCAAAACTAAGAACTAAAGTGATGTAGTAACATTTGAACAATGTGAATCTTATAAGCAAGAAAATAAAAATAATGGTTAGAGTAATCAATCAGCCAACATTTGTTATGAAAACAAAATCAATAAACGGAGTCTAACATGAGAAAGATCTAAATTTTCCAAGTAAGAAAACTTATCAAGAACACCAAACATAAGATGTAATCAACCCAACATATACACAATAATCATAAAAAAAAGTATGAACTTTTAGATCTAAAAGAACACAACATATATAGTAAAATAAGAGTTAAACGAAACCATACCAAGACAGATTTGTAAAGATCAGTCTTTGACCTCTCGTCTTGTTAGTCTACCGGCGGCTTGGCGCCTTTTTTCGGCGTGGTTCATCGGAGCTCTCACCGGAGATGAATGGAAGAGAGGTATTCGGTGGTGCGTGAGAGGAGAGAGATTGAGAGATGAGGGAAGAGAATGGTGAGGATGACAACTTGTCTTGTCTTCTCTTTGGAGAAGATGAAGAGAGTGTAGAGAGAGAGATAGGGTGAGAGAGTTAGAGAGAGAGTGAGCTCTTTTGATGATGGAAAAGGAAAAATGAAATTAGTTTTAGGGTTTTGGGTCTTTTTGGGATTAAAATAGGAAATAAATGGCCTTTTGATCTGGACCGTTGATCGATTTTGATGAGTGATTGAGATTGGATCTTGATATTTGATGGAGATGAAATGGGTGGATGTGATTAAATCTTTTGAAATAAGATTTTAAAATAACCACATTTGGTTCATAATAGGCTATAATTGAGATGAATTTGAATCTTATTTGGCTAGAATTTTGACAAATTGGGTAAAGAAGACTACACTTAAAATAAAATGGAGAAAATTAAATAGATTACTTATGTAAATAATAACTATAATATATATATGTTGAATAAATAAAATCCTAAATTTTATCAAGTAGTAATATTTTGTACATAAAATGACAACTTATATATATATATATATATATATATATTATGTAAATATATGTGTATAAATATAATGTATGTATGTGTAGAGTATGTACTAAAATGGATCTATAATTAATATAGTTAACTAAAATATATAATGAACTTAATTAAGCAATAACTTTATATGCGCATGTGTATAAAGTGTATTAAAATAGATATGTAATATGTACATATTAATATAAATAAGAAAATTATAAAATAGACTTAGTTAATATATTTTTTATTTTTATTTTTTATATAAAGAAAATACACACACATACATAATATATACTAAATAGATACGTAAGAATATTTGAACGTATTAAGCTTATTATTATTATAAATAAATAAATAAAAATAAAAAATAACAAAGATAATAGTAATAATATTAATAAATAGAAATAATATTATAAATTATGAATCTCAAAATATACAATTTATTGGGTAAAACTAAATATAAATATATTTATTTAATAAAGAAATAATTTTAAAAAATGCCTATTTATTAAGATAGCAATCCGAAAAATAGTTATGGGTTGGTCAAAATTGGGTGTCAACACTGTCTTTCGCAACACTTTAGTCATTATTTCTTACATACTTGAGTTGCTCACTCCAACTCCACCTCTATCTCTATTTTTAGGATGCACATAAAAACCGCTCCGGTCATTTTTATAGTGGTTCTTGTTATGCCAGTTACCTTGATCGCGGTGATATGCCCTATCATAATATCCATCCCTTTGAAAGTTCGGACCTTATTTCCAGAGTTGTAAGTCCGAAAACCCCCTTGGTTGTTCATATACTTTGCTTCTTCATCACCGGTTAGGTCATCATAAAGACCTGCAACATCCACAATGTTTACCTTTTCCAACCCTCCAACCAACAGTCGTTTGGTCAATAAGTCCATCTGAATCCTCATGTGAGCCATGTCTTGATCACGTTCCTTTTCTCTCCTTTTTTTCTCTGCTAACATCTCCAATGGAAAGCCAAAACCTTTCATATCAGTATTTTTAGTGTACCAGGCTCTGTTATTCTTTCTGAGATGATCCAAAATTATTGTGGCTTTCTAAAATGTCTTGTCCATGAATGAACCACCATAAGCTGCATCTATGTCTGGCTTGGTCACAAAGTTGCAAGACCTGTAGAATACCTCCTTCAAGTGCTCATCATTTAGATTGTGATTTGGACACTGCTTTAACTTCTGCCTGAATCTCTCCTAGTCTCCTGTACTATTGTGAGATCTCATCCTTGATTTGCAGGTTCTTGGATGGTGGAAAAAACCTCTCCAGAAATGCTTCCCTCATCTTCCTCTAGTTTGTGATAGAGTCTTGTGGAAGCTCATTCAACCACTTCAATGCCTGGAAAAAACCTCTCCAGAAATGCTTCCCTCAGCTTCCTCTAGTTTGTGATAGAGTCTTGTGGAAGCTCATTCAACCACTTCAATGCCTCCCCAGACAGAGACAATGGAAACAGACGCAGTCGTATGGGTGATTGGCTAATCCCAGAAATTTCAAGTTAATTTTCATGGACCCATGCATTATGCTAATATCAAGTATGAATTTAAGAGTTTATGAACATGATTGATAAAGGATTTCTATGAATGATTTATGAATGCACACCAAGGCTTATGAGTTACTCATGAAAGTAATGATTGATGATGAATCATGATTTCAAGGATGCTTCTAGATGAAGTATCAATATGAATTTTATGAAAATATTATCATGAATTGATGCTTTAGATAAGTATCTTTATGAATATGTTATGTTATCTTGATATGTTGAAAGAGCTATTCTTATGATCTTCAAGTATTTATGATGAACTTGGTATTACTAGATTCTTACCATCTTCAAAGCTTATGATATATGTTATGAATGATATTCCATTGAGAGTTGACCTAGCACCAAGTAGATCTTATGTTAGATGCTCATCGTTAGAGCATGAGACCATTATTAGAAATTCCATTGTCCCATAACTACGTGCCAGTGTAGGAAGAAGGATCACCCGTTAGTTGAGGCTTGATTCCTTAGAAAGAGTCACCCCGATAGTTGAGGCTTGATTTCTTAGTAGCTTAGTAGATCCACCTAAGCATCATAGAGTCTACCTTGACAAGAAGTCTCTCTATTCTCGATGTGATCGAGAAATACATCAAAATTCTATATTATAGCTCACATGATCTTAAATATCGGTTAACAATATCTCACAAAGACTTATGGCTCTCAAAGTGACTTCTAATTTCCCGCATATGTACATACTATTGTACATGTTCTGTTGATGATTTTGATGCATTGACCACATGATTATGATATTATTCAAATATTTTGAAGTTTTATTCATGTTTTTAAGCTATTGTCCATGCATCCCATGTTCATATTATTTATATCCTATTATCATTGTTCATGCATGCTTCTCACATACTTAGTGCACTCTATGTACTAACACATACTTTTTACCTATATTGTATCATAATATAGGGTCCGACGATCATCACGCACCTTCCACTCGTGGCTAGAGATTTAGTACTACTTTTTCATTGGGTGAGTCCTCATGCTTCGAGGACAAGACACTTATCTTTTCAATTCATATCACTACAAAAAATTCGATTATCAGGGACAAATGATTTCGTCACTAAAGATCTTGTGTGACGTACAAAAAAAATTGTCAATCAGTCGTCTCTAAATGTGGATCGCTAAAGATATACAAAGAAGATTTAGTGTGTCGTCGCTAAAAAAATATTATTAACTAAAAAAACTAAAATCATCCCCAAATGTTTCAATATTCGTGATGAATATATTTGTCATAAAAAGTGTAATTTTTTTTATAGTTAATTATATGATTTTATCACTGAAAACGTTATTATCACCGACAGAATTACATTGTCACTAATTATTTAGTTCAATCAGTGACGATACTAATTGTCTCTAAAATTATATGTATTTGTTTTCTAAAAAATTGGAAAAGAATATGTAACATCCCCTAAAAACATTGTATACGATGTTTCACTTCTCGCCAA
The DNA here is from genome assembly GCF_947179165.1 of Solanum dulcamara. NCBI lineage: Eukaryota > Viridiplantae > Streptophyta > Magnoliopsida > Solanales > Solanaceae > Solanum > Solanum dulcamara. The sequence continues at coordinate 30,563,043 of NC_077240.1, read as the reverse complement.
AAAATAATATAACCTCTGTATTTTGGGCATAACTTTTTATAGACTTGTCCAAATTGGGTGATTCAAATTTCTGAGTAATCAAAAGATCATTACCTACAACTCTTGTGAAGATCATATTTTAAGTTTCAGAGGTTAAGTAGGTCAAATAAATTAATTGTTGTAAGATAGAATGCTGTAACGGAAAGGAGTATTTATAGAAAAAAAATCATATCTTACTGTAGGATTATCCAAATTGGTTGATTCTTAAACGACATAAAACTAGACTTCTATATCTACAATTCTCATGAGACACCAAATCCTAATAAGGAATTTATCCTGTTCAAACGCAGCTCCGAAAAGGAGTATTCTGTCAAAGATAACTCATTTCACCTACCATGGAAAGATCTAGATACATTTGACATCACTCATGACATAAATTGTCCTCCATTTAACATCATCCATGACATCAATATATTCCATTAAATTTTCATATTTTTCTTTATAATTATTTAATTTATTGTTAGGTCTCTCTTTCCCACCTATAAATACCCACCTTATTTCCTCATTTTATTCATCAAGCTTTCTCAAGCAAGTCTTCTCTCTATACACTTCTTTACACATTTTCAAATATAGTTTTAGTTCTTAGTAGTGAAGAAATACTAATCATTTGATTCATATACTCCGGGTAGTACACAAAACGTTCCGACGGAGAGAAAAGTTAGAACTCAAGAGTGTTCATTAAGTCTTTCGGTACCGACTAAAGTTTCAGATTCCAGGTATGTAAGGCTTCAATGAGAGTATTTCTTCCACTGTCATGTCTAAATTATTTTAATCATATGATAAATTATATTTATTTTCTTTAAGCTCTACTCTAAGTTATGTGGGTATTTATCCATGGGTTCTTCCACCCATGTAGTCCAAAAACTCTTTCAATTAAGTCTCTTGATTTCAAGTAATATTTTCTTATGGTAATTCTTATTTTTACTTAATAGTATGAATCATGGTTAAACTAATGATTATTGGTCTATTTTGATGCAACATAATTTCATATGTATGAATTGATGGTTTGCAAGTAATTCCTCTATTTATCTATTTAAAGGTTCTTGAAATTCATGGTGGGTTGTTTAAAGCATGATTTTTAATTAATGGATTTTAAAGTATTTATGTATATTTATTTACATACATATTTGCAAGTTGAAGTGATTTGAACCCACCTACTTTTACTATGTTTTAAATAAAGTTTGACTTGAAAGCTTTGACTACAAATAAATGTTTATGAAAGCAATATCTATGATAAAAAAGGGAGTCTTATGAAATGAAAGAATGATCAAAATGATATGAATGATGGTTTCTTTATGCAATAAGGACAATTCTTGCATATTTGAATTATCAAATATTTTAATGAGCTATTCTACCGAATATAATTTTTGAATTCTCAAGTTATATGATATGAATATTTTGAAGTATTAAACTATTCCGTGGGATTGACTTAGCACCGAATGAGGCATTGAGGTGGGATTCGGTAAGGGAATCCTAGTAGCAACCCCTTATCTCATTAACTATGTGCCAACATAGGAGCTCTTGTAGGCTTAGGCTAATGGATCCATAAATAGCCCTTAAAGTTAAAGTTAAAGAAATGAATGAAGTTGACGGAGTTCTACCCGGCAAGTAGTCTCCTCGGCCAACGTAGGGGGTTATGTTGGATTCCATGTAATAGCTCGCATGGTCTTAAATGTCGGTTATGGTTATTTTCCCACAAAATGAATGTTTTAAAGGATATCCATATGATTTATTATGCATACATTAAATTATGCTCCATATTACATAAATGTTTTAATGTTTTCTCAATGTTCATGCATCCTTACATACTTAGTACATTCAAAGTACTAACGCATACTGTTTTGTCTACATGATATCAGCATGTAGGGACTAGTGCTCCCCCTCGTTTTCCTCCACGTGGCTAGTTGATATTCCATTGAAGACTACTTTTGGTGAGTTCCCATGTTCCGGGAACAATACTCCTTTATCTTTCTAGCTTATAATATGTTGAAATATTTTACTATGGCATTTCTTCTATTATGATTGAGGGTGAGCTAGAGACTTGTCTTAGCCCCGTTAAATCTAATAGTTAGAGGTATTGTTGGACATATGTAAGTTAAAGATTTACTATTATGATTTCCGCTTGTTTATTTATCATCATTACCTACGAAAGGCTAAAAGAATGCTAAGAGGCTTGATTGAGGTACTTTTGGGTTCCTTATTCGCCATGTCACGTCTAGGCCCTAGGCTTGGGTGGTGACAACTTTGGTATCAGAGCCCGAGGTTTTGAATGATCCTTGGAAGTCCAACATACCGCGTCGAATAGGGTCTTGTTCATGGTTGTGAAGCGCGCCACAATTATGAATAGGAGACTATGAGGCATTTAGGAAAATTTTGCACTTTTTTCAAATTCATGTCGTGCCTTAGAGTGTCCTAAGCTTTCCTTTAACTAACGACCCATTTTGTGTTCTCTAGATAATGACTCGTGGAAGACCTCCTCGAAGAGCAAGGGTTGACGATGAGGACCAAACTCCTCCGATTCCTAATGCCCAACATCATGAGGACGGGGTAACCCATGCCGAGTTTCACAGTGTTATTACTTTGTTAGCTCAAGTCGTAGCTAACCAAGGGAATCTAGGTGTTCCTCCTCCCCAAATGCAAAATCCAGCCTCTAGGATTCGGGATTTCCAAAGGATGAATCCACCCGAGTTCGATGGTTCTAAACTAGATGAGGACCCTATGGAATTCATTAATGAGGTGTATCGGATTGTGGCTATCATGGGTGTGCCACCAAATGAGAAGGCCGAGCTAGTAGCCTATCAACTCAAAGGTGTGGCTCGAGTGTGGTATGAACAATGGGTTGTTGAGAGGGATGAAGAAATAGGGTCGATAGGATGGGAAGAGTTCAAAGGTGCCTTCCTAGACCGCTTCTTCCCATTGGAGCTAAGGGAGGCCAAAATCCAAGAGTTCATCAACCTCCGTCAAGGAAGTATGAGCGTGAGGGAGTATGCTCTCAAATTCACTAAGTTGTCAAAGTATGCTCCCTTTATGGTCTCCGACCCAAGAGCTAGGATGAGTAAGTTTATTTCCGGTGTCTCAAGCTTGGTGTCCAAAGAGTGTAAAATGGCCATGTTAGTCAAAGAGATGGACATATCTCGGTTAATGACATACGTAGAACAAATTGAAGAAGAGAAGCTTAGAGAGAGATCAAGGGGGTTCAAAAAGGCTAGAGTGGATGGTGGAGGATTTAACCCTCAAAAGTCCGATTATGGTAACAATGGCAAAGGCCAAGGTGGGCAACGATTTGTAGGACAAGGTTCCACCAATACTCTTCCTCCAAAGTTCAACAAGGACAAGAGTGGTAAACCAATGAATCCAAGAGAGAATGTTGCTACTCAAACTTTCCCCGCTTGCAAGAAGTGTGGAAGGACTCACAAAGGGGAATGCTTAGCCAGCTCCAATGCATGCTTTAAGTGTGGCAAGCTGGGACACCATGCTAAGGACTGTAGAGATGGTGGTGGTAAGACTCAAGGACAAATTTCTCATGGTCAACAAGTCCAAGGAGGTGTCCAACGCACCAACCGCTTTTACGCCTTGCATGGGAGACAAGAGGTTGAGGATGCACCTAATGTCATTACCGGTATGTTAAAGGTCTTTTCTTTTAATGTGTATGCACTATTAGATCCGAGTGCAAATTTATCTTTTGTTACTCCATTCCTTGCTTATAGATTTGATGTTTTACCTGAAATGTTATTAGAGCCTTATTTGGTGTCTACCCCTGTTGGTGAGTTAGTTATTGCTAGAAAGGTATATAGGGGTTGCCTTGTATCTATCTTGCATAAAGTTATTTCTTGTGATCTCATTGAGCTTGACATGATAGATTTCGATGTCATTCTTGGGTTGGATTGGTTACATGCATCTTATGCTTCTATAGATTGTAGGAATCGTCGAGTCAAGTTCCAATTTCCAAATGAGCCTGTTATTGAATGGCAGGGTCATGATTCGGTGGTGAAGGGTCAGTTTATTTCTTATCTTAAGGCCCGCAAAATAATTTCTAAGGGATGTATTTACCACATTGTGAGGGTTAGGGATGTCAACTCCAAAAGTCCTTCTCTTGAGTCAGTTTTTATAGTCAATGAATTCCCCGATGTCTTTCTCGATGACCTTCCTGGTGTCCCTCCCGAAAGGGAAGTTGATTTTGGTATCGATCTCCTCCCTAATACCCAACCTATCTCTATTTATCCTTACCGTATGGCCCCGGCAGAATTGAAAGAGTTGAAGGAACAGTTAAAGGACTTGTTAGAGAAGGGTTCATAAGACCAAGTATTTCACCATGGGGTGCTCCTGTGTTATTTATGAGAAAGAAAGATGGATCGCTTCGAATGTGCATAGACTACCGTCAATTAAATAAGATGACCATTAAGAACAAGTACCCACTCCCTAGAATAGATGACTTGTTTGATCAATTGCAAGGGGCAAGTCACTTCTCTAAGATCGACCTTTGGTCTGGCTATCACCAACTATGGGTGAGAGAGTATGACATTCCCAAAATAGCCTTTCGAACAAGGTATGGTCACTATGAGTTTGTGGTGATGAGTTTTGGGTTAACGAATGCACCGGCGGTGTATATGGACTTGATGAATAGAGTGTTCAAACCTTACCTTGATACCTTTGTGGTGGTCTTCATTGATGATATTTTAATTTACTCTCGGGGTGAGGAAGAACATAAAAATCACTTGAGAGTTGTGCTTCAAACATTGAGGGATAGGCAATTATTTGCAAAATTTAGTAAGTGTGAATTTTGGTTAAAGGAGGTAGCATTTCTTGGTCACGTAGTGTCCGGTGATGGGATCAAGGTTGATCCTAAGAAAATAGAGACAGTCAAAAATTGGCCTAGACCATTATCTCCTTCAGACATTAGGAGCTTCTTAGGTCTAGCCGGGTACTATAGAAGGTTCGTCAAAGGCTTTTCTTCCATCTCATCTCCTATGACAAAATTGACCCAAACTAAATCTAAACTCATATGGACAGATGAGTGTGAGAAGAGTTTCCAGACCTTAAAAGATCAACTTACCTCTGCTCCTATTTTGACTCTCCCAGAAGGATTAGAAGGGTTTGTAGTTTATTGTGATGCTTCAAAGATTGGTTTAGGTTGTGTCTTAATGCAAAACGGCAAGGTCATAGCCTATGCTTCTAGGCAATTAAAGGTGCATGAGTGTAACTACCCTACCCATGACCTTGAATTAGCAGCCGTTGTTTTTACTCTAAAGATTTGGAGGCATTACCTCTATGGGGTGCATGTGGATGTGTATACTGATCATAAGAGTCTTCAATATGTGTTCACCCAAAAGGACCTTAATCTAAGGAAAAGAAGGTGGCTAGAACTCCTTAAGGACTATGACATGAGTGTGCACTATCATCCGGATAAAGCTAATGTGGTTGCTGATGCACTTAGTAGAGTGTCTATGGGGAGTGTGGCCCATGTGGATGAAAGGAAGAGGGAGTTGGTGAAAGATGTTCACCGATTGGCTAGATTAGGGGTGAAGTTGTGTGGTACTATTGATGGGGGTATGGTTGTTCAAAATAGGTCTGAATCCTCTTTGGTGGTGGATGTTAAATCCAAGCAAGATCTTGACCCAAAGTTTATCGAGTTAAAGAAGTTGGTAAAGAAAAAGAAGATAGAGGTCTTTTCCCAAGGGGGAGATGGGGTACTATACTATCAAGGTCGGATATGTGTTCCAAATGTTGATGGCCTAAGGAGTTTGATCATGATGGAGGCTCATAATTCTACATACTCTATTCATCCTGGTTCAACGAAAATGTATCGAGACTTAAATGAGTTGTATTGGTGGGGTGGCATGAAGAAGGACATAGCAAGGTTTGTGTCCGAATGTACGAATTGCCAACAAGTGAAGACCGAACATCAAAGACCAGGTGGACTAGCCCAAGACATTGAAATCCCTACTTGGAAGTGGGAAGATGTGAATATGGATTTTGTAGTGGGTTTGCCTCATACCCGGAAGCTTCATGACTCGATTTGGGTAATTATTGATAGAATGACTAAGTCAGCTCACTTCCTACCGGTTAAAACTTCCTATAGTGCCGAAGACTATGCCAAGTTGTATATTCGGGAGTTGGTGAGGTTGCATGGTGTGCCATTATCCATTATTTCGGATCGTGGTACCCAATTCACTTCTCACTTCTGGAAATCATTTCAAAAAAGCCTCGGTACTAAGGTAAAGTTGAGCACAGCATTCCATTCTCAAACGGATGGGCAAGCCGAAAGGATGATTCAAACACTAGAGGATATGTTAAGGGCTTGTGTGTTGGAGTTTAAATGAAATTGGGATGATCATCTACCGCTCATCGAGTTTGCCTATAATAATAGTTACCACTCAAGTATTGAGATGACGCCATTTGAGGCTTTGTATGGGAGACGATGTAGATCACCGGTTGGTTGGTTCGAAGTAGGTGAGATGACCTTGTTGGGACCCAATTTGGTACTTGATGCTCTAGAGAAGGTGAAGATCATTAGAGAAAGGTTGAAGACGGCTCAAAGTCGTCAAAAATCCTATTCTGGCACTAGAAGACGGGATCTTGAGTTTAATGTGGATGATTGGGTGTATCTGAAGGTTTCACCCATGAAAGGTGTGGTTCGATTTGGTAAGAAAGGGAAATTGAGCCCTAGGTATGTAGGGCCTTATAGAATCGTGAGACGTGTTGGTAAGGTTGCATATGAGTTGGAATTACCATTGGAAATGGCCATGGTTCATCCGGTGTTTCACGTGTCTATGTTGAAAAAAAGTGTGGGTGATCCTAGTTCCATTGTACCTATGGGAGTAGTGAATATTGAAGAAAACTTGACCTATGAAGAAGTTCCTGTGGAAATTTTGGACCGGCAGGTTAAGAGATTGAGGAACAAAGAAGTTGCATCTGTTAAAGTCCTTTGGAGGAATCAACAAATAGAAAGTGCAACATGGGAAGCGTAGGCGGATATGATTAAGAGATACCCTCATCTTTTCCCCTCTACCAAAACCTAAGGTATTAAGTTGTCCTTGCTCAATTACTTATCCTTGTATCTCAACTTTTCTTGTCATATGCTTGAAAAATTATAAAATATGTTTTAAATGATGTTTTAAATTACACTATTGCATTAATGATGGGTTGTTGGTTTACACTCTACTCTACTCAAGTTAAGTTTTTCCTCATTCGAGGATGAATTTTCCCAAGGGGGAGATAATGTAACATCCCCTAAAAACATTGTATACGATGTTTCAATTCTCGCCTAAAAATAATACAGCCTCTGTATTTTGAGCATAACGTTTTATAGGCTTGTCCAAATTGGGTGATTCAAATTTCTGAGTAACCACAAGATCATTACCTACAACTCTTGTGAAGATCATATTTTATGTTTCGGAGGTTAAGTAGGTCAAATAAATTAATTGTTGTAAGATAGAATGCTGTAACGGAAAGGAGTGTTTATAGAAGAAAAATCATATCTTACTGTAGGATTATCCAAATTGGTTGATTCTTGAACGACATAAAACTAGACTTCTATATCTACAATTCTCATGAGACACCAAATCCTAATAAGGAATTTATCCTGTTCAAACGCAGCTCCGAAAAGGAGTATTCTATCAAAGATAACTCATTTCACCTACCATGGAAAGATCTAGATACATTTGACATCACTCATGACATAAATTGTCCTCCATTTAACATCATCCATGACATCAATATATTCCATTAAATTTTCATATTTTTCTTTATAATTATTTAATTTATTGTTAGGTCTCTCTTTCCCACCTATAAATACCCACCTTATTTCCTCATTTTATTCATCAAGCTTTCTCAAGCAAGTCTTCTCTCTATACACTTCTTTACACATTTTCAAATATAGTTTTAGTTCTTAGTAGTGAAGAAATACTAATCCTTTGATTCATATACTCCGGGTAGTACACAAAACATTCCGACGGAGAGAAAAGTTAGAACTCAAGAGTGTTCATTAAGTCTTTCGGTACCGACTAAAGTTTCAGATTCCATGTATGTAAGGCTTCAATGAGAGTATTTCTTCCACTCTCATGTCTAAATTATTTTGATTATATGATAAATTATATTTATTTTCTTTAAGCTCTACTCTAAGTTATGTGGGTATTTATCCATGGGTTCTTCCACCCATGTAGTCCAAAAACTCTTTCAATTAAGTCTCTTGATTTCAAGTAATATTTTCTTATGGTAATTCTTATTTTTACTTAATAGTATGAATCATGGTTAAACTAATGATTATTGGTCTATTTTGATGCAACGTAATTTCATATGTATGAATTGATGGTTTGCAAGTAATTCCTCTATTTATCTATTTAAAGGTTCTTGAAATTCATGGTGGGTTGTTTAAAGCATGATTTTTAATTAATGGATTTTAAAGTATTTATGTATATTTATTTACATACATATTTGCAAGTTGAAGTGATTTGAACCCACCTACTTTTACTATGTTTTAAATAAAGTTTGACTTGAAAGCTTTGACTACAAATAAATGTTTATGAAAGCAATATCTATGATAAAAAAGGGAGTCTTATGAAATGAAAGAATGATGAAATGATATGAATGATGGTTTCTTTATGCAATAAGGACAATTCTTGCATATTTGAATTATCAAATGTTTTAATGAGCTATTCTATCGAATATGATTTTTGAATATTCAAGTTATATGATATGAATATTTTGAAGTATTAAACTATTCTGTGGGATTGACTTAGCACCGAATGAGGCATTGAGGTGGGATTCGATAAGAGAATCCTAGTAGCAACCCCTTATCTCATTAATTATGTGCCAACATAGGAGCCCTTGTAGGCTTAGGCTAATGGATCCATAAATAGCCCTTAAAGTTAAAGTTAAAGAAATGAATGAAGTAGGTGGAGTTCTACCCGGCAAGTAGTCTCCCCGGCCAACGTAGGGGGTTATGTTGGATTCCATGTAATAGCTCGCATGGTCTTAAATGTCGGTTATGGTTATTTTCCCACAAAATGAATGTTTTAAAGGATATCCATATGATTTATTATGCATACATTAAATTATGCTCCATATTACATAAATGTTTTAATGTTTTCTCAATGTTCATGCATCCTTACATACTTAGTACATTCAAAGTACTAACACATACTGTTTTGCCTACATGATATCACCATGTAGGGACCAGTGCTCCTCCTCGTTCTACTCCACGTGGCTAGTTGATATTCCATTGAAGACTACTTTTGGTGAGTTCCCATGTTCCGAGAACAATACTCCTTTATCTTTCTAGCTTATAATATGTTGAGATATTTTACTATGGCATTTCTTCTATTATGATTGAGGGTGAGCTAGAGACTTGTCTTAGCCCCGTTAAATCTAATAGTTAGAGGTATTGTTGGACATATGTAAGTTGAAGATTTACTATTATGATTTCCGCTTGTTTATTTATCATCATTACCAACGAAAGGCTAAAAGAATGTTAAGAGGCTTGATTGAGGTACTTTCGGGTTCCTCATTCGCCATGTCACGTCTAAGCCCTAGGCTTGGGTCGTGACAGAATACACCCTCTATATTTTTCCTTTTTTAACGTTTATGTTCTTTACTTTAGAATTTTAGATTAGTAGACCTTTTGTTTCCTATTATTTATTTTAATAAAATAACAAAACAGCCCTCATGGCCTTTCGTTAAAAAAGAAAAAGAATACTCCCTCTATTTTAATTTCTTCATCTGATTTTAGTTCTCATTTTAATTGGATATAAAATTTAAGAAACAAATTATCTGATTTTGACTTAACACAAAATTTTAAAATACACAAAAAGAAATTATACAATATTTTACTTGATATGAAATTTAAGAAAGTAAACAAGACTTTTGAATCTTGTAATCTTAAACTACAGAAATGTAGAATGTATCAAATTTTTTTGATCTTTTAATATTAAATATATCATGTGAAAAATTTGAATTAAAGAGTTACAAAAAAAGAGATATTTTTTTAAACAAACTAAAAAAAAGTAAGAAACATAAATTAAAACGAATGGAATAATAAATATTAAAAAAGATTGGGTAGAAAATTAAGTATTTAATTGTTTAGTTTTTTAAAACTTATAACTACAAATATGATCCAATAAACTTTAACTGAATCAATCTTTATATAAGCATCTAATTACATTAATTAAATCAATTAAGATATCATTCTAACAATAGAGATGTGAGTCAAATAACATTTCTTGAAGCACTTGTTTAAAATGAAGCTCGAGCAAGTCTTAATAATGAGGTTTTCTTTAAAATTAATTTTATGTAGTCAATTAAATTTAATTAGATATAATTCATCTATAAATTAAAACTATATTTAAAACTTACAAGTAATACCCATAAAATTGAATCAAATAGAACAATCAACACTAAAACACATTAAATTTGTAAAAATATTTTCTCGATCGAATAAGTTCGAATTAAATAATAATTCTCAAAATACTTGAAGATGAACCTGAGTGAAATTTGGTGTAATTGTGTACTTTAAATTTGATATAATTTTTCTTAATCAATGGTTATTAAATATAACCACTATTTATTCAAACTATATACAAAATTTACAAGTATGTCTATAAAACTGAATCGAATCGAACAATCAATATCTATAATTAATTATACTAAAATATATATGTATTATTTTGATCGAATAGGTTTGAATCGAATGAGAATTAATCTCAAAGTACTTGATCAAGATGAAGCTTGCATCTAGATTAGTAAAGTTAATTTTATTTAATTTGATATAAATAATTAGTCAAAGTTAATTATATATAACCTCTTATTTATTTAAATTATATTTGAAATTTACAATTGATACTTGTAAAATTAATTCAAATAGAAATATGAACACCTCTAATTATACTAACTCAATAAAGATATTGTTTGACAAAAGAACTTCGAATCATGGAGCATACAAGTATTATTTGATCTCATGTGGTGTAGTTTATGATTTTTATTGTCTCTTTGATTTCTTTTTGCACTTATTTTATCAATTTATCTTCAATTTAAATATTATTTTGATGAGTTGATTTTATGATACCATGTAAAAACTTATTTATGCAAGCAATAATATCTATCAAAGTGTAGAAATCTCTCAAAAAGCACATATGCATTTATATTTCTATAAATATTCATCTAACTATATATACAATTTTGTTACAACTAATTTACTATGGTTAGATAAGTACTATTATTATAATAACTTTAATTGTACAAAAAAAATTATTTAGTATTGATAAAAAATTATTATTGATCAATAAATTTTAATTAGTGATAAAAAAATAATTAGCTATGAATTTTTGCACAACAATAAATCTATGGCTGTTTTATTTTGTCCTGACAAATAATTATAATTATTAAGCAAATTACAATTACAATATAGCCAAAATTAGTAATTAGTTATGAAATTTACTATAGCAATAAATCTATAGTTGTCTCATTAAATATTGCCATAATTTTTTATAATTTGAAGAAAAAATTTATTTAACTACAACACTTTGTTTCAAAAAATTTATCGTAAATTTTTTCATAGCAATTATGGCTATATCATTTAGCTGTTGCTACAAAAATTTTTTATAACTTGGAGCAAAAAATATTTATTTAGCCATAATATTACAATCATTACACAAATATATATAATTACCTCCTAATTAATATCAACATTATTTCATACACCGAATATGAACTATTGGTTTTTTTTGTCTACTCCACAAATTCTAACATTATTTTTATAAAACTATACAAAATTGTTACATGATATGTCACTAATAACTTAAAAGTCGTCACTAATGATACTTAATATATGGCGCCACATTATTTTTTGGTGGGAAGCTTTGTTGGATAAAATTTTGCTACGAAATTATTTGTTTCGTCACTAAAATTATATAGCTCATGCATTTAAACATGAAATGTATTTTTTTGTCACAAAAGATGAATAATTAGTGGCGAATTTTGTGTCATACCTAATAATTTCGTAGCTAAATATCATATTTGTTGTAGTATATATTGGGTGAGCTATGAGCTTGTCTTATGCCCCCATCTAAACTAGAAGAGGCATGTTTACATGTTCATGAGTTTGAAGTTCCGTTTATTCGGACGGATTGTTTTGAGTTTTCTTTCTACTCGAGATTTTAGCTTGAGACTTATCTTTCGCTTTATGATTTTATTGATTTGTTTTACTTACCTTATGTATGCGATGTATGCTAAGAGGTTTGGTTGGAGTCCTTCGAGATTCTAATCGTGATGCTTCTAAAAATACCATATTTGAGGTCATTTTCATTGGATTGACAATAGTAAAATCCCAAGAACTTTTTCTAACCTTATATTTTGTTTTTGTTGATCAAAGATTTTCTTGATCTATGCTCATATATGTGCAAGATCGTCAAATACTACAATGTTTTGAATGCGTAGTCAAAAAAGAAAATAAAACGCGTAATCAAAAAGGGAACAAAACGTGTTTAGAACGCGTAGTCAAAAAGGGAGGTGCAATACACGAATTTTACGCGTTGTTTTCTATAAATAGAGGGCCTCTTGCCCTCATTTAGATTATCCCACAAAATACAATCCAAAAGAGTAAGAATACAAAGAGAGTTATACACCAAAATAAATATTGTAGTTTTGGGTGTCCTCTTTAGTGAGTTGCTCCTATTGCAAGAGAGAAGTGTTAATTGTGGTTTTCTCCTTGTATTTGAGAGCAGTGTACTCCTATATTATCATAGTAAGATCCTTCTACCCCGTGGTTTTTCCCCTTTATCTATTTGAGAGATTTTCACGTAAAATTCTCGCGTCCAATTTATTTTTATTATTTTTTATCATATCAAACTTTAGTTGTAGTGCTTCCTCCTCCCAATAGTGGTATCAGAGCCCATGATTATTCTGTCTGTTTTATGCAAATGTACTATCTGTGAATAGTAAATTTTTGTGAATAGTAAAATTTGGTGAAAAGTACTATTCATATGAATAGTAAATTTCAGTGACGGTACAGTTTGTCACGATTGTTCCCAATAATATTCAAAAATAATCTAGAAGGATGTGAAACAAATAACAATGTTGAGTACAATAAAGTTTGACGTTGAGAAATTTAATGAGACTAATTTCTCATTGTGAAAAATAAAAATAAGAGCGATATTGAGAAAAGACAATTGCTTAGCTGCAATTGAAGGTAGGCCCACAGACTTTACTGATGATAGCAAGTGAAACGACATAGACACAACACAGTTGCTGATCTACACTTGGAACTAGCTGATCAAGTGTTGTCTAGTATGGCTGAAAAATGGAAGGCAAAGAAAATATGAAATACTCTTACGGGATTGTATGAGGCCAAGTCTTTGCATATTAAAATCTTCTTAAAAATAAGATTGAAGACTCTTTGAATGACAGAGTCCATGTCGGTTACTGAACACATTAATACTTTGAATATTCTATTTTTGCAATTTACAATAATGGGTTTCAAAATAGAGGGGACTAAGCGTGTGAAGCTTCTACTTCAAAGTCCGCCTGACTCGTATGATCAACTCATCATCAACCTGACAAATAATATGAATAATCTAGTTTTTGATGAAATTGCAACCGCTATCTTAAAATAAGAAAATCAGCGCAAAAATAAGGAATTCAGACAAGCAAGTTCGCAGCAAGCTGAAGCTTTGATGATTGTGAGAGGAAGACCAACAGAACGTGGCCCCAGTGAGAGTCGCAATCATGGTAGATCTTAATCAAGAAGTAAAAAAAATATCAAGTGTTAAAACTATGACAAGAAAGGGCACTTCAAAAAAGATTGTCAGTTCAAGAAGAAGAGTGAATACCTCGAGTCATCAAATGCTAAAGGGAATTTTGCAAGTACCTTGGATGATGACGATATTTTATGTAGTGAAGCAATATCAAATAATAAAGGAAGAAAATATTTCACTTATGTCTGGATCATGGACACAGTAGCAATATAACACATGACTTCCTAGAAAGAATGGTTCCATCAATATAATCATATCTCATGAGGGTCTGTGTTCATGAGATATGATCATTCTTTGGATGTTATTGGTATTGGGTCCATCAAAATAAAGATGTATGATGGCACGGTACGTACCATACAGGAGGTATGACATGTAAAAGACTTAAGGAAGAATCTATTATCTTTAGGAAAATTAGATGATAATGGATGTTCATATAAGACTCATGGTGAAGTCATGAAAATATCAAAACGAGCGCTTGTACAGATGAAAGCAAAAAAAATTATTGCAAATCTATATGTGCTTAAAGGTGAAACACACCAAGAAGAAGAAGCATCAACCGCATCAACAAATTCATTTGAAGAATCAACTATGATGTGGCATCGTAAACTTGTCCATATGACAGAATGAGGTTTGAAGATTCTTGCTGAGCAAAAGCTTCTTTCGGGACTCAAAAAGGTTTCACTACCCTTTTGTGAGCATTGTGTTACCAGTTAGCAACATAGACTGAAGTTTAGCAGTTCCTCTATTAAAAGCAAGGAAATATTAGATCTGGTCTACTATGATATCTGACAAGCACCGGTGGGGTCGCTAAGAGGAGAGAAATATTTCGTGTCATTTATCGATAATTAATCCAGGAGAAATTGGGTAAATCCAATTAAAAGAAAGACATATGTTTTTTTTTATTTTTAAAGAGTTTAAAACACGGGTGGAACTTGAATCTGAGAAAAAGATTAAGTATTTGAGGACAAATAATGGAGCAGAATACACTGATGATGAATTTGATATCTTCTGTAAACAAGAAGGTATTAAAAGACAGTTCATGGTGGCATATACTCTGCAATAAAATGGAATAGTAGAGCGGATGAACAGAACCTTGTTGAAACGGACAAGAGCTATGTTGGAAACTGTAGGGTTGAAAAAATCACTTTTGGCAAAAATAGTCAAAACACTGATTATGTGATCAATCGGTCACCATCAACGACAATTGATCTAAAAACTCCAATGGAGATCTGGACAGAAAAATCAGCTGATTATTCTCGCTTACATATATTCTAAAGTCCTACTTATGTTATGTACAACACCCAAAAAAATTGAAGTTGGATCTGAAATCTAGGGAATGTATTTTCTTTGGGTAAGTTGATAGAGACAAGGGGTATCGCTTGTGGAATCCCATTACCTACAAGGTGGTAATCAGCAGGGATGTTGTGTTTGTTGAAAATAAGATACAAGCAAAAAGAAGGTAGCACTTCAAAAGAAAAATTAGAGATTACTACAGTTGAAGTTAAAGAAATAGAAGAAGCTCCAGTTTCTTCTGAGGCAGCACCAGAGAATGAAGAACAAGAGCAAGCTGAGATCAAAACTCCTCATGTTTGACAGTCAACTAGGGAGAGAAGCGAACCAGCTTGGCACTCAAATTATTCTATGGAGGGTAATGTTGCATACTATCTATTAACAGAGGATGGAGAGCCTTCAACTTTTCATGAGGCTATGAAAGGCCAAGAATCATTCTCTGTGGATGGAAGCAATGCGAGAAGAAATTGAAGCTTTTCATAAAAATAAAACATGAGATCTTATTCAATTTCCACAAGGAAGGAAGTACATTAGAAACAAATGGGTTTACAAGAAGAAACGCAATGGTAATGATCAAGTGGAGAAGTATCATGTAAGATTGGTGGTGAAAGGATTCACTCAGAAAGAAGGTATAGACTTCAATGAGATATTTTCTCCAATGGTTCGACTCATATTAATTCGAGTGGTCCTGGCGATGTGTGCTATATTTGTACTTGGAGCAGTTAGATGTCAAAACTGTATTTCTTCATGGAGAGCTTGAAGAAGAAATTTACTTGCTCCAACCAGAAGGTTTTGAAGAACAGGGAAAAGAGAACTTGGTTTGCAGGTTGAACAAATCTCTATAATGTCTCAAACAGGCGCCGAGATGTTGGTATAAGAGATTTGATTCTTTCATTATAAGCCTTGGATACAACAAACATAGTTCAGATCCTTGTGTTTATTACAAGAGATTTGGTGATTACGATTTTATTATTTTGCTATTGTATGTTGATGACATGTTAGTAGCAGACCCCAACAAACATCGTCTCATAAAATTTACAGGCACAGTTGGTTAGGGAGTTTGAAATGAAGGACTTGGACCAATAAATAAGATTCTATGGATGCAAATTCACCAAGACAGAAAGAATAAAAAGATTTGGATTTCTTAAAAGAACTACTTGAAAAAAATCTTGCGACGCTTTAAGATACAAGATTGTAAGTCAATTTCTACCCCACTTCCTATTAATTTCAAGTTATCCTCAAGAACGAGTCATAGTAATAAAGTAGAGAGGATGGAGATGTCTCGAGTACCATATGCATCAGTAGTAGAAAGTTTAATGTTTGCCATGGTATGTACAAGACCTGACATTGCACAAGCAATGGAAGTGGTTAGTCGATACATGACTAATCCTGGTAGAGAGCATTGGAATATTGTTAAGAGGATCCTGAGTTATGTCAATGGTACCTCAGATGTTACAATGTGTTATGGAGGATCAGACTTTACTGTTAAAGGTTATGTTGATTCAGATTATGCAGGTGATCTTGATAAAAGAAAGTCCACCACAGGTTATGTGTTTACTTTTGCTAGAGGAGCTGTAAGCTGGGTTTCAAAACTGTAATCTAGCGTGGCTACATCTACGACGGAAGCAGAATATGTAGTAGCTACACAAGCTAGCAAAGAGGCAATATGGATGCAAATGTTACTGGAGGAGCTTGGGCACAAACAAGAGAATGTTGCTCTATTTTATGACAGTCAGAGTGCTTTGCATCTTGCAAAGAATCCGACATTTCATTCAAAGACAAAATACATACGATTTTAGTATCACTTTGTTCGTGAGAAGGTGGAAGAAGACAGTGTGGATATTCAGAAAATTCACACTAATGACAACCTAGCAGATATGTTTACGAAGCCGATCAATAGTAATAAGTTTATATGGTGTCGATGTTCTGTTGGCCTAGCAGAAACGTAACATTGCAGTAATTAGGTATAAAGAATGGTGTGAAAATTTATAGCCTGTATGGATTGACTTATTTTCAAGCAGCTTATAAGTTGAAAACTGCTTATAAGTTTTTAAAAAAGTAGGTGCAGACCAACTTATTTTTTGACTTATAAGCTATTTTTCAACTTATAAACAGATTAAAATAAGTTCATACAAATAAACTCAACTATTTATTAGGCCTATTTTAAGCACAAAATGACTTTAAGTAGTATATGCGCTTATACCAGCTAAGAGGAACTATTTGACAAAGTGAATTTTGGTTGGTCTATGGCGTAGAGGAATTGAGCTTCTCAAATTGTGGTAGAACTTGTTATGTGCTAAAACGCCAAGGTTCGTGTATAAACTTGAACTTAGAATATTTTATTTTCTGAAACTTGAAGTATTTTGATGGGTTGTTTCTTTACTCCTTGTCTTGTATTATGGTATGACTATTATCTCAAGTACTGTAAAACTTTCGCTAAATCGTCCACTTGTACGAATTGCTTGATCATTTTTTATTCTTGTTGGGACTCTGTCCTTCTTGTTACGGTGACTTGTCATCGATATTGGCATGCCTGTCAATTCAGATCTTGCCCATCTTGACTTTGAATTTATATTTCGTTCTAACGATGGGGTTTCATCCATTCTCGGGTATGAGTGGAAACCCACTTTCAACATGGATCTTGATTCTCTTGATATTGGGTGACGACCCTTCTTGATTTCGGGGCTTCAGTCCATCTTGATATTGATTGTGCTTAGTATGAAGGCATGACGTACCTATTGGGCGAAATTGATTATTTGACAACTCTTTTGAATTGAATTGTAAGCTTTCTTGATACTTGAATCTTCGAATATTAATATTGATATTTTGAAACTCTTCAAGGTTTGTATTCGATACTTTGATATACTTGTTCACTTGAGCTTACTTTTACCTTATTGAGCTACCAGCGATGAACAAGGGAATTGAAGAGTTTAATAGCTCCAAGTCCAAAGTTTATACACCACTAAGCTTTATGTTTAGCGATAGTTGTTGTTACATCTCGCACTTTTGCGCATTTGGAAAAAAACAATTTACTTGCAAGGAAAGAGGTTATGAGTTATTTTATTTAATACCGGTGTAATGTTAAAGAGAACATTGAGGTGAAATTACGGAGGAAGGCCGAGGGAAAAATTTATGTGGAATTTTTGGGAAATTAGTTTGGGAATTACAAAAGTGAGATACATAAGTTTGGGCTACAAAGGAATAATGATAAAAGAGTTGAGGCCCAAATCAAGAAATGGCCCAAATTTTTGGAAATTGAGTTCATTAAGCAAGAAAGCCCATTACCCATTTACTATCTATTTATATATATTTCTAGTTTGCTAGAAACTTCAAGAAGTAGAAAAGTCTAAAATATGACTTAGTAGTCATCTTGTTTTCTATTTCTAGAATTCTCAAGAAACTTGGAGAAAAGAGGGGGGGGGGGGAAATAAGAGAGGAAAATTGGCATAGCTAGGGATTTTATCCCTTGAAATCTGGTTCCAAAATTAATTCTTCTAATATTCTAAGCAAGTTGAAGGCCCTAATCAACATAGAGGGATTGTTGGAACAAGAAGACTATTCATTCTTGCAAGGCACAATTCTAGCAAGTTGAAGAACTAAGTGGAAAAGGTAAGGTTTCAATTTTCTCTATATGTTATGGATGGTTGGTATATGTTGTAGAGTGAAGAAATGGATGAAGTATATGAAAATAGGTATGTGGGTGTTGGCCGTGTATGTGATGTTGTGTGGAAAGAATAGATTAATTTTATGTAGTATGTGGTGGTTGTTGCAAGGTATAGGAATGGATGGAAACTTCATGAAAATATGCATATAGTTGTTGTGGCCGAATATGGGGGTGGTTTGGCAAGTTATGGTGAATTGATTCTATTTAGTATTTTAGTTATTGTTATGGATTCTATGTTGCTGAGAAAAGCTTAAGGATCCTTATAAAGTTATAGTAGTTGGAGACTTGTTTTAGAAGTTTGTAAATTTAATATGATGTTCTTGCATATATGGAAGCTAATATTGTTAGTATGATATGGTTAGTGTGTAAATTATTGGGTTGTGGTAATTGAATTTGAAAGAAGGGGATTAGATTGTTATTGTTCTTATTGGAATTGGAAGGTCTTGGAGAAAGTAGTATATTGATTTGGTATGATTGTTGGTAAATTGGCCGAGTTAGATTCTCGGGGATGGTGTATTTACAGGGGAAGTGCTGTCGAAATTTCGGTAGACAAAATGTTAGTTTAGAATGAGGTTCTTGGATACCTATAGCTAATGTTGGCATTCATTAATCTTGTTATAGATTTTGGGAAAGCCAAGAGTTAAGTGGGATTGACTAAGGAAGCGGACAAGGTATGTAAAGCTAATCGTTCCTTCTTTTGGCATGTCTTTGGTATAAGTATGTAAGGCTTACCCTTTTCTTTCAAGGCATGATTCCGATGTTATGGTTTATAAGTGCTTCCATATTTTCTTTGTTTCCAAAAGTTAGGTGTCAATGGTTCCAAGGGAATGACTATTTGTTTTTTTTCTATAACCCGTCAATGTTTTCCAAAATGTCTATAGTTTCCCCAAAATAAAGGTTTACCCTTCTTTTTCTTGGCATGTTTTGACATAAATATATAGAGCTACTCTTTCTTTTTGACATGATTTTTATGAAACAAGTATATGACATTTTATACAATTTCAAGAAAGTCTTATTCGTAGAGCCACTAGGATGGCCAATTTTCTTGAGTTTCCAAAGGATATTTTCTCGTGCTTAGATACGCGTATATGATTTCAAAAGTTTTATTTTGACATAATCCATGGTAATTTTCAAAAGGTACTTGACATGACTCTTATCTTGATTTTGAATCATAGCTCATTCCGATTTTTCTACGAGTCTTGAAAATTGGTCCTATGTGGATATGTATACGATTTGACGTCTTATGAGATTGTGACCTTATTCTACGTTCTCTTAATATTATCTTTCGTTGATAGTCTCATCCTATAATAATTGTTCCTTCAAGGTGAGACAAAGCGACCGTGATTAATTCATAATATAATCGGAGGTTACCGACCTTCCGTCACTCCGATAGATACATGACTTTCGTTGAGCTCTCCTGCATGCTGTCTATATGTATATGTATATGTATATGTGGGATATGGGGAGGTGTATATATGGCGCTATAGACGCATTCCCACCTGATCAGTTGGAGTAATTTTCATCCTGGATGCGGGATGCCCGGATGCGGGACATATGTGGGTACGCCGACGTTGTTCGGTGATATGACTTCTATTTTCTATGAATATGAACAAGAAATGTTTTTTTTATGATAAGACAAGCATGCATGGCATCTGGCCTAAAAGGGCACTCATATGTACAGGTTACTCTCTTAACTCACTATATGTCCATGATTCTACGATATGGTTATTCATACCTTATGTTCTTTATTATGATGATTTTTATGCCTTACGTACTCAGTACATTACTCGTACTGACGTCCCTTCTTGTGGATGCTGCATTTCATGCCACGCAGGTAGGCAGGCGGACGAGTTCGGTCCTTAGGAGCTCCACTAGCAGTACACCAAGAGCGCTCCAGTTGTTTCGGAGCTTCATTTTATCGGTACTAGTTCGTGTATATATTTGGGCACGGCAGAAACCGGCCCTCCTTGTGGTCATATGTATCATGTTTAGAGGCTCGTAGACAGATATGTAAAGCTAGATGTTTTGCAACTTTGCTCGTCGTTGTGTAATATGTTAGCAAAGTCTGTTGACGTATGGTTATAATTATGCTATTAACAATGGTATCTCTCATTCGGCCCACTCAGTAGTAAGAATAGGATACGTATAGTAGGTGCTCGGAATAACACTTTCGGGTACCCGTCGTGGCCCTGGTTGGGTCGTGACAAAGTGGTATCAGAGCAGGCGGTCCTAGGGGTTGTCTACGAGCCGTGTCCAGTAGAGTCCTGATTATGGGTGTGAAGCGCGCCACACTTATAAACAGGGGGCTGCAGGGCATTTAGGAAATATGATCTTCTTTGTACTCTAGATCGTGCGATAAAGCTATGCTACTAGGTTTCTATGTCCTCCTCTTAATCCTGTGTTATGGTTTCAGTAATGCCGGTAAAGAGGAAAGCTATGGCGGCCCTTAGGGACAAGACGGTGGATGGGAGAAGAGTTCAGCGAGAGCCACCAGTGGAGGTAGAAGAAGGCGAGTCTAATAACGAAGCTTCTCCCCAGACTTCTCATGCTCTCCCCAGGTCGGCAGAGCAAGAAGGAGCCCCAGTTATAGCTCCAGTACCTCCAGTTCCACCGCCAATAGCTTCGGGCCAACAGATAACAGAGGCTATTCAGTTGCTAACCCAGTTAGTTGCCGCACAAGCTCAGCGGCAAGGTGAGGGCCATGGAGATAGGACGGTGAGTGCGAGAGCCCGAGATTTTATCAACCTAAAACCACCAGAATTTTATTGATCAAAAGTAGAGGAAGACCCGCAAGGTTTCATAGATGAGATGCTGAGAACACTGAGGATAATACATGCTTCAGATACCGAGTCAGTGGAGTTAGCTTCATATAGATTGCGGGATGTGGCAGTCCAATGGTATAATAATTGGATATCTTCGCGGGGAGAAAATGTGCCTCCCCCGGTCTGGCAGGAGTTCACTGAAGCATTCCTGCGACATTACTTACCACCGGAGATTCGACGGGCTCGAGCCGATATGTTCTTGAATCTTAAGCAAGGAAATATGAGCGTCCAGGAATATAACCTCCGTTTTAACTCCTTGGCTAGGTATGCCCCAGCCATGGTGGCTGATATGGGAGATTGTGTACATCGGTTTGTGAGTGGGTTGGGACCACATTTAGTTAAGGAGTGCTTGACGGCTTCACTCCAGAATGGGATGACTATTGCTCGTATCCAAGCCCACGCCCAAAACCTGGAGGAACAACACCAACCACAAAGAGGTGAACGTTATTCGGATGGAGGTTCTAGAAAAAAGGGCAGATTTGTCGAAACTAGAAGTGAGCACAGAGGGGGATAGGCACAACAACATTCTGGGTATTCAGGCCAATCAGCAGCCAGTGCACCTCCTCGATTTGCGGATAGAAGATTTGATCGTCCTACCTATTCAGGACCAGAACAGAGTTCTAGGGTTTTAAGGTCCCAGTATAGAGCTGATTTTAACAAGACAGGGCAACCCTGTCACGACCCAAGCCTAGGGCCTAGACGTGACATAGCGAATGAGGAACCCGAAAGTACCTCAAACAAGCCTCTTAGCATTCTTTTAGCCTTTCATAGGTAATGATGATAAATAGACAAGCGGAAATCATAATAATAAATATTCAACTTACATATGTCCAACAATACCTCTAACTATTAGATTTAATGGGGCTAAGACAAGTTCCTAGCTCACCCTCAATCATAATAGAAGAAATGCCATAATAAAATATCTTAACATATCATAAGCTAGAAAGACAAAGGAGTATTGTTCCCGGAACATGGGAACTCACCAAAAGTAGTCTTCGATGGAATATCAACTAGCCACGTGGAGGAGAACGAGGAGGAGCACCGATCCCTACATGGTGATATCATGTAGGCAAAAGAGTATGCGTTAGTACTTTGAATGTACTAAGTATGTAAGGATGCATGAACATTGAGAAAATATTATAACATTTATGTAATATGGAACATAATGTAATACATGCATAATAAATCATATGGATATCCTTTAAAACATTCATTTTGTGGGAAGCTAACCATAACCGACATTTAAGACCATGCGAGCTATTACATGGAATCCAACATAACCCCCTACGTTGGCCGGGGAGACTACTTGCCAGGTAGAACTCCGTCAACTTCATTCATTTCTTTAACTTTAACTTTAAGGGCTATTTATGGATCCATTAGCCTAAGCCTACAAGGGCTCCTATGTTGGCACATAGTTAATGAGACAAGGGGTTGCTACTAGGATTCCCTTACCGAATCCCACCTCAATGCCTCATTCGGTGCTAAGTCAATCCACGGAATAGTTTAATACTTCAAAATATTCATAGTATATAACTTGAGAATTCAAACATCATATTCGGTAGAATAGCTCATTAAAACATTTGATAATTCAAATATGCAAGAATTGTCCTTATTGCATAAAGAATTCATCATTCATATTATTTCATCATTCTTTCATTTCATAAGACTCCTTTTTTTATCATAGATATTTCTTTCATAAACATTTATTTGGAGTCAAAGCTTTCAAGTCAAACTTTATTAAAAATATAGTAAAACTAGGTGGGTTCAAATCACTTCAACTTGCAAATATGTATGTAATTAAATATACATAAATACTTTAAAAATCATTAATTAAAAATCATGCTTTAAACAACCCACCATGAATTTCAAGAACCTTTAAATAGATAAATAGAGGAATTACTTGCAAGCTATAAATTCATATATATAAAATTACGTTGTATCAAAATAGAGCAATAATCATTAGTTTAACCATGATTCATACTATTAAGTAAAAATAAGAATTAACATAAGAAAATATTACTTAAAATCAAGATATTTAATTGAAAGAGTTTTTGGACTACATGGATGGAAGAATTCATGGATAAACACCACATAACTTAGAGTAAAGCTTAAAGAAAATAAATATAATTTATCATATAATCAAAATAATTTAGACATGAGAGTGGAAGGAATACTCTCATTGAAACCTTACATACCTGTAAACCGAAGCTTTAGTTGGTACCGAAAGACTTAATGAACACTCTTGAGTCCTAGCTTCTCTCCTTGCCGGAACGTTTTGTGTACTACCCGGAATATATGAATCACCGGAATAGTATTTCTTCACTACTAAGAACTAAAACTATATTTGAGAATGTGTATAGAGAGAAGATTTGCTTGAGAAAGCTTGATGAATAAAATGAGGAAATAAGGTGGGTATTTATAGGTGGGAAAGATGACCTAACAATAAATAAAATAATTATAAATAAAAATCTAAAAATTTAGTGGAATATATTGATGTCATGGATGATGTTAAATGGAGGACAATTTATGTCATGAGTGATGTCAAATGTATCTAGATCTTTCTATGGTAGGTGAAATGAGTTATCTTTGACATAATACTCTTTTTGGAAGCTGCGTTTGAATAAGATAAATTCCTTATTAGGATTTGGTGTCTTCATAAGAATTGTAGATATGGAAGTATAGTTTCATATCGTTCACGAATCAACCAATTTGGATAAACCTACAGTGAGATATGATTTTTATTCTATAAACACTCATTTCCGTAACAGCATCCTACCTTACAAAGATTAATTTATTTGACCTACTTAACCTCCAAATCTTAAAATATGGTCTTCATAAAAGTTGTAGGTAATGATCTTTTGGTTACTCAGAAATTTGAATCACTCAATTTGGATATTTCTATGAAAAGTTATGACCAAAATACAGAGGCTGTATCATGTTTAGGCAAAAATTGAAACATCGTATACAACGTTTTTAGGGGATATTACAAACCCCCACTACGGTGTTCTCAGTGTGGCAGGTCGCACGTTGGGCGGTGCTAACTAGATACAGGTGCATGTTTTGCCTGTGGTCGGACTGACCATTTAATGCGTAATTGCCCACTAAGGTATGAAGGAGACAGAGCCCAGCCCGCCGGATCGGCAGTTGGTTCATCATCAACTGTGCGCCCTCCAGGAAAGACTTTCCAGGCTTCAGAGAGCCGTGGCCAAGGCAGAGGAGGAGGGGCACCCAGCTCAGCCGGTCCTCCGCACCGTATATATGCATTGGCAGGACGACAGGATCCTGAACCTTCCTCGGATGCGACTACAGGTACACTACCGACATTTGTTTTTGTTTCTATGATAAGTATGTGGTAATTGATTTAGGTTCCACTTTATCGTATACCGCTCTCTGCATTGTTGAACATATTGGGAATTGGAAAGTCTAGGACAAAAGATAGTCCTATACATAGGTGAAAGGTGAATATTGGGAATTAAGAAGGTTAAAATGGTAATTAAAGGGGAAAGATGCGTTGCGAGATTGTTTCGGAAGTTGTTAAGACCCTAACCTGCTCCAGATTACGTGATAAAGGTCGTGCGAGGGAGTGGAGGCAAATATATTGGTATTAAGACACCGAAATGCATTAAAGTTTCGAGGTTAAGTGTGCTAGGGTGAGAGAAATATTAGGATGGGTGACCCCCCGGGAAGTGGGCTGAAAATTTCATTGGTATTTGGAACAGAAAGAAAGTAGGTACATAGAGAGTAAGGAGCTTACAACTATAAAGGAGACCTCCCCGACGTATTATAATACACCATAAGGTCGGTGCAACATTCGGGGACGAATGTTCTAAAAGGGGGGAGGATGTTACATCTCGCACTTTTGCGCATTTGGAAAAAAACAATTTACTTGCAAGGAAAGAGGTTATGAGTTATTTTATTTAATACCGGTGTAATGTTAAAGAGAACGTTGAGGTGAAATTACGGAGGAAGGCCGAGGGAAAAATTTATGTGGAATTTTTGGGAAATTAGTTTGGGAATTACAAAAGTGAGATACATAAGTTTGGGCTACAAAGGAATAATGATAAAAGAGTTGAGGCCCAAATCAAGAAATGGCCCAAATTTTTGGAAATTGAGTTCATTAAGCAAGAAAGCCCATTACCCATTTACTATCTATTTATATATATTTCTAGTTTGCTAGAAACTTCAAGAAGTAGAAAAGTCTAAAAGATGACTTAGTAGTCATCTTGTTTTCTATTTCTAGAATTCTCAAGAAACTTGGAGAAAAGAGGGGGGGGGGGGGGAATAAGAGAGGAAAATTGGCATAGCTAGGGATTTTATCCCTTGAAATCTTGTTCCAAAATTAATTCTTCTAATATTCTAAGCAAGTTGAAGGCCCTAATCAACATAGAGGGATTGTTGGAACAAGAAGACTATTCATTCTTGCAAGGCACAATTCTAGCAAGTTGAAGAACTAAGTGGAAAAGGTAAGGTTTCAATTTTCTCTATATGTTATGGATGGTTGGTATATGTTGTAGAGTGAAGAAATGGATGAAGTATATGAAAATAGGTATGTGGGTGTTGGCCGTGTATGTGATGTTGTGTGGAAAGAATAGATTAATTTTATGTAGTATGTGGTGGTTGTTGCAAGGTATAGGAATGGATGGAAACTTCATGAAAATATGCATATAGTTGTTGTGGCCGAATATGGGGGTGGTTTGGCAAGTTATGGTGAATTGATTCTATTTAGTATTTTAGTTATTGTTATGGATTCTATGTTGCTGAGAAAAGCTTAAGGATCCTTATAAAGTTATAGTAGTTGGAGACTTGTTTTAGAAGTTTGTAAATTTAATATGATGTTCTTGCATATATGGAAGCTAATATTGTTAGTATGATGTGGTTAGTGTGTAAATTATTGGGTTGTGGTAATTGAATTTGAAAGAAGGGGATTAGATTGTTATTGTTCTTATTGGAATTGGAAGGTCTTGGAGAAAGTAGTATATTGATTTGGTATGATTGTTGGTAAATTGGCCGAGTTAGATTCTCGGGGATGGTGTATTTACAGGGGAAGTGCTGTCGAAATTTCAGTAGACAAAATGTTAGTTTAGAATGAGGTTCTTGGATACCTATAGCTAATGTTGGCATTCATTAATCTTGTTATAGATTTTGGGAAAGCCAAGAGTTAAGTGGGATTGACTAAGGAAGCGGACAAGGTATGTAAAGCTAATCGTTCCTTCTTTTGGCATGTCTTTGGTATAAGTATGTAAGGCTTACCCTTTTCTTTCAAGGCATGATTCCGATGTTATGGTTTATAAGTGCTTCCATATTTTCTTTGTTTCCAAAAGTTAGGTGTCAATGGTCCCAAGGGAATGACTATTTGTTTTTTTTCTATAACCCGTCAATGTTTTCCAAAATGTCTATAGTTTCCCCAAAATAAAGGTTTACCCTTCTTTTTCTTGGCATGTTTTGACATAAATATATAGAGCTACTCTTTCTTTTTGGCATGATTTTTATGAAACAAGTATATGACATTTTATACAATTTCAAGAAAGTCTTATTCGTAGAGCCACTGGGATGGCCAATTTTCTTGAGTTTCCAAAGGATATTTTCTCGTGCTTAGATACGCGTATATGATTTCAAAAGTTTTATTTTGACATAATCCATGGTAATTTTCAAAAGATACTTGACATGACTCTTATCTTGATTTTGAATCATAGCTCATTCCGATTTTTCTACGAGTCTTGAAAATTGGTCCTATGTGGATATGTATACGATTTGACGTCTTATGAGATTGTGACCTTATTCTACGTTCTCTTAATATTATCTTTCGTTGATAGTCTCATCCTATAATAATTGTTCCTTCAAGGTGAGACAAAGCGACCGTGATTAATTCATAATATAATCGGAGGTTACCGACCTTCCGTCACTCCGATAGATACATGACTTTCGTTGAGCTCTCCTGCATGTTGTCTATATGTATATGTATATGTATATGTATATGTGGGATATGGGGAGGTGTATATGTGGCGCTATAGACGCATTCCCACCTGATCAGTTGGAGTAATTTTCATCCTGGACGCGGGATGCCCGGACGCGGGACATATGTGGGCACGCCGACGTTGTTCGGTGATATGACTTCTATTTTCTATGAATATGAACAAGAAATGTTTTTTTTATGATAAGACAAGCATGCATGGCATCTGGCCTAAAAGGGCACTCATATGTACAGGTTACTCTCTTAACTCACTATATGTCCATGATTCTACGATATGGTTATTCATACCTTATGTTCTTTATTATGATGATTTTTATGCCTTACGTACTCGGTACATTACTCGTACTGACGCCCCTTCTTGTGGATGCTGCATTTCATGCCACGCAGGTAGGCAGGCGGACGAGTTCGGTCCTTAGGAGCTCCACTAGCAGTACACCAAGAGTGCTCCAGTTGTTTCGGAGCTTCATTTTATCGGTACTAGTTCGTGTATATATTTGGGCACGGCAGAAACCGGCCCTCCTTGTGGTCATATGTATCATGTTTAGAGGCTCGTAGACAGATATGTAAAGCTAGATGTTTTGCAACTTTGCTCGTCGTTGTGTAATATGTTAGCAAAGTCTGTTGACGTATGGTTATAATTATGCTATTAACAATGGTATCTCTCATTCGGCCCACTCAGTAGTAAGAATAGGATACGTATAGTAGGTGCTCGGAATAACACTTTCGGGTACCCGTCGTGGCCCTGGTTGGGTCATGACAAAGTGGTATCAGAGCAGGCGGTCCTAGGGGTTGTCTACGAGCCGTGTCCAGTAGAGTCCTGATTATGGGTGTGAAGCGCGCCACACTTATAAACAGGGGGCTGCAGGGCATTTAGGAAATATGATCTTCTTTGTACTCTAGATCGTGCGATAAAGCTATGCTACTAGGTTTCTATGTCCTCCTCTTAATCCTGTGTTATGGTTTCAGTAATACCGGTAAAGAGGAAAGCTATGGCGGCCCTTATGGACAAGACGGTGGATGGGAGAAGAGTTCAGCGAGAGCCACCAGTGGAGGTAGAAGAAGGCGAGTCTAATAACGAAGCTTCTCCCCAGACTTCTCATGCTCTCCCCAGGTCGGCAGAGCAAGAAGGAGCCCCAGTTATAGCTCCAGTACCTCCAGTTCCACCGCCAATAGCTTCGGGCCAACAGATAACAGAGGCTATTCAGTTGCTAACCCAGTTAGTTGCCGCACAAGCTCAGCGGCAAGGTGAGGGCCATGGAGATAGGACGGTGAGTGCGAGAGCCCGAGATTTTATCAACCTAAAACCACCAGAATTTTATGGATCAAAAGTAGAGGAAGACCCGCAAGGTTTCATAGATGAGATGCTGAGAACACTGAGGATAATACATGCTTCAGATACCGAGTCAGTGGAGTTAGCTTCATATAGATTGCGGGATGTGGCAGTCCAATGGTATAATAATTGGATATCTTCGCGGGGAGAAAATGTGCCTCCCCCGGTCTGGCAGGAGTTCACTGAAGCATTCCTGCGACATTACTTACCACCGGAGATTCGACGGGCTCGAGCCGATATGTTCTTGAATCTTAAGCAAGGAAATATGAGCGTCCGGGAATATAACCTCCGTTTTAACTCCTTGGCTAGGTATGCCCCAGCCATGGTGGCTGATATGGGAGATTGTGTACATCGGTTTGTGAGTGGGTTGGGACCACATTTAGTTAAGGAGTGCTTGACGGCTTCACTCCAGGATGGGATGACTATTGCTCGTATCCAAGCCCACGCCCAAAACCTGGAGGAACAACACCAACCACAAAGAGGTGAACGTTATTCGGATGGAGGTTCTAGAAAAAAGGGCAGATTTGTCGAAACTAGAAGTGAGTACAGAGGGGGATAGGCACAACAACATTCTGGGTATTCAGGCCAATCAGCAGCCAGTGCACCTCCTCGATTTGCGGATAGAAGATTTGACCGTCCTACCTATTCAGGACCAGAACAGAGTTCTAGGGTTTCAAGGTCCCAGTATAGAGCTGATTTTAACAAGACAGGGCAACCCCCACTACGGTGTTCTCAGTGTGGCAGGTCGCACGTTGGGCGGTGCTACCTAGATACAGGTGCATGTTTTGCCTGTGGTCGGACTGACCATTTAATGCGTAATTTCCCACTAAGGTATGAAGGAGACAGAGCCCAGCCCGCCGGATCGGCAGTTGGTTCATCATCAACTATGCGCCCTCCAGGAAAGACTTTCCAGGCTTCAGAGAGCCGTGGCCAAGGCAGAGGAGGAGGGGCACCCAGCTCAGCCGGTCCTCCGCACCGTATATATGTATTGGCAGGACGACAGGATCCTGAACCTTCCTCGGATGCGACTACAGGTACACTACCGACATTTGTTTTTGTTTCTATGATAAGTATGTGGTAATTGATTTAGGTTCCACTTTATCGTATACCGCTCTCTGCATTGTTGAACATATTGGGAATTGGAAAGTCTAGGACAAAAGGTAGTCCTATACATAGGTGAAGGGTGAATATTGGGAATTAAGAAGGTTAAAATGGTAATTAAAGGGGAAAGATGCGTTGCGAGATTGTTTCGGAAGTTGTTAAGACCCTAACCTGCTCCAGATTACGTGATAAAGGTCGTGCGAGGGAGTGGAGGCAAATATATTGGTATTAAGACACCGAAATGCATTAAAGTTTCGAGGTTAAGTGTGCTAGGGTGAGAGAAATATTAGGATGGGTGACCCCCCGGGAAGTGGGCTGAAAATTTCATTGGTATTTGGAACAGAAAGAAAGTAGGTACATAGAGAGTAAGGAGCTTACAACTATAAAGAAGACCTCCCCGACGTATTATAATACACCATAAGGTCGGTGCAACATTCGGGGACGAATGTTCTAAAAGGGGGGAGGATGTTACATCTCGCACTTTTGCGCATTTGGAAAAAAACAATTTACTTGCAAGGAAAGAGGTTATGAGTTATTTTATTTAATACCGGTGTAATGTTAAAGAGAACGTTGAGGTGAAATTACGGAGGAAGGCCGAGGGAAAAATTTATGTGGAATTTTTGGGAAATTAGTTTGGGAATTACAAAAGTGAGATACATAAGTTTGGGCTACAAAGGAATAATGATAAAAGAGTTGAGGCCCAAATCAAGAAATGGCCCAAATTTTTGGAAATTGAGTTCATTAAGCAAGAAAGCCCATTACCCATTTACTATCTATTTATATATATTTCTAGTTTGCTAGAAACTTCAAGAAGTAGAAAAGTCTAAAAGATGACTTAGTAGTCATCTTGTTTTCTATTTCTAGAATTCTCAAGAAACTTGGAGAAAAGAGGGGGGGGGGGGAATAAGAGAGGAAAATTGGCATAGCTAGGGATTTTATCCCTTGAAATCTTGTTCCAAAATTAATTCTTCTAATATTCTAAGCAAGTTGAAGGCCCTAATCAACATAGAGGGATTGTTGGAACAAGAAGACTATTCATTCTTGCAAGGCACAATTCTAGCAAGTTGAAGAACTAAGTGGAAAAGGTAAGGTTTCAATTTTCTCTATATGTTCTGGATGGTTGGTATATGTTGTAGAGTGAAGAAATGGATGAAGTATATGAAAATAGGTATGTGGGTGTTGGTCGTGTATGTGATGTTGTGTGGAAAGAATAGATTAATTTTATGTAGTATGTGGTGGTTGTTGCAAGGTATAGGAATGGATGGAAACTTCATGAAAATATGCATATAGTTGTTGTGGCCGAATATGGGGGTGGTTTGGCAAGTTATGGTGAATTTATTCTATTTAGTATTTTAGTTATTGTTATGGATTCTATGTTGCTGAGAAAAGCTTAAGGATCCTTATAAAGTTATAGTAGTTGGAGACTTGTTTTAGAAGTTTGTAAATTTAATATGATGTTCTTGCATATATGGAAGCTAATATTGTTAGTATGATGTGGTTAGTGTGTAAATTATTGGGTTGTGGTAATTGAATTTGAAAGAAGGGGATTAGATTGTTATTGTTCTTATTGGAATTGGAAGGTCTTGGAGAAAGTAGTATATTGATTTGGTATGATTGTTGGTAAATTGGCCGAGTTAGATTCTCGGGGATGGTGTATTTACAGGGGAAGTGCTGTCGAAATTTCGGTAGACAAAATGTTAGTTTAGAATGAGGTTCTTGGATACCTATAGCTAATGTTGGCATTCATTAATCTTGTTATAGATTTTGGTAAAGCCAAGAGTTAAGTGGGATTGACTAAGGAAGCGGACAAGGTATGTAAAGCTAATCGTTCCTTCTTTTGGCATGTCTTTGGTATAAGTATGTAAGGCTTACCCTTTTCTTTCAAGGCATGATTCTGATGTTATGGTTTATAAGTGCTTCCATATTTTCTTTGTTTCCAAAAGTTAGGTGTCCATGGTCCCAAGGGAATGACTATTTGTTTTTTTTCTATAACCCGTCAATGTTTTCCAAAATGTCTATAGTTTCCCCAAAATAAAGGTTTACCCTTCTTTTTCTTGGCATGTTTTGACATAAATATATAGAGCTACTCTTTCTTTTTGGCATGATTTTTATGAAACAAGTATATGACATTTTATACAATTTCAAGAAAGTCTTATTCGTAGAGCCACTAGGATGGCCAATTTTCTTGAGTTACAAAGGATATTTTCTCGTGCTTAGATACGCGTATATGATTTCAAAAGTTTTATTTTGACATAATCCATGGTAATTTTCAAAAGGTACTTGACATGACTCTTATCTTGATTTTAAATCATAGCTCATTCCGATTTTTCTACGAGTCTTGAAAATTGGTCCTATGTGGATATGTATACGATTTGACGTCTTATGAGATTGTGACCTTATTCTACGTTCTCTTAATATTATCTTTCGTTGATAGTCTCATCCTATAATAATTGTTCCTTCAAGGTGAGACAAAGCGACCGTGATTAATTCATAATATAATCGGAGGTTACCGACCTTCCGTCACTCCGATAGATACATGACTTTCGTTGAGCTCTCCTGCATGCTGTCTATATGTATATGTATATGTATATGTGAGATATGGGGAGGTGTATATGTGGCGCTATAGACGCATTCCCACCTGATCAGTTGGAGTAATTTTCATCCTGGACGCGGGATGCCCGGACGCGGGACATATGTGGGCACGCCGACGTTGTTCGGTGATATGACTTCTATTTTCTATGAATATGAACAAGAAATGTTTTTTTTATGATAAGACAAGCATGCATGGCATCTGGCCTAAAAGGGAACTCATATGTACAGGTTACTCTCTTAACTCACTATATGTCCATGATTCTACGATATGGTTATTCATACCTTATGTTCTTTATTATGATGATTTTTATGCCTTACGTACTCGGTACATTACTCGTACTGACGTCCCTTCTTGTGGATGCTGCGTTTCATGCCACGCAGGTAGGCAGGCGGACGAGTTCGGTCCTTAGGAGCTCCACTAGCAGTACACCAAGAGCGCTCCAGTTGTTTCGGAGCTTCATTTTATCGGTACTAGTTCGTGTATATATTTGGGCACGGCAGAAACCGGCCCTCCTTGTGGTCATATGTATCATGTTTAGAGGCTCGTAGACAGATATGTAAAGCTGGATATTTTGCAACTTTGCTCGTCGTTGTGTAATATGTTAGAAAAGTCTGTTGACGTATGGTTATAATTATGCTATTAACAATGGTATCTCTCATTCGGCCCACTCAGTAGTAAGAATAGGATACGTATAGTAGGTTCTCGGAATAACACTTTCGGGTACCCGTCGCGACCCTGGTTGGGTCGTGACAAAGTGGTATCAGAGCAGGCGGTCCTAGGGGTTGTCTACGAGCCGTGTCCAGTAGAGTTCTGATTATGGGTGTGAATCGCGCCACACTTATAAACAGGGGGCTGCAGGGCATTTAGGAAATATGATCTTCTTTGTACTCTAGATCGTGCGATAAAGCTATGCTACTAGGTTTCTATGTCCTCCTCTTAATCCTGTGTTATGGTTTCAGTAATGCCGGTAAAGAGGAAAGCTATGGAGGCCCTTATGGACAAGACGGTGGATGGGAGAAGAGTTCAGCGAGAGCCACCAGTGGAGGTAGAAGAAGGCGAGTCTAATAACGAAGCTTCTCCCCAGACTTCTCATGCTCTCCCCAGGTCGGCAGAGCAAGAAGGAGCCCCAGTTATAGCTCCAGTACCTCCAGTTCCACCGCCAATAGCTTCGGGCCAACAGATAACAGAGGCTATTCAGTTGCTAACCCAGTTAGTTGCCGCACAAGCTCAGCGGCAAGGTGAGGGCCATGGAGATAGGACGGTGAGTGCGAGAGCCCGAGATTTTATCAACCTAAAACCACCAGAATTTTATGGATCAAAAGTAGAGGAAGACCCGCAAGGTTTCATAGATGAGATGCTGAGAACACTGAGGATAATACATGCTTCAGATACCGAGTCAGTGGAGTTAGCTTCATATAGATTGCGGGATGTGGCAGTCCAATGGTATAATAATTGGATATCTTCGCGGGGAGAAAATGTGCCTCCCCCGGTCTGTCAGGAGTTCACTGAAGCATTCCTGCGACATTACTTACCACCGGAGATTCGACGGGCTCGAGCCGATATGTTCTTGAATCTTAAGCAAGGAAATATGAGCGTCCGGGAATATAACCTCCGTTTTAACTCTTTGGCTAGGTATGCCCCAGCCATGGTGGCTGATATGGGAGATTGTGTACATCGGTTTGTGAGTGGGTTGGGACCACATTTAGTTAAGGAGTGCTTGACGGCTTCACTCCAGGATGGGATGACTATTGCTCGTATCCATGCCCACGCCCAAAACCTGGAGGAACAACACCAACCACAAAGAGGTGAACGTTATTCGGATGGAGGTTCTAGAAAAAAGGGCAGATTTGTCGAAACTAGAAGTGAGTACAGAGGGGGATAGGCACAACAACATTCTGGGTATTCAGGCCAATCAGCAGCCAGTGCACCTCCTCGATTTGCGGATAGAAGAATTGACCGTCCTACCTATTCAGGACCAGAACAGAGTTCTAAGGTTTCAAGGTCCCAGTATAGAGCTGATTTTAACAAGACAGGGCAACCCCCACTACGGTGTTCTCAGTGTGGCAGGTCGCACGTTGGGCGGTGCTACCTAGATACAGGTGCATGTTTTGCCTGTGGTCGGACTGACCATTTAATGCGTAATTGCCCACTAAGGTATGAAGGAGACAGAGCCCAGCCTGCCGGATCGGCAGTTGGTTCATCATCAACTGTGCGCCCTCCAGGAAAGACTTTCCAGGCTTCAGAGAGCCGTGGCCAAGGCAGAGGAGGAGGGGCACCCAGCTCAGCCGGTCCTCCGCACCGTATATATGTATTGGCAGGACGACAGGATCCTGAACCTTCCTCGGATGCGACTACAGGTACACTACCGACATTTGTTTTTGTTTCTATGATAAGTATGTGGTAATTGATTTAGGTTCCACTTTATTGTATACCGCTCTCTGCATTGTTGAACATATTGGGAATTGGAAAGTCTAGGACAAAAGGTAGTCCTATACATAGGTGAAGGGTGAATATTGGGAATTAAGAAGGTTAAAATGGTAATTAAAGGGGAAAGATGCGTTGCGAGATTGTTTCGGAAGTTGTTAAGACCCTAACCTGCTCCAGATTACGTGATAAAGGTCGTGCGAGGGAGTGGAGGCAAATATATTGGTATTAAGACACCGAAATGCATTAAAGTTTCGAGGTTAAGTGTGCTAGGGTGAGAGAAATATTAGGATGGGTGACCCCCCGGGAAGTGGGCTGAAAATTTCATTGGTATTTGGAACAGAAAGAAAGTAGGTACATAGAGAGTAAGGAGCTTACAACTATAAAGGAGACCTCCCCGACGTATTATAATACACCATAAGGTCGGTGCAACATTCGGGGACGAATGTTCTAAAAGGGGGGAGGATGTTACATCTCGCACTTTTGCGCATTTGGAAAAAAACAATTTACTTGCAAGGAAAGAGGTTATGAGTTATTTTATTTAATACCGGTGTAATGTTAAAGAGAACGTTGAGGTGAAATTACGGAGGAAGGCCGAAGGAAAAATTTATGTGGAATTTTTGGGAAATTAGTTTGGGAATTACAAAAGTGAGATACATAAGTTTGGGCTACAAAGGAATAATGATAAAAGAGTTGAGGCCCAAATCAAGAAATGGCCCAATTTTTTGGAAATTGAGTTCATTAAGCAAGAAAGCCCATTACCCATTTACTATCTATTTATATATATTTCTAGTTTGCTAGAAACTTCAAGAAGTAGAAAAGTCTAAAAGATGACTTAGTAGTCATCTTGTTTTCTATTTCTAGAATTCTCAAGAAACTTGGAGAAAAGAGGGGGGGGAAATAAGAGAGGAAAATTGGCATAGCTAGGGATTTTATCCCTTGAAATCTTGTTCCAAAATTAATTCTTCTAATATTCTAAGCAAGTTGAAGGCCCTAATCAACATAGAGGGATTGTTGGAACAAGAAGACTATTCATTCTTGCAAGGCACAATTCTAGCAAGTTGAAGAACTAAGTGGAAAAGGTAAGGTTTCAATTTTCTCTATATGTTATGGATGGTTGGTATATGTTGTAGAGTGAAGAAATGGATGAAGTATATGAAAATAGGTATGTGGGTGTTGGCCGTGTATGTGATGTTGTGTGGAAAGAATAGATTAATTTTATGTAGTATGTGGTGGTTGTTGCAAGGTATAGGAATGGATGGAAACTTCATGAAAATATGCATATAGTTGTTGTGGCCGAATATGGGGGTGGTTTGGCAAGTTATGGTGAATTGATTCTATTTAGTATTTTAGTTATTGTTATGGATTCTATGTTGCTGAGAAAAGCTTAAGGATCCTTATAAAGTTATAGTAGTTGGAGACTTGTTTTAGAAGTTTGTAAATTTAATATGATGTTCTTGCATATATGGAAGCTAATATTGTTAGTATGATGTGGTTAGTGTGTAAATTATTGGGTTGTGGTAATTTAATTTGAAAGAAGGGGATTAGATTGTTATTGTTCTTATTGGAATTGGAAGGTCTTGGAGAAAGTAGTATATTGATTTGGTATGATTGTTGGTAAATTGGCCGAGTTAGATTCTCGGGGATGGTGTATTTACAGGGGAAGTGCTGTCGAAATTTCGGTAGACAAAATGTTAGTTTAGAATGAGGTTCTTGGATACCTATAGCTAATGTTGGCATTCATTAATCTTGTTATAGATTTTGGAAAAGCCAAGAGTTAAGTGGGATTGACTAAGGAAGCGGACAAGGTATGTAAAGCTAATCGTTCCTTCTTTTGGCATGTCTTTGGTATAAGTATGTAAGGCTTACCCTTTTCTTTCAAGGCATGATTCCGATGTTATGGTTTATAAGTGCTTCCATATTTTCTTTGTTTCCAAAAGTTAGGTGTCAATGGTCCCAAGGGAATGACTATTTGTTTTTTTTCTATAACCCGTCAATGTTTTCCAAAATGTCTATAGTTTCCCCAAAATAAAGGTTTACCCTTCTTTTTCTTGGCATGTTTTGACATAAATATATAGAGCTACTCTTTCTTTTTGGCATGATTTTTATGAAACAAGTATATGACATTTTATACAATTTCAAGAAAGTCTTATTCGTAGAGCCACTAGGATGGCCAATTTTCTTGAGTTTCCAAAGGATATTTTCTCGTGCTTAGATACGCGTATATGATTTCAAAAGTTTTATTTTGACATAATCCATGGTAATTTTCAAAAGGTACTTGACATGACTCTTATCTTGATTTTGAATCATAGCTCATTCCGATTTTTCTACGAGTCTTGAAAATTGGTCCTATGTGGATA
Organism: Solanum dulcamara; assembly: GCF_947179165.1. Taxonomy (NCBI): domain Eukaryota; kingdom Viridiplantae; phylum Streptophyta; class Magnoliopsida; order Solanales; family Solanaceae; genus Solanum; species Solanum dulcamara. The sequence goes on along the minus strand of NC_077240.1, from coordinate 30,525,704 downwards.
TGTATACGATTTGACGTCTTATGAGATTGTGACCTTATTCTACGTTCTCTTAATATTATCTTTCGTTGATAGTCTCATCCTATAATAATTGTTCCTTCAAGGTGAGACAAAGCGACCGTGATTAATTCATAATATAATCGGAGGTTACCGACCTTCCGTCACTCCGATAGATACATGACTTTCGTTGAGCTCTCCTGCATGCTGTCTATATGTATATGTATATGTATATGTGGGATATGGGGAGGTGTATATGTGGCGCTATAGACGCATTCCCACCTGATCAGTTGGAGTAATTTTCATCCTGGACGCGGGATGCCCGGACGCGGGACATATGTGGGCACGCCGACGTTGTTCGGTGATATGACTTCTATTTTCTATGAATATGAACAAGAAATGTTTTTTTTATGATAAGACAAGCATGCATGGCATCTGGCCTAAAAGGGCACTCATATGTACAGGTTACTCTCTTAACTCACTATATGTCCATGATTCTACGATATGGTTATTCATACCTTATGTTCTTTATTATGATGATTTTTATGCCTTACGTACTCGGTACATTACTCGTACTGACGTCCCTTCTTGTGGACGCTGCATTTCATGCCACGCAGGTAGGCAGGCGGACGAGTTCGGTCCTTAGGAGCTCCACTAGCAGTACACCAAGAGCGCTCCAGTTGTTTCAGAGCTTCATTTTATCGGTACTAGTTCGTGTATATATTTGGGCACGGCAGAAACCGGCCCTCCTTATGGTCATATGTATCTTGTTTAGAGGCTCGTAGACAGATATGTAAAGCTAGATGTTTTGCAACTTTGCTCGTCGTTGTGTAATATGTTAGCAAAGTCTGTTGACGTATGGTTATAATTATGCTATTAACAATGGTATCTCTCATTCGTCCCACTTAGTAGTAAGAATAGGATACGTATAGTAGGTGCTCGGAATAACACTTTCGGGTACCCGTCGCGGCCCTGGTTGGGTCGTGACAGTTGTTTTCTATCGTAGGTAATGTGCGGGACGAGATGTGAAGATGGTCATTTGGAGTAGACTTTTGGAGCCCTTGTGAAGATCACATATGCATATGCATCTAGTTTTATAAATATTTTGGGGACTTGTACAGGATACATGTGGCACTTATGTGTGATATTTTGAAGGCTTGTGAAAACAAAACCATATGCTTGTAACTTGAACTGGGTGACTAGTTTTACTATTTTTAGATTGTGCTTTTAACTTAAGTCATGCCATGTACTGGGTTTATACTTTGACTTGTCATTATGCACAAAAAAAATAATAGTTTTGTGATAATTACTAGTTGGAGTTTTATGTATTTTATGGACCCGCATTGGTGTTGAATTGAAAATAAAATTTCAAAATAAGTGTTCTAAATGTGTTGACTATTTGAGATTATAAAAAAAAATCTGTCTTTTGCTTCGTAAATGGCATCCTCCCAAAGGGGATGCTACATATGTTATAAGGTTGGAGTAATCTAGACTCGTATCCAAATCAGTATTCGATACTACTCCCAAATAACTTTACTTTGCTCATATATGAAGTGAGTGTACGTACTCAATTTAACTCTTTTAGTCTCTTTTGGACTTAGCTCAAACTTAACTTTGCTTAACTAATTTTTTCTCTTTAAGATAGGTAAAATTACATCTCAATAATGCATTTAAAAGCATAATTTAACTTCTCAATTCAATCACAAAATAGATGCTTAAATGTAATAGAACTCAACTCATTTATATATAAAATACTCATGCTCAAAATAAATATTAAGAGACTTCTTTCAACTTAACTTAACTCATGCTCAAACTCTTCTTGATTTAATGAGGTAAATAATCATTCTTTACATTAAATAGTGCATAAAATATTAAATGTAAAAATCAACCAGGGTTCATGTGAATGCAACCATGAATCCATAATCTCAAAGACTCAAATCATCAAAGTATAATCAATTATACATACTAGAATTCAGTAAGTAATAATATTGATACTCAAGAATTCAATTTATTGGAATTTAAACTCGAACTCAAAGCTTAACTTAACTGTATGAAGATGTAATGCACGAGGACGAACTTAGTCCAATATTATGATAGCCTTACATCCCTAGAACGAAGTTTATCTAAGCGAAAATCAAAGACCTGGCTTGAAACTATTGAACCCTATCTCTTTTCTTTCTCTCCAATTCTTGCTCTCAAAAATTTCCAAATGTTAATAAGAGAAAAAACCCATTGGGTACTGATAAGAGACTAAATTTAGTCTCAAAATGACTTGGGTTAAATTTGAAAAAGATGGAGAAAGGACTAGAATGTCCCTCATTAAACTTGGTCACTACGGGTGCCTTTCTACGGACTGTCAAAACTCTTACGGACTGTAGTAGGTCACTCGTAGGAACTATGGTCCAAAATAAGGACCTACTGGAATTTGGATGTTGGGCCTACGACCACCCTTTTACAGGTCGTAGACCTTGAGGTGGGTCATAGGAACCAGTTCATAGAAAGTTAGGCCTTTACTTGGTTTTCTGAAGTTGGACCTATAAACCCATTCTACAGGTTGTAGGACTATATACAGGTCATCCTGTTAACTTGTTCTGCATACAAGAATTTTAAGGTCTCTGATCTACATCTACAGTTCGTAGGAACTCCTATGAGCGGTGGAAGCCAATCTTAGGATGGATTAAATAAACTCATATTTTCTCTAAGTGGTTGGGGTGACCTACGAATGAGAACCTACGACTCGTAGGTACTCCTACGGATCGTAGGTACCACTCATGGGCACTAGCCAATCTACTTTTCTTTAATTTTCTCAGGTTTTATCTTGGTCCTTACACTTTGATCTAGGCAAGACCAGATGCTATAGATTCACCCAGTGAGAAAACTGTGCCTGAATGCTCTCCTACTCTAGACCTAAATGCTTCACATGAATCTACTCCTGATGGGTCTGTACAGTCGAAGATTCAACCTGAAAGTGAATCCCCTATATCTCCATCTCAACTTGGTTCTACCCTTTATGTTTTATCTAAACATCTTTTTGAAGGCGACTTACCAGAGGGTAAAAATACTGAATCAAACATTCTTGCTGCCAGTGAGGAGTTAGTTGTGGAAAATCAGTTGATTATTCTTGCTTACATATATTCTGAAGTCCTACTTATGTTATGTACAACACTAAAAAAATTGAAGTTGGATTCGAAATCTAGGGAATGCATTTTCTTTGGGTAAGCTGATGAAGATAAGAGGTATTGCTTTTGGGATCCTATTACCCGTAAGGTGGTAATCAGCAGGGATGATGTGTTTGTTGAAAATAAGATACAAGCAAAAGAAGGTAGCACTTCGAAAGAAAAATTAGAGACTACTATAGTTGAAGTTGAAGAAATAGAAGAAGCTCCAGTTTCTTCTGAGGCAGCGCTAGAAAATGAAGAACAAGAGCAAGCTGAGATCAAAACTCCTCATGTTTGATGGTCAACTAGGGAGAGAAGAGAATCAGCTTGACACTCAAATTATTCTATGGAGGGTAATGTTGCATACTGTCTATTAACAAAGGATGGAGAGCCTTCAACTTTTCATGAGGCTATGAAAGGCCAAAAATTATTCTCTATGGATGGAAGTAATGCCAGAAGAAATTGAAGCTCTTCATAAAAATAAAACATGGGAACTTGTTCAATTTCCACAAGAAAGGAAGGCCATTGGAAACAAATGGGTTTACAAGATCAAACGCAATGGTAATGATCAACTGGAGAAGTATCATGCAAGATTGGTGGTGAAAGGATTCACTCAGAAAGAAGGTATAGATTTCAATGAGATATTTTCTCCGATGGTTTGACTCATAATAATTTGAGTGGTCCTGGAGATGTGTGCTACATTTGTACTTGGAGCAGTTAGATGTGAAAACAGCATTTCTTCATGGAGAGCTTGAAGAAGAAATTTACATGCTCCAACCAAAAGGTTTTGAAGAACAGGGAAAAGAGAACTTGGTTTGCAGGTTGAACAAATCTCTATACGGTCTCAAACAGGCGCCGAGATGTTGGTATAAGAGATTTGATTCCTTTATTATAAGCCTTGGATACAACAGACATAGTTCAGATCCTTGTGTTTATTACAAGAGATTTGGTGATGACGATTTTGTTATTTTGCTGTTGTATGTTGATGACATGTTGGTAGCAGGCCCCAACAAAGATCGTCTCATAAAATTTAAAGGCACAGTTGGCTAGGGAGTTTGAAATGAAGGACTTGGACCAACAAACAAGATTCTACAGATGCAAATTCACCGAGATAGAAATAATAAAAAGATTTGGATTTCTCAAAAGAACTACTTGAAGAAAATCTTGTGATGCTTCAAGATGCAAGACTGTAAGTCAATTTCTACCCCATTTCCTATTAATTTCAAGTAATCCTCAAGAATGAGTTCTAGCAATGAAGTAGAGAAGATGGAGATGTCTCGAGTACCATATGCATCAGTAATAGAAAGTTTAATGTTCGCCATGATATGTACAAGACCTGACATTGCACAAGCAGTGGGAGTGGTTAGTTGATACATGGCTAATCCTGGTAGAGAGCATTGGAATACTGTTAAGAGGATCCTGAGATATGACAAGGGTACCTCAAATGTTATAATGTGTTATGGAGGATCAGACTTTACTGTTAAAGGTTATGTTGATTCAGATTATGCAGGTGATCTTGATAAAAGAAAGTCCACCACAGGTTATGTGTTTACTTTTGCTGGAGGAGCTGTAAGCTGGGTTTCAAAACTGCAATCTATCGTGGCTACATCTATGACGAAAGCAGAATATATAGTAGCTACACAAGCTAGCAAAGAGGCAATATGGATGCAAATGTTACTGGAGGAGCTTGGGCACAAACAGGAGAATGTTGCTCTATTTTGTAACAGTCAGAGCGTTTTGCATCTTGCAAAGAATCCGGCATTTCATTCAAAGACAAAACACATATGATTTTAGTATCACTTTGTTCGTGAGAAGGTGGAAGAAGGCAGTGTGGATATTCAGAAAATTCACACTAATGACAACCTAGCAGATATGTTTACGAAGCCGATCAATAGTAACAAGTTTATATGGTGTCGATGTTCTGTTGGCCTAGCAGAAATGTAATATTGCAGTAATTGGGTAGAAAGGATGGTGTGAAGATTTATAGCCTGTTTGGATTGACTTATTTTTAAGTAGCTTATAAGTTGAAAACTGCTTATAAGTTTAAAAAAAAGTAGGTGCAGACCAACTTTTTTTTTGACTTATAAGCTATTTTTCAACTTATAAACTACTTAAAATAAGTTCATTCAAATAAACTCAACTATTTATTGGGGCTTATTTTACGCACAAAATGACTTTAAGTTGGTCAGTCAAACACTTAAAAAAAGTTGAAAACGGCTTATAAGCCAATCCAAACGGCCTCTTAATTGATTCTCAATTAAATATTCAAGTGTGAGAATGCAAGATAGTCAAATATTACAAAACGCATTTTGAACGCGTAGTCAAAAAAGGAAACAAAATGCGTAGTCAAAAAGGGAACAAAGTGCATTTTGAATGCGTAGTCAAAAAGGGAGGTGCAATACGCGAATTTTACGCGTTTCTAGTTTTCTATAAATAGAGGGTCTCTTGCCCTCATTTAGATTATCTCACAAAATACAATCCAAAAGAGTAAGAATACAAAGAGAGTTATACACCAAGATAAATATTGTAGTCTTGAGTGTCATCTTTAGTGAGTTGTCCCTTTTACAAGAGAGAAGTGTTAATTGTTGTTTTCTCCTTGTATTTGAGAGCAGTGTACTCCCATATTATCATAGTAAGATCCTTTTACCCCGTGATTTTTACCCCCTATCTGTTTGAGAGGTTTTCACGTAAAATTCTCGTGTCCAATTTATTTTCATTATTTATTATCATATCAAACTTTAGTTGTAGTGCTTCCACCCAACAATATGATTGAATGATGATATGATGAATCTCATAAGTGAATCACAAAGGGCTACTCTAAAATAATTATTAGGGCTACGGATTTAATGAATTAATATTTTGAAATGTTTAATTGATTATTTTGGAGACTTTTTGGAAGCGCATATAAAATTCGGGGTCTAGACAATTGCTTAAGGCTCAATTAAGGTGAGGAGAGAGAGAATCTGAATCTATTTCAAACACGATGCAAACTCTCCCAATATGGTACAGTCCAAAACTCCAACCAAACAATCTCCAATCGTTTCAAAATATTCCCCTCAAAATCTCTAGTATTTTATCTTTAAAATGCATAAAATATATCTATAACTACTTTGTAATTATGACCATCACATCATTCAGGACTAGATTTTTGAGATAGCTACGTCGGTGATTTTTTATTTTTTTTAATTTGGGGTGACACTGAATCACGTTAATTTGTAGTTTAGTGCATGTATAAAAACCAAAGATATAATATTCTGTTTTGGGTTTGTTGGGGGATAAAAGTATAATATAGTATCTGAGAGTTGAAAGTCAAAATGTGTTGAATTTTAGATTACGTAGCATTTACACTACTATTTTGCATCAATAACCGAGTCGATCTGTATTGGCAATACATGCCAACCATGCTACAGTTGGATTTAACATACGCGTAATCTAAGATTAATTTATCATCTTTATTTGGTTAATTTTGTTTAAAAGTAAATAGAAATGAAAAACTAGTTACTTTCTCGTCAAGCATTAAGAATGGTAATATTAAAGTATATATTTAAAAAAATTGAAAAATTCACTTACCTACCGCTTATTATTTCGAGATCCGTGAACTCTCTTAAATACTCCTAAATTAATTATTTTAAGATATTGTAATTTTTAATGCTAGTTAAAACCACTAGCTAGATCAATCTTGATTCCTTGGTTCTTTGACTTGATATTCAGCCACTATGCTTTGCTAGTCATAGATAATAATACAAAAACGATTAGACTAGTTCTTCAGTGAAAGTTTTATCTAATTTAGACTAGTCAAACAAAATAAATAATATATCAAGATAAAAAACTCCAATTGACTTTTTAAGCTAATTATTTTAGCCATTATTTTGACATAATACATAAATAAGATCCATAACTTGGTTTCAAATTATAACTTTGACCTTTAACTTTGACAGTAAATAAATAGGCACTTTAACTATCCAACACTTAAACAACACTCGAATATTGCAACCCAAACATATGATACACAAACGCTCTGATGTGGATTACTGAGCCACTCAGTGACTGCCACTTAATTAAAATAAGTACAAGTGGATTTTAAAAATAACCTTTCACTTTGACAGTGAACAAGTAGGCTCTTTAACTATCCAATACTTAAACAAAAAAACACTTGAATATTGCCTTCATTTTTACCCCTGACGCATGTAACTTGGGTGTTTTTCACGCATTTTGCCAGGTAGAATTTGAGTGGTTTTTTGTTCAAGTGTTGGATAGTTTAAGTGTTAATTTGTGCACTATCATAGTTAAAGATCAAACTTATAATTCGAAGCCAAGTTAAGAGTCCAATTTATGTATTATGCCCGTTATTTTTCTGGAAATCATTGTCTGGATGGACTTATCACGTTGTTCGTGGAAAGATCATGCAACTGCATTACCGTACCATACAATACTAAAAAAAATATAAGAGTGAACTACAAGGAATTGACAAGTTCTTAGCTACACACGAGAATGAGAAGACATGTTTGTATTTTCTATTAGGACAGGGTTTAAATCTTCTATCTTAACCGTGAAAGACAGAGAGCTCACCAAGTGACTTAGCCTTTAATTTTCTTTATTATCTTTAATAACAAGTTTTTATAATCATACAAATGTTATGACATGTATTAGTTTACAATTTTGTTTTTTGAAAAAATCTCATGTCTGATTAAATTGAATAAGTTCACAACAAATTAAAATGGAGCGAGCTATTACTAGTGTACACTAAGCTCAACGTACTGATCATATGGTGCACCAAGTACACTACGCTCCTTGTCCATCCAAATATAAAATAGTTTCTTTGATGATAATTATACTAATAAATAAATAAATAAAAGCACTAGTGTATATTTTGGGAGACTTTTGAGAAGATAAAGTCGATACGGCCCACAAACTAAGGCCAATTTAAGTAAGAAATTATTTTTATATATCTTCCCACTAGGTATCACCCCTTGTATCTTTGACTATAAAAGGAAACTCTTCTTGAGGATAAAGCCATTGTGCCTTAATCAGTTTGCTTTTTCATCATCTTAATTGTTCTTAGGCTTAAGTCCTCCACTTAATTCCTAGCTAAGAAAAGAAAATGAGAACTCATTTAGCACTAAGTTGTCTTGTTTTTCTGTGTCTTGTTTTTCTGTGTCTTGTTCTTGGTGGAGTTGCTGGGGGTGCAGGAAAGGTACCACGTAAGAACTTCTATAAGAGAACTAGTTGTCCAAATGCTGAACAACTTATTAGAGATATCACTTGGAGCAAAGCTAGAAATGACGCTACCTTGGGTGCTAAATTGCTTCGAGTCCACTACCATGATTGTTTCGTTAGGGTATGTATACCAATTAGAATTACTATCATGCACGTACATTATCTAGTAATAGGATTTAACTTATATGCACTGATACTGAATATATATATATATATATATTTACTAGTCACATGTTACGTTAATTAATGTCCCGACATTATGTAAATTTGTAGGGGTGTGACGCATCCATATTGCTGGATAAAGTGGGAACGGATGATTCTGAGAAGGAGGCTAGGCCAAATCTCTCTTTGGGTGGTTTCGATGTAATTGATGATATCAAGCGACAAGTTGAGGCTAAATGTCCTGGCATTGTTTCTTGTGCTGACATTTTAGCTTTAGCTGCTCGTGATGCTGTTTCTTTTCCCGTAAGTAATATAATAAGTCTACGTATTTAAAAGAAGATTCAAGAAATTAATAATTTATGCTGACATTATAAAGAATATAAAAATGATCTACTCTAATTAAGTCATTGTATGCAGTTTAAAACTTTAATGTGGGAAGTGGAGACGGGAAGAAAAGATGGAAATGTTTCCCTTGCAAGTGAAGTGAACGGAAACTTACCTTCACCATTCTCAGATTTTGCAACCCTTAAGCAAATCTTTGCAAACAAACGCCTAAATGTGGATGATCTCGTTGCACTATCAGGTAAAGAAAAGATGAATTTAACTTTAAATATATTTCTTATTTTCTCAGATGATTTATTGGACAAATTTCACTACTTTTTTTTAGATCACAAGTTTCAAAAGTTTTTGTAAAATAAATTGGGACATGCTGAAAACTTAATTATGTTATTAAAAGACTATTCTACCAATAACAACTTACGTTTTCAAATGAGATATAGATTGAGATTTTGAATTTGATTCTTATTACGATCCATTGTTAAAAAAAAATCAAGTCCTCACGCGAGGAGACAAAATTGATCAAGACGTAATTAAATAATTTAAAGTGTATTCTTTCTAACAAATTTAGCTTTTATATGAGATGATTACGTAATTCAACAAGACTGGGAGGTTGGAGTGGGGGTGGGAGTGGGAGGGTAGTGTATTTATGTACACTGTCAATGTATATAAGTTAAATCCATGAATAATAATATACTTCATCCATGCATTCTTGTAGGTGCTCACACAATTGGTGTTGCTCATTGTGGAGCATTCTCAAGAAGACTCTTTAATTTCACTGGCAAAGGTGACATGGATCCATCTCTCAATGCTACTTATGCTGAATCATTGAAGAAATTGTGCCCAAATCCAGCCAATCCAGCTACTACTGTGGAAATGGACCCTTTGAGCTCAACTTCATTTGATAGCAATTATTTCAACATCCTTATTAATCAGAAGAAAGGGTTGTTCCAATCTGATGCAGCCCTTCTCAATGACAAAAAATCAGTAATTGTCATCAAGAAATTGCAAAAAGATAGGGTTTTCTTTTCTGAGTTTGCAAGATCCATGCAGAAAATGGGAGCCATTCAAGTTCTCGCAGGAAATGCTGGAGAAATCAGAAAGAATTGCCGCGTCAAAAACTAATTCTAGAAAAATAAAAACTATGAATTTATCATTATGTTGTCTCAAAAGTGTACAACGTGTATCTCTTTTATTCATTATATTTCTTTAAGTTTTTGTAATTGTACTTGTGGTGTACCAAATTAGTTAGCTTCATGTAAGTTAATTTGTATTGTTATTGTTCGAACAAGAAAATTCTGGCAATAAATTAATTAGTAATATGTTCAACTCTTTCATGTATTATTTAATGATCGTCGACAAATTTCAAAGTCCAACTTGACTACATGCAAGCGAGAGGAAGCTGTTGTAAGGCTTTTTAGGAAGTTGCTCGCAAGTTATCTGCTTGAGCTACTTACCAGCTATTTACTTTTTTTTGGGTGAAAAGGAGATACTTATATTTACTTAATATGCATTAGTACATGGGAGCGACATAGTAATACGCCTGTTAGTAATGTTCTGGGGAGGAGGTAAGCTGGAGTTAATACTATTACATACATCATTAGCAAAATAAGTCTTCAGGAGCTTGCAAAAGGGTATTCCTACTTTGTCTGCTTCTAGTTTATCGGATATAAATAATGGTGGAACTTTCAAACACAAAAAAGAGTTATCTTGAGCCAACCGTGATCCTTCCCTTGGTAGGGCGTCTGTCACTCTATTGATCTCTCTAAAGCAGTGGTGTATCGTCTCCCCAGCCGCCTAAGAAGGTCCCTGCAATCATGTAAAATGTTCGAGTAAGATGGATGGTCATTGTTAAGGAGGTTAATGTTCTCCTTACAGTCAACACTGATTTCCAGAGGCATCAGATCGTTCTTGCTTGCTACTGTCAATTTTAGTCCCTGCTAAGAGGCTATCAATTCGGTTTGAATGGTGTTAGTGATCTGAAGTTTGCTCATGTATCTTACAGCCCATTCACCTTTCTCATTCCTAATTACTCCCCCCGTTCCTCCATTACCTTGATTACTAGTAGACGAACTATCATGATTTAGTTTAAAGCCCTTACCGGTGGTTCCCATATGCAATAAGATATTTTAGTTTTGTTGTTTCTGTTGCAATTTGTGAGGGCAAAAAATTATGTGGAGTGGTCAAGAGTCTTTTTAATGTTGATTTTGGCGTGGGTATTGTTATGATAATTTTCGTTTCTTTTTAGCCAAATGTTCCACATAAAAAAAGGAAACATCTCTTTCCAATTTACAGTATTGCTTTTGAGGGGTATACTGAGGTTTTTGAGTAGGGTTAGCCATCTGGCTTCACGGTGGTTTAGAAATTGCTTTATGTAGTAGATCACCCCTAATTCCGTCCACGGCTCTCTCACTGAGTAAAATTCGAGAAATATATGTTGGATGGCTTCCGATAGCTAGCTTGCATAGGTGGCATAGGTTATTGATGCTTATGCCTATAGGATGTAGCTAATTTTGTGTTGGAATTCGTTCATGTTGGCATAGCCAAAGAAAGTACTTTATTTTGTTAGGGCAGTAAAGAGACCATATCTAATAAACGTAGTTGGGCTGTTATTAATTGAGTTCTTAGTTAAAAACTTGTATAACAAGGAGGTTGTTAATGTTCCTTGGGGTCTTGGTCCCCAGATGATAGCGTATTTTTTACAAGGGTCATGTGATAGAGAGGTGTTGTTCAATAATAGAGTGATATGTTTTGGTATATTGAAAGATATAGTTAGCAATAATCGCTTAAACCATTGGCTTTGAGGACGTTACATACTTATTTGTAAAACCACCTATATTGAGGAGTCCCTGGATCATGGTTCTAAGAGTTTTTCCATTTGGTAGCTAGGTATACAACCAAAAGGATGCAGATTAGCCATTTCCCAGTACCCATGCCATCCCTTTTTTGCAAATTTTCCAACCTAGAAGTAGATTTTTCTAGGTCCTGCTAAGCAGCTTGACTATGGGCATCTAGTGTCCTGGTTTTAGAATATTTGTTCATTAAGGTTGCAGCCCAAATTGACTTAGGATTTTTAAAGGCTTTCCATGCTAGTTTTGCTAAGAGTGTTGTATTTTTAACGTTAGTTCTGTGTGCTTCCAACCCTCTTCTAGTTTTATCTAGTGTAACTAGATCTCATTTGATCATATGTAGCTTTCTCTTTTCATTGGTTGTACTCCAAATGAAATTACGTTGTATTTGGTCTATTTTGGTGGTGATGCTACTATGGAGTTTTGTAATTGCATTTTGTGTGTAGGAATATTATTTAGGCAGGACTTAGCTAGTTCTCCCTGCGATATTAAGGAATTTTATCTTCCGTCTTGCTATTTTTGTCCTCATGTTGTCTATAATGAATCGGAAGTCATTATTGGTGGTTCTTTCTCTAGTGATTAGGAATCCTAAGTATTTATCAAAATGACTCCCTTTTTTAATTTATGGTTTTGTTGAAATAGTTTTACTTAGGAGCTCCGTACAATTATCAGAGAAGATTAGTTTAGATTTGTTGGCATTAACCATTTGTCCGAAGGATTCACAAAAGTTTTTCAAAGCTTTTGCAATACATTTATAGTTGGCCATGTTTTCTCTATGATAACGCTCAATTATACTTCTCGAAAAAAACATAGACGATCGTTAGTAATATATTTACCAACTAAGAGTTGGTGTCGATTCCATAGGGAATAGGTTGAAACAGTTCTATTAGCTAACCCATCTCAGTTGTAATTAGGGGGTTTTGGTTTTGATTTGAGAACAAGTAAGAATGTAGTGACAAGTAGACAAGAGTTAGTTTGTAAACAATATGAAGACTAGGCTAGGGTTATGATCTACATGACTTATAACCTAATAGACAACTCATATTCATGATATCGATTAATGTATTGCATACAAAATTGGCGAGTTAGGTAACATCTAATTCACCTCCCGGTCCTTCTTAGGCGTATCTCATTCATCTCCTCCCGGTCTCAGAATATATGCTTTACTAACCCTCACCCTAGATCTCAGAGTACTATCTCCTCCCGGTTTCAAGAAACTTAGATGAAGTTTTGTTCCTCTGAATTTTTGTTGTGATAATCTTTTCCTAATCACTACCTCCCTCCTAGGCAAGCAATAAAAACGTGCAAGTTCTCAATGCATTCACTCACTAAGAAAGACTTTTGAATGAAGAAAATCACAATACATACAAAAACAAATTATAAAAATTAATCCTAGTTTGCCTACCTAGTTATGTCGTCATAATTTTCACAACCCTGGTTGTGGGATTAGCCTTAGATAATTATAATGAATAACACAACAAAAGATGAAGAAATCAAGTGTATAAAGCTTTTTAAATATCAATAAATCAAACTTACAATTGAGGATTTAAGCCTTGATTCAAAACACCAAACAACGATCAGAAGAAACCAAGTATTCTCGCTTCTTACAAATCTGTTCAGGCATGTATATGATGGAGAAAATCTCTCAAAAATAATGTTTTAAGTCGTGCAATATAGCTTCAATAACATTGGAAAAGTATACCTTAAAATTATAACAAGGTGGTGTATTTATAGAAGTTCAAACCTAGTCCTAAATGAACTAGGAAGATCTTGTTGGGCTTCAATTAGTCACTGGAAGGCACTCATCACGGCCAGTGATGAGCATCACGACTCGTGGTGATGCCTCATGGTCCTATCCTTGGCTATTAATTGTTGGCTATCCCACCACAACACCTACCACGACTAGTGGTGAGCATCATGGCTCGTGGTGGTGTCTCTTGGTGATTGCCTTGGTTATTTTGTTGGTTGCCTTGGCTCCTGGTTGTTGAACACCTTCCCATACGGGGCGTGGTGTGCACCACAACCCTTAAAGGGGCTTGTGGTGTGTTGCGTTAGCCATTTTGTGGCTGCCTTTTCCTAGATGGTTCCCTTCACGCCTAAAGACCATTGCCCGTCAAGTGCACCACAAGTCGTGGTGAGGCTTGTGGTGTTTGCTCCTTGGCCAAACTTCCTTGTTTATGCTTCTACATGTCTAGTACAAAACTTCTCAATCCATCTTAGCCCAAGTCTTAGCATGTTTCCACAAAATTCATTCCAATTGCAATTAACTCAAGCATGCTTCAATCCTTGAAAACTAAACGAAAATGCATATCAAACTAACAAAACACGCTTGAGAACTTATAATAACTCTATATCTTTTGGAGACACATCAACACTCTCAACTTAAAATAGTTGCTTGTCCTCAAGCAATAATACAACATAAAACCAAACAACGCGCAAATACAAATACTTCATAGGAAATATATAGCAGCCCTGCAACATAAACCACATACCCAACTTCACTTATGCAATACATTCATGCTCTAACCAACTCGCAAGGATTACTTCATACATCGTACTATTCATAGCTAAGTAAATTAATGCAAACAGTCATGTACTAGTCAATATAGTAACTAAACAACACCTGCAGAGTGCCCCCACCATAAAGAAGTCTCTCACACAGTGTATAAAGGATAAACAGAGACTGGAACAAAACTACTCGCACTCTCAACAGAAGCTCAAACAATGGAAAGTATAAACCATAGGCTTGCCCTTATTTTCAACAGTTCAACTCTTAAACAATCTTATTAGGATCAAAATAGGAATTTTTAGGCTTGCAACGTAGGCTTGGACTTAGGTAGGATACATAGGGATGTCAACTGGGGTCGGGTGGCTCAATTTTTGGCCCCTAAGGTCGTCCATTAAGGGCAAGGGGCGGGATGGACTGGACCAGACCGAGTATCGGCCCAATATAAAAAAAATTGGGCCGATCCGGTCTTTTTTTGGCCTGGACCGAGAAAAGGCCGTTTGGGCCAACGACCATTTCTGAAAATTAACCAAAAATTATAATTTTTTTAAATAATAATTTATTAATTAATTTTTTTTTCTATAAATACCTACAACATTTAATCATTTTTTTTCCACCAACAATCATCTAATTCTCTCAATTCTCTCTCAATTTCTCAATTCTCTCTTGTAGTGATATCAATCTTTTATTATTTTTTACAATTAACAACATCAAGTGGAAGTTTTCAACTTTCAAGTATTCAACATTTCATCAATTTTACTATTCTTTGTTTGATTTCGATAATTTAGTATAATCGTTCCTTCTATTGCTTTTATTTAGTAAATTAATTCTAGTATATTTAAATATTTAATTTTTGTATTTATAATTTTTATTAGTTTAATTTGCATAATGGATAGATTAAAAAATATAGGTAAAAGTGTTAAAAATTTGTGTTCCGGCGGTGGTAGTGTTAGTAAGAAAAAAAGTACTTCCAGTAGAGGTAGTACAAATAGAAATTATTCTTGTATGCCTGAAGGACTACCTCGTGAATTTGGAGAAATAGGTATAGGTGCACATGATATGAATGAAAATGAATATCAAAAAACTTACGGTATAGAAGAATCAAATGAATTTCAAGTAGAAATACAACAAGATGATAATGATGATGTGGATGTTACACCAATTAGTCTTGATGTAGATTTAGGTAATGCTCAATCTAGAACTGTTAATCTTCTCTCACGACCTATAAAAGAAAAAAACTAGTTTAGTATGACATTATTTTGAACTCATAGCCGGAACAACTAAAGTTCAATGTAAAGAATGTCAAAAATATTTCGAGCATAAGACTGGGGGTAATAGAGGTGGAACGGATCAATTGACTAGACATCACAACAGAGTATAAATTGAGACGAGCTTAATTATTATTTGAGACAGGCTCTATAGACCTGTGATAAAAATAGTATCACTACACTGGAATGGTGGAAGAACAATAAAAACAATATCTAGTATTATCAACCATGACTAGGGATATGCTAAATATTCCAATGTCAATTGTTGCATTGGAGAGCGCATTTAGTTAAGGAAGGCACCAGATTAGAGACAATTGACACTCTTTAGGAAGCAATGTCATAAACATTTTAGTTTGCCTCAGAGATTAGATTAGATCGGAGCGTAGGAATAAAGAAAGAGCAAAAGATACGGAAGAAGACGAAGAATGTGAAGAAATAATGTCAATTGGAGATCCTTCGACACAAGCTGGTCCAAATTACAGATTTATTGATTTTAAAAATAATGAGTCAATTTCTGTTAATGTTAATACAGATGAATTGGAGAAAATAATTCAAAATATGTAGAAGTTACAACTTATTATATACAACTAATTATAAGTTTGTAACTTGTATGTTTTGAATTTTATCAATATATTAATAAAGTCAAAGACTTATTGAGTCTTTGCATTTTTTAATTTTTTTCCCTATAAATTTTGTATGATTCAATTAAATAATTATTTTTACTTTACATAATCATATAAGGAAAATTAAATTTGTAGTCACTATAAGATTTCAATACTTGAAAAAATAGTATTATAATAGATAATATATTATGAGTATAGTTGTTATACATTGTAAGTATATATAATATATAATGTAAGTAATAGATAGTATATTGTGAGTATATTAGATATACATTGTAAGTATATATATTATAAGATAAGTATATATATACTAATAGATAGTATATTGTGAGTATATTTGATATGCTTTGTAAGTGTGTGTGTATATATATATATATATATATATATATATATATATATATATATATATATATATATATATATAATATAATATAATTAATCATATAACTATGATATATGGTATAATGTTAGTATATTTGATATACATAGTACATATATGTAGTATAATGTAAGTATATAATTATAATAGATAGTAGATTGTGAGTATACAGTGAGTATATCACTATAATAGATAGCATATTATGAGTATATTTGTTATACATTATAAGTATATATAATATAAGTATATTATTGTAATAGATAGTATATTGTGAGTATATTAGATATCCATTGTAAGTATATATAATATATAACATAAGTATATTATTATAATAGATAGTATACTATGAATATATTAGATATACATTGTAAGTATATATAATATAGGTATATCACTATAATAGATAGTATATTAATGAGTATATTAGTTATACATTGTAAGTATATATATTATAATATAAGTATATATATATACTAATAAATTGTATATTGTGAGTATATTTGGTATACTTTGTATATATATATAATATATAATTAATTATATCACTATAATATGTATTATAATGTTAGTATACTTGATATACATAGTACATATATGTATAATGTAAGTATATAATTATAATAAATAGTAGATTATGAGTATAGAGTGAGTATATCACTATAATAGATAGCATATTGTGAGTATATTTGTTATACATTATAAGTATATATAATGTATAATATAAGTATATTATTATGATAGATAGTATATTGTGAGTTTATTAGATATACATTTTAAGTATATATAATACATAACATAACTATATTATTATAATAGATAATATATTGTGAGTATATTAGATATACATTGTAAGTATATATAATCTAAGTATATCATTATAATAGATAGTATATTCATGAGTATATTAGATATACATTGTAAGTATATATATATTATAATATAACTATATATATACTAATAGATAGTATATTGTGAGTATATTTGGTATACTTTATAAGTATATCTATAATATATAATTAATTATATCACTATAATATATAGTATAATGTTAGTATATTTGATATACATAGTACATATATGTAGTATAATGTAAATATATAATTGTAATCGATAGTAGATTGTGAGTATATCAATATAATAGATAGTATATTTATTATACATTGTAAGTATATATAATATATAATATAAGTATGTTATTGTAATAGATAGTATATTTTGAGTATATTAGATATACATTGTAAGTATATATAATATATAATATAAGTATATTATTATAATATATAGTATATTATGAGTATATTAGATATACATTGTAAATATTTATAATATAAGTATATCACTATAATAGATAATATATTTGTGAGTATATAAATTATTATAATTACTTCTAAATTAAATAGATAACGATACACTATATTGATGATTGACTCAAATTTTTGAATACATAAACGCTGCACAAAAAAAAAGCCCAATGGACCCAATTAGGCCTGGACACTATACCCTTAATGGGTCATGGATCGGGTTTTTAACATTTTTTTACTGTTGGGCCCGGACCGGACTGGCCCAGTAAGGGTGTCGTCCGGTCCGGCCAGACCCGGTATCTGATGAGCCAAAAAAAATAGGCCGGTCTAACCCGGCCCGACCCAGTTAATAGCTCTAAGGATAAATTTAGGATAAAAGTGACTACTTTGCCCCTCTAGACGCTACTTTGACTTAACTACTTGTTTTCAACCTCCCAAATTCTTGTTGTTCCCTTATTTACTCATTCTTTCTTTTCGGGAGTGGTTTCCGCTTTTGTTCAATCTTATTTTTTCTCTTATTTTTTCTTTATAACTTATTTTTTGAATTATTTTATCTTTCATTTGCGGCCACAACTCATGCGTTTCTTTTCTTGTCATCCCACCATTCTTTTCATACCCTAACTTTTCTACTTCTCCTTATAGTAGCCATCCTCAACTTAGACTTTTAGCCTTAGTTGAAGTACACACTATCCTTGAAGGGACCATGGCCAAGACAAATGTTTACAAACAAAAAAGGAAGGTGAATTGTGGTATGTCAAAGAAAAGGTCTATTCAGGCTCAAATTTTTGGTTCAAAGGGCACAATGTCATTTGGTCGGTCAATTTTAGGCTAATTGACTAAATATCAAAGGCCTATGATCCTGTCCTAATCCAACTATCCAATTGTTTCAGTGAGACTAACCGGGCAAGTTCTACCTTACAAATGCATTAATCAAACTACGCAAATTTAGCTCACACACACATAGCACTGATCATATGCTATTTAGTACTAATGATCATAACCAACATTTGACCAACAAATCACTATGTATAATGTTACAAAGATCCCAGAAAATCAGTTATCACAGCTAAGATGCCATCACACAATCATTCAATTTTTTTTAAATAGGGGCCATTTTTTGCCATCTTTTCATTTTTCACTTTCACGAGCTACTACAAAATTCTATAGACACTTGTATTCACACAAACAACCTAAACATGTCAGTTCTACTAGATAGTACACCTTTAGAGAGAAAAAACATGGCAAGAAAAACTCCAAAGGATTTCAGGATGCCCTACTCCCCATTAAAATTTGTGCATTGTCCCTAATGTACTTAAAGATTTCAAAGTTTAAAACAAGGGAAGTGATCATACCTACGATGCCCTAGGCATCAGTAGTAGGTTACCTAACTACTAAAAAATTATCAAGTATCTACATGGGTTGCCTCCTATGAAGCATCTGATTTAATGTCACGACATGACATCCTCGAACTGCACTACTTCTCCATTCTTGGGTTCTGAACTGTGTCACTAGAAAGTGCACCATTCTTTCTATGATTCACCATAGTCGATAGTTACCCCATTTGTTGCTCCAACTGCTTGATAGAGGTTGAGTGTGACTCTACTGCTTGGGTCATTTTAGACCTGTCACCTTTAGCTCCTTGACACGCACTTCCGTAGATTCTATCTGTTATGTCGAAAAATGGACGGGAGTTAAAATTAATTTCAACTTTTAGAGAAAAAATCAATTTTAATAAAAGAGGAGTTGCCACTTAATTTTTTAGAGGAGTTGCCACTTAATTTTTTAAAGAAATTAAGAAAACTTAATTTAAAAGACCCTAACAGATTTAAGTCTTAAAAAATTAGAGAAAAAAGTAGGAGGTTCATATTACTATTTTAAGAAGGTTTTAGCTCTTAAAATAGCCGCCAACATGCGGTTATCCAACGATTTAAAAATTATTTGACTAACTTTGGAAAAATGTGTTTTAACAATAATTAAAGTATTAAACCATTTTGAGAAAAATATAAATTTTAAAATATTTAAGATAATTTATAAGAATGATTGACTTTGTAAAATGATTAAATATAGAAGAAATAATGAAACAAAAATGGTCTCTCTTTAGGGGATTTAATCAAGTTAAATTAAACAATTAACACAGGATAAATAAATATCATCAATTAATTAAATAAAGGCAAACGAAATAATAAATAAACTACCCCAAATATATACAAACGAAAGTATTTAAAAAATAGGGTAGAAATATTTTTTGTACTCATATTCTTCGGATCAGCGCCGACTTATTAATCGGAAGACAAAAATATAGTATTTTGTCATTTTCTGCTCGGGTCGATTTTCATTATTTCCGAAGGGCCTATCTACCCCTAACCCTCCTATATTCATTTGTTATTATAATCCTAGAGCGATCTGAAGGAAGTAAGAACTAACGTCCTAAAGTGTGTCTATCGACCCAACTTAATATTCAAGAGGCATTGAATTTACTAACTGGATAGGTTCTAGACTAAAAGGAAATGTAAGTTTTTTAATTAGACACATCGTTAAACAAAACAAATAGGACGAGCAGTTAGCACATAAAATCTCAAGTAAGCCTCTGATCTAATTAATTAACATGCTTGAAAATACAGATAAATTGTGAGGGTCCTAATGATTATATGTGTGTGCAAATACAAAGCTAATACAATGTAGAGACATAGTTTAACTAATTAATTATATAAGAGTAATCTTAATTGTTAGACTACTTGTAATAAAATTATTGATAACTTTAATTATTAACTAAAGACCTTAGTGAACAAGATTTATATTTTATGACATATTGAAAATTTATAAAAAAAAAGATGTTGTAGGCATGGTTCATAAATGAAATGATATCCTGAAAATTTATTAAATATTATAAGCATGATTTAATGTAAATAATATGATAAATAATTATTAAAATCCTGTAGGCAAGATTTCTACTCATAAGTTTAACACGCTGAAAATTATTAAATAAATACTATATACATGATTTCTATATAACATAATATGCAAAAATTAATTAACCCATAAGCATTATGTCTACACGAAATAATATATATATATATATATATATATATATATATATTTGCATCTAAATGATATGCTAAAATTGTTATTAAACCTATAAACATAGAGATATTGATTAAGTCTTATAGACACGATTTCTAAATAATTTAAGCATGCTAAAAATATATTGAATAAATCTTATGCAACATGATTTCTTGATAATGTGACATAAAAATATTTATTATCTTCTGAGTATTTATATACGAACTGATATTTAACAATATGTGAAAACATGTTGGCATTATTTCTATAATCATAATATGCTCATGACATAATTGAGTTAGATAGGCATGATTTTTATATAATTTTAATTAAATTATATTTGTATGATTTCTAATCAAAGATATATTCTAATATAAACTAATCATTAAAATTTTATTTGTTATAAAGATGAGAACATGACTTTACTTCAAACTAGACAAGGATCAACACATAAAGTTAGGCTACGCATGATAATGGGCTATTTAGATTAATTTTACTAGTTTCAAGCCGATTTTAATTATGTAAATATGTATCCATAGGAATAAACTTAAAATCATATTTTTTAAATTAATCTAAAACTCTTATAGCGCATACACACAAATTAAGATGAACTTTTAGATCTAAAAGAACACAACATATATAGTAAAATAAGAGTTAAACGAAACCATACCAAGACGGATTTGTAAAGATCCGTCTTCGACCTCTCGTCTTGTTAGTCTACCGTCGGCTTGGCGCCTTTTTTCGGCGTGGTTCGTCGGAGCTCTCACCGAAGACGAATGGAAGAGAGGTATTCGGTGGTGCATGAGAGGAGAGAGATTGAGAGATGAGGGAAGAGAATGGTGAGGATGACAACTTGTCTTGTCTTCTCTTTGGAGAAGATGAAGAGAGTGTAGAGAGAGAGATAGGGTGAGAGAGTTAGAGAGAGAGAGTGAGGTCTTTTGATGATGGAAAAGGAAAAATGAAATTAGTTTTAGGGTTTTGGGTCTTTTTGGGATTAAAATAGGAAATAAATGGCCTTTTGATCTGGACCGTTGATCGATTTTGATGAGTGGTTGAGATTGAATCTTGATATTTGATGGAGATGAAATGGGTGGATGTGATTAAATCTTTTGAAATTAGATTTTAAAATAACCATATTTGGTTCATAATAGGCTATAATTGAGATGAATTTGAATCTTATTTGGCTAGAATTTTGACAAATTGGGTAAAGAAGACTACACTTAAAATAAAATAGAGAAAATTAAATAGATTACTTATGTAAATAATAACTATAATATATATGTTGAATAAGTAAAATCCTAAATTTTATCAAGTAGTAATATTTTGTACATAAAATGACAACTTATATATATACTATGTAAATATATGTGTATATATATAATGTATGTATGTGTAGAGTATGTACTAAAATGGATCTATAATTAATATAGTTAACTAAAATATATAATGAACTTAATTAAGCAATAACTTTATATGCACATGTGTATAAAACGTATTAAAATAGATATGTAATATGTACATATTAATATGAATAAGAAAATTATAAAATAGACTTAGTTAATATATTTTTTATTTTTATTTTTTATATAAAGAAAATACACACACATACATAATATATACTAAATAGATACGTAAGAATATTTGAACGTATTAAGCTTATTATTATTATAAATAAATAAATAAAAATAAAAAATAACAAAGATAATAGTATTAATATTAATAAATAGAAATAATATTATAAATTACAAATGTCAAAATATATAATTTATTGGGTAAAACTAAATATAAATATATTTATTTAATAAAGAAATAATTTTAAAAAATGCCTATTTATTAAGATAGCAATCCGAAAAATAGTTATGGGTTGGTTAAAATTGGGTGTCAACAGCTATCCCTTTCTTTGAGTAGGGTCGATGAAAGAGATTCTGGTCAAAAAAAATTGACAAATCCAATTTTGACCGTCTAGATATTCCTTTTTATGAGAGGAGGTTTGGTACGAACTTTTAGAAAAATTATGGCCGAACTCTGATATCGAGTCTCCTACATATCTCAGGTCACATTTAGGCCACTTGTAATTCAGGGCGCTTGATTTGGTGCACGATTTTTTGAAAGAATACAAAAGCTATCCTGGTGTAGAATTATGGAGAGACCAGAATGCTCGAGAATGAGAGGAGGGAGTTTATTGGAGTACAGTCGAGTTTTCAATATCGAGCTCCCCTACATATCCTTAAACATAGGAATCAGTCTGCTTGTAGTTCGACTCAATCGGTTGAAAAGGAAATCTTTTATGTTAAGATCACCTTCGGTTGGGAGGAGTGACACATGAATCGAGTATGAAAAATAGGCTTGCAACCTCTTAGCCATGCATGTGGCTATCTTCACACCCATAATTAAGAATTTATACGGACATAATTTCCAAAACTTTTGGTGTATCGTCACTCATATTGAGAAATTGCTTTCGGTGACAAGTTGAAGTTTTCCGAAGCGAAATTGAGACTAAAAAAACTTAAAGGGATACCACATGCCTTCTTGTAGTGGTATGGTGTGGTGGAAGTTATTCTTCAACTCGCATTCTAATTTGCTACTGAGAAAAGTTCTACACTGTGTTGCGTTCTTTTGATGTCATCCGTATCTGTGGTTAAATTGAGAATCTATTCTCTTGGATGATCTTGCCAAGGATGTGTAGGCGTGTTAACCTCCTTCGGTTTTGGCGTATTGCAAACAATACGCATTTTTCTAAGTTGATGTGATTTGTAATATATTCCTCAACTACCAATTATTTCAATTTTGATGTAATATGCATTGAGTTGATATGATGATGAATTAACACGATATAAAGATGGCCTTTCGGTAATGGTAATGGCCTTCTCAGCGATGAAATGATAAGTGATGGCCCTCTCGTCAATGATATGATAAATGATGGCCCTCTTGGCAATGAAATGATAAATGATGGCCCTCTTGACAATGATATGAAAATGATGGCCCTCTTGGCAATGATATGAAAATGATGGCCCTCTTGGCAATGATATGAAAATGATGGCCCTCTCGGCGATGATATGAAATGATGGCCCTCTTGGAAATGATATGAAAATGATGTCCCTCTTGGCAATGATATGAAAATGATGGCCCTCTTGGCGATGATAAATGATGGCCCTCTTGGCAATGATATGAAAATGATGGCCCTCTTGGCAATGATATGAAAATGATGACCCTCTCGGCGATGATATAAAATGATGGCCCTCTTGGCAATGATATAAAAATGATGACCCTCTTTGCAATGATATGATAAATGATGGCCCTCTTGGCAATGATATTACCACTTTTGGTAATATAATATGAATAAAATAATACGAATGGCCCTCTTGGCAATGATATTACCACCTCCGGTAATATAATACAAATAATAAATATGGATGACCCTCTTGGCAATGATATTACCACCTCCGGTAATATAATATGAATAAAATAATATGAATGGCCCTCGTGGCGAATGATATTACCACCTCCGGTAATATAATATGAATGAAATAATATGAATGACCTTTTTGGCAAATAATATTACCACCTCCGGTAATATAATACGAATAATAAATATGAATGACCCTCTATTCAAATGATATTACCACATCTGGTAATATAATATGAAGAATAAAATAATATCATCGTATACGGCATCATATCATTGTATACAACATTATATCATCATATACAATATTATGTCATTGTGTGCGGCATTATACATGCCCATTATACTTCTTTGAGGATGGAGAATATAAATTGACGTCATTGTGGACGCTTGCGTTGAAAGTAGCTCCTTCGCATTTTCCTGCACTCAAAATAAGTAACAGACACATTGTCGTTTTAGCTAACGATTGAGAGAAAATCTTTAGGAAAAATTCTTGAAAATATGTACAAAGTGCCTGATCACTTTGACATTAGTGTGTGAATATCATGCTCATTTTCGAACACTTTATATTCATTTTGGCTCATGGCTTGCTGGAGATTTGGACGAGGCATTGTTCATTTTTTGAATGTCCCCTTTCTTCTGATGAATATTGGTGACAAAATTATCACTTTGAAAACACTTTATTCTTTTAACTCCTTTGTACTCGCTGAAAGGAGGGATATGGTGATCTTTTAAAAATTTGCATTCACAGAAAAATTGTTAGTTTTGAATGAATTGATCTGTGTTGAATTCTCCACTTGTTTTCTCCCTATCTTGCTATCTTCGTTCGCTTGCTCTGATTCCCAACTTCTTGGTAGATATAAGACTAAAATATATTCATGCAAAATGTTTAATGTATTAAATGCTTTAAGAAAGATGAGTTTTTGAAAAGCAATTTCGAAAGGGTCACTGCCAGATGTCATGTCACATTAGCTTAAATGGGTCCTTAATCCGAAGCTTTGAACATGCTTGACATCTTGTTCACAAACATTTTTAAGGATTCTTGGGAAATTCTGACATAGCTAGAAAGTTTTGTAGTTGACTCTGAACTCTGATGGTGCTAGAGATTATTAAGGTTGACATTGGTCCTCCAACAATGTCGGGGATCATTTGAGGCCAACCTTGAACCTTGAAGTTTAAGGAAAACCTTCTGATGATATCAGATAAAATTTTTGAGGTCATCCTCAATAGTTTTTGTCCCAGTTAGATGTCTTGGTAGATATCATACTACTAGTAAGAGATTTGCAGAATTTTTGAGATCCTATCAAAAATTCTGTTCCAGTTACTTTTCTGATGCACCTCAATCTTCTTTTGTGAAAAGATCTTCTTTAAATTTTTGAGTCCCTCTCAAAAATTCTGTCCCAGTTTTCTATCATAAATAGAGAACTTATGGGAGATATGACCGAACCGTTGTGGCGCCTACGTATCCCGTTGAGGCAGGAATCAGATCAAACGTAGTTCCTCTTTCTTGGGAGATAACTGAGGAATAGGGATTTTTAATAAGAAAGTGACCGAAGCCGACATAGGCCGCCTACATATCTCATTATTGAGAATTCAGGTCAGACATAGTTCATTCAAATAGGAGGGCTAATTTTAAAATAAACAAACATAGAAACAATTACAAGCAAACGACACAGCTACACAATATTGAACCTTCAAACATAGTATCTCTTGACGGCGTCTGAGTTGATTGGCTTCGGCCACTCTTGGCCATCCATTTCAGACAATATTAAGGCATCTCCAGACAACACTTTGCGAACCATGTATGGTCCTTGCCGATTTGGCGCAAACTTTCCTTTATAATCATTTTGATGTGGAAAAATGCGTTTGAGAACCAACTGACCAACTTCAAATGTTCTTCGTCTCACTCGCTTGTTAAAAGCACGAGTCATTCTTTGCTGGTACAGTTGACCATGGCAAATGGAAGTCATTCTCTTTTCATCAATCAAAGCTAAATGTTCAATTCGATTACGAACCCAATCGGCATTGCTCAATTCAGCTTCTTGAATGATTCTCAACGAAGGTATTTCTACTTCGACAGGGATTACGGCTTCCGTCCCATACACTAGCAAGTATGGGGTTGCTCCAATTGATGTTCTGACAGTTGTTCGGTATCCCAACAGAGCGTATGACAACATCTCATGCCAACCTCTGTGATTGCCAATCATTTTCCTCAAGATCTTTTTGATGTTCTTGTTGGCAGCTTCTACGGCTCTATTCATTTGAGGACGATATGCGGTTGACTTTCGATGATTAATCTTGAATTGCTCACATATCTCTTTCATCAAATGACTAGTGAGATTTGCTCCATTATCAGTAATGATGGAATCCGGTATTCCAAATCTACATATCAAATTGTTACGGACGAAGTCTACTACTACCTTCTTCGTGACTGATTTATACGAGGCTGCTTCCACCCACTTGGTAAAATAATCAATAGCAACTAAAATGAACCTATGTCCATTAGAGGCGGATGGCTCTATTGGACCAATGACATCCATACCCCAAGCCATAAACGGCCAAGAAGAACTCACAGCATGGAGTTCGTGCGGAGGTACTCGAATCAAATCACCATACACTTGACATTGATGGAATTTTTGCACATACTTACAACAATCATGCTCCATAGTCATCCAAAAATAGCCAGCTCGAAGGATTTTCTTTGCCAAGGTAAGCCCATTCATATGTGTTCCACAAACTCCCGCGTGAATCTGTTCGAGAAGCTTCGTAGCTTCAATAGCATCGACACACCTGAGAAGACCCATATCTGGAGTTCTCCTATAAAGGGTTTCTCCACTTGGAAAGAAATTGTTATCCATTCGACGTATCACTTTCTTCTGATTGAAAGTCGCATTATCTGGATAAGTTCCAATTTCTAGATACCTTTTTATGTCAAAATACCAAGGTCTCCTATCTGGTTCTGCTTCGACATGCGAATAGTGAGCGGGTTGTTCTTTCAAAATATATCTCCACAGGATCAATGTAACTTGTATCTGGATGTCTGATCATTGAGGAGATAGTAGCAAGAGCGTCAGCAAATTCGTTCTGCAACCTCGGGGTATGCCTAAACTTGATCTTGCGAAACCTCTTACACAACCTTTGCACTAACTTCACGTATGATGCAATCTTCGAATTCTTCACAGCCCACTCCCCCTGAACCTGGTGAATCAGCAAGTCTGAATCTCCTATTACCAACAACTCTTGAACGTCTTTATCGACTGCCATCTTTAGCCTCATGATGCATGTTTCATACTCAACCATGTTGTTCGTGCAACAAAATCGAAGTTTGGCTGCCATAGGGTAATGTTGGCCAAATTCTGATATTAGAACTGCTCCAATTCCACTTCCTTCATGATTCACCGCCCCATCAAAAAATACTCTCCAACCAGGGTATGCTTCGGAGATATCTTCTCCTACAAATAATACCTCTTCATCGGGAAAATAAGTTCTGAGCGGTTCATACTCTTCGTCTACTGATTTTCTGCGAGATGATCCGCTAAGGCTTGTGCTTTTATCGCCTTTTGGGTCACATACACAATATCAAACTCACTCAACAACATTTGCCACTTTGCCAATTTCCCAATGGGCATTGCTTTCTGAAAAATATACCTCAAAGGATCCATCTTGGAAATGAGATATGTAGTATATGAAGACAAGTAATGTCTCAACTTTTGAGCAATCCAGGTTAAAGCACAATAAGTTTTCTCCAAAAGAGTGTAACGAGCCTCGTATGGAGTAAAC
Organism: Solanum dulcamara; assembly: GCF_947179165.1. Taxonomy (NCBI): domain Eukaryota; kingdom Viridiplantae; phylum Streptophyta; class Magnoliopsida; order Solanales; family Solanaceae; genus Solanum; species Solanum dulcamara. The sequence continues at coordinate 30,497,665 of NC_077240.1, read as the reverse complement.
TTCTTGCTTAAGTAGTAGATTGATCGTTCCTTCTTCCCCGTCTCATCATGCTGACCTAGCACGCATCCAAAGGCATTATCCGAGACAGACATATATAGCAACAATGGAACTCCTTCCCTTGGAGGAACTAGCATCGGTGGATTAGACAAGTAACTTTTGATAGTATCGAAAGTTGTCTGACATTTTTTGGTCCATTTTATCAATGCATCTTTTTTCAGTAGCTTAAAGATAAGCTCACAAATCAATGTGGATTGAGCGATGAATCGACTGATGTAGTTCAATCTTCCCAAGAAACTCATCACTTCCTTCTTAGTCTTTGGTGGAGGTAATTCTTGAATCGCCTTGATTTTAGCGGGATCAAGCTCGATACCCCTTCTACTGACTATAAACCCCAATAACTTGCCGGCTGGCACTCCCAAAGCACATTTAGCGGGATTTAATTTTAAGTTATATTTGCGCAAACGATCAAAGAATTTTTTCAAGTGAGTCATATGATCCTCACTCTCACGGGATTTGATAATGACATCATCCATATACACTTCAATTTTCTTGTGAATCATATCATGAAAGATGGTTGTCATGGCTCTCATGTAAGTAGCCCCAACATTCTTGGGACCAAATGTCATTACTCGATAATGATACACACCCCACGGTGTGATGAAGGCTATCTTTTCTGCATTTTCTTCATCCATTAGAATCTGGTGATAACCTGCGTAGCAATCCACAAACGACTGCATCTCATGCTTGGCACAATTATCAATGAGAATGTGGATATTTGGCAATGGAAAGTTGTCTTTAGGGCTAGCTTTGTTCAGATTTCTATAATCAACACAGATTCTGATCTTGCCATCCTTCTTAGGGTCTGGAATAATGTTGGCTAACCAAGTAGGATATTTTGTCACTTCCACAACTTCAGATTGAATTTACTTGGGAACCTTTTCTTTGATCCTCAAACTTAAATCTGGCTTAAATTTTCGAGTCTTTTGTTTTACTGGACTACAATTCAGATTGATCAGCAATTTATGAGACACGATGTATACAGTCAAACCTGACACATCATCATAAGACCAAGCAAATATGTCGATGTACTCTCTAAGAAAACTGATAAGTTCTTTCTTCTGAGCTTTTGTTAGATGGACACTGATTTTGGTTTCCTTGATATACTCGTCGTCTCCCAGATTCACAGCCTCAGTTTCCTCTTGATTTGGCTTGTATTATTCCTCAAATTATTTTAATCCCTCAGCGAGGTATTCAGGTATCGTAGCCTCTTCCTCATAGTCCTCAAACTCATCACCATCTATCTCATTTTGTTCATTTAGCTTGTGACACAACATGATATTGACAGGTTTTAAGTTATTTTTACTGAAAGCATAAGCGAAAAAAGTTAGACAAGTAAAATGTAGATCGATAACCAAATGATAAGTAAATTTTGCAATAAAGGAGGTCTTCATTTAAACCAAAATAAAATACAAATTTTGGCCATGACTATGGGTCAATCTGCCCCCCTTTTTTTCCAAACATTATAAAGGTAACTTAAAGCATAACAAAATAGAAACAAACAACGGGTGGGTCTCGGGCCTCCTTCGGACTACCACCGAAAAAATATGCAGATAATATGTCTTTATCTACCAAGACAAGTAAGGGACTAAGAGCGGTGCGGATGTCCAATTAGATAGTTGCTCCTCTGGCTCAGCATCACGGATGCCCGATGTCCCCGTTTCTTCCTCTAAGATTGTGTCAACTTCTTCAAAAAGATTCCAGATTCCTTCCCCAAGATCGCCATCATTGACATATTCTCAAACTGGAAATGACATATACAAGTGAGGTATTAGCCTAGCCAGTACCCGATCAATCTTCCTATTTGTCACATCTGCCTCATCGTCTTCTGTAGGGACATATCCCAAACTATACTTTAATCCTTTTTCGGGAATCTGAATGGGCTCAATGACTCCTTGGAAGTACTTCCCCAATCCAAAACCTGGCTCAAAACCTCCTCGGAGCATGACAGTGGCTATCATCTTATAAACCGAAGGCATAGGAGGCTGCGAGGCCAAATCATCACCAGTGGCATTTACTAGCTCCACTATGTAGAAGTCGATACCTCTAGTAATGTCATCAACAATTGGCGCGCAATTATTTGCATGACTTCCTTCACCATAAACGACAACCTCACGGTCATTCTTTACAAATTTTATCATCTGATAGAGAGTAGAGGGCACGGCTCCAGCCATATGGATCCATGGTCTTCCTAATAATAGGTTGTAGCTGGTGATGATGTCCATCACCTGACACTCTATAACGAAATCAACAGGACCTACTTGAATACCCAAGTTCACAGCTCCTAATGTATCTCTTTGACCCCCATCGAAAGCCCTTACATTAACTTGGTTCTGTCGGACTTTCCCTAAATCAAAGTTCAACTGTTTGAGAGTTGATAAAGGGAAAATATTAAGACTCGATCTATCATCGATCAATACACGATTCATGATCTTTTCCCGATACATAATAGTGACATAAAGAGCTTTGTTATGCATCACACCTTCAAAAGGTAACTCTTCGTCGCTAAAACTGATGCGGTGTCCTTGAATAACTCGACTTACCATAGTAGCCAGATTATCCCCGTCTATACCCACGGGTATGTAAGTGTCATCCAAAGCTTTCATCAAAGCATGCTTGTGCTGTTACGAGCTCATCAACAATGCCCACACTGAGATTTGGGCAGGTACTTTCTCCAGGTGTTTCACTATAGAATATTCTTTTGGCTGCATCTTCTGCCAAAACTCTTCAGCCTCCGCTTCACTGATCGACCTCTTTTGTTGATCTTTCTTATGCCACCCTTGAGCCAACTCTTCTGGTGTAACACCTACCAGACCACGTCATCCCCTGAGTTGTTGCAGTCTCGATCACAAACTTCTTTTGATTATGGATATCTTTGGGCACCAAAGCAACGACCTCTGGAGGTGTCAAAATCACAAAATTCGATTTCTCTCTTATGCTTAGTGAAGCCACAACCATTTCTAGATTATTAGGATAGGCTGGGACTATGGCCTTCGTTACACGCCAATCCTCTTCTACCTCAATCATATTAACCCCTCCATGATTTGGCAAAGGATTACTATTGACATTAGGGGTGGCAGTTTGGAGAATGACGACCTCACGATCAATCAAATCTTGAATCTTGTGCTTCAAATTGACACAAGTTTCCTTATCATGCCCAATACTGTTGGAGTGATACGCACATATTTTGTCATCTCTGAAGAATCTAGAGCTCGTATTAGCCGGTTTGGGTGCAATGGGGTGAATAATGCCTGCATCTCTCAATCTCTCGAACAACTTGGTCCGACTTTCTACAAGAGGAGTAAAAGTCCTAACAGGCCTATTTTCAAAATTGGGTTGAGAATGGTTGTAGTTATTTTGTGGGGGTGGGGGTACATGACGATAACTCGGGCGACTTTGGTGGAAAGGTGCGGGAGTTTGGAATCTTGGACACGGCTGAGTTTGGTAATTTGGTTGTGGAGCTTGGTAGTTTAGCGGGGTGTTTTGGTAATGTGGAGCTGGGTAATTGGGAGGTGGAGTTTGATAATTTTGAAAAGGGACTTGGTAATTTGGGTATGGGATTTGGTAACTGGAGAGTGGGGTTTGGTGATTCGGTTGAGTGTAGTAAACTTGATGTGAATTTTGTGGATCTCGTGGATAGGTCTTGAAAGATGTAGATTTTCCTGGCTTGCTGTTGGCGAACCTCTTCCCTTCAGGCATGTAGGAGATGGTAGATACATCCTTTCACTTCTTCTTAAACAATCCCGAAGACCCAGTTGAGGAGGCTATACGGGATACCTTTCCGGTCTTGAGCCCATCCTCGATAGTTTCTCCTACCTTGACTATCTCAGCAAATTTTGCTCCAACGAGCAATATCAATCTTTCATAGTATTCGAGCTCTTGCATGCGTATAAATACTTCCACGATTTCTTTCTCTATCATGGGAGGTCGAACTCTGGCGGCCTCTTTCCTCCACCTATATGCATACTCACGATAATTTTCAGTGGATTTCTATTTGATCTTCTCCAAAGAATATCGATCGGGAACGATCTCCACATTGTACGCAAACCTCTCGATAAAATCTTTGGCCAGAGCGTTCCAATTGGGCCATTGTTTTATTTCTTGGGCGCTGAACCTTTCCAAAGCCTCTCCGTTTAAACTTTGGCTAAAGAGCCGCATTAGCAAAGCCTCGTTCTTCCTAACCCTCAGATGAGCCAAAGGATTTCTGGTTCCTTCGAAAGTATCAAATTTTAGCACTTTGAACCCCTCGGGAAGGTCTAAATTTGGGTGGATACACAAATCTTCATAATTTAATCCTGCAACATCCGGAGTGTAATGAAACTCCTTCATAGCTTTCATGATCTCCTCTTGCATGTTCCACTTGGTCGTCTTTTCCTTCGCCTTCCACTCCTTTTCCTGTTCCTCATAGTGATCAAGTTTGGAACCATTGGCATAGGGTTCATTTGGGATTGGAATTTGGAAAGCTGTCTTTTAAGGCAAGGGAGGGATGAATGGGGAATTTTGTGTATTTTGAAAAGCTTGGTAATTTTGGGGACATGTCTGCCGGTTTATATGTTGATTTTGATGATGGGAAAAGGTCTGTGGATTGTTAATATTTTGGTTTTATGGGGGAAGATGAACTTAATGACTGGTATTTTGTGGGGGATGGAAGGTTGGAGGGTTGGTACTTTGAGGGTGAGGGGGTGCTTGGTAGGAAGCGGAGGCATGATGAGGATTCGTAGTAGTGAGGTCAACAATGAAGGTGTTTTGAGTGGGGTTCAAGGATGAGTTTTGAACGTATTCCATACTTGAATTTGGAGAAGGGAAGTGGAATAAAGGCCTTTCTTCGCCTGGAGTCGGCGTGTTGGTGGTGATAGCCAAATTTGACAACTCTCGATTTTTTTGTATCTCAACTCTCATCTCAGCAATTTGTTGCACCAATTGTGCAATCAATTCATTTTGTTCAGCGATGACAGGGTCTGTCACAATAATCTCTGTCAAACCAGTATTGTCATTATTGCCAGTCATTTTTTTCTCTACTAACAGATTTTGATTGGGGAAGGAATCTTTGGAAGCCTTTGATTTCGTGAAATAAGGGTGTTCGGCCAGTTTATCAACACAGATCAATTTTAAAATACCTGAATAAGAGAAGAACAACTCAAAAACAAACATGTTATTCATTGTTCATAACACGTAATGCACAATATCAAATATAATGAGACAAATAAACACATAAGACACATAAACTGTTATTGCGCATCCTAAACAAATATAGGTTGCCCTTTTATGCCAAAGGGTAGGCCTAGCGGATTTGAAAGATGTATGTGAACATTTAAACCATTCTATTACCCTGAGATACCAAAGAGGGCAAAAACAAAAATAGGATTTTTAAGAGGAATACAAAAAGCAAAAGAGGCCCACGCAGGGGTCATCTCAGAAAAGTGCATGAAAAATAAAATACGTAAAGGCAAACCCACGCAGGGGTAAACAATTGAAAATACATGGAACAAAACCCACGCAAGGGCGAAACTACTAAGGTGTTCCCAACGGTCCTTCTTCTCCTCGGCTCCTCTTCATTTGACCCATGGCTTGACGAAGCGTATACTGAGCCATTAACCAATAACCATCATACCAATGCCCCTTTTCCTCCCAAGTTTGAGACCTTGTGCTCTCTTTCCACGTTTCCATCCAAGTATCCAAATCTCTAAGATCGCCTCTTAAGTCTTCTAATTCTTGGGTTAGGCTTTCTATAGTGTGTTGCTAGATTTCTATGGTATATGTGTCCTCTTTTTGTTTTTGGAGGAACGCCTTGTGCATTTCCCGTGCTTCCTTCTTGACTTGTTCGAATTCAATCTTTGCTTCTGACTCTTTATCTTTGATACTGCGATAAATGTTTGGAACTGAAAATGAAAGACCTTGCACGTTGTTGCTTAGCCAACTTTTGTATCCTTCCACGTATCTAGCGTTGAATCGGTTTTCAGCAAGAGTACCTTCAACCAATTTTGGGGGATTATTCCATTCCCTCAATATATTTCCTGCATTTGGGACTTTTTCATCTCTGTGGTCGAACACATAAATACTGGTATGCCCTGTTGGAGGTATGATCTGCTTTCTCTCGAATTGCCTCATAACCCTGATAGGTGCATATGGACGAATGCCTCGGATTCCCAGAAGCGGCAAAAAGGGATGCTTATGGCCTCGTATCATGATTTCCTTTGAAATGAACCTACTGAACATCCATTGTATATCATCGTCTCTTAACCCGTAGAATATTCGAGCCCATTCTGCTTTGGTTCTTCTCCTATCGAGATCCCCCCAATACAACTCATGTTTAAAACCCAAGAGATGGTCCCTATTGTCCAGAATAGTGAGTTCTTGAGTTCCTTGTACCTTGAGTAAGTGACTCATTATCCACCATTGGAGGAGCATGTTACATCCTTGAAAGTAGTGATGCCCATTCCTGCACCTTCCCAAGGCGCGGTATATGTCAGCTAAGATAGTAGGTGCAAGCGGGTAATAGTTCACTACTCCTTGACTAATAAGCCCATGAAAGGCGATGTGAGCAAACATGATAATCCTAGTGTTGATAGAGAGGCTCGGGCCTTGAGAAAATACCATAGTTCCTAACAGTGCAATGGCAAACGCTAGCGGTCGTGTCTCATCCCATTTTTTATATGACTGGAAATCCTGATTAAAGGTTACGTAAAAATCTGTATGTCCAAATCGATTGTACAGGTCCCTGAAAGCAACACTTGATCCATGAACCCAATCAGCCTGATCCCTTTTCAGCTTGAGGTATTTTATAATATCTTCAGCGGTTGGCTTATTGGGAATCAGAATGTTCTCTTCTTTTTTGACCCTTCTCTTTAATCCTGTGCCGACGGTGTCTATAGCATCTCGAATTTCCTCAATTGTTGGGGTGATTTCTACGGTCCCAAAATGAAATACCATTTTTTCATTATCCTAGTATCCGGTGAGGGCTTCGATCAATTCAGGCCAAATGGGCATTTCCAAGAGTGATGGCAATAGCCCCATGTGCCGATTAAACGTCTTTTTGTGATCTCTATTGAGATTGTTCCACCACATTTTGAGATTCAAAGGCGCTTCTATGATCATGTCGAATTTGAGAGAATTAGCCATACCTCCAAAACAAGATACTGTTAGCACCCCCGCCCCCATGGGTAACAGTTTGGTTGCGCACATACATCTTTCATAATGTCACATAAGAATGATATGTCTTCAAGTTATGGACCTTTAGACATGATTTGGCGGTTTGCTAATGGACTTAATACACCTTGGGTATTAAGACATCTTAAGCTGATGCTTAAATAGGGATTTGGTTTCGCTCTACACTAGGTAGACTAGAGTGGGTGTTGAAAAGAGACTGGATACCCAAGTCGGACAAACTGCGGGCTGAATATAATAAACGGCGTTGGACGACCACGAACCAACTACCCATTTATTACTTCAAGAAGTAATGATTATTTTCTGAAGGAACAGCTGCAGGTGACTACGTAACCGCCCTTAATCCTAATGCAAACTATTTGCCATTTGGCGGAATTAATGCATGTGATGACAATTCAATAATTATAATTTTAAACATATAAGGCGCAAATAAAGAAAGCAAATTATAATTTAAACATTTAAGGCGCAAATAAAAAATGAATTACTAATTATTACATTCCTGAATAGTTAGTCAAGTAGGTTAGTCAAATCTAATGATTAGAACCTAATTAATTCCCCAGCGGAGTCGCCATTTCTGTTATGTCGAAAAATGGACGGAAATTAAAATTAATTTCAACTTTTAGAGAAAAAATCAATTTTAATAAAAGAGGAGTCGCCACTTAATTTTTTAAAGAAATTAAGAAAACTTAATTTAAAAGACCCTATAACAGATTTAAGTCTTAAAAATTTATAGAAAAAAGTAGGAGGTTCATATTACTATTTTAAGAAGGTTTTAGCTCTTAAAATAACCGCCAACATGCGGTTATCCAACGATTTAAAAATTATTTGACTAACTTTGGAAAAATGTGTTTTAACAATAATTAAAGTATTAAACCATTTTGAGAAAAATATAAATTTTAAAATATTTAAGATAATTTATAAGAATGATTGACTTTGTAAAATGATTAAATAAAGAAGAAATAATGAAACAAAAATGGTCTCTCTTTAGGGGATTTAATCAAGTTAAATTAAACAATTAACACAGGATAAATAAATATCATCAATTAATTAAATAAAGGCAAACGAAATAATAAATAAACTACCCCAAATATATACAAACGAAAGTATTTAAAAAATAGGGTAGAAATATTTTTTGTACTCATATTCTTCGGATCAGCGCCGACTTATTAATTGGAAGACAAAAATATAGTATTTTGTCATTTTCTGCTCGGGTCGATTTCCATTATTTTCGAAGGGCCTATCTACCCCTACCCCTCCTATATTCATTTGTTACTATAATCCTAGAGTGATCTGAAGGAAGTAAGAACTAACATCCTAAAGTGTGTCTATCGACCCAACTTAATATTCAAGAGGCATTGAATTTACTAACTGGATAGGTTCTAGACTAAAAGGAAATGTAAGTTTTTTAATTAGACACATCGTTAAACAAAACAAATAGGACGAGCAGTTAGCACATAAAATCTCAAGTAAGCCTCTGATTTAATTAATTAACATGCTTGAATATATATATAAATTGTGAGGGTCCTAATGATTATATGTGTGTGCAAATACAAAGCTAATACAATGTAGAGACATAGTTTAACTAATTAATTATATAAGAGTAATCTTAATTGTTAGACTACTTATAATAAAATTATTGATAACTTTAATTATTAACTAAAGACCTTAGTGAACAAGATTTATATTTTATGACATATTGAAAATTTATAAAAAAAGATACTGTAGGCATGGTTCATAAATGAAATGATATGCTGAAAATTTATTAAATATTATAAGCATGATTTAATGTAAATAATATGATAAATAATTATTAAAATCCTGTAGGCAAGATTTCTACTCATAAGTTTAACATGCTGAAAATTATTAAATAAATACTATATACATGATTTCTATATAACATAATATGCAAAAATTAATTAACCCATAAGCATTATGTCTACACGAAACAATATATATATATATATATATATATATATATATATATATATATATATATATATTGCATCTAAATGATATGCTAAAATTGTTATTAAACCTATAAACATAGTTTTACAAAACATAGAGATATTGATTAAGTCTTATAGACACGATTTCTAAATAATTTTAGCATGCTAAAAATATATTGAATAAATCTTATGCAACATGATTTCTTGATAATGTGACATAAAAATATTTATTATCTTCTGAGTATTTATATACGAACTGATATTTAACAATATGTGAAAACATGTTGGCATTATTTCTATAATCATAATATGCTCATAACATAATTGAGTTAGATAGGCATAATTTCTATATAATTTTAATTAAATTATATTTGTATGATTTCTAATCAAAGATATATTCTAATATAAACTAAATACTATATACATGATTTCTATATAACATAATATGCAAAAATTAATTAACCCATAAGCATTATGTCTACACGAAACAATATATATATATATATATATATATATATATATATATATATATATATTGCATCTAAATGATATGCTAAAATTGTTATTAAACCTATAAACATAGTTTTACAAAACATAGAGATATTGATTAAGTCTTATAGACACGATTTCTAAATAATTTTAGCATGCTAAAAATATATTGAATAAATCTTATGCAACATGATTTCTTGATAATGTGACATAAAAATATTTATTATCTTCTGAGTATTTATATACGAACTGATATTTAACAATATGTGAAAACATGTTGGCATTATTTCTATAATCATAATATGCTCATAACATAATTGAGTTAGATAGGCATAATTTCTATATAATTTTAATTAAATTATATTTGTATGATTTCTAATCAAAGATATATTCTAATATAAACTAATCATTAAAATTTTATTTTTTATAAAGATGAGAACATGACTTTACTTCAAACTAGACAAGGATAAACACATAAAGTTAGGCTACGCATGATAATGGGCTATTTAGATTAATTTTACTAGTTTCAAGCCGATTTTAATTATGTAAATATGTATCCATAGGAATAAACTTAAAATCATATTTTTTAAAATAATCTAAAACTCTTATAGCGCATACACACAAATTAAGATGAAAAATAAAAATACGGGTAGCACGTAATCCCCCCCCCCCCCCCTTAAGCAATCCCCAAATAATTTTATTATATAACGTTTACAAACTTATTACAACTAAAAAAAAGTAAATAAAAAATAAATAGAGACATAAAAGTAGTAGCTTCTTTGACCCAAACGAACTCTTCGTGTCTCAAAATTTGAAGTTCAAATCCTGCTAAACTATGAGGAAGATACAAAGCAGTATACGAATAATATAGGGATACATCACGATTATAAATATATTTCAACTGAACAAACAAACAAAATAAAATAATAAACCAACATATAAGAAAAGTCGAAACTAACCTGGATACTTTAGTTAGAAGAATAAGCAAATAGAAATCTGAAACTCAATGCTAAACACTAGAACTAGAATATTAAAGTGTGCAAGCAACTCTCTTTTGTTTTCGTTTTTGTTTGAGATATTAAACTATAAAGTAAAAATATTTTTTTTTCTTCTCCTTTTTCTTTCTTAACTCTCTCTGTCTCTTTTTTTTTCTTGTGTGTGTATCTATGTCTTTATATAGATAGGTAAAAGATAATCTCAATCAACAAAGACAACTTGTCAAGTCTCTTTAATTCAATTTTTTTTTAAAAGGTAAAAAAAACAAACAACTTTTCAAGATTTGCTCCTAAAAATACTCAAAAGATGCTTTACTTTAATGTAGTGGAATAATAATTTTATTTAAAGTAGTGGGGTAATAACTTTATTTAAAGTAGTGGGGTAATAATTTTATTTAAAGTAATGGGGTAATAATTTTATTTAAAGTAGTGGGGTAATAACTTTATTTCAAATTTAATAAAGGGAGGTAAGATTAATTGTGATAAATGTCAAAATACTTACTACATGCTAGCAAATTTTATAAAAACTTACTATAATTATTTCCTAACAGTCAAATATTTCAATCAATAAATTATGCCTGATTAGTAAAATATTAAACATTTTCCAAACCTAAATCAAGAAAATAAAAATATCGGTTATCAATTAGCTAATCAAATAAATACCCAAATTAAAAGATATGCATTTAGACAATGACAAATAATAATAATCTACCGTAAAAACCTTAATTAAATACAAGAAATATAAACATGAACATAATTAAAATGTAAGAACATGAACATGAAAATGAACATGAATATGAACATGAACATGGACATGAACATGAACATGAACATGAACATGAACATGAACATGAACATGAACATGAATATGAACATGAACATGAACATGAACATGAACATGAACATGAACATGAACATGAACATAAACATAAACATGAACATGAACATAAACAAAAAAACATAAATATGTTTTGCAATCTTAATCAATTAAGAATGAACAAAAATCTTTGAATCTTGAGTTTATCAAATCATTTGGAGCAAAACTAAGAACTAAAGTGATGTAGTAACATGTGAACAATGTGAATCTTATAAGCAAGAAAATAAAAATAATGGTTAGAGTAATCAATCAGCCAACATTTGTTATGAAAACAAAATCAATAAACGGAGTCTAACATGAGAAAGATCTAAATCTTCCAAGTAAGAAAACTTATCAAGAACACCAAACATAAGATGTAATCAACCCAACATATACATAATAATCATAAAAAAAAGTATGAACTTTTAGATCTAAAAGAACACAACATATATAGTAAAATAAGAGTTAAACGAAACCATACCAAGACGGATTTGTAAAGATCAGTCTTTGACCTCTCGTCTTGTTAGTCTACCGGCGGCTTGACGCCTTTTTTCGGCGTGGTTCATCGGAGCTCTCACCGGAGATGAATGGAAGAGAGGTATTCGGTGGTGCGTGAGAGGAGAGAGATTGAGAGATGAGGGAAGAGAATGGTGAGGATGACAACTTGTCTTGTCTTCTCTTTGGAGAAGATGAAGAGAGTGTAGAGAGAGAGATAGGGTGAGAGAGTTAGATAGAGAGTGAGGTCTTTTGATGATGGAAAAGGAAAAATGAAATTAGTTTTAGGGTTTTGGGTCTTTTTGGGATTAAAATAGGAAATAAATGGCCTTTTGATCTGGACCGTTGATCGATTTTGATGAGTGATTGAGATTGGATCTTGATATTTGATGGAGATAAAATGGGTGGATGTGATTAAATCTTTTGAAATAAGATTTTAAAATAACCACATTTGGTTCATAATAGGCTATAATTGAGATGAATTTGAATCTTATTTGGCTAGAATTTTGACAAATTGGGTAAAGAAGACTACACTTAAAATAAAATGGAGAAAATTAAATAGATTACTTATGTAAATAATAACTATAATATATATATGTTGAATAAGTAAAATCCTAAATTTTATCAAGTAGTAATATTTTGTACATAAAATGACAACTTATATATATATATATATATATATATATATATATATATATATATATATTATGTAAATATATGTGTATAAATATAATGTATGTATGTGTAGAGTATGTACTAAAATGGATCTATAATTAATATAGTTAACTAAAATATATAATGAACTTAATTAAGCAATAACTTTATATGTGCATGTGTATAAAGCGTATTAAAATAGATATGTAATATGTACATATTAATATGAATAAGAAAATTATAAAATAGACTTAGTTAATATATTTTTTATTTTTATTTTTTATATAAAGAAAATACACACACATACATAATATATACTAAATAGATACGTAAGAATATTTGAACGTATTAAGCTTATTATTATTATAAATAAATAAAAAAATAAAAAAATAACAAAGATAATAGTAATAATATTAATAAATAGAAATAATATTATAAATTATGAATGTCAAAATATACAATTTATTGGGTAAAACTAAATATAAATATATTTATTTAATAAAAAAATAATTTTAAAAAATGCCTATTTATTAAGATAGCAATCCGAAAAATAGTTATGGGTTGGTCAAAATTGGGTGTCAACACTGTCTTTCGCAACACTTTAGTCATTATTTCTTACATACTTGAGTTGCTCACTCCAACTCCACCTCTATCTCTATTTTTAGGATGCACATAAAAACCGCTCCGCTCATTTTTATAGTGGTTCTTGTTATGCCAGTTACCTTGATCGCGCTGATATGCCCTATCATAATATCCATCCCTTTGAAAGTTCGGACCTTATTTCCAGAGTTGTAAGTCCGAAAACCCCCTTGGTTGTTCATATACTTTGCTTCTTCATCACCGGTTAGGTCATCATAAAGACCTGCAACATCCACAATATTTACCTTTTCCAACCCTCCAACCAACAGTCGTTTGGTCAATAAGTCCATCTGAATCCTCATGTGAGCCATGTCTTGATCACGTTCCTTTTCTCTCCTTTTTTTCTCTGCTAACATCTCCAATGGAAAGCCAAAACCTTTCATATCAGTATTTTTAGTGTACCAGGCTCTGTTATTCTTTCTGAGATGATCCAAAATTATTGTGGCTTTCTGAAATGTCTTGTCCATGAATGAACCACCATAAGCTGCATCTATGTCTGGCTTGGTCACAAAGTTGCAAGACCTGTAGAATACCTCCTTCAAGTGCTCATCATTTAGATTGTGATTTGGACACTGCTTTAACTTCTGCCTGAATCTCTCCTAGTCTCCTGTACTATTGTGAGATCTCATCCTTGATTTGCAGGTTCTTGGATGGTGGAAAAAACCTCTCCAGAAATGCTTCCCTCAGCTTTCTCTAGTTTGTGATAGAGTCTTGTGGAAGCTCATTCAACCACTTGAATGCCTCCCCAGACAGAGACAATGGAAACAGACGCAGTCGTATGGGTGATTGGCTAATCCCAGAAATTTCAAGTTAATTTTCATGGACCCATGCATTATGCTAATATCAAGTATGAATTTAAGAGTTTATGAACATGATTGATAAAGGATTTCTATGAATGATTTATGAATGCACACCAAGGCTTATGAATGACTCATGAAAGTAATGATTGATGATGAATCATGATTTCAAGGATGCTTCTAGATGAAGTATCAATATGAATTTTATGAAAATATTATCATGAATTGATGCTTTAGATAAGTATCTTTATGAATATGTTATGTTATCTTGATATGTTGAAAGAGCTATTCTTATGATCTTCAAGTATTTATGATGAACTTGGTATTACTAGATTCTTACCATCTTCAAAGCTTATGATATATGTTATGAATGATATTCCATTGAGAGTTGACCTAGCACCAAGTAGATCTTATGTTAGATGCTCATCGTTAGAGCATGAGACCATTATTAGAAATTCCATTGTCCCATAACTACGTGTCAGTGTAGGAAGAAGGATCACCCGTTAGTTGAGGCTTGATTCCTTAGAAAGAGTCACCCCGATAGTTGAGGCTTGATTTCTTAGTAGCTTAGTAGATCCACCTAAGCATCATAGAGTCTACCTTGACAAGAAGTCTCTCTATTCTTGATGTGATCGAGAAATACATCAAAATTCTATATTATAGCTCACATGATCTTAAATATCGGTTAACAATATCTCACAAAGACTTATGGCTCTCAAAGTGACTTCTAATATCCCGCATATGTACATACTATTGTACATGTTCTGATGATGATTTTGATGCATTGACCACATGATTATGATATTATTCAAATATTTTGAAGTTTTATTCATGTTTTTAAGCTATTGTCCATGCATCCCATGTTCATATTATTTATATCCTATTATCATTGTTCATGCATGCTTCTCACATACTTAGTGCACTCTATGTACTAACACATACTTTTTACCTATATTGTATCATAATATAGGGTCCGATGATCATCACGCACCTTCCACTCGTGGCTAGAGATTTAGTACTACTTTTTCATTGGGTGAGTCCTCATGCTTTGAGGACAAGACACTTATCTTTTCAATTCATATCACTACAAAAAATTCGATTATCAGGGACAAATGATTTCGTCACTAAAGATCTTGTGTGACGTACAAAAAAAATTGTCAATCAGTCGTCTCTAAATGTGGATCGCTAAAGATATACAAAGAAGATTTAGTGTGTCGTCGCTAAAAAAATATTATTAACTAAAAAAACTAAAATCATCCCCAAATGTTTCAATATTCGTGATGAATATATTTGTCATAAAAAGTGTAATTTTTTTTATAGTTAATTATATGATTTTATCACTGAAAACGTTATTATCACCGACAGAATTACATTGTCACTAATTATTTAGTTCAATCAGTGACGATACTAATTGTCTCTAAAATTATATGTATTTGTTTTCTAAAAAATTGGAAAAGAATATGTAACATCCCCTAAAAACATTGTATACGATGTTTCAATTCTCGCCTAAAAATAATATAGCCTCTGTATGTTGAGCATAACGTTTTATAGGCTTGTCCAAATTGGGTGATTCAAATTTCTGAGTAACCACAAGATCATTACCTACAACTCTTGTGAAGATCATATTTTATGTTTCAGAGGTTAAGTAGGTCAAATAAATTAATTGTTGTAAGACAGAATGCTGTAACGGAAAGGAGTGTTTATAGAAGAAAAATCATATCTTACTGTAGGATTATCCAAATTGGTTGATTCTTGAACGACATAAAACTAGACTTCTATATCTACAATTCTTATGAAGACACCAAATCCTAATAAGGAATTTATCCTGTTCAAACGCAGCTCCGAAAAAGAGTATTCTGTCAAAGATAACTCATTTCACCTACCATGGAAAGATCTAGATACATTTGACATCACTCATGACATCAATTGTCCTCCATTTAACATCATCCATGACATCAATATATTCCATTAAATTTTCATATTTTTCTTTATAATTATTTAATTTATTGTTAGGTCTCTCTTTCCCACCTATAAATACCCACCTTATTTCCTCATTTTATTCATCAAGCTTTCTCAAGTAAGTCTTCTCTCTATACACTTCTTTACACATTTTCAAATATAGTTTTAGTTCTTAGTAGTGAAGAAATACTATTCTGGTGATTCATATACTCCGGGTAGTACACAAAACGTTCCGACGGAGAGAAAAGTTAGGACTCAAGAGTGTTCATTAAGTCTTTCGGTACCGACTAAAGTTTCAGATTCCAGGTATGTAAGGCTTCAATGAGAGTATTTCTTCCACTCTCATGTCTAAATTATTTTGATTATATGATAAATTATATTTATTTTCTTTAAGCTCTACTCTAAGTTATGTGGGTATTTATCCATGGGTTCTTCCACCCATGTAGTCCAAAAACTCTTTCAATTAAGTCTCTTGATTTCAACTAATATTTTCTTATGGTAATTCTTATTTTTACTTAATAGTATGAATCATGGTTAAACTAATGATTATTGGTCTATTTTGATGCAACGTAATTTCATATGTATGAATTGATGGTTTGCAAGTAATTCCTCTATTTATCTATTTAGAGGTTCTTGAAATTCATGGTGGGTTGTTTAAAGCATGATTTTTAATTAATGGATTTTAAAGTATTTATGTATATTTATTTACATACATATTTGCAAGTTGAAGTAATTTGAACCCACCTACTTTTACTATGTTTTAAATAAAGTTTGACTTGAAAGCTTTGACTCCAAATAAATGTTTATGAAAGCAATATCTATGATAAAAAAGGGAGTCTTATGAAATGAAAGAATGATGAAATGATATGAATGATGGTTTCTTTATGCAATAAGGACAATTCTTGCATATTTGAATTATCAAATGTTTTAATGAGCTATTCTACCGAATATAATTTTTGAATTCTCAAGTTATATGATATGAATATTTTGAAGTATTAAACTATTCCGTGGGATTGACTTAGCACCGAATGAGGAATTGAGGTGGGATTCGGTAAGGGAATCCTAGTAGCAACCCCTTGCCTCATTAACTATGTGCCAACATAGGAGCCCTTGTAGGCTTAGGCTAATGGATCCATAAATAGCCCTTAAAGTTAAAGTTAAAGAAATGAATGAAGTTGACGGAGTTCTACCCGGCAAGTAGTCTCCTCGGCCAACGTAGGGGGTTATGTTGGATTCCATGTAATAGCTCGCATGGTCTTAAATGTCGGTTATGGTTATTTTCCCACAAAATGAATGTTTTAAAGGATATCCATATGATTTATTATGCATACATTAAATTATGCTCCATATTACATAAATGTTTTAATGTTTTCTCAATGTTCAGGCATCCTTACATACTTAGTACATTCAAAGTACTAACGCATACTGTTTTGTCTACATGATATCAGCATGTAGGGACTAGTGCTCCCCCTCGTTCTCCTCCACGTGGCTAGTTGATATTCCATTGAAGACTACTTTTGGTGAGTTCCCATGTTCCGGGAATAATACTCCTTTATCTTTCTAGCTTATAATATGTTGAAATATTTTACTATGGCATTTCTTCTATTATGATTGAGGGTGAGCTAGAGACTTGTCTTAGCCCCGTTAAATCTAATAGTTAGAGGTATTGTTGGACATATGTAAGTTGAAGATTTACTATTATGATTTCCGCTTGTTTATTTATCATCATTACCTATGAAAGGCTAAAAGAATGCTAAGAGGCTTGATTGAGGTACTTTCGGGTTCCTCATTCGCCATGTCACGTCTAGGCCCTAGGCTTGGGTGGTGACAACTTTGGTATCAGAGCCCGAGGTTTTGAATGATCCTTGGAAGTCCAACATACCGCGTCGAATAGGGTCTTGTTCATGGTTGTGAAGCGCGCCACAATTATGAATAGGAGACTATGAGGCATTTAGGAAAATTTTGCACTTTTTTCAAATTCATGTCGTGCCTTAGAGTGTCCTAAGCTTTCCTTTAACTAACGACCCATTTTGTGTTCTCTAGATAATGACTCATGGAAGACCTCCTCGAAGAGCAAGGGTTGACAATGAGGACCAAACTCCTCCGATTCCTAATGCCCAACATCATGAGGACGGGGTAACCTATGCCGAGTTTCACAGTGTTATTACTTTGTTAGCTCAAGTCGTAGCTAACCAAGGGAATCTAGGTGTTCCTCCTCCCTAAATGCAAAATCCAGCCTCTAGGATTCGGGATTTCCAAAGGATGAATCCACCCGAGTTCGATGGTTCTAAACTAGATGAGGACCCTATGGAATTCATTAATGAGGTGTATCGGATTGTGGCTATCATGGGTGTGCCACCAAATGAGAAGGCCGAGCTAGTAGCCTATCAACTCAAAGGTGTGGCTCGAGTGTGGTATGAACAATGGGTTGTTGAGAGGGATGAAGAAATAGGGTCGATAGGATGGGAAGAGTTCAAAGCTGCCTTCCTAGACCGCTTCTTCCCATTGGAGCTAAGGGAGACCAAAATCCAAGAGTTCATCAACCTCCGTCAAGGAAGTATGAGCGTGAGGGAGTATGCTCTCAAATTCACTAAGTTGTCAAAGTATGCTCCCTTTATGGTCTCCGACCCAAGAGCTAGGATGAGTAAGTTTATTTCCGGTGTCTCAAGCTTGGTGTCCAAGGAGTGTAAAATGGCCATGTTAGTCAAAGAGATGGACATATCTCGGTTAATGACATACGTAGAACAAATTGAAGAAGAGAAGCTTAGAGAGAGATCAAGGGGGTTCAAAAAGGCTAGAGTGGATGGTGGAGGATTTAACCCTCAAAAGTCCGATTATGGTAACAATGGAAAAGGCCAAGGTGGGCAACGATTTGTAGGACAAGGTTCCACCAATACTCTTCCTCCAAAGTTCAACAAGGACAAGAGTGGTAAACCAATGAATCCAAGAGAGAATGTTGCTACTCAA
Source organism: Solanum dulcamara (assembly GCF_947179165.1). NCBI lineage: Eukaryota > Viridiplantae > Streptophyta > Magnoliopsida > Solanales > Solanaceae > Solanum > Solanum dulcamara. The sequence goes on along the minus strand of NC_077240.1, from coordinate 30,478,647 downwards.
ACTTTCCCCGCTTGCAAGAAGTGTGGAAGGACTCACAAAGGGGAATGCTTAGCCAGCTCCAATGCATGCTTTAAGTGTGGCAAGCTGGGACACCATGCTAAGGACTGTAGAGATGGTGGTGGTAGGACTCAAGGACAAATTTCTCATGGTCAACAAGTCCAAGGAGGTGTCCAACGCACCAACCGCTTTTACGCCTTGCATGGGAGACAAGAGGTTGAGGATGCACCTAATGTCATTACCGGTATGTTAAAGGTCTTTTCTTTTAATGTGTATGCACTATTAGATCCGGGTGCAAATTTATCTTTTGTTACTCTATTCCTTGCTTATAGATTTGATGTTTTACCTGAAATGTTATTAGAGCTTTATTTGGTGTCTACCCCTGTTGGTGAGTCAGTTATTGCTAGAAAGGTCTATAGGGGTTGCCTTGTATCTATCTTGCATAAAGTTATTCCTTGTGATCTCATTGAGCTTGACATGATAGATTTCGATGTCATTCTTGGGTTGGATTGGTTACATGCATCTTATGCTTCTATAGATTGTAGGAATCGTCGAGTCAAGTTCCAATTTCCAAATGAGCCTGTTATTGAATGGCAGGGTCATGATTCGGTGGTGAAGGGTCAGTTTATTTCTTATCTTAAGGCCCGCAAAATAATTTCTAAGAGATGTATTTACCACATTGTGAGGGTTAGGGATGTCAACTCCAAAAGTCCTTCTCTTGAGTCAGTTTCTATAGTCAATGAATTCCCCGATGTCTTTCCCGATGACCTTCCTGGTGTCCCTCCCGAAAGGGAAGTTGATTTTGGTATCGATCTCCTCCCTGATACTCAACCTATCTCTATTTCTCCTTACCGTATGGCCCCGGCAGAATTGAAAGAGTTGAAGGAACAGTTAAAGGACTTGTTAGAGAAGGGTTCATAAGACCAAGTATTTCACCATGGGGTGCTCCTGTGTTATTTATGAGAAAGAAGGATGGATCGCTTCGAATGTGCATAGACTACCGTCAATTAAATAAGATGACCATTAAGAACAAGTACTCACTCCCTAGAATAGATGACTTGTTTGATCAATTGCAAGGGGCAAGTCACTTCTCTAAGATCGACCTTCGGTCTGGCTATCACCAACTACGGGTGAGAGAGTATGAAATTCCCAAAACAGCCTTCCGAACAAGGTATGGTCACTATGAGTTTGTGGTGATGAGTTTTGGGTTAACGAATGCACCGGCGGTGTATATGGACTTGATGAATAGAGTGTTCAAACCTTACCTTGATACCTTTGTGGTGGTCTTCATTGATGATATTTTAATTTACTCTCGGGGTGAGGAAGAACATAAAAATCACTTGAGAGTTGTGCTTCAAACATTGAGGGATAGACAATTATTTGCAAAATTTAGTAAGTGTGAATTTTGGTTAAAGGAGGTAGCATTTATTGGTCACGTAGTGTCCGGTGATGGGATCAAGGTTGATCCTAAGAAAATAGAGACAGTCAAAAATTGGCCTAGACCATTATCTCCTTCAGACATTAGGAGCTTCTTAGGTCTAGCCGGGTACTATAGAAGGTTCGTCAAAGGCTTTTCTTCCATCTCATCTCCTATGACAAAATTGACCCAAAATAAATCTAAACTCATATGGACAGATGAGTGTGAGAAGAGTTTCCAGACCTTAAAAGATCGACTTACCTCTACTCCTATTTTGACTCTCCCAGAAGGATTAGAAGGGTTTGTAGTTTATTGTGATGCTTCAAAGATTGGTTTAGGTTGTGTCTTAATGCAAAACGGCAAGGTCATAGCCTATGCTTCTAGGCAATTAAAGGTGCATGAGTGTAACTACCCTACCCATGACCTTGAATTAGCAGCCGTTGTTTTTACTCTGAAGATTTGGAGGCATTACCTCTATGGGGTGCATGTGGATGTGTATACTGATCATAAGAGTCTTCAATATGTGTTCACCCAAAATGACCTTAATCTAAGGAAAAGAAGATGGCTAGAACTCCTTAAGGACTATGACATGAGTGTGCACTATCATCCGGATAAAGCTAATGTGGTTGTTGATGCACTTAGTAGAGTGTCTATGGGGAGTGTGGCCCATGTGGATGAAAGGAAGAGGGATTTGGTGAAAGATGTTCATCGATTGGCTAGATTAGGGGTGAAGTTGTGTGGTACTATTGATGGGGGTATGGTTGTTCAAAATAGGTCTGAATCCTCTTTGGTGGTGGATGTTAAATCCAAGCAAGATCTTGACCCAAAGTTTATCGAGTTAAAGAAGTTGGTAAAGAAAAAGAAGATAGAGGTCTTTTCCCAAGGGGGAGATGGGGTACTATACTATCAAGGTCGGATATGTGTTCCAAATGTTGATGGCCTAAGGAGTTTGATCATGATGGAGGCTCATAATTCTACATACTCTATTCATCCTGGTTCAACGAAAATGTATCGAGACTTAAATGAGTTGTATTGGTGGGGTGGCATGAAGAAGGACATAGCAAGGTTTGTGTCCGAATGTACGAATTGCCAACAAGTGAAGACCGAACATCAAAGACCGGGTGGACTAGCCCAAGACATTGAAATCCCTACTTGGAAGTGGGAAGATGTGAATATGGATTTTGTAGTGGGTTTGCCTCATACCCGGAAGCTTCATGACTCGATTTGGGTAATTATTGATAGAATGACTAAGTCAGCTCACTTCCTACCGGTTAAAACTTCCTATAGTGCCGAAGACTATGCCAAGTTGTATATTCGGGAGTTGGTGAGGTTGCATGGTGTGCCATTATCCATTATTTCGGATCGTGGTACCCAATTCACTTCTCACTTCTAGAAATCATTTCAAAAAAGCCTCGGTACTAAGGTAAAGTTGAGCACAGCATTCCATTCTCAAACAGATGGGCTAGCCGAAAGGACGATTCAAACACTAGAGGATATGTTAAGGGCTTGTGTGTTGGAGTTTAAAGGAAATTGGGATGATCATCTACCGCTCATCGAGTTTGCCTACAATAATAGTTACCACTCAAGTATTGAGATGGCGCCATTTGAGGCTTTGTATGGAAGACGATGTAGATCACCGGTTAGTTGGTTCAAAGTAGGTGAGATGACCTTGTTGGGCCCCAATTTGGTACTTGATGCTCTAGAGAAGGTGAAGATCATTAGAGAAAGGTTGAAGATGGCTCAAAGTCGTCAAAAATCCTATTCTGGCACTAGAAGACGGGATCTTGAGTTTAATGTGGATGATTGGGTGTATCTGAAGGTTTCACCCATGAAAGGTGTGGTTCGATTTGGTAAGAAAGGGAAATTGAGCCCTAGGTATGTAGGGCCTTATAGAATCGTGAGACGTGTTGGTAAGGTTGCATATGAGTTGGAATTACCATTGGAAATGGCCATGGTTCATCCGGTGTTTCACGTGTCTATGTTGAAAAAAAGTGTGGGTGATCCTAGTTCCATTGTACCTATGGGAGTAGTGAATATTGAAGAAAACTTGACCTATGAAGAAGTTCCTGTGGAAATTTTGGACCGGCAGGTTAAGAGATTGAGGAACAAAGAAGTTGCATCTGTTAAAGTCCTTTGGAGGAATCAACAAATAGAAAGTGCAACATGGGAAGCGGAGGCGGATATGATTAAGAGATACCCTCATCTTTTCCCCTCTACCCAAACCTAAGGTATTAAGTTGTCCTTGCTCAATTACTTATCCTTGTATCTCAACTTTTCTTGTCATATGCTTGAAAAATTATAAAATATGTTTTAAATGATGTTTTAAATTACACTATTGCATTAATGATGGGTTGTTGGTTTACACTCTACTCTACTCAAGTTAAGTCTTTCCTCATTCGAGGATGAATTTTCCCAAGGGGGAGATAATGTAACATCCCCTAAAAACATTGTATACGATGTTTCAATTCTCACCTAAAAATAATATAGCCTCTGTATGTTGAGCATAACGTTTTATAGGCTTGTCCAAATTGGGTGATTCAAATTTCTGAGTAACCACAAGATCATTACCTACAACTCTTGTGAAGATCATATTTTATGTTTCAGAGGTTAAGTAGGTCAAATAAATTAATTGTTGTAAGACAGAATGCTGTAACGGAAAGGAGTGTTTATAGAAGAAAAATCATATCTTACTGTAGGATTATCCAAATTGGTTGATTCTTGAACGACATAAAACTAGACTTCTATATCTACAATTCTCATGAGACACCAAATCCTAATAAGGAATTTATCCTGTTCAAACGCAGCTCTGAAAAGGAGTATTCTATCAAAGATAACTCATTTCACCTACCATGGAAAGATCTAGATACATTTGACATCACTCATGACATAAATTGTCCTCCATTTAACATCATCCATGACATCAATATATTCCATTAAATTTTCATATTTTTCTTTATAATTATTTAATTTATTGTTAGGTCTCTCTTTCCCACCTATAAATACCCACCTTATTTCCTCATTTTATTCATCAAGCTTTCTCAAGCAAGTCTTCTCTCTATACACTTCTTTACACATTTTCAAATATAGTTTTAGTTCTTAGTAGTGAAGAAATACTATTCTGGTGATTCATATACTCCGGGTAGTACACAAAACGTTCCGACGGAGAGAAAAGTTAGGACTCAAGAGTGTTCATTAAGTCTTTCGGTACCGACTAAAGTTTCAGATTCCAGGTATGTAAGGCTTCAATGAGAGTATTTCTTCCACTCTCATGTCTAAATTATTTTGATTATATGATAAATTATATTTATTTTCTTTAAGCTCTACTCTAAGTTATGTGGGTATTTATCCATGGGTTCTTCCACCCATGTAGTCCAAAAACTCTTTCAATTAAGTCTCTTGATTTCAACTAATATTTTCTTATGGTAATTCTTATTTTTACTTAATAGTATGAATCATGGTTAAACTAATGATTATTGGTCTATTTTGATGCAACGTAATTTCATATGTATGAATTGATGGTTTGCAAGTAATTTCTCTATTTATCTATTTAGAGGTTCTTGAAATTCATGGTGGGTTGTTTAAAGCATGATTTTTAATTAATGGATTTTAAAGTATTTATGTATATTTATTTACATACATATTTGCAATTTGAAGTGATTTGAACCCACCTACTTTTACTATGTTTTAAATAAAGTTTGACTTGAAAGCTTTGACTCCAAATAAATGTTTATGAAAGCAATATCTATGATAAAAAAGGGAGTCTTATGAAATGAAAGAATGATGAAATGATATGAATGATGGTTTCTTTATGCAATAAGGACAATTCTTGCATATTTGAATTATCAAATGTTTTAATGAGCTATTCTATCGAATATGATTTTTGAATTCTCAAGTTATATGATATGAATATTTTGAAGTATTAAACTATTCTGTGGGATTGACTTAGCACCGAATGAGGCATTGAGGTGGGATTCGATAAGAGAATCCTAGTAGCAACCCCTTATCTCATTAATTATGTGCCAACATAGGAGCCCTTGTAGGCTTAGGCTAATGGATCCATAAATAGCCCTTAAAGTTAAAGTTAAAGAAATGAATGAAGTTGGTGGAGTTCTACCCGGCAAGTAGTCTCCCCGGCCAACGTAGGGGGTTATGTTGGATTCCATGTAATAGCCCGCATGGTCTTAAATGTCGGTTATGGTTATTTTCCCACAAAATGAATGTTTTAAAGGATATCCATATGATTTATTATGCATACATTAAATTATGCTCCATATTACATAAATGTTTTAATGTTTTCTCAATGTTCATGCATCCTTACATACTTAGTACATTCAAAGTACTAACGCATACTGTTTTGCCTACATGATATCACCATGTAGGGACCAGTGCTCCTCCTCGTTCTACTCCACGTGGCTAGTTGATATTCCATTGAAGACTACTTTTGGTGAGTTCCCATGTTCCGGGAACAATACTCCTTTATCTTTCTAGCTTATAATATGTTGAGATATTTTACTATGGCATTTCTTCTATTATGATTGAGGGTGAGCTAGAGACTTGTCTTAGCCCCGTTAAATCTAATAGTTAGAGGTATTGTTGGACATATGTAAGTTGAAGATTTACTATTATGATTTCCGCTTGTTTATTTATCATCATTACCAACGAAAGGCTAAAAGAATGTTAAGAGGCTTGATTGAGGTACTTTCGGGTTCCTCATTCGCCATGTCACGTCTAGGCCCTAGGCTTGGGTCGTGACAGAATACACCCTCTATATTTTTCCTTTTTTAACGTTTATGTTCTTTACTTTAGAACTTTAGATTAGTAGACCTTTTGTTTCCTATTATTTATTTTAATAAAATAACAAAACAGCCCTCATGGCCTTTCGTTAAAAAAGAAAAAGAATACTCCCTCTATTTTAATTTCTTCATCTGATTTTAGTTCTCATTTTAATTGGATATAAAATTTAAGAAACAAATTATCTGATTTTGACTTAACACAAAATTTTAAAATACACAAAAAGAAATTATACAATATTTTACTTGATATGAAATTTAAGAAAGTAAACAAGACTTTTGAATCTTGTAATCTTAAACTACAGAAATGTAGAATGTATCAATTTTTTTTGATCTTTTAATATTAAATATATCATGTGAAAAATTTGAATTAAAGAGTTACAAAAAAAGAGATATTTTTTTAAACAAACTAAAAAAAAAGTAAGAAACATAAATTAAAACGAATGGAATAATAAATATTAAAAAAGATTGGGTAGAAAATTAAGTATTTAATTGTTTAGTTTTTTAAAACTTATAACTACAAATATGATCCAATAAACTTTAACTGAATCAATCTTTATATAAGCATCTAATTACATTAATTAAATCAATTAAGATATCATTCTAACAATAGAGATGTGAGTCAAATAACATTTCTTGAAGCACTTGTTTAAAATGAAGCTTGAGCAAGTCTTAATAATGAGGTTTTCTTTAAAATTAATTTTATGTAGTCAATTAAATTTAATTAGATATAATTCATCTATAAATTAAAACTATATTTAAAACTTACAAGTAATACCCATAAAATTGAATCAAATAGAACAATCAACACTAAAACACATTAAATTTGTAAAAATATTTTCTCGATCGAATAAGTTCGAATTAAATAATAATTCTCAAAATACTTGAAGATGAACCTGAGTGAAATTTGGTGTAATTTTGTACTTTAAATTTGATATAATTTTTCTTAATCAATGGTTATTAAATATAACCACTATTTATTCAAACTATATACAAAATTTACAAGTATGTCTATAAAACTGAATCGAATCGAACAATCAATATCTATAATTAATTATACTAAAATATATATGTATTATTTTGATCGAATAGGTTTGAATCGAATGAGAATTAATCTCAAAGTACTTGATCAAGATGAAGCTTGCATCTAGATTAGTAAAGTTAATTTTATTTAATTTGATATAAATAATTAGTCAAAGTTAATTATATATAACCTCTTATTTATTTAAATTATATTTGAAATTTACAATTGATACTTGTAAAATTAATTCAAATAGAAATATGAACACCTCTAATTATACTAACTCAATAAAGATATTGTTTGACAAAAGAACTTCGAATCATGGAGCATACAAGTATTATTTGATCTCATGTGGTGTAGTTTATGATTTTTATTGTCTCTTTGATTTCTTTTTGCACTTATTTTATCAATTTATCTTCAATTTAAATATTATTTTGATGAGTTGATTTTATGATACCATGTAAAAACTTATTTATGCAAGCAATAATATCTATCAAAGTGTAGAAATCTCTCAAAAAGAACATATGCATTTATATTTCTATAAATATTCATCTAACTATATATACAATTTTGTTACAACTAATTTACTATGGTTAGATAAGTACTATTATTATAATAACTTTAATTGTACAAAAAAAATTATTTAGTATTGATAAAAAATTATTATTGATCAATAAATTTTAATTAGTGATAAAAAAATAATTAGCTATGAATTTTTGCACAACAATAAATCTATGGCTGTTTTATTTTGTCCTGACAAATAATTATAATTATTAAGCAAATTACAATTACAATATAGCCAAAATTAGTAATTAGTTATGAAATTTACTATAGCAATAAATCTATAGTTGTCTCATTAAATATTGCCATAATTTTTTATAATTTGAAGAAAAAATTTATTTAACTACAACACTTTGTTTCAAAAAATTTATCGTAAATTTTTTCATAGCAATTATGGCTATATCATTTAGCTGTTGCTACAATTTTTTTTTATAACTTGGAGCAAAAAATATTTATTTAGCCATAATATTACAATCATTACACAAATATATATAATTACCTCCTAATTAATATCAACATTATTTCATACACCGAATATGAACTATTGTTTTTTTTGTCTACTCCACAAATTCTAACATTATTTTTATAAAACTATACAAAATTGTTACATGATATGTCACTAATAACTTAAAAGTCGTCACTAATGATACTTAATATATGGCGCCACATTATTTTTTGGTGGGAAGCTTTGTTGGATAAAATTTTGCTACGAAATTATTTGTTTCGTCACTAAAATTATATAGCTCATGCATTTAAACATGAAATGTATTTTTTTGTCACAAAAGATGAATAATTAGTGGCGAATTTTGTGTCATACCTAATAATTTCGTAGCTAAATATCATATTTGTTGTAGTATATATTGGGTGAGCTATGAGCTTGTCTTATGCCCCCATCTAAACTAGAAGAGGCATGTTTACATGTTCATGAGTTTGAAGTTCCGTTTATTCGGACGGATTGTTTTGAGTTTTCTTTCTACTCGAGATTTTAGCTTGAGACTTATCTTTCGCTTTATGATTTTATTGATTTCTTTTACTTACCTTATGTATGCGATGTATGCTAAGAGGTTTGGTTGGAGTCCTTCGAGATTCTAATCGTGATGCTTCCAAAAATACCATATTTGAGGTCATTTTCATTGGATTGACAATAGTAAAATCCCAAGAACTTTTTCTAACCTTATATTTTGTTTTTGTTGATCAAAGATTTTCTTGATCTATGCTCATATATGTGCAAGATCGTCAAATACTACAATGTTTTGAATGCGTAGTCAAAAAAGAAAATAAAACGCGTAATCAAAAAGGGAACAAAACGTGTTTAGAACGCGTAGTCAAAAAGGGAGGTGCAATACACGAATTTTACGCGTTGTTTTCTATAAATAGAGGGCCTCTTGCCCTCATTTAGATTATCCCACAAAATACAATCCAAAAGAGTAAGAATACAAAGAGAGTTATACACCAAAATAAATATTGTAGTTTTGGGTGTCCTCTTTAGTGAGTTGCTCCTATTGCAAGAGAGAAGTGTTAATTGTGATTTTCTCCTTGTATTTGAGAGCAGTGTACTCCCATATTATCATAGTAAGATCCTTCTACCCCGTGGTTTTTCCCCTTTATCTATTTGAGAGATTTTCACGTAAAATTCTCGCGTCCAATTTATTTTTATTATTTTTTATCATATCAAACTTTAGTTGTAGTGCTTCCTCCCCCCAATAGTGGTATCAGAGCCCATGATTATTCTGTCTGTTTTATGCAAATGTACTATCTGTGAATAGTAAATTTTTGTGAATAGTAAAATTTGGTGAAAAGTACTATTCATATGAATAGTAAATTTCAGTGACGGTACAGTTTGTCACGATTGTTCCCAATAATATTCAAAAATAATCTAGAAGGATGTGAAACAAATAACAATGTTGAGTACAATAAAGTTTGACGTTGAGAAATTTAATGAGACTAATTTCTCATTGTGAAAAATAAAAATAAGAGCGATATTGAGAAAAGACAATTGCTTAGCTGCAATTGAAGGTAGGCCCACAGACTTTACTGATGATAGCAAGTGAAACGACATAGACACAACACAGTTGCTGATCTACACTTGGAACTAGCTGATCAAGTGTTGTCTAGTATGGCTGAAAAATGGAAGGCAAAGAAAATATGAAATACTCTTACGGGATTGTATGAGGCCAAGTCTTTGCATATTAAAATCTTCTTAAAAATAAGATTGAAGACTCTTTGAATGACAGAGTCCATGTCGGTTACTGAACACATTAATACTTTGAATATTCTATTTTTGCAATTTACAATAATGGGTTGCAAAATAGAGGGGACTAAGCGTGTGAAGCTTCTACTTCAAAGTCCGCCTGACTCGTATGATCAACTCATCATCAACCTGACAAATAATATGAATAATCTAGTTTTTGATGAAATTGCAACCGCTATCTTAAAATAAGAAAATCAGCGCAAAAATAAGGAATTCAGACAAGCAAGTTCGCAGCAAGCTGAAGCTTTGATGATTGTGAGAGGAAGACCAACAGAACGTGGCCCCAGTGAGAGTCGCAATCATGGTAGATCTTAATCAAGAAGTAAAAAAAATATCAAGTGTTAAAACTATGACAAGAAAGGGCACTTCAAAAAAGATTGTCAGTTCAAGAAGAAGAGTGAACACCTCGAGTCATCAAATGCTAAAGGGAATTTTGCAAGTACCTTGGATGATGGCGATATTTTATGTAGTGAAGCAATATCAAATAATAAAGGAAGAAAATATTTCACTTATGTCTGGATCATGGACACAGTAGCAATATGACACATGACTTCCTAGAAAGAATGGTTCCATCAATATAATCATATCTCATGAGGGTCTGTGTTCATGAGATATGATCATTCTTTGGATGTTATTGGTATTGGGTCCATCAAAATAAAGATGTATGATGGCACGGTATGTACCATACAGGAGGTATGACATGTAAAAGACTTAAGGAAGAATCTATTGTCTTTGGGACAATTAGATGATAATGGATGTTCATATAAGACTCATGGTGAAGTCATGAAAATATCAAAACGAGCGCTTGTATAGATGAAAGCAAAAAAAATTATTGCAAATCTATATGTGCTTAAAGGTGAAACACACCAAGAAGAAGAAGCATCAACCGCATCAACAAATTCATTTGAAGAATCAACTATGATGTGGCATCGTAAACTTGTCCATATGACAGAATGAGGTTTGAAGATTCTTGCTGAGCAAAAGCTTCTTTCGGGACTCAAAAAGGTTTCACTACCCTTTTGTGAGCATTGTGTTACCAGTTAGCAACATAGACTGAAGTTTAGCAGTTCCTCTATTAAAAGCAAGGAAATATTAGATCTGGTCTACTATGATATCTGACAAGCACCGGTGGAGTCGCTAGGAGGAGAGAAATATTTCGTGTCATTTATCGATAATTAATCCAGGAGAAATTGGGTAAATCCAATTAAAAGAAAGACATATGTTTTTTTTTATTTTTAAAGAGTTTAAAACACGGGTGGAACTTGAATCTGAGAAAAAGATTAAGTATTTGAGGACAAATAATGGAGCAGAATACACTGGTGATGAATTTGATATCTTCTGTAAACAAGAAGGTATTAAAAGACAGTTCATGGTGGCATATACTCTGCAATAAAATGGAATAGTAGAGCGGATGAACAGAACCTTGTTGAAACGGACAAGAGCTATGTTGGAAACTGTAGGGTTGGAAAAATCACTTTTGGCAAAAATAGTCAAAACACTGATTATGTGATCAATCGGTCACCATCAACGACAATTGATCTAAAAACTCCAATGGAGATCTGGACAGAAAAATCAGCTGATTATTCTCGCTTACATATATTCTAAAGTCCTACTTATGTTATGTACAACACCCAAAAAAAATTGAAGTTGGATCTGAAATCTAGGGAATGTATTTTCTTTGGGTAAGTTGATGGAGACAAGGGGTATCGCTTGTGGAATCCCATTACCTACAAGGTGGTAATCAGCAGGGATGTTGTGTTTGTTGAAAATAAGATACAAGCAAAAAGAAGGTAGCACTTCGAAAGAAAAATTAGAGATTACTACAGTTGAAGTTAAAGAAATAGAAGAAGCTCCAGTTTCTTCTGAGGCAGCACCAGAGAATGAAGAACAAGAGCAAGCTGAGATCAAAAATCCTCATGTTTGACAGTCAACTAGGGAGAGAAGAGAACCAGCTTGGCACTCAAATTATTCTATGGAGGGTAATGTTGCATACTATCTATTAACAGAGGATGGAGAGCCTTTAACTTTTCATGAGGCTATGAAAGGCCAAGAATCATTCTCTGTGGATGGAAGCAATGCGAGAAGAAATTGAAGCTTTTCATAAAAATAAAACATGAGATCTTATTCAATTTCCACAAGGAAGGAAGTCCATTAGAAATAAATGGGTTTACAAGAAGAAACGCAATGGTAATGATCAAGTGGAGAAGTATCATGTAAGATTGGTGGTGAAAGGATTCACTCAGAAAGAAGGTATAGACTTCAATGAGATATTTTCTCCAATGGTTTGACTCATATTAATTCGAGTGGTCCTGGCGATGTGTGCTATATTTGTACTTGGAGCAGTTAGATGTCAAAACTGTATTTCTTCATGGAGAGCTTGAAGAAGAAATTTACTTGCTCCAACCAGAAGGTTTTGAAGAACAGGGAAAAGAGAACTTGGTTTGCAGGTTGAACAAATCTCTATAATGTCTCAAACAGGCGCCGAGATGTTGGTATAAGAGATTTGATTCTTTCATTATAAGCCTTGGATACAACAAATATAGTTCAGATCCTTGTGTTTATTACAAGAGATTTGGTGATTACGATTTTATTATTTTGCTATTGTATGTTGATGACATATTAGTAGCAGACCCCGACAAAGATCGTCTCATAAAATTTACAGGCACAGTTGGTTAGGGAGTTTGAAATGAAGGACTTGGACCAATAAATAAGATTCTATGGATGGAAATTCACCAAGACAAAAAGAATAAAAAGATTTGGATTTCTTAAAAGAACTACTTGAAAAAAATCTTGCGACGCTTTAAGATACAAGATTGTAAGTCAATTTCTACCCCACTTCCTATTAATTTCAAGTTATCCTCAAGAACGAGTCATAGTAATAAAGTAGAGAGGATGGAGATGTCTCGAGTACCGTATGCATCAGTAGTAGAAAGTTTAATGTTTGCCATGGTATGTACAAGACCTGACATTGCACAAGCAATGGAAGTGGTTAGTCGATACATGACTAATCCTGGTAGAGAGCATTAGAATATTGTTAAGAGGATCCTGAGTTATGTCAATGGTACCTCATATGTTACAATGTGTTATGGAGGATCAGACTTTACTGTTAAAGGTTATGTTAATTCAGATTATGCAGGTGATCTTGATAAAAGAAAGTCTACCACAGGTTATGTGTTTACTTTTGCTAGAGGAGCTGTAAGCTGGGTTTCAAAACTGTAATCTAGCGTGGCTACATCTACGACGGAAGCAGAATATGTAGTAGCTACACAAGCTAGCAAAGAGGCAATATGGATGCAAATGTTACTGGAGGAGCTTGGGCACAAACAAGAGAATGTTGCTCTATTTTATGACAGTCAGAGTGCTTTGCATCTTGCAAAGAATCCGGCATTTCATTCAAAGACAAAATACATACGATTTTAGTATCACTTTGTTCGTGAGAAGGTGGAAGAAGACAGTGTGGATATTCAGAAAATTCACACTAATGACAACCTAGCAGATATGTTTACGAAGCCGATCAATAGTAATAACTTTATATGGTGTCGATGTTCTGTTGGCCTAGCAGAAACGTAACATTGCAGTAATTAGGTATAAAGAATGGTGTGAAAATTTATAGCCTGTATGGATTGACTTATTTTCAAGTAGCTTATAAGTTGAAAACTGCTTATAAGTTTTAAAAAAAGTAGGTGCAGACCAACTTGTTTTTTGACTTATAAGCTATTTTTCAACTTATAAACAGATTAAAATAAGTTCATACAAATAAACTCAACTATTTATTAGGCCTATTTTAAGTACAAAATGACTTTAAGTAGTATATGCGCTTATACCAGCTAAGAGGAACTGTTTGACAAAGTGAATTTTGGTTGGTCTATGGCGTAGAGGAATTGAGCTTCTCGAATTGTGGTAGAACTTGTTATGTGCTAAAACGCCAAGGTTCGTGTATAAACTTGAACTTAGAATATTTTATTTTCTGAAACTTGAAGTATTTTGATGGGTTGTTTCTTTACTCCTTGTCTTGTATTATGGTATGACTATTATCTCAAGTACTGTAAAACTTTCGCTAAATCGTCCACTTGTACGAATTGCTTGATCATTTTTTATTCTTGTTGGGACTCTGTCCTTCTTGTTACGGTGACTTGTTATCGATATTGGCATGCCTGTCAATTCAGATCTTGCCCATCTTGACTTTGAATTTATATTTCGTCCTAACGATGGGGTTTCATCCATTCTCGGGTATGAGTGGAAACCCACTTTCAACATGGATCTTGATTCTCTTGATATTGGGTGACGACCCTTCTTGATTTCGGGGCTTCAGTCCATCTTGATATTGATTGTGCTTAGTATGAAGGCATGACGTACCTATTGGGCGAAATTGATTATTTGACAACTCTTTTGAATTGAATTGTAAGCTTTCTTGATACTTGAATCTTCGAATATTAATATTGATATTTTGAAACTCTTCAAGGTTTGTATTCGATACTTTGATATACTTGTTCACTTGGGCTTACTTTTACCTTATTGAGCTACCAGCGATGAACAAGGGAATTGAAGAGTTTAATAGCTCCAAGCCCAAAGTTTATACACCACTAAGCTTTATGTTTAGCGATAGTTGTTTTCTATCGTAGGTAATGTGCGGGACGAGATGTGAAGATGGTCATTTGGAGTAGACTTTTGGAGCCCTTGTGAAGATCACATATGCATATGCATCTAGTTTTATAAATATTTTGGGGACTTGTACAGGATACATGTGGCAGCCTCTGGCAGAAATGCAAGGCAAGGCTGCGTACAATAGACCCTTGTGGTCAGGCCCTTCCCCGGACCCCGCGCATAGCGGGAGCTTTAGTGCACCGGGCTGCCCTTTTTTACAGGATACATGTGGCACTTATGTGTGATATTTTGAAGGCTTGTGAAAACAAAACCATATGCTTGTAACTTGAACTGGGTGACTAGTTTTGCTATTTTTAGATTGCGCTTTTAACTTAAGTCATGCCATGTACTGGGTTTATACTTTGACTTGTCATTATTCACAAAAGAAAATAATAGTTTTGTGATAATTACTAGTTGGAGTTTTATGTATTTTATGGACCCGCATTGGTGTTGAATTGAAAATAAAATTTCAAAATAAGTGTTCTAAATGTGTTGACTATTTGAGATTATAAAAAAAAATCTGTCTTTTGCTTCGTAAATGGCATCCTCCCAAAGGGGATGCTACATATGTCATAAGGTTGGAGTAATCTAGACTCGTATCCAAATCAGTATTCGATACTACTCCCAAATAACTTTACTTTGCTCATATATGAAGTGAGTGTACGTACTCAATTTAACTCTTTTAGTCTCTTTTGGACTTAGCTCAAACTTAACTTTGCTTAACTGATTTTTTCTCTTTAAGATAGGTAAAATTACATCTCAATAATGCATTTAAAAGCATAATTTAACTTCTCAATTCAATCACAAAATAGATGCTTAAATGTAATAGAACTCAACTCATTTATACATAAAATACTCATGCTCAAAATAAATATTAAGAGACTTCTTTCAACTTAACTTAACTCATGCTCAAACTCTTCTTGATTTAATGAGGTAAATAATCATTCTTTACATTAAATAGTGCATAAAATATTAAATGTAAAAATCAACCAGGGTTCATGTGAATGCAACCATGAATCCATAATCTCAAAGACTCAAATCATCAAAGTATAATCAATTATACATACTAGAATTCAGTAAGTAATAATATTGATACTCAAGAATTCAATTTATTGGAATTTAAACTCGAACTCAAAGCTTAACTTAACTGTATGAAGATGTAATGCACAAGGACGAACTTAGTCCAATATTATGATAGCTTTACATCCCTAGAACGAAGTTTATCTAAGCGAAAATCAAAGACCTGGCTTGAAACTATTGAACCCTATCTCTTTTCTTTCTCTCCAATTCTTGCTCTCAAAAATTTCCAAATGTTAATAAGAGAAAAACCCCATTGGGTACTGATAAGAGACTAAATTTAGTCTCAAAATGACTTGGGTTAAATTTGAAAAAGATGGAGAAAGGACTAGAATGTCCCTCATTAAACTTGGTCACTACGGGTGCCTTTCTACGGACTGTCAAAACTCCTACGGACTGTAGTAGGTCACTCGTAGGAACTATGGTCCAAAATAAGGACCTGCTGGAATTTGGATGTTGGGCCTACGACCACCCTTTTACAGGTCGTAGACCTTGAGGTGGGTCATAGGAACCAGTTCATAGAAAGCTAGGCCTTTACTTGGTTTTCTGAAGTTGGACCTATAAACCCATTCTACAGGTTGTAGGACTATATACAGGTCATCCTGTTAACTTGTTCTGCATACAAGAATTTTAAGGTCTCTGATCTACATCTACAGTTCGTAGGAACTCCTATGAGCGGTGGAAGCCAATCTTAGGATGGATTAAATAAACTCATATTTTCTCTAAGTGGTTGGGGTGACCTACGAATGAGAACCTACGACTCGTAGGTACTCCTACGGATCGTAGGTACCACTCATGGGCACTAGCCAATCTACTTTTCTTTAATTTTCTCAGGTTTTATCTTGGTCCTTACACTTTGCTCTAGGCAAGACCAGATGCTATAGATTCACCCAGTGAGAAAACTGTGCCTGAATGCTCTCCTACTCTAGACCTAAATGCTTCACATGAATCTACTCCTGATGGGTCTGTACAGTCGAAGATTCAACCTGAAAGTGAATCCCCTATATCTCCATCTCAACTTGGTTCTACCCTTTATGTTTTATCTAAACATCTTTTTGAAGGCGACTTACCAGAGGGTAAAAATACTGAATCAAACATTCTTGCTGCCAGTGAGGAGTTAGTTGTGGAAAATCAGTTGATTATTCTTGCTTACATATATTCTGAAGTCCTACTTATGTTATGTACAACACTAAAAAAATTGAAGTTGGATTCGAAATCTAGGGAATGCATTTTCTTTGGGTAAGCTGATGGAGACAAGAGGTATCGCTTGTGGGATCCCATTACCCGTAAGGTGGTAATCAGCAGGGATGTTGTGTTTGTTGAAAATAAGATATAAGAAAAAGAAGGTAGCACTTCGAAACAAAAATTAGAGACTACTAAAGTTGAAGTTGAAGAAATAGAAGAAGCTCAAGTTTCTTCTGAGGCAGCGCCAGAAAATGAAGAACAAGAGCAAGCTGAGATCAAAACTCCTCATGTTTAATGGTCAACTAGGGAGAGAAGAGAACCAGCTTGACACTCAAATTATTCTATAGAGGGTAATATTGCATACTGTCTATTAACAGAGGATGGAGAGCCTTCAACTTTTCATGAGGCTATGAAAGGGCAAGAATTATTCTCTGTGGATGGAAGCAATGCGAGAAGAAATTAAAGCTCTTCATAAAAATAAAACATGGGATCTTGTTCAATTTCCATAAGAAAGGAAGACCATTGGAAATAAATGGTTTACAAGATCAAACGCAATGGTAATGATCAACTGGAGAAGTATCATGCAAGATTGGTGGTGAAAGGATTCGCTTAGAAAGAAGGTATAAATTTTAATGAGATATTTTCTCCGATGGTTCAACTCACAATAATTCGAGTGGTCCTGGAGATTTGTGCTACATTTGTACTTGGAGCAGTTAGATGTGAAAACTGCATTTCTTCATGGAGAGCTTGAAGAAGAAATTTACATGCTCCAACCAAAAGGTTTTGAAGAACAAGAAAAAGAGAACTTGGTTTGCAGGTTGAACAAATCTCTATACGGTCTCAAACAGGCGCCGAGATGTTGGTATAAGAGATTTGATTCCTTTATTATAAGCCTTGGATACAACAGACATAGTTCAGATCCTTGTGTTTATTACAAGAGATTTGGTGATGACGATTTTGTTATTTTGTTGTTGTATGTTGATGACATGTTGGTAGCAGGCCCCAACAAAGATCGTCTCATAAAATTTAAAGGCACAGTTGGCTAGGGAGTTTGAAATGAAGGACTTGGACCAACAAACAAGATTCTACAGATGCAAATTCACCGAGATAGAAATAATAAAAAGATTTGGATTTCTCAAAAGAACTACTTGAAGAAAATCTTGCGATGCTTCAAGATGCAAGACTGTAAGTCAATTTCTACCCCATTTCCTATTAATTTCAAGTAATCCTCAAGAATGAGTTCTAGCAATGAAGTAGAGAAGATGGAGATGTCTCGAGTACCATATGCATCAGTAATAGAAAGTTTAATGTTCGCCATGATATGTACAAGACCTGACATTGCACAAGCAGTGGGAGTGGTTAGTTGATACATGGCTAATCCTGGTAGAGAGCATTGGAATACTGTTAAGAGGATCCTGAGATATGACAAGGGTACCTCAAATGTTATAATGTGTTATGGAGGATCAGACTTTACTGTTAAAGGTTATGTTGATTCAGATTATGCAGGTGATCTTGATAAAAGAAAGTCCACCACAGGTTATGTGTTTACTTTTGCTGGAGGAGCTGTAAGCTGGGTTTCAAAACTGCAATCTATCGTGGCTACATCTATGACGAAAGCAGAATATATAGTAGCTACACAAGCTAGCAAAGAGGCAATATGGATGCAAATGTTACTGGAGGAGCTTGGGCACAAACAGGAGAATGTTGCTCTATTTTGTAACAGTCAGAGCGTTTTGCATCTTGCAAAGAATCCGGCATTTCATTCAAAGACAAAACACATATGATTTTAGTATCACTTTGTTCGTGAGAAGGTGGAAGAAGGCAGTGTGGATATTCAGAAAATTCACACTAATGACAACCTAGCAGATATGTTTACGAAGCCGATCAATAGTAACAAGTTTATATGGTGTCGATGTTCTGTTGGCCTAGCAGAAACGTAATATTGCAGTAATTGGGTAGAAAGGATGGTGTGAAGATTTATAGCCTGTTTGGATTGACTTATTTTTAAGTAGCTTATAAGTTGAAAACTGCTTATAAGTTTAAAAAAAAGTAGGTGCAGACCAACTTTTTTTTTTGACTTATAAGCTATTTTTCAACTTATAAACTACTTAAAATAAGTTCATTCAAATAAACTCAACTATTTATTGGGGCTTATTTTACGCACAAAATGACTTTAAGTTGGTCAGTCAAACACTTAAAAAAAAGTTGAAAACGGCTTATAAGCCAATCCAAACGGCCTCTTAATTGATTCTCAATTAAATATTCAAGTGTGAGAATGCAAGATAGTCAAATATTACAAAACGCATTTTGAACGCGTAGTCAAAAAAGGAAACAAAATGCGTAGTCAAAAAGGGAACAAAGTGCATTTTGAACGCGTAGTCAAAAAGGGAGGTGCAATACGCGAATTTTACGCGTTTCTAGTTTTCTATAAATAGAGGGTCTCTTGCCCTCATTTAGATTATCTCACAAAATACAATCCAAAAGAGTAAGAATACAAAGAGAGTTATACACCAAGATAAATATTGTAGTCTTGAGTGTCATCTTTAGTGAGTTGTCCCTTTTACAAGAGAGAAGTGTTAATTGTTGTTTTCTCCTTGTATTTGAGAGCAGTGTACTCCCATATTATCATAGTAAGATCCTTTTACCCCGTGATTTTTACCCCCTATCTGTTTGAGAGGTTTTCACGTAAAATTCTCGTGTCCAATTTATTTTCATTATTTATTATCATATCAAACTTTAGTTGTAGTGCTTCCACCCAACAATATGATTGAATGATGATATGATGAATCTCATAAGTGAATCACAAAGGGCTACTCTAAAATAATTATTAGGGCTACGGATTTAATGAATTAATATTTTGAAATGTTTAATTGATTATTTTGGAGACTTTTTGGAAGCGCATATAAAATTCGGGGTCTAGACAATTGCTTAAGGCTCAATTAAGGTGAGGAGAGAGAGAATCTGAATCTATTTCAAACACGATGCAAACTCTCCCAATATGGTACAGTCCAAAACTCCAACCAAACAATCTCCAATCGTTTCAAAATATTCCCCTCAAAATCTCTAGTATTTTATCTTTAAAATGCATAAAATATATCTATAACTACTTTGTAATTATGACCATCACATCATTCAGGACTAGATTTTTGAGATAGCTACGTCGGTGATTTTTTATTTTTTTTAATTTGGGGTGACACTGAATCACGTTAATTTGTAGTTTAGTGCATGTATAAAAACCAAAGATATAATATTCTGTTTTGGGTTTGTTGGGGGATAAAAGTATAATATAGTATCTGAGAGTTGAAAGTCAAAATGTGTTGAATTTTAGATTACGTAGCATTTACACTACTATTTTGCATCAATAACCGAGTCGATCTGTATTGGCAATACATGCCAACCATGCTACAGTTGGATTTAACATACGCGTAATCTAAGATTAATTTATCATCTTTATTTGGTTAATTTTGTTTTTAAGTAAATAGAAATGAAAAACTAGTTACTTTCTCGTCAAGCATTAAGAATGGTAATATTAAAGTATATATTTAAAAAAATTGAAAAATTCACTTACCTACCGCTTATTATTTCGAGATCCGTGAACTCTCTTAAATACTCCTAAATTAATTATTTTAAGATATTGTAATTTTTAATGCTAGTTAAAACCACTAGCTAGATCAATCTTGATTCCTTGGTTCTTTGACTTGATATTCAGCCACTATGCTTTGCTAGTCATAGATAATAATACAAAAACGATTAGACTAGTTCTTCAGTGAAAGTTTTATCTAATTTAGACTAGTCAAACAAAATAAATAATATATCAAGATAAAAAACTCCAATTGACTTTTTAAGCTAATTATTTTAGCCATTATTTTGACATAATACATAAATAAGATCCATAACTTGGTTTCAAATTATAACTTTGACCTTTAACTTTGACAGTAAATAAATAGGCACTTTAACTATCCAACACTTAAACAACACTCGAATATTGCAACCCAAACATATGATACACAAACGCTCTGATGTGGATTACTGAGCCACTCAGTGACTGCCACTTAATTAAAATAAGTACAAGTGGATTTTAAAAATAACCTTTCACTTTGACAGTGAACAAGTAGGCTCTTTAACTATCCAATACTTAAACAAAAAAACACTTGAATATTGCCTTCATTTTTACCCCTGACGCATGTAACTTGGGTGTTTTTCACGCATTTTGCCAGGTAGAATTTGAGTGGTTTTTTGTTCAAGTGTTGGATAGTTTAAGTGTTAATTTGTGCACTATCATAGTTAAAGATCAAACTTATAATTCGAAGCCAAGTTAAGAGTCCAATTTATGTATTATGCCCGTTATTTTTCTGGAAATCATTGTCTGGATGGACTTATCACGTTGTTCGTGGAAAGATCATGCAACTGCATTACCGTACCATACAATACTAAAAAAAATATAAGAGTGAACTACAAGGAATTGACAAGTTCTTAGCTACACACGAGAATGAGAAGACATGTTTGTATTTTCTATTAGGACAGGGTTTAAATCTTCTATCTTAACCGTGAAAGACAGAGAGCTCACCAAGTGACTTAGCCTTTAATTTTCTTTATTATCTTTAATAACAAATTTTTATAATCATACAAATGTTATGACATGTATTAGTTTACAATTTTGTTTTTTGAAAAAATCTCATGTCTGATTAAATTGAATAAGTTCACAACAAATTAAAATGGAGCGAGCTATTACTAGTGTACACTAAGCTCAACGTACTGATCATATGGTGCACCAAGTACACTACGCTCCTTGTCCATCCAAATATAAAATAGTTTCTTTGATGATAATTATACTAATAAATAAATAAATAAAAGCACTAGTGTATATTTTGGGAGACTTTTGAGAAGATAAAGTCGATACGGCCCACAAACTAAGGCCAATTTAAGTAAGAAATTATTTTTATATATCTTCCCACTAGGTATCACCCCTTGTATCTTTGACTATAAAAGGAAACTCTTCTTGAGGATAAAGCCATTGTGCCTTAATCAGTTTGCTTTTTCATCATCTTAATTGTTCTTAGGCTTAAGTCCTCCACTTAATTCCTAGCTAAGAAAAGAAAATGAGAACTCATTTAGCACTAAGTTGTCTTGTTTTTCTGTGTCTTGTTCTTGGTGGAGTTGCTGGGGGTGCAGGAAAGGTACCACGTAAGAACTTCTATAAGAGAACTAGTTGTCCAAATGCTGAACAACTTATTAGAGATATCACTTGGAGCAAAGCTAGAAATGACGCTACCTTGGGTGCTAAATTGCTTCGAGTCCACTACCATGATTGTTTCGTTAGGGTATGTATACCAATTAGAATTACTATCATGCACGTACATTATCTAGTAATAGGATTTAACTTATATGCACTGATACTGAATATACATATATATATATATATATTTACTAGTCACATGTTACGTTAATTAATGTCCCGACATTATGCAAATTTGTAGGGGTGTGACGCATCCATATTGCTGGATAAAGTGGGAACGGATGATTCTGAGAAGGAGGCTAGGCCAAATCTCTCTTTGGGTGGTTTCGATGTAATTGATGATATCAAGCGACAAGTTGAGGCTAAATGTCCTGGCATTGTTTCTTGTGCTGACATTTTAGCTTTAGCTGCTCGTGATGCTGTTTCTTTTCCCGTAAGTAATATAATAAGTCTACGTATTTAAAAGAAGATTCAAGAAATTAATAATTTATGCTGACATTATAAAGAATATAAAAATGATCTACTCTAATTAAGTCATTGTATGCAGTTTAAAACTTTAATGTGGGAAGTGGAGACGGGAAGAAAAGATGGAAATGTTTCCCTTGCAAGTGAAGTGAACGGAAACTTACCTTCACCATTCTCAGATTTTGCAACCCTTAAGCAAATCTTTGCAAACAAACGCCTAAATGTGGATGATCTCGTTGCACTATCAGGTAAAGAAAAGATGAATTTAACTTTAAATATATTTCTTATTTTCTCAGATGATTTATTGGACAAATTTCACTACTTTTTTTTAGATCACAAGTTTCAAAAGTTTTTGTAAAATAAATTGGGACATGCTGAAAACTTAATTATGTTATTAAAAGACTATTCTACCAATAACAACTTACGTTTTCAAATGAGATATAGATTGAGATTTTGAATTTGATTCTTATTACGATCCATTGTTAAAAAAAAAATCAAGTCCTCACGCGAGGAGACAAAATTGATCAAGACGTAATTAAATAATTTAAAGTGTATTCTTTCTAACAAATTTAGCTTTTATATGAGATGATTACGTAATTCAACAAGACTGGGAGGTTGGAGTGGGGGTGAGAGTGGGAGGGTAGTGTATTTATGTACACTGTCAATGTATATAAGTTAAATCCATGAATAATAATATACTTCATCCATGCATTCTTGTAGGTGCTCACACAATTGGTGTTGCTCATTGTGGAGCATTCTCAAGAAGACTCTTTAATTTCACTGGCAAAGGTGACATGGATCCATCTCTCAATGCTACTTATGCTGAATCATTGAAGAAATTGTGCCCAAATCCAGCCAATCCAGCTACTACTGTGGAAATGGACCCTTTGAGCTCAACTTCATTTGATAGCAATTATTTCAACATCCTTATTAATCAGAAGAAAGGGTTGTTCCAATCTGATGCAGCCCTTCTCAATGACAAAAAATCAGTAATTGTCATCAAGAAATTGCAAAAAGATAGGGTTTTCTTTTCTGAGTTTGCAAGATCCATGCAGAAAATGGGAGCCATTCAAGTTCTCGCAGGAAATGCTGGAGAAATCAGAAAGAATTGCCGCGTCAAAAACTAATTCTAGAAAAATAAAAACTATGAATTTATCATTATGTTGTCTCAAAAGTGTACAACGTGTATCTCTTTTATTCATTATATTTCTTTAAGTTTTTGTAATTGTACTTGTGGTGTACCAAATTAGTTAGCTTCATGTAAGTTAATTTGTATTGTTATTGTTCGAACAAGAAAATTCTGGCAATAAATTAATTAGTAATATGTTCAACTCTTTCATGTATTATTTAATGATCGTCGACAAATTTCAAAGTCCAACTTGACTACATGCAAGCGAGAGGAAGCTGTTGTAAGGCTTTTTAGGAAGTTGCTCGCAAGTTATCTGCTTGAGCTACTTACCAGCTATTTACTTTTTTTTGGGTGAAAAGGAGATACTTATATTTACTTAATATGCATTAGTACATGGGAGCGACATAGTAATACGCCTGTTAGTAATGTTCTGGGGAGGAGGTAAGCTGGAGTTAATACTATTACATACATCATTAGCAAAATAAGTCTTCAGGAGCTTGCAAAAGGGTATTCCTACTTTGTCTGCTTCTAGTTTATCGGATATAAATAATGGTGGAACTTTCAAACACAAAAAAGAGTTATCTTGAGCCAACCGTGATCCTTCCCTTGGTAGGGCGTCTGTCACTCTATTGATCTCTCTAAAGCAGTGGTGTATCGTCTCCCCAGCCGCCTAAGAAGGTCCCTGCAATCATGTAAAATGTTCGAGTAAGATGGATGGTCATTGTTAAGGAGGTTAATGTTCTCCTTACAGTCAACACTGATTTCCAGAGGCATCAGATCGTTCTTGCTTGCTACTGTCAATTTTAGTCCCTGCTAAGAGGCTATCAATTCGGTTTGAATGGTGTTAGTGATCTGAAGTTTGCTCATGTATCTTACAGCCCATTCACCTTTCTCATTCCTAATTACTCCCCCCGTTCCTCCATTACCTTGATTACTAGTAGACGAACTATCATGATTTAGTTTAAAGCCCTTACCGGTGGTTCCCATATGCAATAAGATATTTTAGTTTTGTTGTTTCTGTTGCAATTTGTGAGGGCAAAAAATTATGTGGAGTGGTCAAGAGTCTTTTTAATGTTGATTTTGGCGTGGGTATTGTTATGATAATTTTCGTTTCTTTTTAGCCAAATGTTCCACATAAAAAAAGGAAACATCTCTTTCCAATTTACAGTATTGCTTTTGAGGGGTATACTGAGGTTTTTGAGTAGGGTTAGCCATCTGGATTCACGGTGGTTTAGAAATTGCTTTATGTAGTAGATCACCCCTAATTCCGTCCACGGCTCTCTCACTGAGTAAAATTCGAGAAATATATGTTGGATGGCTTCCGATAGCTAGCTTGCATAGGTGGCATAGGTTATTGATGCTTATGCCTATAGGATGTAGCTAATTTTGTGTTGGAATTCGTTCATGTTGGCATAGCCAAAGAAAGTACTTTATTTTGTTAGGGCAGTAAAGAGACCATATCTAATAAACGTAGTTGGGCTGTTATTAATTGAGTTCTTAGTTAAAAACTTGTATAACAAGGAGGTTGTTAATGTTCCTTGGGGTCTTGGTCCCCAGATGATAGCGTATTTTTTACAAGGGTCATGTGATATAGATGTGTTGTTCAATAATAGAGTGATATGTTTTGGTATATTGAAAGATATAGTTAGCAATAATCGCTTAAACCATTGGCTTTGAGGACGTCACATACTTATTTGTAAAACCACCTATATTGAGGAGTCCCTGGATCATGGTTCTAAGAGTTTTTCCATTTGGTAGCTAGGTATACAACCAAAAGGATGCAGATTAGCCATTTCCTAGTACCCATGCCATCCCTTTTTTGCAAATTTTCCAACCTAGAAGTAGATTTTTCTAGGTCCTGCTAAGCAGCTTGACTATGGGCATCTAGTGTCCTGGTTTTAGAATATTTGTTCATTAAGGTTGCAGCCCAAATTGACTTAGGATTTTTAAAGGCTTTCCATGCTAGTTTTGCTAAGAGTGTTGTATTTTTAACGTTAGTTCTGTGTGCTTCCAACCCTCTTCTAGTTTTATCTAGTGTAACTAGATCTCATTTGATCATATGTAGCTTTCTCTTTTCATTGGTTGTACTCCAAATGAAATTACGTTGTATTTGGTCTATTTTGGTGGTGATGCTACTATGGAGTTTTGTAATTGCATTTTGTGTGTAGGAATATTATTTAGGCAGGACTTAGCTAGTTCTCCCTGCGATATTAAGGAATTTTATCTTCCGTCTTGCTATTTTTGTCCTCATGTTGTCTATAATGAATCGGAAGTCATTATTGGTGGTTCTTTCTCTAGTGATTAGGAATCCTAAGTATTTATCAAAAAGACTCCCTTTTTTAATTTATGGTTTTGTTGAAATAGTTTTACTTAGGAGCTCCGTACAATTATCAGAGAAGATTAGTTTAGATTTGTTGGCATTAACCATTTGTCCGAAGGATTCACAAAAGTTTTTCAAAGCTTTTGCAATACATTTATAGTTGGCCATGTTTTCTCTACGATAACGCTCAATTATACTTCTCGAAAAAAACATAGACGATCGTTAGTAATATATTTACCAACTAAGAGTTGGTGTCGATTCCACAGGGAATAGGTTGAAACAGTTCTATTAGCTAACCCATCTCAGTTGTAATTAGGGGGTTTTGGTTTTGATTTGAGAACAAGTAAGAATGTAGTGACAAGTAGACAAGAGTTAGTTTGTAAACAATATGAAGACTAGGCTAGGGTTATGATCTCCATGACTTATAACCTAATAGACAACTCATATTCATGATATCGATTAATGTATTGCATACAAAATTGGCGAGTTAGGTAACATCTAATTCACCTCCCGGTCCTTCTTAGGCGTATCTCATTCATCTCCTCCCGGTCTCAGAATATATGCTTTACTAACCCTCACCCTAGATCTCAGAGTACTATCTCCTCCCGGTTTCAAGAAACTTAGATGAAGTTTTGTTCCTCTGAATTTTTGTTGTGATAATCTTTTCCTAATCACTACCTCCCTCCTAGGCAAGCAATAAAAACGTGCAAGTTCTCAATGCATTCACTCACTAAGAAAGACTTTTGAATGAAGAAAATCACAATACATACAAAAAAAAATTATAAAAATTAATCCTAGTTTGCCTACCTAGTTATGTCGTCATAGTTTTCACAACCCTAGTTGTGGGATTAGCCTTAGATAATTATAATGAATAACACAACAAAAGATGAAGAAATCAAGTGTATAAAGCTTTTTAAATATCAATAAATCAAACTTACAATTGAGGATTTAAGCCTTGATTCAAAACACCAAACAACGATCAGAAGAAACCAAGTATTCTCGCTTCTTACAAATCTGTCCAGGCATGTATATGATGGAGAAAATCTCTCAAAAATAATGTTTTAAGTCGTGCAATATAGCTTCAATAACATTGGAAAAGTATACCTTAAAATTATAACAAGGTGGTGTATTTATAGAAGTTCAAACCTAGTCCTAAATGAACTAGGAAGATCTTGTTGGGCTTCAATTAGTCACTGGAAGGCACTCATCACGGCCAGTGATGAGCATCATGACTCGTGGTGATGCCTCATGGTCCTATCCTTGGCCATTAATGGCTGGCCATCCCACCACAACACCTACCACGACTAGTGGTGAGCATCATGGCTCGTGGTGGTGTCTCTTGGTGATTGCCTTGGCTATTTTGTTGGTTGCTTTGACTCCTGGTGGTTGAACACCTTCCCACACGAGGCGTGGTGTGCACCACAACCCTTAAAGGGGCTTGTGGTGTGTTGCGTTAGCCATTTTGTGGCTGCCTTTTCCTAGATGGTTCCCTTCACGCCTAAAGACCATTACCCATCAAGTGCACCACGAGTCGTGGTGAGGCTTGTGGTGTTTGCTCCTTGGCCAAACTTCCTTGTTTATGCTTCTACATGTATAGTACAAAACTTCTCAATCCATCTTAGCCCAAGTCTTAGCATGTTTCCACAAAATTCATTCCAATTGCAATTAACTCAAGCATGCTTCAATTCCTTGAAAACTAAACGAAAATGCACATCAAACTAACAAAACGCGCTTGAGAACTTATAATAACTCTATATCTTTTGGAGACACATCAACACACTCAACTTAAAATAGTTGCTTGTCCTCAAGCAATAATACAACATAAAACCAAACAACGCGCAAATACAAATACTTCATAGGAAATATATAGCAGCCCTGCAACATAAACCACATACCCAACTTCACTTATGCAATACATTCATGCTCTAACCAACTCGCAAGGATTACTTCATACATCATACTATTCATAGCTAAGTAAATTAATGCAAACAGTCATGTACTAGTCAATATAGTAACTAAACAACACCTGCAGAGTGCCCCCACCATAAAGAAGTCTCTCACACAGTGTATAAAGGATAAACAGAGACTGGAACAAAACTACTCGCACTCTCAACAAAAGCTCAAACAATGGAAAGTATAAACCATAGGCTTGCCCTTATTTTCAACAGTTCAACTCTTAAACAATCTTATTAGGATCACAATAGGAATTTTTAGGCTTGCAACGTAGGCTTGGACTTAGGTAGGATACATAGGGGTGTCAACTGGGCCCGGGTGGCTCGGTTTTTGGCCCCTAAGGTCGTCCATTAAGGGCAAGGGATGGGACGGGACGGACTGGACCAAACCGGGTATCGGTCCAATATAAAAAAAAATTGGGCCGATCCGGTCTTTTTTTGGCCTGGACCAAGAAAAGGCCGTTTGGGCCAACGACCATTTCTGAAAATTGACCAAAAATTGTAATTTTTTTTAAATAATAATTTATTAATTAATTTTTTTTTCTATAAATACCTACAATATTTAATCATTTTTTTCCACCAACAATCATCTAATTCTCTCAATTTCTCAATTATCTCTTGTAGTGATATCAATCTTTTATTATTTTTTACAATTAACAACATCAAGTGGAAGTTTTCAACTTTCAAGTATTCAACATTTCATCAATTTTACTATTCTTTGTTTGATTTCGATAATTTGGTATAATCGTTTCTTCTATTGCTTTTATTTAGTAAATTAATTCTAGTATATTTAAATATTTAATTTTTGTGTTTATAATTTTTATTATTTAATTTGCATAATGGATAGATTAAAAAATATAGGTAAAAGTGTTAAAAATTTGTGTCCCGGCGGTGGTAGTGTTAGTAAGAAAAAAAGTACTTTCGGCAGAGGTAGTACAAGTAGAAATTATTCTTGTATGCCCGAAGGATCACCTAGTGAATTTGGAGAAATAGATGTAGGTGCATATGATATGAATGAAAATGAATATCAAGAAACTTACGGTATAGAAGAACCAAATGAATTTGAAGTAGAAATAGAACAAGATGAGAATGATGATATAGATGTTACACCAACTAGTCTTGATGTAGATTTAGGTAATCCTCAATCTAGAACTGTTAATCTTCTCTCACGACCTATAAAAGAAAAAAAACTAGTTTAGTATGACATTATTTTGAACGCATAGCCGGAACAACTAAAGTTCAATGTAAAGAATGTCAAAAACATTTCGAAAATAAGACCGGGGGTAATAGAGGTGGAACGGTTTAATTGACTAGACATCACAACGGAGTATAAATCGAGACGAGCTTAATTATTATTTGAGACAGGCTCTAAAGACCTGTGATGAAAATAGTGTTACTACACTGGAATGGTGGAAAAACAATATCCAGTATTATCAACCATGGCTAAGGATGTGCTAAATGTTCTAATGTCAATTATTGCATCGGAGAGCGCATTTTGTCAAGGAAGACACTAGATCGGAGACAATCGATACTCTTTAGGGAGTAATGCCATGAATGTTTTAGTTTGCCTCAGAGATTGGATTAGATCGGAGCGTAGGAATAAATGAAGAGCAGAAGATACGGAAGAAGACGAAGAATGTGAAGAAATAATGTCAATTGGAAATCCTTCGGCACAAGCTAGTCCAAATTACAGATTTGTTGATTTTAAAAATTATGAGTCAATTTCTGTTAATGTTAAAACAGATGAATTGGAAAAAATAATTCAAAATATGTAGAAGTTACAACTTATTATGTACAACTAATTATAAGTTTGTAACTTGTATGTTTTGAATTTTATCAATATATTAATAAAGTCAAAGACTTATTGAGTCTTTGCATTTCTTAATTTTTTTCCCTATAAATTTTGTATGATTAAATTAAATAATTATTTTTACTTTACATAATCATCTAAGGAAAATTAAATTTGTAGTCACTATAAGATTTCAATACTTGAAAAAATAGTATTATAATAGATAATATATTATGAGTATAGTTGTTATACATTGTAAGTATATATAATATATAATGTAAGTAATAGATAGTATATTGTGAGTATATTAGATATACATTGTAAGTATATATATTATAATATAAGTATATATATACTAATAGATAGTATATTGTGAGTATATTTGGTATGCTTTGTAAGTGTGTGTGTGTGTATATATATATATATATATATATTTATATAATATAATTAATATTATCACTATGATATATAGTATAATGTTAGTATATTTGATATACATAGTACATATATGTAGTATAATGTAAGTATATAATTATAACAGATAGTAAATTGTGAGTATATCACTATAATAGATTGCATATTGTGAGTATATTTGTTATACATTGTAAGTATATATATAATATAAGTATATTATTGTAATAGATAGTATATTGTGAGTATATTAGATATACATTGTAAATAGATTGCATATTATGAGTATATTTGTTATACATTGTAAGTATATATATAATATAAGTATATTATTGTAATAGATAGTATATTGTGAGTATATTAGATATACATTGTAAGTATATATAATATATAACATAAGTATATTATTATAATAGATAGTATACTGTGAATATATTAGATATACATTGTAAGTATATATAATCTAAGTATATCACTATAATAGATAGTATATTAATGAATATATTAGATATACATTGTAAGTATATATATTATAATATAAGTATATATATATACTAATAGATAGTATATTGTGAGTATATTTGGTATGTAAGTATATCTATAATATATAATTAATTATATCACTATAATATATAGTATAATGTTAGTATATTTGATATACATAGTACATATATGTAGTATAATGTAAATATATAATTATAATCGATAATAGGTTATGAGTATATCAATATAATAGATAGTATATTTGTTATACATTGTAAGTATATATAATATATAATATAAGTATATTATTATAATAGATAGTATATTTTGAGTATATTGGATATACATTATAATTATATATAATATATAACATAAGTATATTATTATAATAGATAGTATATTTTGAGTATATTGGATATACATTATAATTATATATAATATATAACATAAGTATATTATTATAATAGATAGTATATTATGAGTATATTAGATATACATTGTAAGTATTTATAATATAAGTATATCACTATAATAGATAGTATATTTGTGAGTATAAAAATTATTATAATTACTTCTAAATTAAATAGATAACGATATACTATATTGATGATTGACTCAAATTTTTGAATACATAAACGCTACACACAAGAAAAAGCCCAATGGGCCCAATCAGGCCCAACCCATTAGGCCTGGACACTATACCCTTAATGGGTCATGGGTCGAGTTTTTAACATTTTTTTCACTATTGGGCTGGACCGGACCAGACCAGTAAGGGTGTCGTCCGGTCCGGCCAGGACCGGTATCTGATGGGCCATATAAAATAGGTCGGTCTAACTCGGCCCGATCCAGTTAACAGATCTAAAGATACATTTAGGATAAAAGTGACTATTTTGCCCCTCTAGACGCTACTTTGGCTTAGCTACTTGTTTTCAACCTCCCAAATTCTTGTTGTTCCCTTATTTACTCATTCTTTCTTCTCGGGAGTGGTTTCCTCTTTTGTTCAATCTTATTTTTTTCTTTATAACTCATTTTTTGAATTATTTTATCTTTCATTTGCGGCCACAACTCATGCGTTTCTTTTCTTCTCATCCCACCATTCTTTTCATACCCTAACTTTTCTACTTCTCCTTATAGTAGCCATCCTCAACTTAGAATTTTGGCCTTAGTTGAAGTACAGACTGTCCTTGAAGGGACCATGGCGAAGATAAAGGTTTACAGACAAAAAAGAAAGGTGAATTGTGGTATGTCAAAGAAAAGGTCTATCCAGGCTTAAATATTTGGTTCAAAGGGCACAATGTCATTTGGTCGGTCAATTTTAGGCTAATTGACTAAATATCAAAGGCCTATGATCATGTCCTAATCCAACTATCCAATTGTTTCAGTGAGACTAACCGGGCAAGTTCTAGCTTACAAATGCATCAATCAAACTACACAAATTTAGCTCACACACACATGGCACTGATCATATGCTATTTAGTACTAATGAACATAGTCATAACCAACATTTGACCAACAAATCACTATGTATAATGTTACAAAGATCCCAGAAAATCAGTTATCACAGCTAAGATGTCATCACACAATCATTCAGAAATTTTTAAATATGGGCCATTTTTTGCCATCTTTTCATTTTTCACTTTCACGAGCTACTATGAAATTCTATAGACACTTGTATTCACATAAATAACCTAAACATGTTAGTTCTACTAAATAGTACACCTATAGAGAAAAGAAACATGGCAAGAAAAACTTCAAAGGATTTTAGGATGCCCCACTCCCAATTAAAATTTGTACATTGTCCCTAATGTACTTAAAGATTCCAAAGTTTAAAACAAGGGAAGTGATCATACCTACGATGCCCTAGGCATCAGTAGTAGGTTACCTGACTACTAAGAATTTATCAAGTATCTACATAGGTTGCCTCCTATGAGCATCTGATTTAATGTCACGGCATGACATCCTCGAACTGCACTACTTCTCCATTCTTAGGTTCTGAACTATGTCATTAGAAAGTGCACCATTCTTTCTATGATTCACCGTAGCCGATAGTTGCCCCATTTGTTGCTCCAACTGCTTGATAGAGGTTGAGTGTGACTCTACAGCTTGGGTTATTTTAGACCTGTCACCCTTTAGCTCCTTGACACGCACTTTCGTAGATTCTGTCTTTTGCAACACTTTAGTCATTATCTCTTACATTCTTGAGTTGCTCACTCCAGCTCCACCTCTATCTCTATTTTTAGGATGCACATAAATACGGCTCTGGTCATTTTTGTAGTGGCTCTTGTTATGCTAGTTACCTTGATCGCGGTGATATGCCCTATCATAATATCGATCCCTTTGAAAGTTCGGACCTTATTTCCAGAGTTGTAAGTCCGAAAACCCCCTTAGTTGTTCATATACTTTGCTTCTTCATCACCAGTTAGGTCATCATAGAGACTTGCAACATCCACAACATTTACCTTTTCCAACCCTTCAGCCAATAGTCGTTTGGTCAGCAAGTCCATCTGAATCCTTATGTGAGCCATGTCTTGATCACGTTCCTTTTCTCTTCTTTTTTTCTCTACTAACATCTCCAATGGAAAGTCAAAACCTTTCATATCAGTGTTTTTAGTGTACCAAGCTCTGTTATTCTTTGCGAGATGATCCAAAATTATTGTGGCTTCCTAAAATGTCTTGGTCATGAATGAACCACCACAAGCTGCATCTATGTCTGACTTGGTCACAAAGTTGCAAGACTTGTAGAATACCTCCTTCAAGTGCTTATCAGTCAGATTGTGATTTGGACACTGCTTTAACTTCTGCCTGAATCTCTCCCAAGTCTCCTGCACTACTTCAGTACGTAGCTTCTTGTGAGATCTCATCCTTGATTTGCATGTTCTTGGATGGTGGGAAAAACCTCTCCAGGAATGCTTTCCTCAGCTTCCTCTAGTTTGTGATAGAGTCATGTGGAAGATCATTCAACCACTTTAATGCCTCCCCAGACAGAGACAATGGAAACAGATGTAGTCGTATGGGTGATTAGCTAATCCCAGAAATTTCAAGTTAATTTTCATGGACCCATGCATTATGCTAATATCAAGTATGAATTTAAGAGTTTATGAACATAATTGATAAATGATTTCTATGAATGATTTATGAATGCACACCAAGGCTTATGAATGACTCATGAAAGTAATGATTGATGATGAATCATGATTTCAAGGATGCTTCTAGATGAAGTATCAATATGAATTTTATGAAAAGATTATCATGACTTGATGCTTTAGATAAGTATCTTTATGAATATGTTATGTTATCTTGATATGTTGAAAGAGTTATTCTTATGATCTTCAAGTATTTATGATGAACTTGGTATTACTAGATTCTTACCATCTTCAAAGCTTATGATATATGTTATATATGATAATCCATTGAGAGTTGACCTAGCACCAAATAGACCTTGTGTTAGATGCTCATCGTTAGAGCATGAGACCATTATTAGAAATTTCATTATCCCATAACTAAGTGTCAGTGTAGGAAGAAGGATCACCCGTTAGTTGAGGCTTGATTCCTTAAAAAGAGCCACTCGATAGTTTTCTTAGTAGCTTAGTAGATCCACCTAAGCATCATAGAGTCTACCTTGGCAAGAAGTCTCTCTATTCTCGATGTCAGAGATACATCAAAATTCCATATTATAGCTCACATGGTCTTAAATATCGGTTAACGATATCTCTCACAAAGACTTATGGCTCTCAAAGTGACTTTTAATATCCCGCGTATGTACATGCTATGTTACATGTTCTGATGATGATTTTGATGCATTGACCACATGATTATGATATTATTCAAATGTTTTCAAGTTTTATTCATGTTTTCAAGTTATTGGTCATGCATCTCATGTTCATATTATTTATGTCCTATTATCATTGTTCATGCATACTTCTCACATACTTAGTGCACTCTATGTACTAACACATACTTTTTGCCTACATTGTATCATAATATAGGGTCCAACGATCATCACGCACCTTCCACTCGTGGCTAGAGATTTAGTACTACTTCTTCATTGGGTGAGTCATCATGCTTCGAGGACAAGACACTTATCTTTTCATTTCATATCACTACAACAAATTCGATTATCGGGGACAAATGATTTCGTCACTAAAGATCTTGTGTGATCTAAATGTGGATCGCTAAAGATATACAAAGAAGATTTAGTGTGTCATCGCTAAAAAAATATTATTAACTAAAAAAACTAAAATCATCCCCAAATATTTCAATATTTGTGATGAATATATTTGTCATAAAAAGAATAATTTTTTTGTAGTTGATTGTATGATTTTATCACTGAAAACGTTATTATCACCGATAAAATTACATTGTCACTAATTATTTAGTTCAATCAGTGACGATACCAATTGTCTCTAAAATTATATGTATTTTGTAGTTGAATAAATGTAATTTCGTCACTTATGAATGCTTTTTATATACAAATATTATTTCGTCCTAAAATGTATAAATTAGAGACAAATTTATCATTATAAAAAAAGGTTAAAAATTTTATAGTTAAATCTATCATCTTGTCACTAAAAGTATTGTGGGACAAATATATTTGTCACTAAATATAGTCAACTTATGACGAACTTATTTATTTTGTGAAAAAAATATTTGTCTTGAAAAGTAGTTTTAGTCGTTGCTAAAAGTTACCTTTGATGATAAAATCTTTTGTCACTAATTCACAAATATTTGATGACATTTAATTATTTCATATTGGTATTATATTTTAAATTAGAGTTTCATAAATTAAAAATTAAATAGTAAAATATGTCAAATAATAATAAAATCTATCCATGATCATACAATTAAAAACAGCTAAAACAATAAATATTTGATGACATTCAAATTTGTAAATGGTAATATTTCACTAGTTTCTCGTTAGTTCGATAATTTTTGAATAGTAACAAATTTTCTCATACTTTCAAAGATATGACAATTAATCAATGTAAAGTTTACAAGAAAAACTCCCAATTACAATAAGAAATTGAAAATTTATTAATTGACTTCATGGTCAGTATCAAATTTATTCCTTAAACTTAGCATGCATCATATAATGATATACAGTGGACACAACATAATAAAACATTTAAGGTAATAACAAAAAGTGTAACCCAGATCATATAATCCAGAACTAAAATAATATTGAGATAATATTTCATTACTAGCTTCTTATATTATGCTAATGAAAGTACATGGATGTTAGTCATAAATTAAAAAAAACAGACAAAATATTACTCTTCATATACTAATGTAGGCCACTTATCTAATAACTTTACTCTTGATTCAATTTTTTCATTCATGTACTTGTGTGAAAAGAAAAAAATGTAATCTTAATATGTAGACGTTAGTATCACGATTTAAACATGATATATTATCAAAATTTAATCGTAAAATTAATATTAGAATGAGAAATAAATAGAGAAGATAATTACAAAAATTACACATTAAAATTGTCCGTCTTTCCTTTTCTCAAGACGAAATTCACAAATTGAAATAATCTTAAGAAAAACACTGGAGAGGTAGAGCAAAAAATGATAGAGAATTATATATTCATATTCAACAAAAAGTGAGAGAGAGTTCCATATTCATTTTTTTTGGGAGTATGGATCTAATGATAAAACACTCAAAATTCAATAAAAACTAAAAATAGAGATAATGTGAGAAAGGTATTACGTGGGAAGTTAAGCAATGAAGGTGGCTAATAACTAAAAGAATGGTTTGTGGAGAGGGAGAAAAAAGGGAAGAGGTGGATTGCAGCTATTTGTTTCCTAAAAAATTGGAAAAGAATACACCCTCT
Organism: Solanum dulcamara; assembly: GCF_947179165.1. Taxonomy (NCBI): domain Eukaryota; kingdom Viridiplantae; phylum Streptophyta; class Magnoliopsida; order Solanales; family Solanaceae; genus Solanum; species Solanum dulcamara. Next base: position 30,442,086 of record NC_077240.1, on the reverse strand, counting down.
ATATTTTTCCTTTAGAACTTTAGATTAGTAGACCTTTTGTTTCCTATTATTTATTTTAATAAAATAACAAAACAGCCCTGCCTTTCGTTAAAAAAGAAAAAGAATACTCCCTCTATTTTAATTTCTTCATCTGATTTTAGTTCTGATTTTAATTGGATATGAAATTTAAGAAACAAATTATCTGATTTTGACTAAAGACAAAATTTTAAAACACACACACAAAAAAATATATAATGTTTTACTTGATATGAAATTTAAGAAAGTAAACAAGACTTTTGAATCTTGTAATCTTAAACTACAAAAATGTAGAATGCATCAAAAAAAAATTTGATCTTTTAGTATTAAATATATCATGTGAAAAATTTGAATTAAAGAGTTACCAAAAAAAGAGATATTTTTTTAAACAAACTAAAAAAAAGTAAGAAACATAAATTAAAATGAATGGAATAATAAATATTAAAAAAGGTTGGGTAGAAAATTAAGTATTTAATTGTTTAGTTTTTTAAAACTTATAACTACAAATATGATCCAATAAACTTTAACTGAATCAATCTATATATAAGCATCTAATTACATTAATTAAATCAATTAAGATATCATTCTAACAATAGAGATGTGAGTCAAATAACATTTCTTGAAGCACTTGTTCAGAATGTAGCTTGAGCAAGTCTTAATAATGAGGTTTTGTTTAAAATTAATTTTATGTAGTCAATTAAATTTAATTAGATATAATTCATCTATAAATTAAAACTATATTTAAAACTTACAAGTAATACCCATAAAATTGAATCAAATAGAACAATCAACACTAAAACACATTAAATTTGTAAAAATATTTTCTCGATCGAATAAGTTCGAATTAAATAATAATTCTCAAAATACTTGAAGATGAACCTGAGTGAAATTTGGTGTAATTTTGTACTTTAAATTTGATATAATTTTTCTTAATCAATGGTTATTAAATATAACCACTATTTATTCAAACTATATACAAAATTTACAAGTATGTCTATAAAACTGAATCGAATCGAACAATCAATATCTATAATTAATTATACTAAAATATATATGTATTATTTCGATCGAATAGGTTTGAATCGAATGAGAATTAATCTCAAAGTACTTGATCAAGATGAAGCTTGCATCTAGATTAGTAAAGTTGATTTTATTTAATTTGATATAATTAATTATTCAAAGTTAATTATATATAACCTCTTATTTATTTAAATTATATTTGAAATTTACAATTAATACTTGTAAAATTAATTCGAATAGAAAGATGAACACCTCTAATTGTACTAACTCAATAAAGATATTGTTTGACAAAAGAACTTCGAATCATGGAGCATACAATTGCTATTTGATCTCATGTGGTGTAGTTTATGATTTTTATTGTCTCTTTGATTTCTTTTTGCACTTATTTTATCAATTTATCTTCAATTTAAATATTATTTTGATGAGTTGATTTTATGATACCATGTAAAAACTTATTTATGCAAGCAATAATATCTATCAAAGTGTAGAAATCTCTCAAAAAGCACATATGCATTTATATTTCTATAAATATTCATCTAACTATATATACAATTTTGTTACAACTAATTTACTATGGTTAGATAAGTACTATTATTATAATAACTTTAATTGTACAAAAAAAATATTTAGTGTTGATAAAAAATTATTATTGCTCCAATAAATTTTAATTAGTGATAAAAAAATAATTAGCTATGAATTTTTGCACAACAATAATTCTATGGCTGTTTTATTTTGTCCTGAAAAATAATTATAATTATTAAGCAAATTACAATTACAATATAGCCAAAATTAGTAATTAGTTATGAAATTTACTATAGAAATAAATCTATAATTGTCTCATTAAATATTGCCATAATTTTTTTATAATTTGAAGAAAAATTTATTTAACTACAACAGTTTGTTTCAAAAAATTTATCGTAAATTTTTTCATAGCAATTATGGCTATATCATTTAGCTGTTGCTACAAATTTTTTTATTACTTGGAGCAAAAAATATTTATTTAGCCATAATATTACAATCATTACACAAATATATATAATTATCTCCTAATTAATATCAACATTATTTCATACACCGAATATGAACTATTGGTTTTTTTTGTCTACTCCACAAATTCTAACATTATTTTTATAAAACTATACAAAATTGTTACACTTTTAAAAAATTTAATTGTAAGCGTAAAATGAAAAACTTAGTGTTATACATAATAAAAAAAATAATGATTAAAATAAATATTTTTTTCAAAAATGAACTCCGGATGTTGATTTTACTAAAAATAATTAGATAAACAAAATATACCGACCTCTAGGGATCAATATCATATTAATAGTTAATAAAAAATAAAATTAAAAATGTTAAATTAAATAATATCGACATTCAGAGGTTGACATTTTATATTATTTTATTTATTGTTAAAAAATCATCTTCGACGGACAATTTATTTAAATTAATTAAAAATATATTTTTCTATTTTTTCTATTTTAGATTTAGATAAAATTATATTTCTTCTTAATTTTCTAATGTAATACCATTGGAGGTCAATTTGAATAAAATATTTAAATAAAAATAAAATATCGACCTCCAGTGGTCACTATATAAATATTTTAATATAAATCAAATTAGTTACACATAATCGTCCTTCGGAGGATGGTTTAATTAAAAAATTATAGCATTATAGCAGACGATCCCTTGCATAGTCAAATATTATTTTATATTTATTTATAAAAATAATTTTATAGTAAATATTTAAATTATTCAGCTACAAATTTTAAGTCTTCCCTATTTAAACACTGCACATTTTGTGACAAAAATTATGTTGTCACGAAATCATAGGTTGATTAGAGACAACAAAATGATTGTCACTAATTGCTTATATTATTAGTGACAAAAACTAATGTCACATATAAATATAAAAAATTGTGGCTAAAATTTACGATATTTAACTACAAACTCTAATTTATCGCTATTGTAACAACTTATTTTTATGACGAAAACTTTTAGTATCCAAATTGTAAATAATTTTAAGACAAATGATAGATTATCACAAATTGGATGCATTATTAGTTACAACATGATGTGTCACTAATAACTTAAAAGTCGTCACTAATGGTACTTAATATATGGCGCCACATTATTTTTTGGTGGGAAGCTTTGTTGGACAAAATTTTCCTACGAAATTATTTGTTTCATCACTAAAATTATATAGCTCATGCATTTAAACACGAAATGTATTTTTTGTCACAAAAGATGAATAATTAGTGACGAATTTTGTGTCGTACCTAATAATTTCGTAGCTAAATATCACATTTGTTGTAGTGTATATTGGGTGAGCTATGAACTTGTCTTATGCCCCCATCTAGACTAGTAGAGGCATGCTTACATGTTCATGAGTTTGAAGCTCCGTTTATTTGGACGAATTGTTTTGAGTTTTCTTTCTACCCGAGATTTTAGCTTGAGACTTATCTTTCGCTTTATGATTTTGTTGATTTCTTTTACTTACTTTATGTATGCGATGTATGCTAAGAGGTTTGATTGGAGTCCTTCGAGATTCTAATCGTGATGCTTCCAAAAATACCATATTTGAGGCCATTTTCATTGGTTTGACAATAGTAAAATCCCAAGAACCTTTTCTAACCTTCTATTTTGTTTTTGTTGATCAAAGGTTTTCATGATTTATGCTCATATATGTGCAAGATCTCCAAATACTACAAAACACGTTTTGAACGCGTAGTCAAAAAAGAAAACAAAATGCGTAGTCAAAAAGGGAACAAAGTGCGTTTTGAACGCGTAGTCAAAAAAGGAGGTGCAATACGCGAATTTTACGCGTTTCTAGTTTTCTATAAATAGAGGGTCTCTTGCCCTCATTTAGATTATCTCACAAAATACAATCCAAAAGAGTAAGAATACAAAGAGAGTTATATACCAAGATAAATATTGTAGTCTTGAGTGTCCTCTTTAGTGAGTTGTTCCTTTTACAATAGAGAAGTGTTAATTGTTGTTTTCTTCTTGTATTTGAGAGCAGTGTACTCCCATATTATCATAGTAAGATTCTTCTACCCCGTGGTTTTTCCCCTCTATCTTTTTGAGAGGTTTCCACGTAAAATTCTCGCATCCAATTTATTTTCATTATTTTTTATCATATCAAACTTTAGTTGTAGTGTTTCCTCCCCCCAACAATGGTATCAGAGCCCACGATTATTTTGCTTGTTTTATGCAAAGGTACTATCTGTGAATAGTAATTTTTTGTGAATAGTAAAATTCGGTGAAAAATACTATTCACGTGAATACTAAATTTCAGTGACGGTACAGTTTGTCATGATTGTTCCCAAAAATATTCAGAAATAATCTAGAAGGGTGTGAAGCAAATAATAATGTTGAGTACAACAAAGTTTGACGTTGAGAAATTCAATGAGACTAATTTCTCATTGTGAAAAATGAAAATAAGAGCGATATTGAGAAAAGACAATTGCTTAGCTGCAATTGAAGGCAAGCCCACAGACTTTACTGCAAGTGGAATGACATAGACAACAACACAGTTGTTGATCTACACTTGGCACTAGCTGATCAAGTGTTGTCTAGTGTGGCTGAAAAATGGACGACGAAGGAAATATGGAATACTCTTACGGGATTATACGAGGTCAAGTCTTTGCATATTAAAATCTTCTTAAAAAGAAGATTGTATACTCTTCGAATGACAGAGTCTATGTTACTAAACATATTGATACTTTGAATATTCTATTTTCGCAACTTACAACAATGGGTTACAAAATAGAGGGGACTGAGTGTGCAAAGCTTTTACTTCAAAGTCCGCCTAACTCGTATGATCAACCCATCATCAACCTGATAAACAATACGGATAATCTAGTTTTTGATAAAATTGTAGCCGCTATCTTAAAAGAAGAAAATCGGCGCAAAAATAAGGAATTCAGACAAGCAAGTTCGCAGTAAGATGAAGCTTTGATGATGGTGAGAGGAAGACCAACAGAACATGGCCCCAGTGGGAGTCGCAATCATGGTAGATCTTAATCAAGAAGTAAGAAGAATATCAAGTGTTACAACTGTGGCAAGAAAGAGCACTTCAAGAAAGATTGTCGGTTCAAGAAGAAGAGTGAACACCCTAAGTCATCAAATGCTCAAGGGAATGTTGCAAGTACCTCGGATGATGGCGATATTTTATGTAGTGAAGCAATATCAAATAATAAAGGCAGAAAATGTTTCACTTATGTCTTGATCATGGACACAGGAGTAACATGGCACATGACTTCTCGGAGAGAATAGTTCCATCAATATAATCATATCTCATGAGGGTTTGTGTTCATGGGAGACGATCATTCTTTGGATGTTATTGATATTGAGTCCATCAAAATAAAGATATATGATGGCACGGTACGCACCATCCAGGAGGTACGACATGTAAAAGACTTGAGAAAAAATCTATTATCTTTGGGACAATTAAATGATAATAGATGCTCATATAAGACTCATGGTAGAGTCATGGAAATATCAAAAGGAACGCTTGTACTGATGAAAGTAGAAAAACTTATTGCAAATCTATATGTGCTTAAAGGTGAAACACACCAAGAAGAAGAAGCATCAACCACGTCAGCAAGTTCATTTGAAGAATCAACTATGATGTGGCACCGTAAACTTGGCTATATGTCAGAATGAGGTTTGAAGATTCTTGTTGAGCAAAAGTTTCTTTCGGGGCTCAAAAAGGTTTTTACTATCCTTTTGTGAGCATTATGTTATCAGTAAGCAACATAGACTGAAGTTTAGCAGTTTCTCTGTTAAAAGCAAGGAAATATTAGATCTGGTCCACTATGATGTTTGGCAAGCACCGGTGGAGTCCCTAGGAGGAGAGAAATATTTTATGTCATTTATCGATAATTACTCCAGGAGAAGTTGGGTGTATCCAATCAAAAGAAAGACATATGTTTTTTTGTTTTTAAAGAGTTCAAAGCATGGGTGGAACTTGAATCTGAGAAAAAGATCAAGTGTTTGAGGACAGATAATGGAGGAGAATACACTGGTGATGAATTTGATAACTTCTGTAAACAAGAAGGTATTAAAAGGAAGTTCACAGTAACATATACTCTACAACAAATTGAAGTAGCAGAGCGGATGAACAAAACCTTATTGGAACGGACAAGAGTTATGTTGGCAACTGTAGGGTTGGAAAAACCACTCTGGGCAGAAACAGTCAAAATCGTTTGTTATGTAATCAATCGGTCACCATCAATCGCAATTGATTTGAAAATGCCAATGGAGATGTGGACAGGAAAACCAGCTGATTAATCTCGCTTATATATATTCGGAAGTCCTACTTATGTTATGTACAATACCCAAGAAAAATCAAAGTTGGATCCGAAATCTAGAAAATGCATTTTCTTAAGGTATGCTGATGGAGTCAAAGGGTATCTCTTGTGGAATCCCATTACCCGCAATGTGGTAATCAGCAGGGATGTTGTGTTTGTTGGAAATAGGATACAAGCAAAAGAAGATAGCACTTCAAAAAAAATTAGAGACTACTACAGTTGAAGTTGAAGAAATAGAACAAACTCCAGTTTCTTCTGAGGCAGCACCAGAGAACGAAGAACAAGAGCAAGCTAAGATCAAAACTCCACATGTTCGACGGTCAACTAGGGAGAGAAGAGAACTAGCTTGGCACTCAGATTATTCTATGGAGGGTAATGTTGAATACTGTCTATTAACAGAGGATGGAGAGCCTTTAACTTTTCATGAGGCTATAAAAAGCCAAGAATCATTCTCTGTGGATAGAAGCAATGCGAGAAGAAATTGAAGCTCTTCGTAAAAATAAAATATGGGATCTTATTCAATTTCCACAAGGAAGGAAGGCCATTGGAAACAAATGGGTTTACAAGATCAAACGCAATGGTAATGATCAAGTGGAGAAGTATCGTGCAAGATTGGTGGTGAAAGGATTCGCTCAGAAAGAAGGTATAGACTTCAATGAGATATTTTCTCTGGTGGTTCGACTCACAATGATTCGAGTGGTCCTGGCGATGTGTGCTACATTTGACTTGTACTTGGAGCAGTTAGATGTCAAAACTGCATTTCTTTATGGAGAGCTTGAAAAAGAAATTTACATGCTCCAACCAGAAGGTTTTGAAGAATAGGAAAAAGAGAACTTGGTTTGCAGGTTGAAAAAATCTCTATACGGTCTCAAATAGGCGCTGAGATGTAGGTATAAGGTTTTGATTCCTTCATTATAAGCCTTGGATATAACAGACATAGTTTAGATCCTTGTGTTTATTATGTAACACCCCTCAAAAAATTTCCCTAAGATTCGGACCCTTCTTGTATGCGGGTAGGGTCGAACCCGAGTATTGAGGGGCGTACGCATGAGCTAGGATGAGTCCCCGAGAAATTTAAGAATGTTGGAGGCGATGTGGGGTCACAAGGGGCCCCTAGGACCAAATAAAATCCAAGAGATTCATCATGGCTAAGTCTTGGGATGGGTTCATATAAGGGGTCGACTTCTAACGACCCTATCTTTTGAAAGACGATAATATGGGTGGCCCACGACCTATCAAATTAAAAGTCGTCGAGTCTTCTTTCCAACGCCACCAAAAATGTACATTTTAGAGTTTGGAGTCAAAAGATATGACGATCCTAAGATGAACTAGCATGGCAGGAATTTTATTTTTGGGCCTGGGTTGCAACTGCTGGGGAAATGGTCTTGGCGCTGTAAGGGCGCGACACACCACTATCACGCTAGGAACATGCCTCAGTAGTTTGGTCCTTGGCGCGACGCGCCACTAAAAGTTGTGCAGGGTTTTTCAAGCCTAATTTCCAGAACCCAGGAACAATGGCCTTGGCGCTGTAAGGGTTCGACGCGCCACTATCGCGCCAGAAACATGCCTCAGTAGTTTGGTCTCTGGCGCGGCGCGCCACTACGAGGTATGCAGGTTTTAGGCTTAATCGGCCTGGCACTGCAATGGCGCGATGCGCCACTATCGCACCAGGTGCATTTTTGCCTATTTTTCAGAACTTTTGAGAAGGGGCAATTTGGGAATTGTCCCAAATTATATATGTATCCTCCTTGAGAATTTAGAGACACATTTTTCAGCCCCCACTCTCTCTCTAGAAAAGCCCTAGAAAACTCTCTTCTTCATCTTCTTCTTCTTCTCCATTCTCAACAAAGATTTGTCCCAAGATCTTTAAGACTCCAAGTTCCCATTGAAGGCCCAACAACAAGGTTTTCTTCAAAGTTTTCACTAAGGTATGTAAGGCTATCTAAAATATGAGTTGATTCCACTCATGTGCCCTATACCTTCTTTGAGGATAAATGCCCATAGAAATGGAGTTTCTTGCTAGAGTTGTGTTCAAATGAGTTTCGTTGTCTATTAGAGTAATCCTTGCTATGTTGATGAGGTTTAGTCAAGAACTTCCAAAAAGAGTCTTTGTGTGAGTATGAGTTGATGAAGATGAGTTGTTAAATATCTTTTATTGATTTTCTTAGCTATGTGGATTATGATAAAGGATGCTATTTTCTTTAAAATGATGTTTATCTTGATTTGTTGATTTAAAGCCTTGGAGTTGTGATGAGATTCCAAGATTAATTGAATGGATGGAGGAAATGATTGGTTATGTCTATATGTTGCTATAAATGTCATTTAAATTTCTCTTGAAAGATATGATTATGAGAGGTTTGATTGTGATAGAGTTGATGAGTTGACAAGGTTTAAATGAGACTTGTCGATATGATTTAATTGAGTCGATTGGATGGAGTTTTATGAGCATTGAGTCTTGGGAGGAGTATCGAGCATCGAATTAGGTAAGAGTAATGTCTATACTCGAACCCAATAACTACGTCGCCAAACATAGGAGAGGATTGAACCGTTAAAGTCGAATGTTTCCCCAAAAATGTTTGTCCTGACATTATAGGACTTGGTTGGATTGGATTCATGATTGGTTGACTCGTTCATGCCCTGGCAAAGCATGAACGGACGCGGCAACAACGTCGGCTTGTTGTACTGTCACTGGCTCATAAGTGATGGTTGTCGGATAAGAGAAACTCCCATATAAGTCTTGATAGTACTCTGAGTCGGATTGAGTTGAATGGTATGTGATTGGTCCCGTCTAAACCGTATTCTCGTTTAGATCTAGGACATTTGATTGAGTTGTTATTTCTCTTGAGTTGAGTTCTGATAGAATTGACGTTTCCTTTATGTCCTTTTATTTTGCCATTTTACATACCAGTACATTCCACGTACTGACGCCATTTGGCCTGCATCATTTCATGATGGAGAGACAGGCACCAGAGATCATCAATCGGTGCTCCGTTGAAGATCCCCACCCCCTCCCAGCTAGCGGTGAGTCCTCCTAGTTCTGAAGGATGTTGAGCTCTTCTTGTATAGTTCTGGTGTCACTTGCTTTATTTTGATTGTTGATAGCCATGGGCTTGTCATGGGCACCTTCTAAATTGTAGATAGAGGCTTCATAGATCGGAGTGTAGAAATGTTGAATTCTTCTTTTGAGTAACCCTTTTAAAAAATTTCTTGTCGAGTTGATGATTGTTTGGCCTTTGGCCCTAATCTATGAACAGTATATCCTTAATTGAGTTTTCCGCTAAGAGAATGTGATTGAATGAACGTGTAACTGGACCAAGTAGTTCGCTCGGGGGTTAAAAATGGCCTTCGAGTGCCGGCCACGCCTAGAGTACCCTTCCGGGGCATGACATATTACAAGAAATTTGGTGATGACAATTTTATTATTTTGCTGTTATATGTTAATGACATGTTGTAGCAGGTCCCAATAAAGATCGTCTCATAAAATTTAAAGGCACAGTTGGCGAGGGAGTTTGAAATGAAGGACTTGGACCAACAAACAAGATTCTATGGATGCAAATTCATCGAGACAGAAATAATAAGAAGATTTGGATTTCTCAAAAGAACTACTTGAAAAAAATCTTACGACGCTTCAAGATGCAAGACTGTAAGTCAATTTCTATCCCACTTCCTATTAATTTCAAGTTATCCTCAAGAATGAGTCCTAGCAATGAAGTAGAGAGAATGGAGATGTCTTGAGTACCGTATGCATCAGTAGTAGGAAGTTTAATATTCTCAATGGTATGTACAAGACCTGACATTGCACAAGAAGTGGGAGTGGTTAGTCGATACATGGCTAATCCTGATAGAGAGCATTGGAATACTGTGAAGAGGATCCTGAGATATGTCAAGGGTACCTCAGATATTGCAATGTGTTATGGAGGATCAGACTTTACTGTTAAAGGTTATATTGATTCAAATTATGCAAGTGATCTTAATAAAAGCAAGTCTACCACAGGTTATGTGTTTACTCTTGCTGGAGGAGCTGTAAGCTGAGTTTCAAAACTGCAATTTATCATGGCTACATCTACGACGGAAGCAAAATATGTAGCAGCTACACAATCTAGCAAAGAGGCAATATGGATGCAGATGTTACTGGAGGAGCTCAAGCACAAACAAGAGAATGTTGCTCTATTTTGTGACAGTCAGAGCGCTTTGTATCTTGCAAAGAATCCGGCATTTCATTCAAAGACAAAACACATACGATTTCAGTATTAGTTTGTTCGTGAGAAGGTGGAAGAAGGCAGTGTAGATATTCAGAAAATTCACACTAATGACAACCTAACAGATATGTTTACGAAACCGATCAACAATAACAAGTTTATATGGTGTCGATGTTCTGTTGGCCTAGCAGAAACGTAACATTGCAGTAATTGGGTAGAAAAGATGATGTGAAGACTTATAGCCTGTTTGGATTAACTTATTTTTAAGCAGCTTATAAGTTGAAAACTGCTTATAAGTTTTTTTACAAAATAGGTGCAGAACAAATTTTTTTTGTCTTATAAGCTGTTTTCAACTTATAAACTGCTTAAAATAAGTTCATCCAAATAAACTCAATTATTTATTGGGGCTTATTTTAAGCACAAAATGACTTTAAGTTGGTCAGCCAAATACTTTTAAAAAGCTGAAAACAGCTTATAAGTGTAATATCCCCTAAAAACGTTGTATACGATGTTTTAATTTTTGCCTAAACATGATACAGCCTCTGTATTGTGATCATAACTTTTCATAGGAATATCAAAATTGAGTGATTTAAATTTCTGAGTAACCACAAGATCATTACCTACAACTTTTATGAAGACCATATTTTAAGATTCGGAGGTTAAGTAGGTCAAATAAATTAATCTTTGTAAGGTAGGATGCTGTGACGGAAATGAGTGTTTATAGAAGAAAAATCATATCTCACTGTAGGTTTATCCAAATTGGTAGATTCTTGAACGATATGAAACTAGACTTCCATATCTACAATTCTTATGAAGACACCAAATCCTAATAAGGAATTTATCTTATTCAAATGTAGCTCCCAAAAAGAGTATTTTGTCAAAGATAACTCATTTCACCTACCATAGAAAGATCTAGATACATTTGACATCACTCATGACATAAATTGTCCTCCATTTAACATCATCCATGACATCAATATATTCCACTAAATTTTCAGATTTTTATTTATAATTATTTTATTTATTGTTAGGTCCTCTTTCCCACCTATAAATACCCACCTTATTTCCTCATTTTATTCATCAAGCTTTCTCAAGCAAATCTTCTCTCTATACACTTCTTTACACATTCTCAAATATAGTTCTAGTTCTTAGTAGTGAAGAAATACTATTCCGGTAATTCATATATTCCGGGTAGTACACAAAACGTTCCGGCAAGGAGAGAAGCTAGGACTCAAGAGTGGTCATTAATTCTTCCGGTACCAACTAAAGCTTCGGTTTCCAGGTATGTAAGGTTTCAATGAGAGTATTCCTTCCACTCTCATGTCTAAATTATTTTGATTATATGATAAATTATGTTTATTTTCTTTAAGCTTTACTCTAAGTTATGTGGGTGTTTATCCATGGGTTCTTCCACCCATGTAGTCCAAAAACCCTTTCAATTAAATATCTTGATTTCAAGTAATATTTTCTTATGTTAATTCTTAATTTTACTTAATAGTATGAATCATGGTTAAACTAATGATTATTGCTCTATTTTGATGCAACATAATTTCATATGTATGAATTGATAGTTTACAAGTAATTCTTTTATTTATCTATTTAAAAGTTCTTGAAATTCATGGTGGGTTGTTTAAAGCATGATTTTTAATTAATGGATTTCAAAGTATTTATGAATATTTATTTACATACATATTTGCAAGTTGAAGTGATTTGAACCCACCTAGTTTTACTATGTTTTTAATAAAGTTTGACTTGAAAGCTTTGACTCCAAATAAATGTTTATGAAAGCAATATCTATGATCAAAAAGGAAGTGTTATGAAATGAAAGAATGATGAAATGATATGAATGATGGATTCTTTATGCAATAAGGACAATTCTTGCATATTTGAATTATCAAATGTTTTAATGAGCTATTCTACCGAATATGATGTTTGAATTCTCAAGTTATATGATATGAATATTTTGAAGTATTAAACTATTCCGTGGGATTGACTTAGCACCGAATGAGGCATTGAGGTGGGATTCGGTAAGGGAATCCTAGTAGCAACCCCTTGTCTCATTAACTATGTGCCAACATAGGAGCCCTTGTAGGCTTAGGCTAATGGATCCATAAATAGCCCTTAAAGTTAAAGTTAAAGAAATGAATGAAGTTGACGGAGTTCTACCTGGCAAGTAGTCTCCCCGGCCAACGTAGGGGGTTATGTTGGATTCCATGTAATAGCTCGCATGGTCTTAAATGTCGGTTATGGTTAATTTCCCACAAAATGAATGTTTTAAAGGATATATATATGATTTATTATGCATACATTAAATTATGTTCCATATTACATAAATGTTTTAATGTTTTCTCAATGTTCATGCATCCTTACATACTTAGTACATTCAAAGTACTAACGCATACTCTTTTGCCTACATGATATCACCATGTAGGGATCAGTGCTCCTCCTCATTCTCCTCCACGTGGCTAGTTGATATTCCATTGAAGACTACTTTTGGTGAGTTCCCATGTTCCGGGAACAATACTCCTTTATCTTTCTAGTTTATGATATGTTAAGATATTTTACTATGGAATTTCTTCTATTATGATTGAGGGTGAGCTAGGGACTTGTCTTAGCCCCGTTAAATCTAATAGTTAGAGGTATTGTTGGACATATGTAAGTTGAAGATTTATTATGATTTCCGCTTGTTTATTTATCATCATTACCTATGAAAGGCTAAAAGAATGCTAAGAGGCTTGTTTGAGGTACTTTCGGGTTCCTCATTCGCCATGTCACGTCTAGGCCCTAGGCTTGGGTCGTGACAATAAGTCAATCCAAACGGCCTCTTAATTGATTCTCAATTAAATCTTCAAGTGGGAGAATGCAAGATAGTCAAATATTACAAAACGCATTTTGAACGCGTAGTAAAAAAAACACGTTTTGAACGCGTAGTCAAAAAGGGAACAAAATGCGTTTTGAACGCGTATTCAAAAAGGGAGGTGCAATACGCGAATTTTACGCGTTTCTAGTTTTCTATAAATAGAGGGTCTCTTGCCCTCATTTAGATTATCTCACAAAATACAATCCAAAAGAGTAAGAATATTGTAGTATTGAGTGTCATCTTTAGTGAGTTGTTCCTTTTACAGGAGAGAAGTGTTAATTGTTGTTTTCTCCTTGTATTTGAGAGCAGTGTACTCCCATATTATCATAGTAAGATCCTTCTACCCCGTGGTTTTTACCCCCTATCTGTTTGAGAGGTTTTCACGTAAAATTCTCATGTCCAATTTATTTTCATTATTTATTATCATATCAAACTTTAGTTATAGTGCTTCCACCCAATGATATGATTGAATGATGATATGATGAATCTCATAAGTGAATCACAGAGGGCTACTCTAAAATAATTATTAGGGCTACGGATTTAATGAATTAATATTTTGAAATGTTTAATTGATTATTTTGGAGACTTTTTGGAAGCGCATATAAAATTCGGGGTCTAGACAATTGCTTAAGGCTCAATTAAGGTGAGGAGAGAGAGAATCTGAATCTATTTCAAACACGATGCAAACTCTCCCAATATGGTACAGTCCAAAACTCCAACCAAACAATCTCCAATCGTTCCAAAATATTGACTTTGGTCCACTTGTATTTTTTCTTTTCCCTCAAAATCTCTAGTATTTCAAGACTCATGAACTCCCTTAATTACTCATAAATGAATAATTTTCCTACATTATTCCCCCAAAACCTATAATTAAGATAACGTAATTTTTAAAACTACTAGATCAATTTGATTACTTTTTCTGTGGTTTTGAAATTCAACGAATATTTTGGCAATATGTTTTGCTAGTTGTAGAAAGTACATATACAAAACAATAACCATTTCATTCTCTAATAAATAAATTTATCTTCTATACTAGCTCTTCAGTGAAGGTTTTATCTGATTAAACTAGTCAAACAATATAAACAAACTACTAGTATTATAATATATATTTCATAGTCCATATATGTCCAAAGGAGGAAAAGAAAAAGAAGGAAAAAGTTATACACATATAGAGGCACGGTATTATTGCAAGAAAAATATGTCATTCAGTTGACTTTTTAAGTTGATTATGGTTATCACGTTGTTCAACATTCTGTTTGGAAGATCTGTCATCTTTGTGCAAAGATCATGAAAGCCCATTACCTTACATAGTACTACTAAAACCCTAAGGATCGTTGGTAGAGTTGATTAGAAAAAATAATGTATGTATTAATTTTATTTATTATTAATATTTTTGGTACATTTTTCAACTTATATATAATAAATGCAAGCACTTTATTTGGTATTAATGTATGTACGTATAATTAAGTATATGAAAATCTATGGTATTAGTAATGTAAAAGTTTTTCATGTATGCATTAGCATGATGAAAGAAACAATTGTCCGTCAAAATCTTTTCAACATCCTTTCTATTATATTTTTGGTGGAAATTTTCGTAAACAATATTTTTTTAGAAATTATACATTGCATCTTATTTTTTATACATTAAACCAAATAATGCATAAGAAATAATTTCATTATAACTAATGCAAACATTATTAATACAATACATTCAAAACTGTTCTTATACACCATCGAATGTATTAGAAAAAATAATGCATGTATTAATTTGTGTACTATTAATATATACTCCACTTTGTTTGATACACTTTTCAACCTAATATAAACAATAGCATTGGTTATTACACTCTATTAGTATTATGATATGTAGTGTAACTAATACATGAAAAATCATGATATTTATAGTAATGCAAGGGATATTAAAGTATGCATTAATATGTTTAAAGACATAATTGACCCTCAAAACATTTTTTATCATATTCGTGCAGGGTATTTTTGTAAATAAATATTATTATTTTTAGAAATTATGCAATATAACTAACACCAACATTACTAATTAATGTCAGCTATATTAATACACCATATTAGACATTATTCTTATATATCCTACCAAATGACTGGTAAAAGAGAAATTTGTGTTTGTATTTTCTATCACTGACGGGGTTAAATCTTGTACCTCAACTGTGAAAGGCGTGAAATTCGCCAACTGATTTAGCCCTCAATTTCATTTACTTAATTTTTTAAGTTTATCTTAAAATTAATATTTTTTTTACAAACATAAAATTTTTATGACATGTTTAATACCATATAAGTTTTAAAAGTTGTGTGTTTTTTTTCTTCTTAAATTAATGTCTTGCCTAGTTAAATAAGTTGAAAATAAATTGAAATGGAACGACTAGAGAGGCGTACACTAAGCTCAACGTGCATATCATATGATGTACCAAGTACTAGTGTATATTTTAGGAGACTTTTGAGAAGATAAAGCTCCACACGACCCACAGTTATTTTTATATATGTTCCCACTAATAGCTATCACAATTGTGCCTATAAAAGGAAATTCTTCTTGTGGATAAAGCCATTGTGCCTCAAGCAATTTTCATCATCTTAATTATTCTTAGGCTTAAGTCCTTCACATTCCTAGCTAAGAAAAGAAAATGAGAACTCACTAAGTAATGAGTTGTCTTGTTTTTCTGTGTCTTGTTCTTGGTGGAGTTGCTGGGGGTGCAGGAAATGTACCACGTAAGAACTACTATATGAGCACTCGTTGTCCAAATGCTGAACAACTAATTAGAGATATCACTTGGAGCAAAGCTAAAAATGATGCTACCTTGGGTGCCAAATTGCTTCGAGTCCACTACGTACCATGATTGTTTCGTTAGGGTGAGTATACGAATTAGAGATATTACCATGCATATGTTAATCTCATAAGTAGTACATATGATTTTAGTTATATACACTGACTGACAATATATGGAAAAAAAATATTTACAGTGTCATTGTGTGTGAGCCTATTATAGAGCGCACACACGTTACATATATTAATGTCCTGACAATATGCAAATTTGTAGGGGTGTGACGCATCCATATTGCTGGACAAAGTTGGAACAGATGATTCTGAGAAGGAGGCTAGGCCAAATCTTTCTTTGGGTGGTTTCGATGTAATTGATGATATCAAGCGATAAGTTGAGGCTAAATGTCCTGGCATTGTTTCTTGTGCTAACATTTTAGCTTTAGCTGCTCATGGTGTTGTTTCTTATCCTGTAAGTAATATAATAAGTCTACGTATTTAAAAGAAGATTCAAGAAATTAATAATTTATGCTGACATTATAAAGAATATAAAAATGATCTACTCTAATTAAGTCATTGTATGCAGTTTAAAACTTTAATGTGG
The DNA here is from genome assembly GCF_947179165.1 of Solanum dulcamara. NCBI lineage: Eukaryota > Viridiplantae > Streptophyta > Magnoliopsida > Solanales > Solanaceae > Solanum > Solanum dulcamara. The sequence continues at coordinate 30,425,285 of NC_077240.1, read as the reverse complement.
GAAGTGGAGACGGGAAGAAAAGATGGAAATGTTTCCCTTGCAAGTGAAGTGAACGGAAACTTACCTTCACCATTCTCAGATTTTGCAACCCTTAAGCAAATCTTTGCAAACAAACGCCTAAATGTTGATGATCTCGTTGCACTATCACGTAAAATATTATATTTATCTTACATTGTGAAGTTACCTAAAAGATAATTAAGTACAGGTAAATCGTTCATAATAAATGTGACTATTAATTACCTAGAGGATAAAGCATGTTGCATGCATTATGTATACTGTAAAAAGTAAAAATAAATTATACTCCCGGTCAAATTAAAAGAAGGGTGCATTTCTATATATATTTTGAAATAATATATATAGCCACACAAATTAATGTTTATACAATAACAAATTAGTGTCCATGGCTTCTTTTAAACCTGCACAAGCTTTAAAAAGTTTTCTTTCTTAAATTATATGTGCTCAGTAACATCGCCACTAAATTAGGATAAACAGAATACTCCATCAGTTTTAATTTGTTTGTTTGATTTGGACTTGACATGAAATTTAAGAAACGGAGGAAATAAAGACCGTTTGGATTGGCTTATAAGCTGTTTTCAGCTTTTTTTGAGTGTTTGGCTGGCCAACTTAAAGTCATTTTGTACTTAAAATAAGCCTCAATAAATAGTTGGGTTTATTTGGATGAACTTATTTTAAGGAGTTTATAAGTTGAAAACAGCTTATAAGTAAAAAAAATAAGTTGGCCTACACGTACTTTTTAAAAAAAACTTATAAGCTGCTTAAAAATAAGTCAATTCAAATAGGCTAATAATATTGATGTACTCTGTAAGTGTATATAAATTAAATCTGTGAGTAATATATTTCATGCATGTAGGTGCTCACACAATTGGTGTTGCTCATTGTGGAGCATTCTCAAGAAACTCTTCAATTGATAGAAATAAAAAATGACGAAGAAACAAATTGAAGTGAATTTTCTGTGTATATTTTCATCTACACAGTTCATGTTTATATAGCAATGAAAAGGAATAATTGAGAGCAACTAACTATACACCTGTCCCTATACTATTGATTTTTGCCATAACAAACTATATTTACACTTAATAAATAAAATGGGAATTGAATATTACTAATATTTACATTAGCATAGTTCTAGAGAACTCTTTAAAAAAAAAACTCGTGCACAGCATGTGATCATTTTGCTTTATTTGTGGCCACGTGTCTTTGGAGGAAATCAAATGTCTTCACAGTACTCTATAGCATTTTCTTTTTTCTGCAAAAAGTCTTTTAATGGTGGCTTTGTTTCCTTCGTCTTTTCCGATACATCGGAAATGTAATTAATTCCAACACCCCCCCCCCCCTCAAATTGGAAGGGGAGGAACGGACACCCAATTTGCTTAACAAAAACCGATGAGAAGATGTTGGAAGAGGTTTAATAAAGAGATCGGTTGGTTGTGAAAAGGAAGGAAGAAAAGAGAGAGAAATAAGGCTATCTAAGTATTGTGACGGACGAAGTGACAATCCAAGTCAACATGCTTTGTTCGTTCATGAAAGACTGGATTTTTAGCTATGTGAATCGCCGCCTGACTGTCGAAAAACAGTGGAATAGAAAGGAAAATGGGTAGATCTAGATCGAAAAAGAGGAGAATGAGCCAAGTAAGCTCTGCGACAACACGTCTCATGGAGCGGTACTTGGCCTCGGCGGAGGAAAGGGAGAGAAAGGCTTGTTTTTTAGATTTCCAAGAAATAGGACTGCCGCCAAGGGTTATGTAGAAACCGCTAATGGATAATCGGAAATCCGGGATAGTGGCCTAGTCGGAGTCACAAAAAGCAAGTAAAGAAAGAGAAGGAGAGGAATTAAGGAAAATGCCAAGACCGAGATCATTGAGAAGGTAATGGAGTACATGATGTGCTGCTACAAGATGTGCTTTGTGGGGTGATTGCATATATTGTCTTAAGTGTTGAACAGAGAAAGAGATGTCGGGGCGTGTGTGGATAAGAAGTTTAGTTGATCGATGAGCCTCCGATAAGTAGTAGCATCGGAGAGATGATCACCCATGTCAGCCTGGAGTTTGGATAAAGGTCTAGAGGTAAAGAAGCTGATTTCAAATCAAGTGAATCATACTCAGAAAATAGCTCAAGAAGAAACATGCGTTGATTTAGAATCAATCCTTGAGGCTTACGAATAATCTCAATTCCCAAAAAATAATGTAATTCCCCAAGTCCTTGATTTTGAATTCTGAGTCTAAAAATGATTTCAAGGCATCCAATTCCTCTTTGTTGTTCCAAGAAGTATGTCGTTGACATAAATGACTGAAATGGAAATAGAAGAATCATGAATCTTGTAAAATAATGAATAATCATTCAATGAATGAGTAAACCCTTTGAACTTTAAAGCAGTCGTTAATCTCGAACACCACTGTCGCGATGCTTGCTTTAAACCGTATAATGATTTCTTAAGTCGACACACCTGAGTTGAATCAGTAACTTGTAAACCAGCAGGAAACTATATATAATTTTTTTTTTCTAACTCTCCATGTAAAAATGCATTGTTTACGTCTAATTGATCTTGTCACGACCCAAGCCTAGGGCCTAGACGTGACATGGCGAATGATGAACCCGAAAGTACCTCAATCAAGCCTCTTAGCATTCTTTTAGCCTTTCATAGGTAATGATGATAAATAAATAAGCGAAAATTATAATAGTAAATCTTCAACTTACATATGTCCAACAATACCTCTAACTATTAGATTTAATGAGGCTAAGACAAGTCCCTAGCTCACCCTCAATTATAATAGAAGAAATGCCATAGTAAAATATCTTAACATATCATAAGCTAGAAAGATAAAGGAGTATTGTTCCAGGAACATGAAACTCACCAAAAGTAGTCTTCAATGGAATATCAACTAGCCACATGGAGGAGAACGAGGAGGAGCACTGATCCCTACATGGTGATATCATGTAGGCAAAAGATTATGCGTTAGTACTTTGAATGTACTAACTATGTAAGGATGCATGAACATTGAGGAAACCATTAAAACATTTATGTAATATGGAACATAATTTAATGTATGCATAATAAATCATATATATATCCTTTAAAACATTCATTTTGTGAGAAATTAACCATAACCGACATTTAAGACCATGCGAGCTATTACATGGAATCCAACATAACCCCCTACGTTGGCCGGGGAGACTACTTGCCGGGTAGAACTCCGTCAACTTCATTCATTTCTTTAACTTTAACTTTAAGGGCTATTTATAGATCCATTAGCCTAAGCCTACAAGGGCTCCTATGTTGGCACATAGTTAATAAGACAAGGGGTTGCTACTAGGATTCCCTTACCGAATCCCACCTCAATGCCTCATTCGATGCTAAGTCAATCCCACGAAATAGTTCAATACTTCAAAATATTCATAGCATATAACTTGAGAATTCAAACATCATATTCAGTAGAATAGCTCATTAAAACATTTGATAATTCAAATATGCAAGAATTGTCCTTATTGCATAAAGAATCCATCATTCATATCATTTCATCATTCTTTCATTTCATAAGACTCCTTTTTTTATCATAGATATTGCTTTCATAAACATTTATTTGGAGTCAAAGCTTTCAAGTCAAACTTTATTAAAAACATAGTAAAACTAGGTGGGTTCAAATCACTTCAACTTGCAAATATAAATATACATAAATACTTTGAAATCCATTAATTAAAAATCATGCTTTAAACAACCCACCACGAATTTCAAGAACCTTTAAATAGATAAATAAAAGAATTACTTGTAAACCATCAATTCATACATTTGAAATTATGTTGCATCAAAATAGAGCAATAATCATTAGTTTAACCATGATTCATACTATTAAGTAAAATTAAGAATTACCATAAGAAAATATTACTTGAAATCAAGAGACTTAATTGAAAGAGTTTTTGGACTACATGGGTGGAAGAACCCATGGATAAATACCCACATAACTTAGAATAAAGCTTAAAGAAAATAAATATAATTTATCATATAATCAAAATAATTTAGACATGACAGTGGAAGAAATACTCTCATTGAAGCCTTACATACGTGGAATCCGAAGCTTTAGTCGGAACCGAAAGACTTAATGAACACTCTTGAGTCCTAACTTTTCTCCCCGCCGGAACGTTTTGTGTACTACCCGGAGTATATGAATCACCGGAATAGTATTTCTTCACTACTAAGAACTAAAACTATATTTGAGAATGTGTAAAGAAGTGTATAGAGAGAAGACTTACTTGAGAAAGCTTGATGAATAAAATGAGGAAATAAGGTGGGTATTTATAGGTGGGAAAGAGAGACCTAACTGTTGACACCCAATTTTGGCTCTCTGTACTCAAAATTAACGTCTTCAGGCTACTTGATCGTTAAAGAACACAAAATATAATATTTGTTTTTATACATTTTTTTTAGTTTTTATTTATTTATTTATAATTATCCTTATTTTTAGCATTTTCATGAATTTGTTTTCTCATTTTTTTTTATAATTTATGAATAAGCATTCTTAGTTTCGTAAATAATAGGATTCTTATCCATGTTGACATCGATCCTCCACAATGCAAATTAATCATCGAGCTTCTATAAACACTCCTTTCCGTCACAGCATTCTGTCTTACAATAATTAATTTATTTGATCTACTTAACCTCCGAAACTTAAAATATGGTCTTCACAAGAGTTGTAGGTAAAGATCTTGGGGTTACTCAGAAATTTGAATCACCCAATTTGGATATTTCTATGAAAAGTTATGCCCAAAATACAGAGGTTGTATCATATTTAGGCGAGAATTGAAACATCGTATACAACGTTTTTAGGGGATGTTACATTATCTCTCCCTTGGGAACATTCGTCCTCGAATGAGGAAAGACTTAGCTTGAGTAGAGTAGAGTGTAAACCAACAACCTATCATTAATGCAATAGTGTAATTTAAAATATCGTTTAAAACATATTTTATAATTTTGCAAGCATATGACAAGAAACGTTGAGATGCAAAGATTTCAAGTAATTGAGCAAGGACAACTTAATACCTTAGGTTTGGGTAGAGGGGAAAAGATGAGGGTATCTCTTAATCATATCTGTTTCCTCTTCCCATGTTGCAGTTTCTATTTGTTAATTCCTCCAAAGGACTTTAACAGATGCAACTTCTTTGTTCCTCAATCTCTTAACTTGCCGATCCAAAATTTCCACAGGAACTTCTTCATAGGTCAAGTTTTCTTCAATATTCACTACTCCCATAGGTACAATGGAACTAGGATCACCCACACTTTTTTTCAACATAGACACGTGAAACACCGGATGAACCATGGCCATTTCCAATGGTAATTCCAACTCATATGCAACCTTACCAACACGTCTCACGATTCTATAAGGCCCTACATACCTAGGGATCAATTTTCCTTTCTTACCAAATCGAACCACACCTTTCATGGGTGAAACCTTCAGATACACCCAATCATCCACATTAAACTCAAGATCCCTTCTTCTAGTGTCAGAATAGGACTTTTGACGACTTTGAGCCATCTTCAACCTTTCTCTAATGATCTTCACCTTCTCTAAAGCATCAAGTACCAAATCGAGGCCCAACAAGGTCATCTCACCTACTTTGAACCAACCAACCGGTGATCTACATCGTTTCCCATACAAAGCCTCAAATGGTGCCATCTCAATACTTGAGTGGTAACTATTATTATAGGCAAACTCGATGAGAGGTAGATGATCATCCCAATTCCCTTTAAACTCCAACACACAAGCCCTTAACATATCCTCTAGTGTTTGAATCGTCCTTTCGGCTTGCCCATCCGTTTGAGGATGAAATGCTGTGCTCAACTTTACCTTAGTACCGAGGCCTTTTTGAAATGATCTTCAGAAGTGAGAAGTGAATTGGGTACCACGATCCGAAATAATGGATAATGGCACACCATGCAACCTCACCAACTCCCGAATATATAACTTGGCATAGTCTTCGGCACTATAGGAAGTTTTAACCAGTAGGAAGTGAGCTGACTTAGTCATTCTATCAACAATTACCCAAATCGAGTCATGACGCTTCCGGGTATGAGGCAAACCCACTACAAAATCCATATTCACATCTTCCCACTTTCAAGTTGGAATTTCAATGTCTTGGGCTAGGCCACCCGGCCTTTGATGTTCGGCCTTCACTTGTTGGCAATTCGTACATTCGGACACAAACCTTGCTATGTCCTTCTTCATGCCACCCCACCAATACAACTCCTTTAAGTCTCGGTACATTTTCGTTGAACCGGGATGAATGGAGTATGTAGAATTATGAGCCTCCATCATGATCAAACTCCTTAGGCCATCAACATTTGGAACACATATCTGACCTTGATAGTATAGTACCCCATCTCCCCCTTGGGAAAAGACCTCTATCTTCTTTTCCTTTACCAACTTCTTTAACTCGATAAACTTTGGGTCAAGATCTTGCTTGGATTTAACATCCACCACCAAAGATGATTCAGACCTATTTTGAACAACCATACCCCCATCATTAGTACCACACAACTTCACCCCTAATCTAGCCAATCGGTGAACATCTTTCACCAACTCCCTCTTACTTTCATCCACATGGGCCACACTCCCCATAGACACTCTACTAAGTGCATCAGCAACCACATTAGCTTTACCCGGATGATAGTGCACACTCATGTCATAGTCTTTAAGGAGTTCTAGCCACCTCATTTATCTTAGATTAAGGTCCTTTTGGGTGAACACATATTGAAGACTCGTATGATCAGTATACACATCCACATTCACCCCATAGAGGTAATACCTCCAAATCTTCAGAGCAAAAACAACGACCGCCAATTTAAGGTCATAGGTAGGGTAGTTACGCTCATGCACCTTTAATTGCCTAGAAGCATAGGCTATGACCTTGCCGTTTTGCATTAAGACACAACCTGAACCAATCTTTGAAGCATCACAATAAACTACAAGCCCCTCTAATCCTTCTGGGAGAGTCAAAATAGGAGCAGAGGTAAGTCGATATTTTAAGGTCTGGAAACTCTTCTCACACTCATCTGTCCATATGAATTTGGATTTCTTTTGGGTCAATTTTGTTATAGGAGATGAGATAGAAGAAAAGCCTTTGACGAACCTTCTATAGTACCCGGCTAGACCTAAGAAGCTCCTAATGTCTGAAGGAGATAATGGTCTAGGCCAATTTTTGACTGCCTCTATTTTCTTAGGATCAACCTTGATCCCATCACCGGACACTACGTGACCAAGAAATGCTACCTCATTTAACCAAAATTCACACTTACTAAATTTTGCAAATAATTGTCTATCCCTCAAAGTTTGAAGCACAACTCTTAAGTGATTTTTATGTTCTTCCTCACCCCGAGAGTAAATCAAAATATCATCAATGAAAACCACCACAAAAGTATCAAGGTAAGGTTTGAACACCCTATTCATCAAGTCCATGAACACCGCCGGTGCATTCGTTAACCTAAAACTCATCACCACAAACTCATAGTGACCATACCTTATTCGGAAGGCCATTTTGGGAATGTCACATTCCCTCACCCGTAGTTGGTGATAGCCAGATTGAAGGTCAATCTTGGAGAAGTGACTTGCCCCTTGCAATTGATCAAACAAGTCATCTATTCTAGGGAGTGAGTACTTATTCTTAATGGTCATCTTATTTAATTGACGGTAATCTATGCACATTTGAAGCGATCCATCCTTCTTTCTCACAAATAACATAGGAGCACCCCATGGCGAAATACTTGGTCTTATGAACCCCTTCTCTAACAAGTCATTTAACTGTTCCTTCAACTCTTTTAATTCTGCCGGGGCCATACGGTAAGGAGGAATAGAGATACGTTGGGTATCAGGGAGGAGATCGATACCAAAATCAACTTCCTTTTCGGGAGGGACACCAGGAAGGTCTTCGGGAAAGACATCGGGGAATTCATTGACTATAGGAACCGACTCAAAAGGAGGACTTTTGGAGTTGACATCCCTAACCCTCACAATGTGGTAAATACATCCCTTAGAAATTATTTTGCGGGCCTTAAGATAAGAAATAAACTGACCCTTCACCACCGAATCATGACCCTGCCATTCAATAATAGGATCATTTGGAAATTAGAATTTGACTCGACGATTCCTACAATCTATGGAAGCATAAGATGCATGTGACCAATCCATCCCAAGAATGACATCGAAATCTATCATGTCAAGCTCAATGAGATCACAAGGAATAACTTTATGCAAGATAGACACAAGGCAACCCCTATAGACCTTTCTAGAAATAACTGACTGTCCAACGGGGGTAGACACCAAATAGGGCTCTAATAACATTTCAGGTAAAACATCAAATCTATTAGCAAAGAATGGAGTAACAAAAGATAAATTTGCACCCGGATCTAATAGTGCATACACATCAAAAGAAAAGACCTTTAACATACCGGTAATCACATTGGGTGCATTCTCAACCTCTTGTCTCCCATGCAAGGCGTAAAAGCGATTGGTGCGTTGGATACCTCCCTGGACTTGTTGACCATAAGTAATTTGGCCTTGAGTCCTACCACTACCATCTCTACAATCCTTAGCATGGTGGCCCAGCTTGCCACACTTAAAGCATACATTGGAGCCAGCTAAGCATTTCCCTTTGTGAGTCCTTCCACACTTCTTGCAAGCGGGGAAAGTTTGAGTAGCAACATTCTCTCTTGGAATCATTGGTTTACCACTCTTGTCCTTGTTGAACCTTGGAGGAGGAGTATTGGTGGAACCTTTTCCCATAAATCGTTGCCCACCTTGGCCTTTGCCATTGTTACCATAATCAGACCTTTGAGGGTTAAACCCTCCACCATCCACTCTAGCCTTTTTGAACCCCCTTGATCTCTCTCTAAGCTTCTCTTCTTTAATTTGTTCTGCGTAAGTCATTAACCGAGAGATATCCATCTCTTTGACCAACATGGCCGTTTTGCACTCCTTGGATACCAAGCTTGACACACCAAAAATAAACTTGTTCATCCTAGCTCTTGGGTCGGAGACCATGAAGGGAGCATAGTTGGACAACTTAGTGAATTTGAGAGCATACTCTCTCACGCTCATACTCCCTTGACTGAGGTTGATGAACTCTTGGATTTTGGCCTCCCTTAGCTCCAATGGGAAGAAGCGGTCTAGGAAGGCACTTTTGAACTCTTCCCATCTTATCGACCCTATTTCTTTATCCCTCTCAATAACCCATTGTTCATACCACACTCGAGCCACACCTTTGAGTTGATAGGATACTAGCTCGGCCTTCTCATTTGATGGCACACCTATGATATCCACAATCCGATACACCTCATTAATGAACTCCATAGGGTCCTCATCTAGTTTAGAACCATCGAACTCGGGTGGATTCATCCTTTGGAAATCCCAAATCCTAGAGGCTGGATTTTGCATTTGGGGAGGAGGAACACCTAGATTCCCTTGGTTAGCTATGACTTGGGCTAACAAAGTAATAACACTGCAAAACTCGGCATGGGTTACCCCATCCTCATGATATTGGGCATTAGGAATCGGAGGAGTTTGGTCCTCATCGTCAACCCTTGCTCTTCGAGGTGGTCTTCCATGAGTCATTAACTAGAGAACACAAAATGGGTCATTAGTTAAAGGAAAGCTTAGGACACTCTAAGGCACGACATGAATTTGAAAGAAGTGAAAATTTTCCTAAATGCCTCATAGTCTTTTATTCATAATTGTGGCGCGCTTCACAACCATGAATAAGAACCTATTCGATGCGGTATGTTAGACTTCCAAGGATCATTCAAAACCTTGGGCTCTGATACCAAGTTTGTCACGACCCAAGCCTAGAGCCTAGACGTGACATGGCGAATGATGAACCCGAAAGTACCTCAATCAAGCCTCTTAGCATTCTTTTAGCCTTTCATAGGTAATGATGATAAATAAATAAGCGAAAATTATAATAGTAAATCTTCAACTTACATATGTCCAACAATACCTCTAACTATTAGATTTAATGAGGCTAAGACAAGTCCCTAGCTCACCCTCAATTATAATAGAAGAAATGCCATAGTAAAATATCTTAACATATCATAAGCTAGAAAGATAAAGGAGTATTGTTCCAGGAACATGAAACTCACCAAAAGTAGTCTTCAATGGAATATCAACTAGCCACATGGAGGAGAACGAGGAGGAGCACTGATCCCTACATGGTGATATCATGTAGGCAAAAGATTATGCGTTAGTACTTTGAATGTACTAACTATGTAAGGATGCATGAACATTGAGGAAACCATTAAAACATTTATGTAATATGGAACATAATTTAATGTATGCATAATAAATCATATATATATCCTTTAAAACATTCATTTTGTGAGAAATTAACCATAACCGACATTTAAGACCATGCGAGCTATTACATGGAATCCAACATAACCCCCTACGTTGGCCGGGGAGACTACTTGCCGGGTAGAACTCCGTCAACTTCATTCATTTCTTTAACTTTAACTTTAAGGGCTATTTATAGATCCATTAGCCTAAGCCTACAAGGGCTCCTATGTTGGCACATAGTTAATAAGACAAGGGGTTGCTACTAGGATTCCCTTACCGAATCCCACCTCAATGCCTCATTCGATGCTAAGTCAATCCCACGAAATAGTTCAATACTTCAAAATATTCATAGCATATAACTTGAGAATTCAAACATCATATTCAGTAGAATAGCTCATTAAAACATTTGATAATTCAAATATGCAAGAATTGTCCTTATTGCATAAAGAATCCATCATTCATATCATTTCATCATTCTTTCATTTCATAAGACTCCTTTTTTTATCATAGATATTGCTTTCATAAACATTTATTTGGAGTCAAAGCTTTCAAGTCAAACTTTATTAAAAACATAGTAAAACTAGGTGGGTTCAAATCACTTCAACTTGCAAATATAAATATACATAAATACTTTGAAATCCATTAATTAAAAATCATGCTTTAAACAACCCACCACGAATTTCAAGAACCTTTAAATAGATAAATAAAAGAATTACTTGTAAACCATCAATTCATACATTTGAAATTATGTTGCATCAAAATAGAGCAATAATCATTAGTTTAACCATGATTCATACTATTAAGTAAAATTAAGAATTACCATAAGAAAATATTACTTGAAATCAAGAGACTTAATTGAAAGAGTTTTTGGACTACATGGGTGGAAGAACCCATGGATAAATACCCACATAACTTAGAATAAAGCTTAAAGAAAATAAATATAATTTATCATATAATCAAAATAATTTAGACATGACAGTGGAAGAAATACTCTCATTGAAGCCTTACATACGTGGAATCCGAAGCTTTAGTCGGAACCGAAAGACTTAATGAACACTCTTGAGTCCTAACTTTTCTCCCCGCCGGAACGTTTTGTGTACTACCCGGAGTATATGAATCACCGGAATAGTATTTCTTCACTACTAAGAACTAAAACTATATTTGAGAATGTGTAAAGAAGTGTATAGAGAGAAGACTTACTTGAGAAAGCTTGATGAATAAAATGAGGAAATAAGGTGGGTATTTATAGGTGGGAAAGAGAGACCTAACTGTTGACACCCAATTTTGGCTCTCTGTACTCAAAATTAACGTCTTCAGGCTACTTGATCGTTAAAGAACACAAAATATAATATTTGTTTTTATACATTTTTTTTTAGTTTTTTTTATTTATTTATAATTATCCTTATTTTTAGCATTTTCATGAATTTGTTTTCTCATTTTTTTTATAATTTATGAATAAGCATTCTTAGTTTCGTAAATAATAGGATTCTTATCCATGTTGACATCGATCCTCCACAATGCAAATTAATCATCGAGCTTCTCTAATTTTAAACAATTTGAAATAATTAATCTTTTAAAAATCCAAAAATATATATTTTAAATACTTTAAAATAACTTTGTCATTTTATAATTTTTGAATGATATATATAGTTATATATAATAATTTATTACTTTTTATCATTATTCAAAAATAATCTCAAAAAGATTTTATTTTAATTAATTATTTCGTAAATTAGTGTTGACATCCAATTTTGACCGACCTATAACCCATTTTTCGATTGCCATTTAATTAAATGTGTATTCTTTAAATTTTTATTTATTGTATGTTTGAGCTTACATTTGGTATAATATTTAAAATTTTATTATTGTTATTATTATATAAATAATATTATTATTTACTTCATTGGTTATTAATTTAGAATATTGATTCCAATCATCCATCTCCTTTTGACTAATCCTACATAAAGAAAAAGGAAGACAATCTTTTTTTTTCTTCTTTCAAAAGAAGACTAACACATACTACTCTCTCTATTATCTTCTCTTTTCCTCCCTCACAAACACACTACTCTCTCCATTCTCTTCTCTTTTTCTTCCTAAAAAATACACCACTTTCTCCATTATCTTCTCTTTTTCTTCCTCAAAAAGTCTCAAAAGAAGCTTGTCCTTTCATCTAGAACAAAGCAACTCCTCCCTTGTGGTAAGTAAATCAAATTCGATTTTTGAAACTGCATAGCTGTTAGTAATTTTGACATATCTCATTGTATAAATCTTTGTTTTTAGTAAATAAATATGTTTTGGAAAGATGAAACACGTACCTACAACTTTTATGTTTATATTGGAGCCTAGATCTGCTGTTATTGGATCGAAAAATAGGACGCAACATAGGACAAGTTTTTTCCAGATTTTTTATTTAAAATTCCAGCATGTACAACCGCTGGTATTTTGATCATATCTTTTTGTACAAAATGTATTTTGTGATGATTTTTTTGTTTTTGCAATCTTAAGACATATATCTACAACTTTCATGAAGGACATAAAGTCCAGTTTTGCCGTTTGGAGTTTCAAATCTTAGGTACAACATGAGGTACATTTTTGGTCGGATTTACTATTTTGATAGCCTTAAGTGTTGTTGTTTGTTGTTGTTGTTGTTTGTTGTATAGTCTTAACTGATAATATAAAATATTACTTCAAATTTATATATAGTTCAAATTGTAATTGGCCAATGAAAAAATCTTTCCGTCGATTTTCGAGGCCTCCCCATTTTAAAAAGACGGAAATTTTAGTTTAAGTTTATATTAGACGTTATATTTTGCAAGTTAAAACAAATTCCAATAGTGTTAAATCAATAACCTCCGGGTGGCTCCATCTTCGGAAAACAACAAATAGCTATCGCGATGGTAAATTCGGTAAGAAACTAACAAGTAACACAACTCTATCTCTCCTTTGTTTTTTTTGTTTTTTTTCATTGTTATTTTACTTTTTTTTGTTTATAGATCTACTTTGTTTTATGATAGATATAATTATTGTAATGTGTTTCTATTATTTTTTTTACTTTATTATTGTTGTCTCCATTATATCTCTTTATTAGTGATATCTATTGTCATATATGTTTGCTTTTGATTATTTTAATTGATTGTTTAAAAGATATGATAGTTTTGATCTACTTTGTTTTATGATAGATATAATTATTGTAACTTTTTTCTATTATTTTTTTTACTTTATTGTTGTTGTCTCCATTATATCTCTCTATTAGTGATATCTATTGTTGGTTGAGTGAAAATTATTATTTTGTTTTTGTTTGACTACTTTTGTTAATAGTTTAACTTTATTTGTTTTGGCTATATTTATTCATCACTTTTGTTTGTTGGTGGATTATAATTGATGATTAATGTATACTTTATTTATTTATAGTTATCTTGTATCTATTTTTAACTTTGTTTGACTACTTTTGCTAATAGTTTAACTTCATTTATTTTGACTATATTTATTCATCAAAGAATTATAATTGATGATTAGTAATAATTTATTTTCTTTAATACATGATTTCTTATTTAATGGATATTGATATTATTGTTTTTATTCTTTTTGACTATGTAGGATATACTAAAGCTAGGTTGATTCACTTGTCATTAACTTTAGTATTACTATTTTATTTTTTATATTATCATGTGTTTAAGTTAATTGATAAAATCTTCTCACTTTTTTTTTGTCATATTGTACCTTTATTTTTGTGGGTGTTGGTGCTTGATGATGTAAATATTCACTAGTTGTTTTTTTTCTTTTGTTATTTTGTTTATGTTACTATTTTTGTTGAATTATTGTTGTTGGTTTGAATTTTACATCTTTTATCTAGTGTATTTCTTATTATGTTATTAATTACGCTATTATTGTTTCACTTCTCAAATATCTTATATGTTCTCTCTATTATGTCGATTGTTTCATCAATTATTGGTTGTCATGGCTTTCACGCCATTTTATTAAAATAATTTTATTATTTTTAATTATTATTGTAATTCATCATATTAAATAGAGATTATACCTAATAGGTCGATGAAGAAATTACCGTCGATTTCCAAGGCCTTCCATGTTTATAAGATGGATTTTATTTTTAGTTATTATTATTATTATTATTATTATTATTATTATTATTATTATTATTATCATCATCATCATCATCATCATATTTATTCCTTACTAACACTTCTATTAAGTCTTTTACAGGTACTCAAAATTGCTTCCTGAGAAAGCTATTCGAATTAAGTTCGAATAATATATTTAATTTATTATTGTGTATATTATTTACGTTAGGCAAACATTAAGCCGTTCCTTATATTATTGTTTTAATTTATTCTTTATGTATATTTTATTACATATTTGCGCAATATTTTCATCTCCTCAATTTAAAAGCTGAGTTTAGCTGGGTACCACATTTTGTGGATTTCGAAGGATGCCTAACACCTTCCCTTTGGAATAATGTAAACCCTTACCTAGAATCTAAACTGGTTTTTTGCAGATTGAAACGTGAGTCATACAGGTCATGCATCAAATAGGTTTTCCTTATTTTCCTTAATAAATTAGGTGGCTACTCTATACAATAACTAATCCTTTTAGAGTCTGTATGTTGTGCTTTATCTAACCTCGATTAAAAATAGGGCATAACACTAACAATAAATAAAATAATTATAAAGAAAAATCTGAAAAATTTAATGGAATATATTGATGTCATGGATGATGTTAAATGGAGGACAATTTATGTCATGAGTGATGTCAAATGTATCTAGATCTTTCCATGGTATGTGAAATGGGTTATCTTTGACAGAATACTCCTTTTGGAGCTGCGTTTGAATAGGATAAATTTCTTATTAGGATTTGGTGTCTTCATAAGAATTGTAGATATAGAAGTCTAGTTTTATGTTGTTCAAGAATCAACCAATTTGGATAATCCTACAGTAAGATATGATTTTTCTTCTATAAACACTCCTTTCTGTCATAGCATTCTGTCTTACAATAATTAATTTATTTGACCTACTTAACCTCCGAAACTTAAAATATGGTCTCACAAGAGTTGTAGGTAAAGATCTTGTGGTTACTCAAAAATTTGAATCACCCAATTTGGATATTCCTATGAAAAGTTATGCCCAAAATACAGAGGTTGTATCATATTTAGGCGAGAATTGAAACATCGTATACAACGTTTTTAGGGGATGTTATAGATCTAAACCCCAACCTTTCTTTATTGCCAATGCTAAAACACATCTGATAGTGGTTATTTTAACAACGGGGCTAAAAGTCTCTGTAAAATCGATGCCCTCTATCTGTATATCTCCCCTAACAACTAAACGAGCCTTGGGTCTCTCCACACTGCTGTTAGAGTTTAATTTCACATTGTAGACCCATTTTGTAGGCAATGCTTTCTTGCCAGGAGGCAAAGTGACCATTTCCCAAGTGTCGTTAGTGATTAAAGCTTCTAACTTTTTAGTCATAGCATCTTTCCATCCTGGATATAAAATTGCTTGGAAAAAGGTTGTGGGTTCTTGAATGTGTGAAAAGAATTTATGTAACATTGGTTAGGATTAGATAGGGCAGCAAAAGCGATAGAAGATTTTTCAAGTGGAGTAAAACAGAAATATGATACATTAGAGAGTTGGATACCGTTGCAAACATAATCTTCCAAGTATGGAGGAGTATGAACTGACCTAATGGATCTTTTGAGAGCATTGGGAATGGTAGGAATAGCAAGGTTATCAGGTTCTAAAATATCAGTGGGGAGAGTAGAGATAGAAGAAGATGAACATCTAGGAGAAACTGAGGAAGAAATAGTTGTAGAAGGATGACTAGCAGAAGGTAGGACATTGACATTTTCTTGAGTAGGAATAGTGATAGGAGTATCATTTGCATAATCTATATGAAGAATATGAGGAACCAAAGGAAAGAGAGGCATAATAGAAGTAGAGGAAGCAAATGGAAAAACATTTTCATAAAAGATAACATTTCTAGAAACAAGAACCTTGTTAGTTTTGAGACTAAGCAACTTATATCCTTTTTTCCAAATGGGTACCCAAGAAAAATACATGGCTCAGCTCTAGGGTCCAATTTTGATCTACCCTATACCAGTGTAGAGGTGAAAGCAAAACATCCAAAACTCCTTAAATGAAAATATGAAGGACTGGTCCCATATAACTTTTCATAAGGTGTTTTAAAAGATAACAATTTTGTAGGAGATCTATTAATGATGTAGGTTGCAGTCATGAGTGCATCCCCCCAAAACTTATGTGGAAGATTAGATTGAAAACAGGGCCAGACCATAATTTGAACACGCGACTCAAATGTTTTAACAACAATTACCAGGCTATTAAGTATTTCATTTTTCTAATTTTTAGACTGATCAATAAACATCCTCTCTATAGTCAGGTTTGTTTGGAATATTGAAATACAAGGTGATTCTATGTATATCTTATATTAAAAGCTCAAAACTTTGGCCAAGAAACTTGGTACATGGTCTATAGAAGGGATATGTGATGTATTCAAGAGGGTTAAGGAATTGAAAAATGAAATCTCCTATTGCAAAGCAACCTATGAAGTTATAGATTAAGAGAGCAACAGAAAAAACCTACACAAAACCCAGGCAAAGCACATTAAATTGCTCAAGATACAGGACGTGACCCGTAGAGACAAAGCTAGAACTAAATGGGCAAAAAAGGGATATACTTATTCTAAGTATTTTCATAGTGTCCTCAGAAAAAAAAATGCTCAAGTTTACAAGATTAAAAATCTACATATCTCAGGAAATAAATGTGAAGGGATGTTGGTCACTACACATGCGTCAAAAGACATTGAAACATTTTCTTTTAAATTAAGAGAGAAAAAACACTTCCACTTTCCAGGCACATATCAACAAATACTTCAAAAGAGCAAGACTATCCAAATATGGGAGAAAATAGTAGAAATCCCACGTAAAGAATTAAGAGAAATCAAAGATGTAGTGCTATGTAAAACTGTCGAGTACATGCTCCTTATATAGGAGTGAATTGTAGAATCCTAAACTTGCTATACTTAGAGACCATTTGGACTAGCTTATAAGTTGATAAAAATAACTTTTTGAGTATTTGAATGGCCAACTTAAAGTAATTTTGTGTTTAAAATAAGCCCAAAAACATAATAGGGCTTGTTTGACTTAGCTTATCTACAACAGCATATAAGGTAAAAACAACTTATAAGCTATTTTAAATAAGCTAAGCCAAGCAGACTCTTAGAGTTCTACTACAATACATACATAATTTACATGAGTAGTTGTTGACTACTATTACCATGCATATAACTTATTCTAGTCAACTTTAGCTAATACGAGTCATAGAAATCTAGTCGACTTTTAGTAGCCCAGTCCTAGTGTAACTCTAACTCTATAATAGTTAACAGTTGTACATGTTGATTGTTCAACCTGTTCCATATCTTCAGCTTCTCTTATCTTCAACACTTCCCCTCAAGCTAGTGAGTGGAGAAATTGTTACTCCTAGCTTGCTTTCTTAATGTTTTGGTATGAATATCAGCTAGTTGATCCTTGGACCTTACAAACTGAGTAAGAAGTTGACCTCTGGTCACCTTTTCTCGAACAAAATGATAGTCCATCTCAATATGCTTGATTCTTGCATGCATAATTGGATTGACTGTTATGTACAAAGCACTCAAGTTATCACAATACAGTATAGGAACTGACTTGAGGTCCACTCCAAGATCATGAAGTAGATATGTGATCCATGTCATCTTTTATGCAGTGGAGGCTAGTTAATGGTGACTTCAATGCAATCCTATATCCACAAGACAGGTTATATGGTAATCCAGTCCAACCCACTGAATCTTAATGAACTGCACTGGAAAGGTGAATATTATACTTGGTCAAACAAATAAAAAGGCTGCCAAAGAATTTGTAGTAGAATTGACAAGGCACTAGGAAACTTTGAATGGATGATGCAATAGGGTCACATAGCAATAAATTATGATATGCCTAACATATCTGATCATGCTCCTATGTTATTAAGCCGACTACTACACAGCCTTGTATCAAATCTCTTTTTACATTTTTCAATGTGTGGGCTGATCATCCCTCTTTTCTTTTAATGATTGAGCAGGAATGGAAACAAAAAAAAGCAAAAGGGCACATGAAGAATATATGGATACATCTGAAGAATCTTAAACCACTATTTAAGATGCTCAACCAAACTGAATTAAAAGATGTAACTCAAAGAGTTAGCGAAGCAAGGGATAATTTAGTTAATATTCAAAAATAATTCTTGATACAATGTATTGATAACTTACAAGATCAGAAGAGGAGAATGCTAGAATATCTTGAAAAGTGGTCAGGTATTGAGGAGAGTATAATCAAACAGAAGTCCAAAGCTAAATGGATCAAACTTGGTGATGCTAATTCAAGTTATTTTCAGCTATCTTAAAGGAGAGGATCCATAGGAAACAAATGAATGAGCTGACATCACTAACTGGATCCAAACTATTTGATCAGGAAGATATTAAGCATGAAGTGATACAATTCTATCAGGGACTAATGGGATCATCCACAAGCAATCTTAGAGCAGTGAATAAGCTAATAATGAATGTAGGGCCTATTCTTTCTTAGCAACAACAACTGGTGTTATATGCCACAATGACAAAATTAGAAATTATCAGCAGTTTAAAGGCTATTGGAGATGATAAAGCTCCTGGTATAAATGGTTATAATGTGTATTTTTTTCAAGAAGGCATGGCATATTATAAAGGAGGATATCATAGCAGCTATTCAACACTTTTTTACAACTGGTAAGATGTATCAAAATATCAATTGCACTGCAGTCACTCTTGTACCTAAGGTGACCAATCCAATGAATATTAAAGAATATAGGTCAACATCTTACTGCAAATTGTTGTATAAGATTATTAGGAAGATTTTGGCTAATAGATTACAAAAAATTGTCCCCTTCATAATCAATCCCACACAGGCTAATTTTGTACCTGAAAGAAGAATAGGAGACAATATTATCATGGCACAAGAGTTACTGAAATCATACAGCAGGAAAAATGTTTCACATGATCAAAATTGATTTACAAAAGCCTTATGATAGTGTAAAATGGATCTACTTGGAGCAGGTGATGAAGGAACTGAGTTTCCCTGGAAAGTCCATTACTTGGGTTATGGAATGTGTAAAAACTATAAATTACTCCATACTAGTAAACAGGGAACCAACAAAACCATTTCCTGCAGCAAAGGGACTAAGGCAAGGGAACCCAGTGTTTCTCTTTTTATTTGTAATTGCCATGGAATACCTGAGTAGATGTCCTACCACACTTGATAAGGAGCAGCAGTTCAAGTACCATCCCAAATATGCTAAACTGAAAATTACTCATCTTTGTTTTGCAGATGATTTACTATTTTTATCTAGGGGAGATTATCATTTTGTACGAGCTATGATGGAATGATTCCAAACCTTTTCAAGTGCTTCTAGATTACAAGCTAATATGGGGAAAGGTTGTATCTACTTTGGAGGTGTATCACCACAAGAGCAGACTAGGATTTTGTAAATTACTAACTTCACATGTGATGAACTCCCTTTCAAATATATTAGAGTCCATTTGTCCACAAATAAAACCTCTCTATTTCAATGGCAACCACTGATCAAAACCATGATAGGTAAGATTTCTTTCTAGACCTCTAAGAAACTATCATATGATGGCAGAGCACAATTAGTTCAATCATTATTATTTGATAATCAGGCCTATTAGGCTCAGCTATTTTTTATCCCTGCTAAGGTTATCAAACTAATTGATAGCTACTACAGAAGCTATTTATGGTCTACAAGCAATACCATTACTAATAAGGCTTTAATTGCATGGTCTAGAGTGTGTTCACCTCTTTGCTTTGGAGGACTTAATTTGAGTAATATAAGCATATGAAATAAAGCAACTATAGCAAAAACGTATTAGGCACTGGCAAAGAAGGAAGACAGATTGTGGATTAGATGGGTTCATAGTTACTACATAAAAGGACAGCAACTGGAGACAATGAGGATTCCTATGCAAGCACGCTGGATGATAAGAAGGATAATTGAAGCTAGGAAAGCTCTTATTCAATTCCAAGTTGATGCATCTTGTGGACATAACCTAATTAGGCAACTATACATGTACATGTTGAGCCCAAAACCTAGAGTTATATGGAAGAACTTAATGTACAAAAATACAGTCAGATCAAGAGCTAGAATTACACTATGGTTGCAACTGCAGAACAAGCTATTAACTACAGATAGACTTATACAGTAGGGAAATGATATATCTCTCACATGTTCATTATGCAATGACCTTACTGAATATAGAGACCATATGTTTGTATCATGTGTGTATGGAAGAAAATATTGGAGAATACTACAATAATTGATTCAAGCTAAGACAAAACACTCTATATCATAGGACCAACACCTTACAGAGGTACTAGTAAATACAAAAAGAAAAATGAGAGCTGCTCAAATATTCAAGATGGTATACACTGAGTTTGTGCACTGCTTGTGGATAGAATAAAATAGGAGAATTTTTGAAAATAAGAGTAGAGAGCCTGAAGTCATAGCTAGGAATATTACATTCGTTTGTTGTATCAGAGCTCCAAATAGAAATCAATCTCTTATCTGTATTTTCAAGCTAGATTAGAAGGGTGTTGTTATGATACATTTAGATAGCTGGTTATGTTAATCTGCTATGGTGCTTGTAATCGTTTTCCATTGGTGATAAATGAAAATGTTAATTACCAGGAAAAAAAAAGAGGCCTACTTTTTGAATCGGACTATAAAAAAAAGTAAGACAAATAAATTAAAATGGAGGTCGTACAACATTTAAGTTTGAAATGGATAGTGAAGAAGCAAGTATTTGCTTCATACTATCACACATTATCCTGTTTTGATTGATGCTACCCGCTTCAAATACCTTTGAAAGCTATTTTTAGACCAATTGTTTATTTTTTGTGCGGTTGTTAGGCTTGTTTGTGAATCAAATTTTAGAAATTGTTTCTTTTTGTGGGATTACATTGGGTATGACATTGTTGTTTCTTTCTATTTTACTATCAATCTATGTTGCTTGGACTCTTCAAAAATATCATCGGGTATATGTCAGATCCTTCAAAAAAATGTATTTTTGAAGGATCTGACGTGGGTACGAAAATATTTTTTGAGAGTCCTAGCAACTTAGCTGTCAATCTTTGTGAGAAAGTATGCAAGCTGAAAGTTCACTTGTTTTTGTTTGTTTATCTCAGTGGATGTGCAAGTTTAAAAGGATAATGGTACTAGAAGAGTAGAATCATCTGCAGAAGGACAAGTTAGTACATCTGAAGCTGATAGAACTCAAGAACTGAATTAACATGTTGACCATTTCACAAAGACATGACAACCAAATGAAATCAAATTTAACCTACAAGTTTAGAGAAACCTCCAAAAATAGGCCACCTGCAGCATCTTAGGAACAACAACTTATTACTTCTACACTATTGCAAACCACAGGCAAAGAGGATTGATAAGAACCATTTTGCCAAAGTGAAGTTTAATTAGTTTACAATTTGATGAAAAATCACCTAGAAACTCAGAACTATGTTCTCAAACACTGTTAAAACTTAACACAATGCACAAAATGATAACTGACAGTGGATCACATGAATGCCATCAACTTAGAGTACATTAGATATCAACTTAGGCTTCATACATTAAACATGTACAATCATATGCATAAATAATTTACTAAACAATCAATATGTAAATCATAAACAAATTACCATTAAAAGATCCAAAATAGATAAAGTCCTAAATTTAAGTAATGAACATCAAACTAAAGTATGATAAACACAAGTCTAGACAATCTAAAGTCCTAAATTTAAGTATTGACATCAAACTAAAGTATGATAAACACAAACCTAGACAATCTAAAGTCCTAAATTTAAGTACTAAACATCAAACTAAGATATGATAAACACAAGCCTAGACAATCATTACAAATGAAAATTCATAAAAAGTAAAAGTAGCCCATAAAAAAATATTAAGCATTTGATTGGTGATTGGTGTTGTTATCGACTGATGATCCTCTTATATCCACTGGTGAAACAGGATCATTCTCTGCATCAGCAAGCTGAAATAGTAGAAGCACAATATTATTAAACTGAACAAAATTGATTGTAATAGAAGAAGTACAAACTATATTAACTTTTTACCTGTGATTGAGAAAACAGACTAGCAAACTTTTCAGGAACCCTGTCATCCTTTGATATCATGTAATATTTCACCGCAGTCAAGATTTCTTCTAATTGGGACTCCAAATGTGCAATGTTTGATGTAAATACGTAGAATTCGTGGATGATACACAGTATCTAGATGAAGAAATGCTCAACTCACTAAGTCATTTTGTATTCAAGAATGTATTTGAAGGAGCTACTTTCATACCCATACATCTTACTCTCTCAGAGTGCTTTTTTCTTAACATCTTCCCAATAATATCATTTGAGGAAACTTCAGTCTCATTAGTGTCACCTTGAGTCATAGTCAGTTCAATTTGTTCCTACGAGCATATAGATATCAATAGTTAGTACATAATAGTAAAACTTGAGATGTAGAATATTAGACAGTAACAATGAATTAATGTATAAAAAATGCACTAATATTGTACTTACCCCTATAGTTTGTCCTTCATCATTCACAAATGATCCATTCCTTCTCTTATGAATCATTTTTTCCCTACAAGGAGTTTTTTCAGTTTCCAGAAACTAAGAAAGAAAAGTTATAAAAAAAAAGTTATCCTAAAACAGTTTAATTAAAGAGAAATCAAAACTATTAAGTTAATGTGCATACCAGCTCATATCGTCTTCTCGAGTTAGCTTTTGAACCACCAGTGTGTGGCATTTTTTGCATCCTCTGAATTTCCTTATTTCTTTTACAAAGATCCTGTCAACAAATAATTACAACTTAAAATTTTCATCTTTATTTAATTATGATGAAACAAAACTTATTAACATAATCTGAATCTTACCATTGTTGATGGTTTCAAACAGTAAACACGTAACTAGATACGACATGGCACATTACTTAGAATCTCATTTTTGCTTTTGGCTGGGTCAAAATATTCATTCCACAACCTTTGCCTATGTGTAGCCCACTTCTTTAAAATACTAATATTACAATATTTGTATGCACTGGACTCACTTACTTCAAAAAGAAATCGAGGCTTAAAAGAATAGAAGTTATTTTTCTCGCGTCTACTAAAATCTTGGTGAAATAAGTAAATATATATCTAAGAACACTTTTACCTCAAATAGTGTTTCAAAGCAGTCTTTCATGTACTTCTTAGGCATGCCTAATGGCCCTTACCATCTCTCAAAACTAATTGAAAATAAATTACAATCAACTGCTAATGATCCACAATATTCAGCGAGCAATTCTTGTGCTTCACCATATGTTATGTTATAGTCATCGAATTTCATAATAATGCGCTCTCCAGTAGTTAGGTTATTAACCTCATTGACCTTGATATTTGATAGCGTTTTCTGAGTCTTTAACAAGCAAACAAGTTACTCAACCAAAAAGGAAAAAACTAAGATACCCATAAGGTGAAGTAAAATTTACATAAGGAATACCTCTTTCATCTACGTTCTAATATTTTGAATATATATGTAGGTTCATAAATATTACACTTGAATTAGAAGACAGAATTGGAACCTGTTCTTGTTGCAGTGGAAATGGAGCTTGTTCTTCTTGCAGGAGAAATGAAGTTTGTTCTTATTGTGGGTCTTCATAAGCTTGCGAGGGAATAGTTGAAGCATTTGGGAAGTGCTTGTGTCGCTGGAATGATTGATGGTGAAGCATGTCCATTAGTAAACTTTTGTGGATTCTTGAAATGTTTCACCTTTGTCATGGTTGCATATTCATAAGAAAAGAGAGGTGAATCAAATATGAAGGAATATGAGATGACACAGTAATAACCAAGCAGTTACGCAAAGAGGATCTGTTTGATACCACCCAAATGCATAGAGAATAAAAACTACAGATGTCACAATTCGAATAAAGCTTAGAAGTGAATGAAATAAAACACACATCTACATCCAAAATATAAAGCATAAATATTTGTCCAATAATCATATCGATAAAAATAGAGTACAAAATTAGGAGAATTTGAATACAAAAAAATAGACCTAATGCTGATGATCCAAATTCCATCTCTCCCAAAGAAATTGTCAGGAAATTTGTGATCTGAAAAGGAAAGTTTATCACCAAAAAAAGGAAAGAACAGAGGAAAGTGGAAACATTAAGGGGAAGGTGAGAAAATGGCGCTGAAGGTGGAAATATGGAGAGAATAACGCAGGAGACAAGAGTTAATAGATTAAAAGGGAGGGAAATAGAGAAACAATATGGAAGTTTTCTTACTTTTCCCTCTCTTCATTTTTACTATTACTATTATTTAAATAAAAAAAAATTTAGAAAGTATAAATAATTTATCTAGTAAGGCATACTTAAAGCACAATTCATTTATCTACTAAAGAAGTAATAAAGAAAGTAAGAACAAAACAAATCCAAAATAATGACAACTTGAAATATTAAAAATATTATGAAACAACCGTTATACCCAAAATAAATTGTCAAGATTATTCCATTCTTTTGTTGTATAAGACTCTGCACAAAAGATTACTATAACAAGAATGATTTTGGGGAGGTTGAAACAAACGCCACAAATTAAATGTATAGTATGGGTCTTTTACAACCTTTACACTTAAATCTCCATAAAAGAATTATTTTGCAGGGGTTCATGCAAACGCCACAAATTGAATATGAAGTGGGATTTTTTTGTGACTCCTATAAATAAATTTCCATAATTTAGCAGTTTTTTTGTAGTGCCAGTACTATCCTTGTCTTCTTGTCCTTCACAACAAAATCAGTTTCATCAAATTCAAGAGTGCAACAATTATACTTTGCAAGTTTACTAACTAAGAGTAGATTCTTAGTAACCTTAGGAACTACAAAAACTTGTTGTAATTATAGGCTTGATTTAGTTTTATTTCCAACATGTATTATATCTAACTTTGATCCATTTTCAATAATGATTTTATCTAGTCCATTATAGTTTTTAAGATTACATAGAATACCTGAGTTATGTGTCATATGACTACTTGTTTCAGATTCACATACAAAGTATCATCAGTAGTAGATGCATTTTGTAGATTGACAACAGCTAATGCTTATGGTAGTTCATCTGCAGATTGATAAGAGTAGTCCCTCCTGTAAAAATACTTAAGAGAAGTATGGTTATTTCTACCACAAATTTGACATGACTCAGTAATATTCCTATTCTTATTTCCATTTGGAAAATTTAGACTATTCTGAGATTCCTTGTCCGACAGGCTTGAAGCCTCTTCCTCTAGAGTTGAAAATGTTGTTTCCTCTTTTCTGAAGTAATTTCCTCCTCCCCTACCCCTTTTAGCAAAGAATGACATGTTATGATTTATTTGTGGCACCTTTTTTTTATCCTCCCTCATACCAAAACCCTTGAGAGCATTGACAAATTGATTAAGGGTAGGATATGATGTCTTACCTAGCATGACAGTCTTGAAGGTCTTGTACTTGAGATCTAAACCTCTAGCAAAATTGATTACTTTGCTATCTTCATCCACGGGTTTGTGAATGGCTGCAAAGTCATCACATATACCTTTGAATTCCCTAATGTATTCATCAATATTTTAGTTCCTAGCCTAACACTTTGCAGTTATTGTTTGAGCTGAAACTCCTTATCTTTTGTTGCTTGAAGATAGGCTTCTTCCAATCATTCCCACATCTCTTTGGCAGTTGAGAAGCTCAAAATCAAGTACATGTTTTCTTCTGTCAAGGTGCCTAATATCTAACTCCTTAGAAACACATTTTTCTCCTTTCGATAGTCAATGTTGTCACTATCTTCTGCATCCTTTTCAACAGCTATAACTTTCTCGACAGTCTTTTCAATTGAACAACTACTTTTAGTTGATTCATTCTCTGTGATGAGATAAGTTAATCTTATCACCTGAATCAACTGTATCATTTGTATCCTTCATATGGTATAGTTTTTTGGCTTAAGCTTAATGGAACAAGAGGCAGCAAGATGGTAAAGTGAGGAGGTGGATAGAGTATTGGTAGAGGGGGTCATTGCAGTTTGAACGTGTGGTTATTTTTGGTTTTAGATTCAATGCTCAACGTGTGGTTATTTTGTTTTCAGATTCAATACTTAGAGAGAAGAAGAGCTTATAAGAGCTCTGATACCATGTAAAAATATCACGTAAATAATTAAGAGAAATCAAGAATGTATTGATATATAACATTGTTGAGTACATGCTCTTTATATAGGAATGAATTGTAGAGTCCTAGACTTGCTACACTTAGAGTTCTACTACAATACAAATACACAATTTACAAGAGCAGTGGTTGACTACTACTACTATACATATAACTTATCCTAGTCGACTTCAGTTAGTACAAGTCATAGCAGCCTAGTCGACTTTTAGTAGATCAATCCTAGTGTAACTCTAACTCTATAACAATTAATAGTTATACACGCCGATCATACCACGTTATTCAACATGTTTCATATATTCGTCTTTCCTTATCTTCAAAAGAAACTTGGTCTTGACAAATGGACCCATTTTGGATTCAACATATGGAAAGAATCAGCCTAGTTAAAGATCAAGAATAAGTATTTTCCTATAAAATACTAGTGACAGTCATTAGTACTAATACCACTAAGGGCATCAGACTGGTGGCAAACAACCAAGTAAGAGAAAATGCACGACAAGGTACTAATCAGCGCACCTTTTATTATTCCTCCTCTAAGGCCTAACTGGTAACAGTTTTTAACCTAATAAAAATTTGTTTTGCGTTCGGGCCAAATCTCAAGCACGTGATACAACTCAAGTATTGTTGAGAATACTCTTTTTTCTAGCTATAGAGTTTCTTTTTATAATAATACTTATAAATTTTTACACTATAAATAAACTCTTACATGAGAGAAAGAGGCATCTCATTTTTTTCACTTGTAATGCACTCTCTCTCGATTGAGTGTTGGCAATAGCAAGATCTTCTTATTTTTACTCTAGTTCTTGCATTTCAACATTTAGATTTTTTATTCTTTGCTTAAAGTTAATTAAATATATTCGTTTCATTTATTTCCGTTTTTTGGACTTAGCCAAAATAGAAAAGAGGTTTGATCGAACCTAATTCACTTATCTTTAACCCTTTTTTTCACAAATTTAACTTTGATTGCAGCTCTCAATTTTTCGACAAACATACCTACAACTTACTATTTCAAGACTCATGAACCCTATAAATTAATACTCCCAAAATAATTATTCTCCTACCTTATTCCCCAAAGCATATAATAATGTAATTTTCAATACAATTTTAAAATCGAAAAAGGGTTAAAAATACCCCTGAACTATAGAAAAAGGTTTAAAAATACTCTTTATCCACCTTTTGGTCTAAAAATACCCTTATACTCATCTTTTGATCTAAAAATACCCTTACATTCACCTTTTTGGCTCACTATAACCCTTAAAACTAACAACTCTCTCTTTATTTTTTATTTTTAAAAAATATTTATCACGTGTCATTTTCTTATTGGATGAAATAAAAATCTCACCTCCATTAAAATAAAATTATAATTTATCTAAGACAAAAACAATATACATCTTCAAGACCCTCCGCCCTTCCAATTATTTTAAAAAAAAAAAATAATTTGATGAACAAGACTAGAATTTTTTTTATCCGGTTAACCAGAAAAAAAAGACTAGATTTTTTTATTTCTTAGCTTTTTCTTTTATGTTTAATAATACTGATTTTTTTACAATACGTATAAATAAAATAACTAAAAGATTTTAGTTTCACGTATAACTAAATTATTTTTTAGTAATTACAAGATAGTTAAAAATTATTTTAAACTAAATTCCTTATTACAAGATAGTTAAAATAAATAAATAAATAAGTTTTTTAGTTATTACAAGGTAGTTTTTAGATAGTCATTGTAAAACTATCTTGCAATAATACATATAACTAAAAGATTTTAAAAAAAAGTTTTTCAATTTTTTTCTCATAATTTATCCAAACCAAAAAAAATATGCATGTTTGATGACCATAAAAAACTAAATTTTTTTTTAAAAAAACTAGAGAAAATAATTTTTTTTTATATTTTCCCCGTAATTTATCAAAATCAAGACAATATCCTTCTTCATTATCCCAAAATAAACTTTTAAAAAAATAAAAATAAAAAGCTACAACAACAAAAAACTATTAGATGTTTCTAAAATAAATTGGGATCTTGAAGAGGTATATTGTTTTTTCCTTAGATAAATTATGAAAAAAATTAGTGGAGATAGAATTTTTATTTTATCCAATAAGAAAATGACACATGATAAATATTCTTAAGAAATAAAAAATAAAAAGAGTGTTATTAGTTTCAAGGATTATAGTGAGTCAAAAAGATGAATGGAAGGGTATTATTAGACCAAAAGATGAGTAGAATGGTATTTTTAAACCAGAAGCTGGATGGAGGATATTTTAAAACTTTTTCCTATAGTTCAAAGATATTTTTGGACCTTTTCCGTTCTAAAATTCTAGGTCAATCTTGATTAATTCGACCTCTCTGTCGTATAGCTAGGAACTTGTCAATATATATCTTGTACTTCACTCTAAGTTTTTTAGTAGCTAGTAATACTATGTAAGGTAATGGGCAGCTTGCATGATCTTTCCAAACAGAATAATGTTGAACGACGTGATAACCAAAATCTCAACAATATTCAGACAATGATTTGCTGAAAATGCGTAATTTAAATACTAAAAATGGTCAGACAATGATAACCTCTTAGTTTTCTATTTTCCTCCTTTGGATCGACAAACATACATGTAATGGGATTTTACTTAACTTGGTCGTTTTTTAAAATTTGTTTTTTATGTTGTTACATTATTCTTTAGTGTAAATGTAGAAGTCGGTTTTTAATGGCTTGAAATCTCAGTATATACTTTTTTGTTTTAATTTATATGACATTTTTTGTTGATTAAAAGTCAGTTTAATTAATCATCAAAGCTAAATAAAATTAGATCAACTCAACTTTTATTAAATATTAAGAAACTATACAAAGTAAAGCATATCACAGAAATCTTTGCTAAATTTCAAAGTCAAAGAACTAGAGAGGACGTTTATATTTATTACTACTTTTTCTTAAAAAATAGCACATTTCTGATTTCTAAATTTAGAAATAATTTGCTTAAACTTTTTATTTATTTATTACATTAGGGGATGGGGTTTGAATCCTCAACCATGGAAGGCGGGGAGCTCACCAAGCAAGATAGCTCTCAATTCTATTTGCTTTCAACTTTTCATATTATTTTTAGTAGCATATTATGTTTAATATCATAAGTTTCAAAAGTATTATAATACGCACACAAGTGTTATCATATACATATAAATTAAATATCGTAAGTTTTAAAAGTACTATTTTTTTAAAAAAAATTGTGTCGAGTCAAATAAAATAAAATGAAATGGAGAAAGTAAAGTATAGTAGTATTATTTTGGCATAATACATAAATGTGTTCTTTAACTATATTTCAACTAACGTCTATGTTCTTCAACTTTGGATGTGTACAAGTAGACACTGACGTCTTTTGTGACATAATACTTGTAGGAAACCACATATATATGACGTGAATAGCACGTTATACATATATGTCTACTTGTTGAACCTTATACAAGTTTAAGTGTCTATTTGTCTATACTCAAATTGTTGGAAAGGCATAGCTATCAGTTGATGTCAAGTCAAAAGGCACGTTTATGTATTAGGCCTATTATTTTTGTAGAGACTTTGAGAAGATAAACTCAACATGACCCACAAACTAAGGCCAATTTTAAGTGAACGGTTATTTTTATATCTCTTCCCATTAGCTGTCGCACCTTGCATGTTTGCCTATAAAAGGAAACTCTCCTCGAGAGTAAAGCCATTGTGCCTTAGCTTAATCAATTTGCTTTATCGTCATCTTCAATCTTAAGTTTAATTAAGTCCTTCAACAACATTGTCTTGTATATTGTCCCCCTTCACTTAATTCCTAGCTAAGAAAAGAAAATGAGAACTCATTTAGCACTAAGTTGTCTTGTTTTTCTGTGTCTTGTTCTTGGTGGAGTTGCTGGGGGTGCAGGAAAGGTACCACGTAAGAACTTCTATAAGAGAACTAGTTGTCCAAATGCTGAACAACTTATTAGAGATATCACTTGGAGCAAAGCTAGAAATGACGCTACCTTGGGTGCTAAATTGCTTCGAGTCCACTACCATGATTGTTTCGTTAGGGTATGTATACCAATTAGAATTACTATCATGCACGTACATTATCTAGTAATAAGATTTAACTTATATGCACTGATACTGAATATACATATATATATATATATATTTACTAGTCACATGTTACGTTAATTAATGTCCCGACATTATGCAAATTTGTAGGGGTGTGACGCATCCATATTGCTGGATAAAGTGGGAACGGATGATTCTGAGAAGGAGGCTAGGCCAAATCTCTCTTTGGGTGGTTTCGATGTAATTGATGATATCAAGCGACAAGTTGAGGCTAAATGTCCTGGCATTGTTTCTTGTGCTGACATTTTAGCTTTAGCTGCTCGTGATGCTGTTTCTTTTCCCGTAAGTAATATAATAAGTCTACGTATTTAAAAGAAGATTCAAGAAATTAATAATTTATGCTGACATTATAAAGAATATAAAAATGATCTACTCTAATTAAGTCATTGTATGCAGTTTAAAACTTTAATGTGGGAAGTGGAGACGGGAAGAAAAGATGGAAATGTTTCCCTTGCAAGTGAAGTGAACGGAAACTTACCTTCACCATTCTCAGATTTTGCAACCCTTAAGCAAATCTTTGCAAACAAACGCCTAAATGTGGATGATCTCGTTGCACTATCAGGTAAAGAAAAGATGAATTTAACTTTAAATATATTTCTTATTTTCTCAGATGATTTATTGGACAAATTTCACTACTTTTTTTTAGATCACAAGTTTCAAAAGTTTTTGTAAAATAAATTGGGACATGCTGAAAACTTAATTATGTTATTAAAAGACTATTCTACCAATAACAACTTACGTTTTCAAATGAGATATAGATTGAGATTTTGAATTTGATTCTTATTACGATCCATTGTTAAAAAAAAATCAAGTCCTCACGCGAGGAGACAAAATTGATCAAGACGTAATTAAATAATTTAAAGTGTATTCTTTCTAACAAATTTAGCTTTTATATGAGATGATTACGTAATTCAACAAGACTGGGAGGTTGGAGTGGGGGTGGGAGTGGGAGGGTAGTGTATTTATGTACACTGTCAATGTATATAAGTTAAATCCATGAATAATAATATACTTCATCCATGCATTCTTGTAGGTGCTCACACAATTGGTGTTGCTCATTGTGGAGCATTCTCAAGAAGACTCTTTAATTTCACTGGCAAAGGTGACATGGATCCATCTCTCAATGCTACTTATGCTGAATCTTTAAAGAGATCATGCACTAATCTAAATAACATTGTGGAAATGGACCCTTTGAGCTCAACTTCATTTGATAGCAATTATTTCAACATCCTTCTTAATCAGAACAAAGGATTGTTCCAATCTGATGCAGCCCTTCTCACTGACACAAACTCAGTAAATGTCGTCAAGAAATTGCAAAAAAATAAAGATTTCTTTTTTGAGTTTGCAAGATCCATGATGAAAATGGGAGCCATTCAAGTCCTTACCGGAAATGATGGAGAAATCAGGAAGAATTGTCGTGTCAAAAACTAATTCTAGAAAAAACTTATAAATTTGTGTGTGTGTTTTGATTCATCATCACTAAGACAAGCTAATATTTTCAGAAGTGTGTTAGCATATTCACATATATAGTTTGAGATAACTATCGACCTTAAAAAGTGAAAACATTATTCTCCAAACGAGAGCTGCTTATAATTGACTTTTTGGAGCAAACGAGAATGTTATTTGGTGCTTGAAACTGCAAAAATATGGAAATAACAGTTTATACAAAACATACTTTAGGTAGGAAATTCGAAGATATCCTAGTATAAAACACAATGAAGTGTTCGAGAATGAAGGTACACACTAGTTATTTTTTTAAGTAGATATCTACTTGATACATAGTTGCTTGATACATAGCTATATGATACATTAGTTCCGTATTTCCTGTGATCATTACTTCCCGATACATCAGTTCTGTATTTGATATATCAGTTATGATACATATCCGTGATAATTATTTACTGCAGGTTGTTGCTTCATCAGAATATCTTTATTTTGTTTATGAGTCAGGTATAAGATACATTATGTGTCTTGAAAGAAAAACATGCAATTGTGACAAGTTTCAACTAGACGAGATACCATGTCCACACGCAATTGCAGTGTTGAAGAGCAAGAACATTACAGACATGCACCCATATTGTTCTGATTATTACAAGCTAGAGGCATTGGCAAATACTTATCAATTGCCAATGGTTCCAATGCCAGATAAGAAAGATTGGTCTGTTCTGAAAGAAATTTTGAAAGAATTCATCTTGCCACCAAGATACAAAAGGATGTCAGAAAGACCAAAGAAAGGAAGAAAAAAATACTCTAGTGAGAAGATAAGAATGAACACAAATTATTGTAGTCGTTGTGGCCATGAAGGCCACAACATAAAGACTTGTAATTTCATTCCCAAAGAGAAATGATGTTTTATTATGCCAGAATACATTTTATTTGGATCATGTACTTACATCTACATAATTGTTATTACAGTGTGGGTTGTATTTGATACGTATATCAATTAACCAGAATAGTAATTGAATATCAATAATTGATACATGGATGGTTGGTAATTATTTTTATTGTAAATTACTTGGTATTGATAGTAATTTCGAATCTGATACATGAGAATAGCGGATACATAAACATTCGACGTATTAAGGGTTGATACTTTAAAGGTTGTTGTATTAATTTTTAACTGAATTGTGGTTGATACATAACATGTTGTATTGATATAGGTTGTAGATGTATCAAGAGCTGTAAAGCTTGAAACATGATAATTTGGTACATAAATATGGATGTATCAGAAGCATTATAGTTTGATACATGAGAATCTGATACATAAAGTAGATGTATCAAGAGCTGTAAAGCTTGATACATGATAAAATGCTACATAAATGTAGATGTATCAGAATTATTATATCTTGACACATAAGAATCTGAAACATAATCTAGATATATCAGAAGCTCTAAAGCTTGATACATGAGATGCTGATACATAAATGTAGATGTATCAGAATCTATAAAGCTTGATACATTGCAATCTGATGCATAAACAATGTATCAGAAGCAGTAAAGATTGATACATGATATTCTGATAAATAAATGTAGATGTATCAGAATCATTAAATCTTGATACATTACAATCTGATACATAAAGTAGATATATCAGAAGTTGTAAAGATTGATACATGATATTCTGATATATAAATGTAGAT
This sequence comes from Solanum dulcamara, assembly GCF_947179165.1. Lineage (NCBI taxonomy): Eukaryota > Viridiplantae > Streptophyta > Magnoliopsida > Solanales > Solanaceae > Solanum > Solanum dulcamara. The sequence continues at coordinate 30,391,389 of NC_077240.1, read as the reverse complement.
GTATCAGAATCATTAAATCTTGATACATTACAATCTGATACATAAAGTATATGTATCAGAAGTTGTAAAGATTGATACATGATATTCTGATATATAAATGTAGATGTATCAGAATTATTAAATCTTGATACATTATAATCTGATATATAAAGTATATGTATCAGAAGTTGTAAAGATTGATACATGATATTCTGATATATAAATGTAGATGTATCAAAATCATTAAATCTTGATACATTACAATTTGATATATAAAGTAGATGTATCAAAAGCAATCAAGTTTGATACATGAGAATATGATACAAAAACAAGATGTATCATAAGTATTAAAGATTGATAAATAAAAACCTGATAAATAAATAAGAAGTTTCAGAAGCATTCAAGTTTGATAAATCAGAATATGATACATAAATATGAGAAAAACTTAAAAGTCTGCTAAATTGTTGAATAGGCAAAAAAATATTTACTATTGGTGCAAAAACATAAGTGTACATTCTACTATTATAAAATTAAAAAAAAAACTACTCGACGTCCATCGATTCTTCTTGACCAGGGGATATGAAATATCTCTTAGATTTTTTTGGATCGTCATTGTCACTAACATAACCATCCTTGGCCTTTCGATAACCATAAATCCACAATAGTGCGGCATATCTTGAACGGAAGAATTCGACATGTAGTCCAGTAGTTGAAATAAAAATTTCATCACTAAGATATTCAGCAAAAATAGCCATGAAAACACCACAATCCCTGCAAAAAAAAATGAATACACAACTTTAAAAAAAAATTAAATTTGACACAGTAATGATTTAAATATGCATATTTGTTAATACACACAAGCTATGCTTATAGCTTGATAAATGAGAATCTAATACATAAATAAGATGTATCAGAAATATTAAAGTTTGATACATGAGAATCCGATACAAAAACACTATGTATCAGAAATATTAAAGCTTGATATACAAGAATTTGATACATAAACTAGATGTATCAGGAATCAATAAATCTTCAGAAAAATGACATTTTAAAAAAAATAATATAAACAGGATGTATCAGATTCTCATGTAAGCTTGATACATGAGAACCTGATACATAAATAAGATGTATCAGAAGTAGTAAATTCTGATACATGAGCATTTGATACAAAAACTCGATGTATCAGAATCATTAAAGGTTGATACATATGAATCTGATACATAAAATTATATGTATCAGAAGCAGTAAATCTTCATAAAAACGATATTAAAAAAAACATCTTAGATGAACTCATACCTTTGGGAGATTAGGGCGTGTTGAAATCTCTTCAATCTTCTTGTCGACTTCTTTGGGTGAATGTTGAACTTGAGATTTCGACTTCAATTTCTCACGTACGTTATCCATCACTGATGGATCGTTACGACGTTTGGATCTAACCTTGTCCGGTGAAACAAGAATTTCTTAATTTTTATTCAACTGAGTGAGACCAACACTAAAAGATGGAGCGGATTTCATGTGTATCAGTAAACAATATGAGTAAAAAAAAATTACAGAAGAAAATAAAGGAAATCGAAGGAGGTGAGAATGAAGTGAGATACCAGTAAAGGAAAAACTTGAATATCCTTACTTAGAAGCTTGAAATTGAGAAATAGATGGACTGAAATTGGAAAAAAAAAACTGCCGACGACGAGGCTGAAGAATAGGCGTGAATTTAGAATAACTGATATAAGGTAAAAGTGATGTATTAGTGAAAGAGTGAGAGAGTTAAAAAAATAGGGATTTTTGATATTTTTTCAACTAGTTGGGAGTATTAGTAAATATGGTAATATAACATGTGTAAATGAGTAATTTCCCCCCTTTTTTTTTAAAAAAAAGGCCATTTTTGGCCCATTTTCAACAATGGCCGTTAGCCGTTGGGCCCAACGGCTATTTCTGAAAAATGGCCCAAACGGCCAAATATGAAAATTTAAAAAAAATAAAAATTAAAGCGGGCCGGTGGACTGGTGGGCCGGCTACCGATACCTTACCGGGCTGGTCTTACCGGTCCAGGCCAAAAAATAGACCGGACCAGCTCAATTTTTTTTGGGATGGACAGGAACTCGATCCGGTCCCTTAATGGACCGATCTTGGTGGGCCGAAAATCAGGACACCCGACCCAGTTAACATCCCTACTTTGGAATAGCAGATAAAGTTGTTGAGATTTGTCACATGTTCAAGTCATGAAAACTGAAAACAACTTTTTACATACATGTAAAGTAAAGTTACATACAATTAATAAATCCTTTATCATTTAATGAAAACTTCAATACACAGAGCTGCTTTTTTTTAAAAAAACTAATGCAATATAGCCGAACATTAATTTATTTATATATACCAAAGAACGTTATCTTTAGTGATTTGTGAGTGGATTGTAGTATTTTAGATTAATCCTCATATTTAGAAATGCAATAAACAAACTTTAGTGGCCAACAACAAAACCTAATAATGACAATTAAGCAGCGGACAGAGCACTTTAGAGTAGGGTGCGCATAATTTTGGTTAATCTGAAATCGAAAGTTTTTAGGTATTTTATTTAGATTTTTGAATTATGGAATTGATTTTGAAAATTTTCATTTTTAAGATTTATGAATTTCGAATTGTATATTAGACTTAGTACTTTGAAAATTCAATAATTTTATACTTCATATTCAGCTCTAGTGCTCTAGCCATATGTGCCTAATACTAATAAGTTTAATTTCCAAAAGTCCAACATATCAATACCCAATGGCCATGCCCATTATAGTGTTAAGTCCAATATGGAATTTTTTACTAAATGAAAAATAATATAGGGTTTTTTTCTTTCTCACGTCTCACTCTCACGTTATGGCCATGAGGAATAAATAAAGCTTAATACACATCATGAGCGGAAGGGTGGCCTCATTCCTTATTAACTACAAAAAATTATACATTTTAAGGTATAAACTATTATGTGAATTGAGATTGTTAATTATTATGGCATGTCTTAAAAGCTCAAAAATCAAAAGTGAAAATATCTAAACCTATTAATCAAAAACCGAACTTAAACAATCGAATCCAATCCAATCTGAGTTTTGAATTGTAATTTCTTCAATACTAAAATCCAAAATCAAAATTTTTATATCCAATCCGAACGCCCCAATGCCCTCTCCTACTTTGGAGAATCTTCTTAGCCTGAGGGTGTACAGTGCTCAAGTGATTCTTTTTTGTATTTATTCCATCATCTGAAAGTGGACAGACCAAATGAATAGTTATGGCTTTAAGTAATATAGGTACATGCATCTGGAAAAGTAGAGACTTGACAAGCCTACCTCACCAAATGAATACCTAAAAGTCACATTTGTGGACTTGGTGATTACTAGAGTCTGTGATACTTGTAGGGAGGTAACAGGTACACAATGCAAATGTCAACGTGCATACAAACGGATTCGGACATAATTGTTATTGAGAAAAATATATACATTCGTCGACTCTACAAAAAGTTTCTTTGTTTATTGCTCAATCAAAACTCAATTTTTTTGCATCAATGTAGACTCTTGTGTGCTGCTACATGAGAAGTTCTTCCATGGGGGTAATCATCTGTTGATTCTAATAGTTCTTCAAACGTGCATAACAAAGTTTACTCTTGTAGAAAATGGTTTCATCCATACATTCTAATGTTCAACTTTATATGTGATTTCATGCTCACAAGTTACAATGCCATTGATTCTTTGTGCAACTAAAAAAGAGAATCTTTCATATTCATTTATCTTCATAACTCGAAAAATCTAGAACTGGTTACACAATTAGAAACAATACGAGTTAATCATCAGTCATGTAGGAGACTAAGAGGAGGGCTTGAACTTGGCTCAGCCATGGAAACTTAACATATTTGGAGCATAAGTACATGTTTTAACCTGCTTAAACTGTCTCATGAGCTCGTTAGTGAGTTTCCCTAAAACTATATTTTACAGTATATGATCTTCTACACTTCTAACATCTTACGTCATGACCTCTAGAGCCTCTCTGGTTTGTCCAAGTACGTTAAATACTGTTGCTGCAATGTGAGATGGTGTTAGGCCAGCTTCCGCCAACTGATCAGCAGGAGATCCATGGTCAATGTATCGATCAGGAAGAACTATTGGTCTCCACTGCACAAAATAAACAAGTGACAGAGTTGAGTAATCTTTGAAGACTTCTGATATAGCTATTAGAACTCATGGTAACATTTGAGGAAATAACCAAATGCACATACACATTAGGTATGAAATATCTTCAGGAGAGTTTTACCTTCAACTTTCCATCAAGAAGCCCATCTAAAGCCATAAACTGCACAACATGCGATCCAAAACCTCCAATTGATCCTTCTTCAACAGTGATCAGTACCTCGTGCGATTTTGCAAGGCTCCTTATGAGAGTACCGTCCAGTGGTTTGCAGAAACGTGCATCTGCAACTGTTACTTGTAAGCCGCGGGACTCTAACACAGCAGCAGCAGCCAAACAGTTCTGCACTGCTGAGCCATATCCCAGTAGAGCCACTCTCTCCCCTTCAATCAATATCCTACCTTTACCAACCTGAATTCGTTTACAGGAAAAGTCAAATGTCATCACTCAATCGTCTGATAGATATCAGACAGCATTAAAGGCGTGAAATTTAAAAAGTACCTCAATGGGAATTCCTTTGTTTCCAGCTGGAAGCTCTACACCAATCCCATTTCCTCTTGGGTATCTGAAACAACTTGGTCTGTCATCAATGGCGGCAGCAGTTGCTACCATGTGAAACAGCTCTGCTTCATCAGCAGGAGCCATTACAACCATGTTAGGAAGACATGCCATGTAAGTAACATCAAATGCACCACAATGTGTAGGACCATCTGCTCCAACAAGACCTGCTCTGTCCATAGCAAACCTCACAGGCAGCTTTTGCAAATCAACGTCATGCACTACCTGGATATAGACCCACCATGAACAACTCGGTTATAGGGTTTTCTTGGCTGTAAAATCAGCAGATTATAACATTAACTGAAACTGCACTATATTCTACAAAATGAGAATTATTGGAGGCATTTGGCTTGCCTGGTCATAAGCCCTCTGCATGAAAGAAGAATAAATTGCACAGAAAGGCTTAATGCCTTCACAAGCCAATCCAGCAGCAAAGGTTACTGCATGTTGTTCTGCTATTCCAACATCAAAACACCGTGTTGGGAAGCGACGGTGGAAAAGGTTCATTCCGGTCCCACCCCCCATGGCAGCATGGATTGCAACAATGTCTTTATCTGCTTCTGCTTCTGCAATTAAAGCCTCTGCAAAATATGTTGTATAGGATTGCGTCTTGGCACTGGCTTTGAATTGCTTTCCTGTTGCTGGATCAAACTTGGCAACTCCTGCAAGCCATAAACAGATTTAAATTTAGTGCTTTCTATTTAAACAAGAATGACCTTTGTGAAACACAAAAGGAAAACAGAAGAAACAGCAAGACGTTTCTCATGCTCAGCATCAGAAGTACAATGTCCAATGACTTCTCAAGAACATTCACACTATCAGATAGATTATAGAACCAAATCGAAATATCATTTGGATATTAAGTATCCATTGAAATGTGAAAATGAGACACACTTGAAGCATATGTATTGGTTTAAAGATTTCAGGCAGTAGTCTAGTGGCGGTAACTGGATAAGTGATTGTTTACCATGATACTTGTCTGCAGCTCTCTCGGCATATGGATAACCTCTGCCTTTCTCAGTGACAACATGGATCAGTACTGGACCTGTAGTTTTAGTACTTCTAACCTCTTTGAGAATAGCAATAAGATCATCAATGTTGTGACCATCCACAGGACCAATATAATAAAGTCCAAGTTCTTCAAACAATGTTGATCCAGAACCACTGATCATGCCACGAGCATATTCATCAACTTTTGCAGCAAGCTCATGCATAGGTCCACCAATCTGCTTAGTAACTCCCTGCAGCAATTTCAATCACATAAAATCCAATTCAGTTCCATCACTAGAAAAACCATTAATTCAAATATTTCTATCAGTATGCAAACCTTAGCGACTTCTCTTAGTTCTCTGAGAGGCCTATTAGACTGTAACCTGCTCAAAGCACTACTTAGAGCTCCAACAGGAGCAACTGGTCCATCCAGAGTAGCAGTAGGTAAAGAAACTTGTCTATTGTCGTTTAAAATAACAATCATGTCAGAGTCCAGGTAACCAGCATTATTCATGGCTTCATAAGCTTGACCTGCTGTCATGGCACCATCACCTATTACGGCAATAACATTGTTGTTTCTTCCTTTTAGATCTCTTCCAACAGCCATCCCTGATCATTCAAAGAAACCACTTTTAAAGTCTGAATAACTAAAATTACAGACTTTATACTTGAGTTATAATTCATGTACATTTATGATGGATTTATATACCAGAAGAGTAAACATATGCCAAGTGACATTAACTCATATGGATGTAGGGACACCAATTCAAATAATGCCCCGGCATTCATATCGCCAAATTAAAACCCCAATATAGATTGAATTATTACTAATGTTCAAATCTGATCCATATCTGAGGGGAAATTCAATTCAAGTATCATGAGTCTTGTTCTGTATTCAACTCGGTGCACAGAAGGGTGGAATAGATATATACCTAGGCCTGCTGAGATGGTGGTGGAACTGTGGCCAGTTCCAAAGCAATCATATTCACTCTCCGACCTCTTAGTAAATCCTGCAAGACCATTTGTTTGTCTTAATGTTGACATCTTCTCCCTTCTACCGGTCAAGATTTTGTGAGGATAAGACTGCAACATTCAAACCACACCATCAAAATGAGAATACTACTAAGTGAAACTTCTGTTATAAGTTCACCATATCAATCAGAAAACAAGATTATCACCTGATGACCAACATCCCAGAGTATCCTATCCTGGGGTGCATTGAAGACATAATGAAGAGCAACGGTAAGCTCCACAACACCAAGACTTGAGCCAAGGTGACCCCCAGTCTTTGATACATTGAAAATAGTATCTGATCTTAGTTCATCTGCTAGTTGCTTGAGTTCCTACATCAAAATCAATTTTGAAACTTTAAGCACATACTTTGTTGACTCATTTTCCATGGGTACAATTAAGTGACATATAAAATTCTACCTTTAGAGAAAGATTTTTCATATGAATGGGATAGTTGATAGTGTCCAAAATAGGTGTTGGTGGTCTCTGTGTGTAGTATTCTCCAGATTCTGACAAGGAAGCCTGAATCACACGTGACCTTTTCTTGACCTTCATAATATATCAGTACAAAAACAACCATCTCAGTCAGCACAATTTAATCGCAAACTGACAGTTAAATGCACCTAAATGTCAATAAATATATCCTTTTCACATCTAGATATCATCTTTGACCTGACAGCTTATTAAAAAACATATCTTTCCAATTCCAATGAAGAAATTTACTTCCAAATAAACAAGGGTGGATCTAGAGCATAAGTAACGAGTTCAACGAGAACCAGATAACATTTTACCTATATAGCAAAAAACAATCCAATTACTATCCTATATTAATTTAACTCCGCTATAGCAACCCATAAGCTTCAAATCTTGAATCCACCACGGAAAATAAACTTAAATTGATTGAATCACTGATCACCATTTAGAAGAAAACCAAGAAACACTAATACAAGCAATCAGCATAGAAAGAACTACATATGGAAAAAATGGTTCAATTTGAACACGAGCATTCTACTAATGGTTCAAAAATTTACTCAAATTAAACAAAAATAAAAAATCAAACCTCATGAGTAAGCTTGTGTTGGAACAGAAACTGCAGATCTGTTCCATGAATCCATTCAGTGAATAAAGGGGTTGTCTTTGAAGAATCTGAAACCACTGTTGTCCTGTTCAAAACCCCAGGAAATGCATATGCACACAAAGCCATGATTAGTCTATTCAAGTGTTTGTATGTTTGTTTCAATGAAAACCCACAAATTTATAAGGGGTTTTCTTGATAAGGGATTTACTTCAATTTTTTTCAAGAAATTTTTAGTGGTGTGCTAGTGCCACTGTCACTAAAATGCTGTTTATACTTGAAAAATGAAGCCAAGAAATTAAGATTTGATTGGAGGGATAAGACAAATGTTGATAATGGGAAGAAAAAAATTGAGTCTTTTTATATAAAAGGATCAAATGCTGTGTGATTAATCCAATGTGGGTGTGGAGGAATGTAGAGCAAAGTGATGTGAAGGTACAACAGTACGAAAATATGCATATATTTATAGCATTGTATTTAGCTAGGATATGAACTCAAATCTTGAAAAAGTTGCACTACTTTCTATTGGGCCACGTCAGCAGAAATCACAAATAGATAGAAAGATGTGATAATGGTTTTTTTTTTTTTCATTGGGATGGGAAGGAAAGAAATGGAGGGTCGCGTCACCTTCTTTTGTTTGTTTGCGCTTTCATTTGGCCATAAATTTTATGTATATTTTAAAAAAATTAAAATTATGTGAGTAATAAGTTTCAAAAATTGGTTTGACCTAATGTTTTGGAAAATTGAAAATATTCTAACATTAAATTTTATGGTCAAACAAATGTTTGAAAATAAAATTTTCAAATCCTTTTTTTAAATTTATGATAAAAGATTATCGTTTGATCATAAATTTTGAAAATTTAATACTGGTAATTTGATAATGCAATTAATTCAGAAAAAAAAATAAAGTCATGTGAGTAAAAATTTCAAGAATTGGTTTGACCTAGTTTTTGAAAACTCGAAAATATTTGAACATCAAATTTTATGGTCAAACAGATATTTAAAAATAAAAATTCTAAATCTTTTTTTAAATCTATGACGAAAGATTTTCATTTGATCATAGATTTTGAAATTTAAAGTTGGTATTTGAACATGCATATTTAGAAAAAATATTGAAGTTATGTAAGTGAAAGTACCAAAAAATGATTTGACCTAGTTTTTTTAAATTTGAAAGTATTTGAACATCAAATTTTATGGTCAAACGGATATTTAAAGATAAATTTTTCAAATCTAATTTTAAATTTATGACCAAAGATTTTCATTTGGTCATAGATTTTAAAATTTAAAATTAATATTTGATCATGCATCTAATTTAGAAAAAAATGAAGAAATGTGAGTAAAAGTACCAAAAAATGGTTTGACCTAGTTTTTTTAAATTTGAAAGTATTTGAACATCAAATTTTATGGTCAAACGGATATTTAAAGATAAATTTTTCAAATCTAATTTTAAATTTATGACCAAAGATTTTCATTTGGTCATAGATTTTAAAATTTAAAATTAATATTTGATCATGCATCTAATTTAGAAAAAAATGAAGTAATGTGAGTAAAAGTCTAAAAAATTAGTTTGACCTAGTTTTTGGAAACTCAGAAATATTTGAATTTCAAATTTTATTGTGAATATTTCAAGATAAAATTTTCAAATCTTCTTTTAAATCTATCACCAAAGATTTTCATTTGGTCATTGATTTTGAAATTTAAAGTTGGTATTTGAACATGCAAATTTAGAAAAATATTAAAGTTATGTAAGTGAAAGTATCAAAAAATTATTTGACTTAGTTTTTCAAATGGTCAAACACACATTTGAAAATAATTTTTTTCAAATCTTCTTTTAAATTTATCATAAAAGATCCTCGTTTGGTCTTAGATTTTGAAATTTAAAGTTGGTATTTGAACAAACATCTAATTTTGAAAAAAATTAAAATTATGTGAGTAAAATTCTCAAAAATTGATTTGACTTAGTTTTTGAAAACTCAAAAATATTTGAACATTAAATTTTATAATTAACAAATATTTGAAGATAAAATTTTTAAATCTTCTTTTAAATCTATGAGCAAAGATTAATTCAAATTTATGTTGTAAGGTGGCTTAAAGCTCATTAAAAAAAATAGCACTCACAATTAAAAGTTTTAAAATTATGAGCACTTAAATTCGAAATTCTACTTGGTGAAAAGAGATTTCATTTACTTTACCATAAAACTCCTCAATGGCAAGTGGTGTCACTTCCGATTGACTCCTACTCTTATCTTCCAAATTTTATTCCAAGATTTAATATACTCTTCAAGGGTGTACAAGTTAAATCATTAAGTAGCGGTATTTAAAATTGAACCAAAATCAATAAATTGAATAAAAAAAAATTATTAATTTATCGGTAATGAGTTATTGATTTAGCGATTTTGGTAATGATTTTAATTTTTTTTACTATCGAATTATTGGTTCTTAACGATTTAATTTTTTTCTTAACGGGTTAATCGATAACCTGATAGTAACTTAATAATTTATATTTATTATCATTCGGTATATAAAATTCTTCACTTAGGGTTTAGTTTTCATACTTTTATTTATTGTTATTTCAAACTCTTGGTTATTATACAATGTTTTAATTTGTTTTTAAGCAAGACACAATTCATCAACTCATGTGAATGGTTCATTTGGTTTATCGCGTTACTTTTAAGTGATTTTCAATTTTTTTTTGTATCAAATCTTAACAGCTAAACCAATAACCAAACTGATAATGATCAATAACCGATAAACCAATAATCGATAAGTTGATAACTTAATGATTCTATAACGGTTTGTCATGTCTATAAACCAATAATCAATAAGTCAAATCGATAAACTTCAAAACCGAACCGATCGATATGCAGCCCTATCGTCAAGTCAAACTAAACTAACGAACCAAGTCAAATCGATAAAAAAAATCGACTTATGATTTGGTTAGTTGGTTTGGCGTTGAAAAAAATGAACTGATAATTGTTGGTTTGGTTTGGTATTAGTAGAAAAAAAGTCAAATTGAATTAAAACCAAACTGACATAATATATATATTGTCACGATCCGAATCCGGGTGTGATGACATCTGTCCTTTTCCACTGAACAAGTCAGCGTAAAACCCAACATTTATAAAGAATAAAGCAGAAACAGTTTAAATAAGTAGAAAATAAACAAACGCAGAAGTCTTTCAACTTAATTACCCCCAAAGATTGATTGTCACATGTACAAACAACTAAAGTAAAACAAAATTAAAATGAAATACAAGTCTTAATATCTCTTCAACTCTCAAATAGAGTAAAGCATAAAAGTATAGAAAAATTTGAGAGTCTGTTGGATGTCAATTACCTCTCTCAAACTCTTGGAAGCCTCGAATGATCAGAAAGATACGGTGATCAAAGTCCAGGCTCAGAACCTACACAAGTGTAGAATCAAGGGTGAGTACCAAACAACACGATACCCAACACATATACAAACAGGATATTCAGAATTCTAAAAGATTCACGGAGTTTTAAGAGTCCACTAGCCTTAACCAATACGCGGTCACTCAATCCATGTGAGATTTTCCCTTCCGAGTATCCTTCAAATTGCCAAAATCTAGTCAAATAGTGTTTAGCAATCAACACCTAAGTCCAAAAATATCAAGAACACGAAATTCAGAGAAAAAGGGATAAAAAAAGGTTCAAAATCCGATTTCAAAAAGGGAATTCAGAAATTTTTAGATGAAATCGTTCCTCATAGGTTTAGGAACTCAATGGCGAGAACCGCTTTGAAAAACTAGTCCAAATCAAATCAAAATCACCATTTAATAAATTTTTCCAAGGTTCTTGAAAAATGCCATTTTCACCAATTGGAAACCTCAATTCAAGTTAAAATCAACAATAAATCATTGAGAAGTGATGAAATTGAGTTAAAAAGACTTACCCAATGAAATTCTACAAAAATATCCTCTTCAAATCGCCTATTCTACTCTCAAGAACTCCTCTCAAGTGTCGCTTAAGCGACACAGGGTTCGCTTTAGTGAACAGTGGTTCGCTTAAGCGAACCCCGCTTAAGTGACTCAGTTCGCTTAAGCGACACTCCCTTCGCTTAAGCGGAGTTCACTCCCTTCGCTTAAGTGGCACTCCCTTCGGTTAAGCGGAGGCACTAGATATCAGCAAACTCAAAATTTCACCAAGTCTCAAAAGTTTCCGAAATGACCCTCAAGATTCGATCGGAATCCCATATACACAATCCATATATACAATCCTAAAAAATTCAATGTTCTAGACTCAACAAAATTATTGGAATTTGAATTCGAGGTTTTCTTGACTCGAAATCTAAAAAGTCGCAACTAAACCAACTTTTTTGCTTCAAAAGACCAAAACGCCCTCAGAGCTTCCGAAAAATACACAGGAACTCTCCCTAGGCCTAAAATCAACTTCGTAATCCAGCGGAGTCATCAGAATTCAATTCCGAGCGTCCAATCTTCAAATTTTGACCAAAGTCAATCCTATGGCCAAAAACTCAAATATTTCCAATTCAACGCCTCAAATTAATGATATGACCCTGAATACGATTCTGTCAACTCTCCTAGCCTAATTTCAATGTTTTAAAATTGATGGAGTTGACTAAATTTCGTTCCAACAATTGAAACTTCGAATGACCTCAAATATCACTTTTGAGTCATTTAAAACCTCTAAAATTTAAAGTTTACCAAAAATCTCAACTTTTCAAGAAAAATCACCGAACCGACACCAGATATCAATCGAATATGACTCTAAGAAATTTCTAGGAGGGGTAAAATGGTCTTTTTTACAAAAAAAATACAAAAATAACCTCCAGGGTCATTACATATATAATTTTATTTTTTTATACACAAAAAAATATTTATTATAATATGCTTTGTAAGTATTTTGTGAATTAGTTTATAACTTTCAATGTTTACATATATTATTTATATTTGGTCTTGTAATATGACAAACAACTGACATATGTTTTGTCTTTTTGTGAGTTTTTGATGTCTTCCTAAGACAATGTATTGAAGATTACATCATACATCTTATGTTTATTGATTTTGTAATGACCTGTCTCCGTCGTTAGGAATAGGCCAATGGAAAAGGATTTCGGGTTAGAAAATTTTGAATAGTAACTTCAAAAAAATTGAGCCTAGGCCAGACTAAAATGAATTCTGAGTCAGGTGAAGTCTAGGGCGATCATGTGAATGATGGAAGGTCAAATCTATAATTTAATTGGACAGGATGGTACCAAGACGATAAAGATCATTTACAACTTCACAGAATCGCATTCGGGCGAGTAAAACTCTCAAAATCAAATTTGGCGTAAAAGGTATAATTTTAATACATTTTTGGAAGGGGTGTGTTGTGAAATATTCCCGCCAGAGTGGGATTATTCTTGTCAGAGCGGGGCCGCCAGAGCGCGATGGTCCCACCAGAGCGGGACAGTCGCGACTTAGGTCATAAAAAAGTTTAAAAACGGTCTTTTTCTACAAAATCAGTTTCTAAAACTTCATAAGGCGACCTAAGGTGAATTCTACCAATTTTTCATGGATTTTCATGTTTAAGGTAAAGGTTTTACTCTCTAGATTCATACTTTGTTTCCTAGAAATTAGAAAGTATGGGTGGTAATTATTTGGGAGGGGGGGTTGAACTGAAAATCTAGTGTGGGAATTAGCCCAAGGGTAAGGTTAGGATCAAGGATTGGCATAGGGTATGCAATTATGTTATATTTCCTGATAGTTGGACCATTGTGTTGATCCTTTATATGTATTTACTATTTTCTAGACCAAGAACGAGAAAAACAAACCCGAAAAGGGAAGATTCTTACATTGTAAGGTTATTGAAACTTGAATTTGAGGTAGGTGATGGTCTAGTTTCCCGTATGTGTTTTATATACTTGTTAAATTACTTCATGATATGCATATATGTATATGAATAGGGAAACATGCCAGATTATGTGTGAAATGATCACTGCTGGCCTGTTTGTATGATGAACTTATTCTTGCTGATATAAATGTTGTAAATAGTGAATGTATTTGTGATTGTGGTACCTTTGGATCGGGTGTCATGTTCTGACACATAATTTGGATCGAATGTCACATTCCGATAGATATTTCAATTTGATGTCACGTTCCGGCACATAATTGGATCAGGTATCATGTTTTAACACAAATTTAATTTTTTGCAGGTCCCTTAAGAGGACCCTGGTGTGAGGTTATAGCATGTGGAAGTTATTGAGTTATGATATTGATGAATAATAGTTGAACTTGAGATTGGTTAACTTATTCTGTATATGTATATGCCTATTGTGTTGAATTTGCTTATTTATGATCCGCTTACTGGCTAACCGCGTGATCCTACTTGTACACCGTTGTATTTGTGTACTGATACTACTCTTACTCTGCATTTTTGCTAAGTACAAGGCATATTCAGTCAGTTGCGGAGAGACCTCGGTTGGAAGATTAGAAGTTTGTTCAAAGTCCAAGAGTGAGCTATTATGTCATGCTGCCATGGACTTTTCCATTAATCTCAGTCCTTCTTTCGAGACTCAGATGTTTTGACATTTTTTAGTAGTTTGACTTCTGTTTGGAGAGTGTTTACCCTTTTCTTACATTGACATAAGTTAGAGTTTTGGTACGGATGACTTTCAGTTTCTAGGATGTGTTGACTTCCGCATTTTTGTAGTTATTAAAATTATTGGTTGAATTTATGGAAACTCAGTATTATTTTCTGATTATATTCCTTCTTCTGCAAGGTTTTTAATATTTATTTCTTAAGTTGATAAGTTGGGCTGTAGAAATGGTTCTCCCACTGGAATAAGTATTGTGGGTGCCAGTCACGGCGGGGCGGGGCCGTGACAGATTTTATTTATTCAACTGTCTTTGAGATGTCATTAAACAATATAATCACATGATCAAGGGAACAACCTTCAATTGAAAATTTCAAGTGCGATATTAAATCACACTATCAAGAGAACAACTTCTTCAATTTGATCTATTTTTCAATCACGGTGTAATTGTAAATAAAAAATCTAAAAATCTAAAAATTGAAAGAACCGACTAAAACTGAAACTGAAAAGAATGACATTAGATTGATTTGATTTGGTTTATAAATTTAATAAACCGACATAACTAATTTGATTATTTTTTAATGAAAAACCAAATCCAACATACCAATGTTCACCCCTACTCCTTATTAAACTATGAAATAATATTTCAATATTCTACACACACTAAATTTTAATATTTGAAATATTGACAACATAATTATGGGATGTTTTCGATGAAATAATACTTGAGCTCACAAATCTTGAGCTCTTTTTCGACTTCAACTTTAAATACTTTTATAAAAATTAATCAAATATTTTAAATGCCTTGTTATTGTCGTAATATGAGGATTAAATAAAATTGAATTATATATATAGATAAACTTTTATTAGTAGATTATTGGACGAAAAGTGGGATATGCAAGCTATATATCACGATCCAAATCACCGGACCATGCGAGCACTTACTGTAACACCTAAGTAGGAGAACACTCAATCCACTAAACAAAAATATCATGCGAAAGTTTAAGAAAACACAATTAATGGTCTAAAAGACTTATGAAGTCGTTATATATTAAATTAAAAACTCCAAGGTTTATTACAAGAAATAATTTAACACCTTCAAGGATACTAGTCTAAACAAGTACAACTTATAAAGATACAATATAAAATAAAATAATGATACAGCTCCCACTATAAGAAAAGAAGAGTAGAAATTGTTGGAGAATCATCTTTGTATTCACCTAAGAAACATCACTGACTCTACAACCAGACTAATCCAAGTGGCATAGCAAAAGTAGTATCAGTACAAATAACACGTACTGGTAGGCATCACCGGTCAACCCAATACCCACCGCATAATATAAATCAATCAACAAGAAGGAAACATGCTCTTAAGGAAATTCACCACCAAAATCTTTATACACAACTCCTTATCTTTCCCATATACCTCTTTACTGTCATTCAATCCTAATACTTATCCCTTCTAGTTGGTCCACTGCCAATTCTAATACAGATCAAGGCGTAGCCATTCTAACACATAAAGGAGTTTTCGATTTATGGGTCATTACTAACTCTGTCTAACCAGACTACTTTCCTTTATCTTTTACACCAATATCTGACCCTGGAATAATTAACATCTCACTTGAAATAGAGAAATATTAAGGTGGACTAAGGCTCATTTCCTAACCATACTACCCTGCTGTGAAGGAACGTAACCCTCTCTGGTGACCTCGCCAGAGTGGGATTTCTTCCGCCAGAGCGGCCTATCTGGAGATAGAATCTTCGAATTCTCACTCAATCTCCTGTCACGTCTCGAGAGGGTACCCTAGGCGTGACCGACATTTAAAAATCATATCTTTCGTT
Organism: Solanum dulcamara; assembly: GCF_947179165.1. Classification (NCBI taxonomy): domain Eukaryota; kingdom Viridiplantae; phylum Streptophyta; class Magnoliopsida; order Solanales; family Solanaceae; genus Solanum; species Solanum dulcamara. The sequence continues at coordinate 30,375,220 of NC_077240.1, read as the reverse complement.
CATCAGCGAAAAACTTAAGTGAAAATAAGAATATTTATGTGGGCTCGCCATCATCAACATCAAATGAAGAAATAATCCTTAGAAGAAGTAGTTTCAAAGGAGAACTACTCCAATTACATCATCAAACTCTGTCTATGAAGCCTCTAACACTATCAGATGGTGCCAATGACATGTCCATGGCTACCTCAAAAGAAAAATAATACTCAATAATAATAAAAGGATAAAGAGTTCCTCCGAATACAAGGACTCACCAAATAGCTGAAAAGTAATGATCTTCAACGATGCGTCTATTGAGGATCTCTAACACCTATATCTGCATCATAAAATGATGCAGGTCGAATGACGTCAGTACATGGAATGTACGAGTATATAAAATGGTAGAAAAGTAAGGACAGATATCAAGAAACTCCTCTCAAGAAGACTCGACTCAGAACTCAACATCATCTCAATATCAATATGTAATGCAAGTTTAAAAATAATAATAATAAGCAATGTTACTCAGTTGAGAGTTTTTCTAACCGACAACCATCACTTATGAGCTAATAATGATACAATGAAGCGATGTCGTGTCCACATCCATCCAATACCTTTCCAGGGTAAAGGACATTACCATCTTGGATGCAATCATCAAAGTCCTGTTTTTGAGACTTAAGAGGCATAGCCTCCATCATACGCTGGCTACGTAGTTTTGTGGGTTTAAGTTAATTAAACTCTTACCCAACTCGGTGCTCAATACTACTCCCAAAATATGTGCTCATATTAACCTCATCATCTAGTCTCATTGGACTTTAATTTAAAATATCAAGCTCATCTCAATGCATCATCATCATTATTACCTCTTCATCAAATCATTATACTTCAAAACATCCTACTCAAAATATCATTTAACCCAAAGAATCAAATTCATTTAAACTCAATGCTTTTGCTCTTTCAAAACTCAATAAAATACATAAATAGTATCAATTCAAATCACTCTTTTTGATAATGTATATTAAAAGCCAATATCTTTACTCAAAACAACAACAACAACAACCCAGTGTAATCCCACATCGTGGGGTCTGGGGAGGGTAAATTGTACACAGACCTTACTCCTACCAAGGTAGGACGGCTGTTTCCGGAAGACCCTCGACTCAGAAAAAGCATAAAAGCATAAAAAAATAAAAATAATTATGGACATCAAATCAATTAGAGTTCATGGAAAAGTAGCCACGAACAACAATTCAAATAATATGAGTGATAATAATAATAATAATAATTTCAATACATAAATATATCTAACTCAATAGAAGAGGAATTAACTCATTTACAACTCAAGAATTAGGGTAAAATTCAACTATAACTCAATTACGATGAATTTAAATATTGGGCGCATGGACGAACTCAATCCAATTATATGAATAGCTTTACATACCTGGAATTCAAAGCTTTACTCCGAATTGAAGAGTTGCTTGAGAAAGCTTGATGAATAAAATGAGAAAATAAGGTGGGTATTTATAAGTGTGGAGGAGGGACCTAACAATAAATAAAAATAATTATAAAAGATGATCTTAAAAATTCAATGGAGGATTGTGATCTCATGAATGATGTCAAATGGAGGACTATTGATGTCATGGGTGATGCTAAGTGGATCTAGATCTTTGCATGGTTGGTGAGATGAACCTTCTTTCAACGGAATACCCTTTTTTGGAGCTGTGTTTGAACAAGATAACTTCCTAATTAGGATTTGGTGTCTATATGAATTGTAGATATAGAAGTATACTTTCATGGCGTTTAAGAATCAACTGATTTGAAGTATCCTACTGTGAGATATGATTTTTCTTCTACAAACACTCCATTTCATCACATCACCAAGTCTTGCAAAAATTAATTTATTTGACCAACTTATCCTCTGAATCTTAAGATATGGTCTTATGAAGATTGTAGGTAATGCCGTTGGAGTTATTCAGAAATTTGAATCACCTAATTTGGACTATTTTATGAAAAGTTATGACCAAAATATAGAAACAATATTATTTTCGTCGAAAATTAAAACACCACATACAAAGTTTTAGGGGGTGTTACACCCCCCCCCCCTTTTTAACATGTACCAATAGGACACCATCAAATTCTGACTCTAAGTCACTATCTTATTAAACCACAAATCAACTACTCTCTATTGGCTTACCCACAACCTTAAACCTACGTGTGGATGCATCTAGCAATCATAACATAATCCAAACAGACATATACAGAAACACATTACCAATTTATCATTTCAAGAGCAATATACAGTTTCACAGTGTATATCTCAAATACAACAATCAACATGGTAACACTTTGACCTTCAGTCCTTTCATATCAATTATTATACATGATGGGCTTGCTTGATTATAATTGGGTTAGTTTCTCTATCATCACATATATAGTCAAGATCAATTAACAAATGATAGCCACACAATGGTTCTCTCATAGAACCTATACCCAAATTGTTAGTGTGTTGGTGTGACATCCGATTCAATAGTTAGTACATGTCAGAACGTGACATCTGATCCAATATATGAGTCGGAATGTGATATCCGATCCAATATATATGTTTGAACGTGCCACCCGATCCAATATCACAATTACAAACACAATCATAATCCACAATGAATAATCCACATACTTGTACAATCAAGTAACAGGTTCATTACATCCAATTGTTTACAAATAGTTATTTCATTAGTTTCATTCCATTTTTCCTTTCATTAACAATATTTTATCAATCCTTCTTTATTCAAGGCATCACTTTTGGTAAAGCAAGCTCAAGATTATGGATTTCACGGTCTTGAAATTATAGACAAATCATAACAACATATCAATCACCTAATCACAACAATTAAAGGCATAGAATACTTCACAACAGTACTCAAGTGTTTCACAGGGAGTAGCCAACATGAACACACACAACTACTTGTGTAATCACATTCCTCTATATATATCAATAGCTCATAACCCACAAGTCTCAAGATCTCCTAATAACCCAGCAATTTCCTTACACATTAATTTTACAAACACCATCAATCATATCAACACGAAGTATTAAGGTTAACAATAAAGAACTAAACAATCATCACTAGTCACAGAATAATCATAACCCATATAATACATTTCCACACTAAACAACAATAACAACACATTCAACCATATAGACTCTGTACCCTAAGGCCTAGACATGAAACCTCGCGTCAATCTATGATACATTATGTGATGAGAAACAAGTTTATAACTACTCAATTAAGAAACCTAGCCTATCTGGGCACTAAGCAACTCCTGCAGAAGTCTGATCGCGAACCTTGACTCCTTTAGTGAAACTTTAGCTTGTTCTTGGTCTAAAATAATAGTATAACACAAAATCAATCATAAATGGCCTAAATGTTTCCAGATTGTATGTAAATCCTAAATCCTAGGCCAATCTCATGATTTTCCCACCCAAACTAAGGTTTTCCTACTATTATTTCATCTAAAACTACCAATTTCATGATAACATTAGAGAATTGGGATAAATAAATCGAGAGCAATCATTCTTAAGATTAGTCCAAGGTCTTAACCATTCTTAAGATTAGCCCAAGATTTTACACACTAAAATATCATGAATCTGGATTTTTCCCACCTTAGAATGAATTCAAACCATTCCCTATGGCCACAATTATATTTTCAAAGGACTAAGGAATCAAACGAGTTTTGGATTGATGGAAGGACTTACCTTAAAGGAGGAAATCAATAGAAAACTGAAAAAATCATCGTTCCCTTGCCATAGCCTGATCTTGAACGAGTTTTGAGAGTAAAATAACTTTTTAGGTCTAAAAATAACATTTAACTTAGAGTAGCCCGTTATAGCTGTCCCGCTACGGCGGCCTCAGCATAAATAATGCTCAGTAAAATAGGCATAACTTTTTAATTCGAACTCCAAATGAGAAAAACTAGAGGACGTTGGAAAGAAGACTCTTAGAACTTTAATTGGATAGGTCATGGCCTAATTTATTATAGGCTGAGAGCTATGGTTATTTGAAGTTGACCCTAGTTTAAACTCAAGTCCGAAATTAAATTGGAAAAATACTTTCAACTTAACTTTGAGATATGATCATTGTACGACCTTAATTCTCAATTAATATACTTGCATACCAAGAAATTGATCTTAATCTTATGACAAATTAAATTTGTATACCTTTACCGCAGGTATTTTTTGTAACGACAAAATAGATCGTTACACCATAAAATAAAATATGTATTGGATTTTACACTAGTTAATTTGAGATATACTTTCATTTCTAATTTTAATTTTATTATTACTTAAAGGACTTTGAGAGTAGTGTCTTTGGAGGAGCATCTTGATCATTTCGATATTTTATTCCAAAGAGCATCTTGATCATTTTGATATTTTATCGTGACATCAATAATCCTATGATTGTTATTCGACATTAAAGACGGTATAATTAGTCGCAACATAACTAATATATTTTAGAATTATTTTTTAAAATTAAATATAAAATAAAATAATCTCTCATTTTATATTAAAATAGTTATTATTATTCCTCAAATCAAATAACCCTTTAGAGTATGGTGTACGAAGAAAATCGACAACCATACCAAATTAATAATTCGAGTCATGCCAAGAGAAGAAAAAAAATCACTAGTGATTTGATATTGAAAAAAGAAAAAATCATAATTGGTTAGATTTAGTTTTAAATTAAAAAAATGTCAAATCGAATAATTCCAACCCAATATGTAATACAATTCTTAAAAATATTTTATACATAATTTATTGTAATGTAATATATATGTCTTGATCTTTTTCATTGTTTTTTTATCTTTTTAACCTATAGTTTCAAGTTTGGACTTAGATATTTTAATGTCCTATAATTTTTATAGCCGATAGATGTTAATAGCTTAATAAAGTCCAAATCAATATAAAATCAATACAAATATTAACAAAAGAAATTCATTTCAACCCAACGTGTGACAATAAATGTTAGATATCTACTCTACTCTCTAGTTTTTCATTGTTTTACGCAATAAGAATATATTGTTTTATTTTAATTTTTTCTTTTAATATTTGTTCATGTAATTAATACTATTAGCCATTTTAATTTTAGCATGATTTAGTACTTCTAGATTGTGATCATTTTTATTATGGCTTATTAATTAGCAATATTATTTAATGTGATTTCAATATCTTTTTTCTTAATATTTTAGAAAAATGTCATTACTCATTTTATATTGGATGTTATTTTCTTAAGAAATACCTTATTAGATAATTGTATCATATTAGAATTAAAGAAATATCTTAAACCCAAGTTATACGTCTGGTACAAAGGAAGACTTTGTTGGAAAAAAAACTCAAAAATTCTGAAAAAAATTGAAAAATCCAAAGTTGAAAACTCTGTTTCTTATTGATTTAATTTTATTTAAAGATTTAAAAAACTCGATACAATTAATTTAATTTGATATTTAATATCTATATATTCATATCTTAAAATAAGTTCCTCGATTTATATTCTTCATGTGACAATCTCCGTATAATTGTTCATAGCATGAATAATTTATGTATTTCAAAGAATTATCCTACTTTTCACTTTTGATTACCCTAAGATTTTATGTGTCTAATGACAAATAGGAAAAGTTTTCCCAATAAAGAAAACATTCACCGTTTCACGGTAAACGAAAAAGTCCATATTATTGGCTATTTATTATAAGATAAGAGCTGGATGTCCGCGTAGGAATCCATCCACATTTTTCACATACCATTTATATTTTCTTTTGGTGATTGAAGGATTATTATACTTATTTGGTTTTGGCTATAAATAGCCATGGTTTTGTTCATGTATTGATATAGACAATATTCTTCATTCTCTCTTTTTATATCTATCTTCTTTTGCTAAATTAATTTATTTTATAATACGTTATCTACACGAAACTTCATTACTTTGAGTTATTTTAAACAGGTAACAAAAGGGTAAGAATTTGATTTTCTTAAAATGTCTAGTATCTCTAAACTTGAATTTATTGCTTTTGAGATATTTGAAAAAGGCTACTCATCATAGGCACTAGATGCCGAAATACACCTAAAATCGATGGGTATGACAGACACCATCAAAGATGACAATAAGACATCTAGTCAAGACCATGCCAAAGCCATGATATTTCTCTGCCGCCATATTGATGAGGGGTTAAAATTACAGTAGCTCACATTAAAAGACCCCCTTAAAATATGGAAGAACCTAAAAGAAAGATATGACCACCTGATGTTGGTCATCCTTCCACAGGCACGTTATGATTGACTCAATTTGAGATTAATAAATTTTAAAAATATCACTGAATATAATTCTGCTTTATAATTATAACACAATTAAATTTATGTGGAGAAGAAATCACTGAGCAAAAAAAACTTTAAAAAATATATTTCATATTTCCACCAACGAATATGCTCTTGCAGCAACAATATCGCGAAAAGAAATTTTAAAAAATATTGTAAATTGCTTAATCACCTTCTTATTGCTGAACAACATAACGAACTATTAATGAAAAATCATGATAGTCAGTTCGTTGGTTCTTTGCCACTCCCTGAAGTAAATCAGACAAACTATAACCAACGAGAAAAAGGTCATGACCCAAATCGTGGTCGTGGTCAAAAAAAAAATTATAATCATGATGCCTGCCTAGCATCAAGAAATGATCAGCAATACAAAAAGAAGAGTGAAAAGTAAGAAGTTATACCAAAGAAAAATTCAGAAAGTATATGTCATAGATGTGGAGGTATGAGGCACTGATTATGCACCTGTCGGTCATCAAAACGTCTGGTTCAACTATTTCAGGCATCTTTAAAGAGAGCGGAAAATAATTCAGAGACAAACTTTATCTCCGAAGGCAATATTGAGCCTATGCATCTAGATGTAGCTGATTTCTTCAATTTTCTAGAAGGAAATATGAATATTAATAAGCTAGATAATATTTAAATAAGTTTCTTTTCATTCGTCTGTACTAAATAATCTGTTTATATTTTTCTAATCCATGTAACTAAATAAAATTTGTATAATGAACCATGTTTTTAATTATAATGTTTACTCTATTTTTTTTGAAGAAAAATATGAATATGCCTCAAATTTTGTTTGGATCAATAATCAATTATGAGGATATTTGTGTAATTGATAGTGGAACGGCTCATGCCATTTTTAAAGACGAGAAATATTTTTCCTACTTGCTTAGAAGAAAAGTAAATGTTACTACAATTTCTGTTAATTCGAAAATGGTTGAAGGCTCCGGAAGAGTTATTATATTTCTGCCTAAGGGGACAAAGATTGTTATAGTAGATGCAATGTTCTCTTCTAAATCCCAAGAAATTTGTTAAGTTTTAAAAATATCTGCAGAAATGAATATCATGTTGAGACGCTAAATGAAACGAATATTGAATACCTTGGTATAACCAAGAGTGTCTAAGGCCAGAAATATATTTTGGAAAAATTACCAACTTTGTCGTCTGATCTATATTATGCAAAAATTAGTGCAATTGAAGCACATTTGATCGTAAATTAGAAGTTTACCGATCTAAATATATTTGTGTTATGGCATGATCGAATAGATCATCCTGGATCAATAATGATGAGATGAATTCTTGAAAATTCAACTGTACATCCGTTAAAGAATCTGAAAATTATTACGAATGATGAATTTTCATGTGCTGCTTGTTATCAAGGAAAATTAATTGTCAGACCATCAACCCTGAAGGTTGGCATCGAATCTCCTGCCTTTTTAAAGCATATACATGGGGATATATGCGGACCTATTCATCAACCTAGTGGATTGTTTAGATATTTTATAGTCCTAATAGATACATCATCAAGATGGTCTCATGTGTGCCTCCTATCATCTCGCAACCTGCGTTTACGAAGTTATTAGCACAAATAATAAGATTAAGGGCGCAATTCCGAGATTATCCAATTAAAGCTATTCGCTTTGATAATGCTGGAGAATTTATATCCCAAGTTTTTGATGATTATTGCTTATCGATTGGAATAAAAATTGAACATCCTATTGCTCATATTCATATTCAAAATGGCATTGTAGAGTCATTTATTAAGTGCCTACAATTGATAGTAAGATCTCTACTTATGAAAACAAAATTACCAATTACTGTTTGGGGTCATACTATCTTACATGCAACAACACTTGTACGTCTCACACCGATAAATTATAATAAATAATCTCCGTCATAATTAAAATTTGGTCATGAGCCAAATACAAATCTATAGATTTTTGGTTGTGCGGTATACGTGCCTGTAGCACCATCACAACGTACAAAAATTGGCCCTCAACAAAGATTGGGCATATATGTTGGGTTTGACTCACCCTCCATAATTCACTATTTTGAATCGTTGACGGAAGACTTATTTACTACTCGATTTGTAGATTATCGATTTGATGAAATAACTTTTCCGCAATTAGGGGGAGAGAAAAAAAAACCCAAAAGAGAAAGAGAAATTGCATGAAAAGTTTCATCACTATATCATTTTGATCCACGTACCCGCACATGTGAGCAGAAAATCCAGAAGATCATCCACTTACAAAAAATAACATATCAAATGCCAGATGCATTTACTAATTTGAAACGGATAATTAAGTTACATATCCCTTAGTGAATGTGTCTATCCGAATTGATGTCCCCAAAGGATCATCTACTAGTATCATAGCTTCTTAATCCCAAACACGCCTGAAGTGGGGTAGACCATTGGATTCAAAGGATAAAAATCCTAGAAAGAAAAATGTGAGAAATAATAAAGATGATACTACAAAAGAATCTCTTGAAGAAGGTCAAGATTTGAGTAATCCTGATATTCCTGAAGAAATCAGTGAATCCAAGACGCAAGTGAATGAAAAACTTTCAATAAGTTCTACCAGTGATGAGATAAATTTAGATCGATCAAAAATTATGATGGATAATGCTTTTGCATTTTGGCCAAGGCAATTTAATTAAAATTAGACTCACTTGCTAAACATGAGGTTTTTGGACATGCAGTCCAAATCCCTAAAGGTGTAAAACCAGTTGGCTATAAATGGGTCTTTGGGCAAAAATGAAATGAGAGAAAAGAAATTGTAAGATAAAAGGCACGCCTTGTTGCACAAGGATTCTCTTAAAAACCTAGGTTTAACTACGAAAAAATATATTCACTTTTTATGAATGGAATAACTTTTCGGTATCTCATTAGTTTAGCAGTAAATAAAAATTTTGAAATACATCTAATGAATGTAGTTACAACTTACCTTTATTGTTCACTTGATAATGAAATTTACATGAAAATCCTAGAAGGATTAAAATTGCCTGAAACATATACTAAGTCTCGGGAGATGTACTCAATCAAATTGCAATGTTCATTATATGGTCTGAAATAATTAAGGCGTATGTGGTATAATCGCCTTAGTGAGTACTTGATAAATGAAGGTTATATAAATGTCATTTGTCCATCTGTTTTTATTAAGAAAACAGAATTAGAGTTTGTTATACTCCCATTTATGTTGATGAAATAAATCTCATTAAAACCCCTAAAGAGGTCCAAAAGGCGATTGAATATCTAAAGAAAGAATTAGAGATGAAAGATCTTGGAAAGATAAAACTTTTTCTGGGTTTGCAAATTGAACATTTAGCAGACGGGTTCTTTGTCCACCAATCTGCCCAGACTAAGAAAATCTTAGAACGATTTTACATGGACAAAACACATCCATTAAGTACTCCAATAATTTTTCGATCACTTGAAGTGGATAATGATCCATTTTGACCTTCAAAAGAGAATGAAAGAATTTCTTTGTTCTGTAGTACCATATCTCAGTGCTATTGGTACACTTATGTATCTTGCTAACACAATCAGGCCTGATATAACATTTTCTGTTAATTTGCTGGCAAGGTATAATTCATCCTCTACGCAAAGATATTAAAACAGTATCAAACATATTTTGCGATATAAAGGGTACCATTGATATGAGTTTGTTTTATACTAGAAAAGGCTTTGCAGACCTTATTGGTTATGCAGATGCAGGTTATTTATCAGACCCGCATAAAACTCAATTTCAAATAGACTATCTATTTACATACGGAGGAACTGCTATATCATGGTGATCTACAAATCAGTCTATTGTTGCTAGTTCTTCAAATCATGCTGAAATAATAGCAATTCATGAAGCAAGTAGAGAATGTGTGTGGTTGAGATCAATGATACAATTCATCAAAGAAAGATGCGGTCTGGAAAATAATGTCAAAGTACCACAATTATATTCGAAGACAATGCTGCATGCATAACTCAATTGAAAGATGGCTTTATAAAAAGACAAAGAACGAAACATATTTCACCCAAATTATTCTTCACAATGACCTTTAGAAGAATGGTGATATTGATGTACAACAAGTTCGTTCGAGTGATAATCTTGCAGATTTATTCACAAAGGCATTACTAACATCAATTTTTGAGAAGCTAAGATATAAGATTGAAATGCGTCGTCTCCAAAATATAAAATAAAGTTTTCATCAGGGGGAATAAAATATGCGCTGTACTCTTTTCTCCTTAACCAAGGTTTTGTACTACTGAATTTTTCTGGTAAGATTTTTAATAAGGCAGCATTCAAGGCCTATTATCAGATGTGTGTATTCTTTTTTTTACTAGGTTTTTTTCCACTGGATTTTTCTAATAAGATTTTAACGAAACACAACATCTATGAGTGTTCAGGATAACTATGTATATTATTTCTTGTAAAGTTTTTAATGAGGCACATTACACGCTAACATCCAAGAGGGAGTGTTATAAAATAAGAGGTGGATGTCCGTGTAGGAATCCATCCACCTTTTTCACATACCAATCATATTTCCTTTTGGTGATTGAAGGATTATTATATTCATTTAGTTTTGGCTATAAATAGCCATGGTTTTGTTCCTGTATTGATATAGACAATACTCTCCATTCTATCTTTCTATATCTGTGTTCTTTTGCTAAATTAATTTGTTTTATAACACTATTCACTTTTTGATTGGGCTCTATTATAGAAAAAAATATGAAAAATTCAGTAGACGTTGTTGAAAAACATATTGGGTCATATGCATGTTTCATCCGTTAAAAGAAACTTTCTTTTATTAGTAATAGTTTTTTAAGAAAGGTATAGAAGAGAAACACGATACTTATATTTTTCAAAAATTGAGGTTTCTTTTGAAATTGGTATTTCAAAAGAGTACATTTTCAAACTAGTTAATCTAAAATTTCAATAGAAACTCAAATACTTGAACTTTAATAGTATCTACAGATATTCATGGTAGAAAAACAAGACACGAATTAATTTTCTTGAGCACCATATGCGTAGACAGAGAAAACAACTTTAAAAGGTGCTACTAAGAGTTTGTTCGGATTAACTTTTTATTTTTGATTTATAAGTCAAAAGTCATAAATTAGAAATTTTAATTTATGACTTTTGACTTATTTTTGTCATTTTAGTTTTAAATCAAGTGCATATAAATATTTTTTTAATCTATTCGAACACCCCAAATATGCTTAAAAGTTATTTTAGCTTAAAAACACTTAAAAATAAGCCAATTCAAACAAGTTCTAAATAATCTTTTACGTAACATACTTTTTTTCAATCCGTTTTTAAAAACAATAATACTCTCTTCTATTCAATTTGGATGTTCTATTTTTTTTTTAGTCCATTTCGAAAAGAAATATCTTTTTACTTTTTTGATACCTTTTTAATTATAATTCTTCACATGACATATATTTTGATACATTGTATATAACTATAATTTAAAATTACAAGATTTTGAAGTTTCTCTACTATTTTTATACCTCATGCCAAGTCAAAACAAGATAAATAAATTAAAATAGAAAGAGTATTTTTTTTTTAAAAAGTCGAAAATTTCTTTAAACGAACATGAACGCCCAATTTCAAAACTATGTTAAATTGAAAGGGAGGAGTATTAATTACTGAATAGTGCTGCTTGCAAAATCTGAGGCCTATACTAAGCTACGTGTGATATTAAAAAAAGTGTTTTTAAGATCGCACGTTGGTTAAAGTTCTTTAAGAGAGAGTGTATTGAACTTCATTCTTTTTATTTCCTACTTGGCTATTGTGATTAATTGAATTTGAATTTATGTTGAAAACTTTTCTACGTAAAATGCTTCTCGATAAGGGTATTTTATCTTCACTCTATGACATATAAAGGGGTGACACTTTTTGCAAAAATTACCTAAATAACAACACCTATCAAAATAAGCAGAATGTGAGGTTAATTGACAAAGATTTGATTTAGGTTATTCTTTTACTTGGTGTAAGGTCTCGGGAAGGTTATATTTGTTTCATGTAATGGGGGAGAAAAGGTTGTTGCAGTAAACTCACACAAACCATTAGCTTTTAAGTTTATATCCAAAAGCTCCCTCACATATTATTATTTTATACTAAGTTTTGTTATTTTTTAATCGGTGTTTGATATTTACTTTAAATTTGAGTAATATGATCTAAGAAAGACTTCATAATGCCTAGAGTAGGTAGCAGAGTTATGCTGATCGAAGGGTTCGACCCTTGGAGTTTATGGTTAGAGACTAGGTAATCCTGCAAGTGTCGTCCATGAAGGGCATGATGATATTCGGGAGGAGGGGTAAGCTTAGCCCCAAGTTCATCGATCCTTTTGAGACCCTGAGACGGGTAGGGGAGGTAGCTTATGAGTTGGCCTTGCCCTAATAATTTTTGGTATTTACCATGTACTCCATGTTTCCTTGCTACGACGGTACATCCCAGATGAGTCTCACGTGCTTTAGTGGGATTCGATTCAGCTTGATGAGTCCTTAGCCTTTGAGGAGGAGCCTGTGGCTATTTTGGACAGACAGGTTAGGAAGTTGAGGTCTAACAAGATTCCATTGGTGAAGGTCCAGTGGAGGAATCGTTCGGTCGAGGAGGCTACTTGTGAAACCGAGTAGGACAAGCAAACCCAATATCCTCATCATTTTGAGCCACTAAGTAGCTTTCTTCCTTGACTTTCGAGGATGAAAGTCGTTTTAGTAGTGGATGTTGTAATGACCTCCGAGGTCATTTTTTTGCTTTTGCATATTTTTACCATTTTACCCCTTTCCATAGCTTTTTTATAGCTCTTATATGGTGTTAGGGATGTGTGACATGTTTCCCAAGGTGTTCGGTTGAGTTTTGTGGTGGTTTGGTTATTTTTGAGGCTTAAGGCTTGAAAGAGTTGACTTTAGTCAACATCCAGATATTCGGACATCATATGAGAATTCCGACAATTTTATTAGCTTTGAAAAGTCCATTTTAGTCTAGAAGGAAGCTTGGTTTGTTTTTGCAGTCTTCATTTTGAGTTAGTGCGATTTCTCGTTTTAACTTTAAAGTTTTGGCCAAGTTTGACTTCGATTAAAATTTTAAGTAAACACACTCGGATGAAAATTCCGTCAGTGCAGTTAGCTCCGAAATGCTGCTTTTAGTCTAGAACAATCTTTGGTTCCCGAGGTGCCCGGAATAAGTTTTAGATGCTTTCTTTGGAAAGTGTTGACTTTGGTGAACATTTCAACGAAATGACCTCTATTGGAAAATCCATCGATTTCATTGAGTCTTGAATGCCATTTTCAGTTGGGTAGCATAGTTCTTTTATGTTTTCAGGGTTTCAAATGAATTTCGGACCCTCATCAAAGAAAAATCTCAATTCTCCAAAGTTCAGCACCAGTTGAACTGCTGGTGCAGGAACTTTTGGTCCTCGCATTCATGACACAAGGGTCCGCGATCGTGAAGGTTTGAGACCCTGGCTATTGCGATCACGTGATTGACCATTATGATCGCAATGGGTTAGCTGAGTCAGACCTCATAATCACGAGGCCTAGCTCGCGATTGTGAAGGGTAATTTCACTGAATTTAGTTAAATTAAATTCCAGTTTCTAGTAATTTTGGGTTTTTGACAGCTCCTTTTGGCCATTTTCGATCATTCTTGTCCAGGTTTGTTGGAAATTCCTGTGGGAGCGTTCCGAAAACTTCCTCATCCTAAAAGCCTCATAAGTTTTGCTTAAATTTATTTTTTTCTTGCATTTTTTTACTATTCTAGGGCTTAAAATTGGTGGGGCTGTTTTGCACTCTTCCGGTTCTCAGAATGTGTCCATCTTTGGGGCACAAGTTCCTTGAGTTATTTGGGACCTTGTGAAGGAGTTGTATTTTTAATTTCATGCGCGGATCCTAATATCGAATCTTGACCCAATATAGTTCCATTTTTAATTATAGTAATATGGGTATCGTTGGATTTATTTTGATGTGTTGTTTAATAGTTAGCTATAATAACATCTTTCAGAGGCGGCTCGAAAGGGAAAATCTCAGGTTTAGCAGTTCGTACACGGTTTTGGCCTTGAAATAGGTTATGGCTTCCTCTTGTTAGACTTGGCTTGGTTGGAATTGATATATTTTGGGTGGTAACGTGTGATTAGGTTGGTGATTTATTTGTTGATACCCTTTTGAGCATTTTGGAGTCGATGATCATCGTTAGTATCTAGTTTTGGGTTTTAGCCTTTAGAGCCTTAGTCTAGGTAGGATGCTGCTTGTTTGACTTGTTTGATTTTGGTTGGCCACAAGTTATGATTTTTGCTTATGGTTATGCCTGGTTTGCTTATGATATTGAAATGTTGGGCATGAGGTTGTGCTTTCGATACACCAAAGTCTTAGGTCAGTAATATGGTGTCTTTTGCCGAATTTTACCTGGCTTGAGCGATTTATGACTTTTTTGACATGCTACTTGTCTTATTTACCTCATCGGTGTTTAAAAACCCTTTAAAAAAATAATAAAAGATGAGATTAAGACTTTTGGATGATGAATAAATATGAGGAATTTAAGGAAATGCGGTGGTATCTTGCCATGGCTGATGAGCTCAAGGTATGATTCCAAGCAGCCCCTATTATTGATTTTGGGCTACACTTTATTTCATTTGATAAGCTCGAAGTATGAATTTTGGGTGGATCATTGACACATATTCTGAATTATTATTTCGATGTTGATGAGCTCGAGACATTATTTCGGGCGGCCTTTTTATTGATAAGCTCGAGGGTTATTCCAGGCCCTTCATAATGCTTTTGGAGGATATTAAGCCATAACTGTGAGTTTACATTTATGCATTCTTTCGGATTTTATGAGTTTAGATTATTGATGTGATTACCTGATTTATTGGATTACTTGATTATTGTATGATTTTCCCGTACTTTTTTTTTCGAGATCGTAGTTTTGTGCTTCTCCCCTGTTATTATTAATATCATCATGCTGCTTATTATATATATTTATCCTTTCTGAGTTCGGTTTGCCTATGGTGCCTACTGAGTATCCCGTGTTTTAGTATTCATACTACACTTCTGCATCTTTTTGATGCAATTCTTAGTTCGAGTCACCCCCTGCCACGCCTGATCATCCGTAGCGGTACTAGATCCGGATTGTGGTGAGCTCCCGGCGTTCAGAGACTTGTTACTTTTCTTCTTTTGTACTGATTTGTATTTGGTATTTTGGACAATCAGTTTTATATTGTATTTATAATACTATCAGCTTTTGTACTTAGTAGCTCCTGTCTAGGTGACACCATGTCCAAAGTTTGGTCTAGTGTCAGTCCGTCATTTTGGTGACTTTCTAGCCTTTTTTGTCTATTTTGTATCGTATTTACATATCTATACCTAGGTCCGATTTCTTTTGTTATAATTGTCTTACTTCCGTATACTTATGTTATTAATTATTTATTTAAATTGAGGTTTGACTTCTGCATTAGTCGAGTTTGGCTTGCCTACTCGGGGGTTATAGTAGGCGCCATCATAACCCGAATTTGGATCGTGATAGAATCTTCCCATAGAACCATATTTCGCTATTGTTTAGATTTTAGAATGGTGACACAACCTTTTTCCAAGATGTTGATTTCCTTTTTCTTTCAGTTGTTTTGTTGTTGTTCCTTGCTTTATTATATATTATCGATAGTGTTACAGTAGCCGTAATCTCTCTTCTACATTTGCTTGATTCTCAAATTTGTAATTCTTTCTTTATCAATTTTAAACATCACATTTACCTCCTTTGATAATTCCTGAAAAGATAAGAAGGCAATACTTTGTGTAACCTGCGAAAGGCAAAATGTAGTTAGCTAGAAAATCTATAACCTTGTTGCCTTATTGAAAAATATGCTCAACCACCACCTTCCGCTCCTTCATAAAGTGCTTGATTTTTCTAATCTCCCCTGTAACATTTCATGGGACTTCTCATTCTCCATCAATTAATTTTTTCACAGTAAGGGAGTCTATTTCCAGAATTACAGGAAACAAATCTTTTTCAATTCAAAGTTCTAAGTTCCAAGTTCCAATCTCATATTGATAGCACTAATCTCTGCCACCAAATTAGTGTTATCCTCCAACTTTTTGACTTCAGCATATACAAAGTTTCCTTCTACATCTCTGATGCAAAATTCTGTAAAACTAGGCCCCGGATTGCCCTTTAATGCACCATCATACTTACATTTGAAACTAATCATAGGTTTAATCCATCGCACCACTTTACATCCAAGAATAGGAGTGTAGTTCTCTAAAAACATAACTAGCATAGGCCAAGCAACAGGAATTTCCTTTAACAATGGATGTAGACATCTTTCCATAAGATGTAAGTTTCTTCCTACTTCCATTATCATACCATTCAGAGACATCTTCCCACCATTTCTGATTCTATTTCTTGTCTTCCATATCTGCCACAATATGAATAAAGGAACGGCTTTGTAGATGAGCTTAAGTTTAGGATTAACCTTTTCTTTCTACCATTTCATTATTATGTCTTTCATGTGAATAAAAGGACCCCCAATCCCTGCAGCATCTGCAAAATCAGACCATAATCTACTGAAAAAATCACAATTAATAAATAAGTGCTCAATAGTTTCTCACATCCTTTGTCCACAACAAACACAAAGGACATTATTAGTTAGTATATTCTTTACAATGACTTCCCCAATAGGAATCATTTGCTTCCATAATCTCCATATAAAGAATGAAACTTTATAGGGAACCTCTTTCATCTAGATATGTTGAAAAAAATCACAGTGATCTCTGTTTTGTGTAACAAAATTCCAAGCAGACTTGACAAAAAACTTTTCAGAACTATTTAACATACACCATGGTTTATTTCAATCTTCAGAGTCTGGGGCTGGTGCAACATGTTTAGCAATATGAGTACAAACCTCTTCATTGAAAATCTCCTTTATTATCTCCAGGTTCCATTCCCCTTGACTATAAAATTGTCCCACATCTTCGAACTGATGATTAACTAAAATATTCAAAGACATGTAGTATTGAAGAGCACCCAATTGTGTCCAGTTATCTATCCATATACTAGAATGATCAATTTTTTGTTTCCATCATATTTGTTGGTCCACCATTTCTCTTGGTTCTAACATTAACCTCCAAGTTTGAGAGTCATCTTTCCATTCTACAACTTGGGGCCCTAGCTTTTTACAATATTTGTTCCATAGAAAATTAGCCCACATAAATTTTTGTATTCTAAAGTTCCACCACAATTTTACAAAAAAGGCTTTAGAAATATCAAATAAAGACCTAAAATCTAATCACCCCTCTACCTTAGGCAAACAAATATCAGGTCAGGCAACCCAATGCTTATTCCTCCTATTTTCTTTAAAATTCTATGAGAATCTGGAAAATATTCTATGCAAATCATGGAAAACATGCTTGGGAGGACTCATGGCAGAGAGGAGATACATAGGAATACTACTAAGCACTATATAAATCAAAACAGCTTTACCTCCAAATGACAAAAGTTTATCCTTCCATAATTGTAGTTTATTTTGTACTTTATTGATCAGTTTTTTAAAATGTATCTTTTTCTTCTTTGCATGACCAATAGGGCATATCAAATAAATAAAAGGAAAGGCACCTCTCTTAAAGTCTGTAATATCCTCCACAACATCCATATGAACACCAGTCCCCTTATTAAACATGTAATAGGCAGATTTGTTTTTATTAATTAGTTGACCAGACTGTTGTTCATAATGCCCCAAAGTATCCATGACTATCTTTAAAGAAATCCTATCAGCTGATACAAAAAATGATAGTGTCATCAGCATAGGATAGATGACTAATATTATCACTCACTTTGACATCCCATAACCCTTAAATTCGTTATTGTTAAACAAATCATTGAAGGAACTTGTTAATACTTCAGCTGATAATATAAAAAGGGCATAGGACAGAGGATCTCCTTTCTTGACACCTCTAGAAGAATAAAAATGTAACACCCCTCAAAATTTTCTCTAAGATTCGGACCCTTCTTGTATTCAGGTAGGGTCGATTCGAGTGTTGCGGAGCATTTTCATGAGTTAAGACGAGCCTTTGAGAAATTGAGTAGCGTTAGAGGTGATGTGGGGTCATGAAGGAACCCTAGGACCAAATCAAATCCAAAAGATTCGTCGTGGCTAAGTTTGAGGAGAAGTTCGCATAAGGGGTTGACTTCTAACGACCCTATCTTTTGAAGGACGACAATCTGGGTATTCCACGACCTATTAAATTAAAGTTCATCGAATCTTTTTTCCAACGCCACCAAGAATATAAATTTTGAAGTTCGGAGTCAAAAGATATGGCGATCCTAAGACAAACTAGCACGGCAGAGATTTCAGGCCTAGGTTGCAATTACTGGAAAACTGGGTTTGGTGCAACAGTGGCGCGATGCGCCACTATCGCTCTAAGAACAAGCCTCAGTAGTTTATCTCTTGGCGCGGTGCGCCACTGCGAGGTGTGCAGGGTTTTCAAGCCAAATTTCCAGAACCCAAAAAATATGGCCTTGGCGCTGTAAGGGCGCGATGCGCCACTATCGCGCCAAAAATATGCCTCAGTAGTTTGGTCCTTGGCGCGGCGCGCCACTAAAAGTTGTGCAGGTTTTTAGGCGTAATCGTCCTGGCGCTGCAATGGTGCGATGTGCCACTATTGCGCCAAGAACGTTTTAGCCTATTTTCAGAACTTTTTAGATGGGGCAATTTGGGAATTTTTCCCAAATTATATATGTATCATCCTTGAGCATTTGGGAACATAATTTTCAGCCACACTCTCTCTCTAAAAGCCCTAGAAAATTCTCTCTTTATCTTCTTCTTCTTCTTCTCCATTTCTAACAAAGATTTGTTCCAAGAGCTTCAAGATTCAAGTTGCCATTGAAGACCCAACAACAAGGTTTCTTCAAGAATCTATTCTAAGGTATGTAAGGTTATCTAAAATATGGGTTGAGTCCACCCATGTGCCCTACACTTGCTTTGAGGTTGGAGGTCCATGAGAATGGAGCTTCTTAGTATGGTTTATATTTGAATGAGTTTTGTCTCCTATTAATTTAACTTTATTAATGTTGATGTTGTTGAGCTAAGAAGTTCCTAAAACCGTCATGTTAGTATAAGTTGATGGAGATGACTTGTTATTATATTTTGTTGATCTCTTTAGCCATGTGATTATGTTGCATAAGTCAATTTTCTTGAATGTGCTATTCTACTTGAATTGTTGGGTTAAAGCCTTAGAGTTGTGATGAGTCCTAAAGGGAGGTTATAAATACTTATCTAAATGAGGCTTGATTGAGTTGATTGGAGGATAGAATTGATGAGTGAACGAGGTCCTAAATGGGACTTGCCATTATGACTTAATTAAGTTGAAATAAGAATAGAGTTGAGGAGTTGGTAATGTCCCACATGAAACTAGCCGTGAAGGCTTGTTTGAGATGATTGGAGAGAGTCTTATGAGCATGGAGTCATGGGAGAAGTATCGATCACCGAAGCGGGTAAGAGTATAGTCCATACTCGAACCCCAGAAACTATGCCGCCAACGTAGGTTGGGATGGAACCGTTAAAGTTGGATGCTTCTCGTGGGATCGAACCGTTAAAGTCGGATGTTTCCCATTTTATTATCCTGAAATGATAGGACTTGACTAATCGATGGTATCCATGATTAGGGAGGCGTTCATGCCCTGGAAAGGTATGGATAGACGTGGCAACAACGTTTGATTGTTGTACTATCACTAGCTCTTAGGTGATGGTTGTCGGATAAGAGAAACTCCTATTTAGGTCTTGATAGTACTCTGAGTCAGTTGAGTAGAGTGGCTTGTGATTGGTCCCTTCTAAACCATTTCTTGTTAGACTTAGGACACTTGAGTGAGTTGTTATGTACATATATATGAGTTGAGATCCTGAGTTGATATTGATGTTTTCTTAATGTTTGTTTCATCCGGCCATTTTACATACTCGTACATTCTATGTACTGACGCCATTTGGCCTGCATCATTTTATATTGCAGAGACAGGTACTAGAGATCATCAACCCGTGCTCCATTGAATATCCACATACACTCCCAGCTAGTTGGTGAGTCCTCCTAGTTTCCGAAGGATGTCGAGCTTTCTTGTATAGTTTTGTTGTCATTTTCTTTATTTTGATTTTGGTAGCCATGGACTTGTCATTGACACCTTCTAGACTTTGATAGAGGCTTCATAGACTAGAGTGTGGGAAGGTTGGATTGCTATTTTTGAGAAGTCTTATTATATTTGTTTTAATGAGTAGATAATGATTGGCCCTCGACCCTTATATTATGAATAGTATGTTATGATTGAACTCTCCTTTGAGTGAATGTGATTGAATGATAGTGTGACTGAATCAAGTGGTTCGCTTGAAGGTTAGAAATGACTTTTGAGTGCCGGTCATGTCTAGGTTACCCTCCCGGGGCATGACAAATATGGTATCAGAGCACAGAGTTCAAGAGTCCTAGGGAGTCTATGAAGCCGTTTCTAGTAGAGTCTTGCTTATGGGTGTGTTGTGCACCACACTTATAATCATGAGGCTATAAGACATTAGGAATTGTTTCACTTCTTTCATACTCTGAATTCGTGCGATAGAGTTAAACTCTATAAAACTCCTTTCTAATTTGTGCGTTTATACGTTACAGATAATGCCTCCTAAATGTATGGCAGAGAAATATTGATAACGCCGAGATGCCCCAATAAGAGGTACGTCCAGCAAGGGCTAGAGGCCGACCTGCGAGATATGCGGAGGCACCCCAAGTGCCTGCTACTCCACCTGCACCCACATCAGAGGTAGAATTTCGAGGGGCAATTGCCATGCTCACTCAATTAGTGGCTGCCCGAAATGGTAATCAGAGTTCGCCCACTCTTAGCTCTAGTTCCCAAGAGCCATCTGCTGCCACTAGAATTAGAGACTTCCTGAGAATGAATCCGCCGGCATTCACGGGTTCTAAAGTTGATGAAGATCCCCAAAATTTTATTAATGAGATGTGGAAAATTCTGAAAGCTATGCATGCTACGGAAATTGAGGGGGTTGAGTTGGTGTCTTATCAACTCAAGGATATGGCAAACATCTGGTATAACTAATAGAAGCAAGGTAGGGGTGAGGATGCTGAACCTGCTAGGTGGGATGAATTTGAGGGAGCCTTTTTTGACACTTTTTTCTCCGAGAATTGAGGGAAGCAAAAGTGGAGGAATTTGTGAATCTGAAACAGGAGGGTAAGACAGTTAAGGAGTATGGCCTGAAGTTCATCCAGCTATCCCGATATGCTCCAGAAATGATCCCAGATATGAGGAAGTTCATCTCTGGATTAGGGAGGCATGTGAAGAGGGAATGCAAAACAACATTGTTGATCTCGAACATGGATATTTCCAGATTGATAGTGTATGCTCAACAGGTGGAGGAAGAGAAGAGGAAAGACAGAGAGGAGCATCTAAGCAAGAAGGCAAAATTAGCAGGGCAGGAGAATGAACAGAAGCAAATTAAGGGCAACAGGTCCTTCTTCCAGAAGAGGCCTTCCAACTATGTCTCATCCACCGCCAGTGCACCTATGCCGCAGAACAGGTATGATCAGCAGAGACAGAGTTGCCAAAATCTCAAACCCCAGGGTTCTCAATTCCAGGCCAGCGTAAGTCAAGGCTCGAGAGAGAAGCCACCATGCGGCAAGTGTGGTAGGCTCCACTTGGGAGAATGTAGAGCGGGAAGGGTTGGTTATTATAAATGCGGCCAAATGGACCATTTCCATAGGGAGTGTCCAATAGGGGGAAATAGATTCTAGCATTCTGCCACCGCACTGCCAGCTAAAGGTAATCAGAGGGGCACTATTTCAGGTACGAGTGGAGGTACAAACCGCTTATATGCCATGGGTAGTCGTCAAGATCAGGAGAACTCTCCAAACATCGTGATGGGTATGATTCGAGTCTCTTCTCTTGATTGCTATATTTTGATGGATCCGGGTGCCACCCTATCTTTTGTGACTCCTTACGTGGCTAGTAAATTCAATAAAATTCCCGAATGTCTTCTTGAGCCTTTCAGTGTAGCTACTTCTGTTGGTGATTCTGTCTTAGCTTAGAGAGTCTATAGAGATTGCACTGTATTAATTCATTACAGGGACACCTTGGCTGACTTGGTTGAGTTGGACATGGTGGATTTCGATGTGATCCTTGTCATGGACTGGCTTTATATCTGTTATGCCTCAGTTGACTGTAGGACTCGAATTGTTAAGTTCAAATTCCCGAACAAAGCTGTCATATAGTGGAAGGGGAGTCCTGTTGTGCCTAAGGGTAAGTTTATTTCTTACCTTAGGGCCAGGAAGCTAATCTCAAAAGGGTGTATCTATCACATTGTCCGAGTGAAAGATGACAATATTGAGCCCTTATCTATTGAGTCGGTCCTAATTGTTAATGAGTTTCCCAACGTCTTTCTCAAAGATCTGCCTGGAGTCCCTCCTGATAGGGAGATCAACTTTGGGATTGATGTTCTCCCTAATACCCAGCCTATCTTAATCCCTCCATATAGGATGGCTCCGGCTGAGTTGAAAGAGTTGAAAGAGCAGTTGAAGGACTTGTTAGATAAGGGATTCATTAGGCCGAGCGTCTCACCATGGGGTGCTCCCATCCTATTTGTGCGAAAGAAAGATGGGTCCCTTAGAATGTGCATCGATTACAGGTAGCTAAACAAGGTCACCATAAAGAATAAGTACTCTCTCCCTAGAATAGATGAATTATTCGACCAACTTCAGGGTGCCACTTGTTTTTCAAAAATAGACCTGAGATCCAGCTACCATCAGTTGAAGGTGAGGGAGTATGATATTCCGAAGACCACTTTTTGGACTCGTTATGGCCACTTTGAATTTTTGATCATGTCCTTTGGGTTGACTAATGCCCCTGCAGCTTTTATGGATCTCATGAACCGAGTGTTTAAACCATATCTTGATATATTTGTAATTATATTCATAGATGATATTCTGGTCTACTCCAAGAATGAAGAGGAGCACGCCCATCATCTTAAAGTCGTCATACAAACTTTGAGAGAGCAGGTATTGTATGTAAAGTTCTCCAAATGTGAATTTTGGCTTGCATAAATGACTTTCTTAGGCCACATCGTATCTGGAGATGGTATTCAGGTTGACGCTCAGAAGATTGAAGCCATGAAAAATTAGTCCAAACCCACATCCCTGACAGAGATAATGAGCTTCTTGGGTTTGGCCGGCTATTATCGAAGGTTTATAGAGGGATGCTCATCCATATCATCACCATTGACTAAGCTGACCCAAAAGAAGGCTAAGTTACAATACTCCAATGCTTGTGAGGAGAGTTTCCAGAAACTAAAAGCCAAGCTAACCACTGCTCTTGTCCTGACCTTGCCCGATGGAATAGAGGGCTTTGTGGTCTACTGTGATGCATCCAGAATTGGTTTGGGTTGTGTGTTGGTGCAAATGGGGAATGTGATAGCCTATGCTTCAAGACAGCTTAAGGTTCATGAGAAGAATTACCCAACTCATGACCTTGAGCTGGCAGCTGTGGTATTTGCGCTTAAAATCTGGCGCCACTACTTGTATGGAGTGCATGTTGATGTATTCACCAATCACAAGAGCTTACAATATATTTTCAGCCAGAAGAAACTCAACCTGAGGCAAAGGAGATTGCTCAACCTGAGGCAAAGGAGATAGCTCGAGCTACTCAAGAACTACGACATGAGCATCCTCTACCATCCAGGTAAAGCTAATATTATTGCTGATGCTCTTAGCAGGTTGTCTATGGGTAGCACTGCCCATGTGGAGAAGGGAAGGAGGGAGTTGGCGAAGGAGGTACACAGATTAGCCCAATTAGGAGTTCATCTTGAAGAGAACAATGAATGTGGAATTAATGTTCAGGATGGGTCTGCATCCTCACTTGTGAGAGAGGTAAAAGAGAAGCAAGACCAAGATCCCATCCTACTCTAATTGAAGGGAGTTGTTCACAAATAAGAGGTAATGGTTTTTATAAAAAGGGGAGATGGTGTGTTGAGATACAAAAATAGATTGTGTGTGCCTGATGTCGATGATGTTTGAGAGAGAATTATGGCCGAAGTGCATAGTTCTAGATACTCTATTCATCCAGGCTCTACAAAAATGTACCATGACTTGAGCGAAATTTATTGGTGGAGTGGGATGAAGAGAGACATTGCGTAATTTGTTTCCAAGTGACCGAATTGCCAACAGGTGAAGGTTGAGCATCAAATGTCATGTGGTTTAGCCCAAAACATAGAAATTCTGGAATGGAAGTGGGAGATGATCAACATGGACTTTATTACAGGCTTGCCGAGGTCCTGAAAGCAACACGATTCCATTTGGGTAATTGTGGATAGAATGAAGAAATCAGCTCACTTCTTGGCAGTTAAGACTACTGACACCGCAGAAGATTATGCGAAGTTATACATTCAAGAGATTGTCAGATTGCATGGAGTCCCCTTGTCCATCATCTCGGACAGAGGAGCTTAATTCACTTCCCAATTCTGGAGATCTTTTCAGAAGGGACTAGGTTCAAAGTTGAACCTTAGTACGGCCTTTCATCCCTAGATGGATGGCCAAGCGGAGTGCACCATTCAGACGTTGGAGGATATGTTTAGAGCTTGTGTACTTGACTTCAAAGGTAATTGGGACAATCACTTACCTCTCATAGAGTTTGCCTATAATAATAGCTATCATGCGAGTATTCAAATGGCTCCTTATGAAGCTTTGTATGGGAGGAGGTGTAGATCGCCAATTGGATGGTTTGAGGTTGGTGAAGTTGAGTTGATTGGACCCGATTTTTTTCACCAAGCCATGGAGAAGGTGAGAGTCATTCAAGATAGGCTAAAGACAGCCCAAAGCCGCCAAAAATCTTACACCGATGTGAGGAGGAGAGACTTAGAGTTTGAGGTGGATGATTGGGTGTATTTGAAAGTGTCACCCATGAAGGGTGTCATAAGGTTTGGAAGGAAGGGGAAACTTAGTCCTCGATATATTGGTCCTTACCAGATTGTGAGGCGAATTGGGAGTGTTGCCTATGAGTTGGAGTTACCCTCAGAGCTAGCCTCTATTCATCCGGTATTCTATGTTTCGATGTTGAAGAAGTGCTTAGGCGATCCCTCGTTGGTAGTCCCCATTGATAGTATTGGAGTTAAGGATAGCTTATCCTATGAAGAGGTTTCGGTCCAAATTCTTGATCGCCAAATCAGCAAATTCAGGAACAAAGAGATCGCTTCAGTTAAAGTCCTGTAGAGAAATCAACTTGTTGAGGAAGCCACATGGAAAGCGGAGGAAGACTTGAAATCTAAATATCCATATCTATTCGAGCCTACCGACGAGAATGTTGAAGGTAATATCCATTTCCTTGACTTGAATTTGTTTGCGTATTATGAGTTTGATTGGTAATTTGTTTGAGAAATTGATTGGTTGATTGACTGAATTCCGATTGTGATTTGTACCCCGAGTCCATTCTTAGTTACTTGTCATTTGAGGACGAATGATCCCAAGGGGGAGATAATGTAACACTCTTCAAAATTTTCCCTAAGATTCGGACTCTTCTTGTATTCGGATAGGGTCGAACTCAAGTGTTGCGGAGCATTTGCATGAGTTAAGACCAGCCTTTGAGAAATTGAGCAGCGTTAGAGGTGATGTAGGGTCATGAAGGACCCCTAGGACCAAATCAAATCCAAAAGATTCATCGTGGCTAAGTTTGAGAAGGAGTTCGCATAAGGGGTTGATTTTTAACGACCCTATCTTTTGAAGGACGACAATCTGGGTGGCCCACGACCTAATAAATTAAAGTTCATCGAGTCTTCTTTCCAACTCCACCAAGAATGTAAATTTTGAAGTTCGAAATCAAAAGATATGGCGATCCTAAGACAAACTAGCACTGCAGGGATTTCAGGCCTGGGTTGCAATTGCTGGAAAACTGGGCTTGGTGCCATAGTGGCGCGACGCGCCACTATCGCGCCAGAAATAAGCCTCAGTAGTTTGTCCCCTGGCGCGGTGCACCACTGCGAGGTGTTCAGGGTTTTCAAGCCAAATTTCCAAAACCCAGAAAATATGGCCTTGGCGCTGTAAGGGCGCGACGCGCCACTATCGCGCCAAAAACATGCCTCAGTAGTTTGGTCCTTGGCGCGGCGCGCCACTAAAAGTTGTGCAATTTTTTAGGCGTAATCGGCTTGGCGCTGCAATGGCACGACGCGCCACTATCGCGCTAGGAACGTTTTGGCCTATTTTCAAAACTTTTGAGAAGGGGCAATTTGGGTTTTTTCCCAAATTATATATGTATCATCCTTGAGCATTTGGGAACATAATTTTCAGCCACACTCTCTCTCTCTAAAAGCCCTAGAAAATTCTCTCTTCATCTTCTTCTTCTTCTTCTTCTCTATTTCTAACAAAGATTTGTTCCAAGAGCTTCAAGATTCAAGTTGCCATTGAAGACCCAACAACAAGGTTTCTTCAAGAATCTATTCTAAGGTATGTAAGGCTATCTAAAACATGGGTTGAGTCCACCCATGTGCCCTACTCTTGCTTTGAGGTTGGAGGTCCATGAGAATGGAGCTTCTTAGTATGGTTTATATTTGAATGAGTTTTGTCTCCTATTAATTTAACTTTATTAGTGTTGATGTTGTTGAGCTAAGAAGTTCCTAAAACCGTCATGTTAGTATGAGTTGATGGAGATGACTTGTTATTATATTTTGTTGATCTCTTTAACCATGTGATTATGTTGCATAAGTCAATTTTCTTGAATGTGCTATTCTACTTGAATTGTTGGGTTAAAGCCTTAGAGTTGTGATGAGTCCTAAAGGGAGGTTATAAATACTTATCTAAATGAGGCTTGATTGAGTTGATTGGAGGATAGAATTGACGAGTGGGCGAGGTCCTAAATGGGACTTGCCATTATGACTTAATTGAGTTGAAATGAGAATAAAGTTGAGGAGTTGGCAATGTCCCACATGAAACTAGCCGTGAGGTCTTATTTGAGATGATTGGAGGGAGTCTTATGAGCATGAAGTCATGGGAGAAGTATCGAACACCAAAGCGGGTAAGAGTATAGTCCATACTCGAACCCCAGAAACTATGCCGCCAACGTAGGTAGGGATGGAACCGTTAAAGTTGAATGCTTCTCATGGGATCAAACCGTTAAAGTCGGATGTTTCCCATTTTATTGTCCTGAAATGATAAGACTTGACTAATCGATGGTATTCATGATTAGGAAGGCGTTCATGCCCTGGCAAGGTATAGACGAACGTGGCAATAACGTTTGATTGTTGTACTATCACTAGCTCTTAGGTGATGGTTGTCGGATAAAAGAAACTCCCTTTTAGGTCTTGATAGTACTCCGAGTCAGTTGAGTAGAGTGGCTTGTGATTGGTCCCGTCTAAACCATTTCTTGTTAGACTTAGGACACTTGAGTGAGTTGTTATGTACATATATATGAGTTGAGATCCTGAGTTTATATTGATGTTTTCTTGATGTTTGTTTCATCCGGCCATTTTACATACTCGTACATTCTATGTACTGACGCCATTTGGCCTGCATCATTTTATATTGCAGAGACAGGTACTAGAGATCATCAACCCGTGCTCCATTGAATATCCACATACACTCCCAGCTAGTTGGTGAGTCCTCCTAGTTTCCGAAGGATGTCGAGCTTTCTTG
The DNA here is from genome assembly GCF_947179165.1 of Solanum dulcamara. NCBI lineage: Eukaryota > Viridiplantae > Streptophyta > Magnoliopsida > Solanales > Solanaceae > Solanum > Solanum dulcamara. Next base: position 30,347,251 of record NC_077240.1, on the reverse strand, counting down.
TATAGTTTTGTTGTCGTTTTCTTTATTTTGATTTTGGTAGCCATGGACTTGTCATTGGCACCTTCTAGACTTTGATAGAGGCTTCATAGACTAGAGTGTGGGAAGGTTGGACTGCTATTTTTGAGAAGTCTTATTATATTTATTTTGATGAGTTGATAGTGATTGACCCTCGGCCCTTATATTATGAATAGTATGTTATGATTGAACCCTCCTTTGAGTGAATGTGATTGAATGATAGTGTGACTGAATCAGGTGGTTCATTTGAAGGTCAGAAATGGCTTTCGAGTGCCGGTCACGTCTAGGGTACCCTCCCGGGGCGTGACAAAAAAACCCATGGGCTTGAACATTGATGAGGATAGAGTACTAATTGTTTGCAATCAACCTCCAAATCATATCCATCACTGTGCTATCAAAACTCATTTTCTCTAGAAACTTAATTAAGAAATGCCGACTAACTCTGTCATAAGCCTTTGCCATGTCTAGTTTTATAGCCACATCTGCAGGCTTATTCCTTATTCTAATATCAGAAACAATCTCTTAGGCCAGTAAGATATTTTATGATATATTTTTTCCCTTCAAAAAGCCAGACCGATTTTTACAAATTATGGAAGGAAGCAGACCCTCCATTCTATCATGCATAATTCTGAAAATAACCTTGTTAAGAAACTTACTCAAACTTATAGGTCTCATATCAAAAAAGGACTCTACAATATCTTTTTTTTTCCGTATCAGCACTAAGTTTGTGTGAGTAATAGACTTTGAGAGAGTAAACCCATTAAGAAAAGCAGTCACCACCTTGAAGATATCATCGCCCACTATATTTCAGTACTTTTGATAAAATAGTCTAGTAAATCCATCAGGACTACTAGCACTTACTATTAAGCTCAAAAACTACCTTTACCTTATCTTTAGTAGGAAAAGCTTTAAAAACAATTCTTCTGCTCAAAAATTAAAGAGGAAATATGCATTAGCAAAGTCAAATCTCCTGTACCTGTCCTTCCACTTTCAGAGAATTGATCCATGAAGAAACTGATAGCTTCCTCAGCTATTTGGTCATTGCCTTCATCCCATGACCCATTTTCCTCAATATTATGTTAATAGAAAGCCCCTTCCTCCTCCCATTAACTAGATAATGAAAGAATGTAATATTTTTATCCCCTTCTGAATAACATTGTATATCTGTTTTATGTCTCCTAAATTCTTCCTCAATAGGAACATATTTCTTTAACTCAGCCTGAGCCTACTGCAATATTATCCTGTTAGTAGCAGTAGGACATCCTTCAAATAACTCTTCTTTCATTCTCACAATCTCCTCTCTGATACTTTGTTGCTTGAAGATATCCCCAAAATACTCTTTATTTCAGTTGGATAGAGCTGTTTTGGTGTTCTCCATCTTCTATTTCAAGCTAATGAACACATTAGAAGAGACCACTGATTTCTAATTATTGGCCACAGTTTTCAGAAATCCTTTTTCCTCCACCCAAAATTTAAGAAATATGAAAGGTTTCCTTATATAAAGCATATGAGAAACACAAGATAAAAGCATTGGGGCATGATTAGATCCAGTTCTTTTCAAGTGCTCCATATCAAGGTTGCCTAATAAATCAATAAAAAATTGATTGACCAAAAATCTATTCAATCTTTTAAAAATACAATCACTATCAATTCTACCATTCCACCATGTAAAAGGGCTACTCTTTAAATTAATGTCTATTAATTCAGAAGAATTCCTACAAAAGGCAAAGTCTTCATACTCTTGTGGGTAACTGGCAGGCCCCCATTCTTTTTATCATCACTCATGATGATATTAAATTCTCTCCCAACCAATCAAGGAAGATTAAAGCTGACCTTAATGTTGTAAATATCATTCCATAAGCTGATTCTTTCCAATGCATCACATTTTGCATATACTATTGTAGTCAAAATAGTAGCTCAAGTTTCTTGAAAATGAAGTTGAAGGATTAATTATTGATCTGAGTCTGAAATCACCCCAACATAAATATGCTTTTGAACAAATACCTATATCTTCCCATTTTGGTTGTGAATTTCCTTTCTGAAATGTCTCCATCGGTATAATAATTGAAAACTTATGATGTATGTTCAACATTTGAATTCTTTGGAATAAATTTTGAGTTCTAGTAGATTTCACATTCCAAAATAGTGTTTTCATCTTCATTTGGAAACAAATTTCACATTCCTCTTAGGATTTACCCTAACAGGTTTATTTTTCATGCTACACTTTCCTTTCCCACCTTTAGAATTAGAGACAACATTTAAGTCAGCATTTCTCAATATTTGATTATCTTTATTGTTACTATGCTCCTCTTTTGTATCTTCTACTTCTTCCACCTCTCTTTTATTTATAAAGTCCAGAGTATATTTTTTCTATGACTTGATGAGAAACCAAATTGTGCAGTGTATTAACAGGACTTGTCTTCTTATAGATTTTGATGACTTCAAGAACAATAATCAATTATCTCCTCTTTATCACCTCCCCAACTGCCACTCTTTTAGTTGCTGCACAAGAGTGACTATCTTCCAATATCATCTCTGAGTCCCCTCCAATAATTTGGAGTGGAACTTGAAAGGTAGCTATTTCTTTCAAGTTATCTGTTGATTGTTCTGTGTTAACTTTAATGTCTAAATCTGTTACAGGTGCACCACTCTTTTGTTGTGCCAAGATCATCTCTCCCTCCTCAAAAATTCTTTTTTCAACTTTATGTTGAGCTACCATATGAAGATCCTCATCCCTAATAACTAAAGTCATGTCTGTAACACTTGTAATTATTTCTGTATGCTTAGCTTTTGGTGATGCTCCATTTTTCATATGCATGAAATCCCCTTCCCCATTATGATTATTGTCACTCTTGTCCTTAGCATTATCCTCCTCTATCCAATTTAAGGTTCTAACAACATTCTCCTCAGTCCCCATATTATACCCTCCTGCTGCTTATTTGAAAGAGTGCTACCATATAACTCCCTTTTATCTTGTGGATTATCAAAATTGGCTTTATTTCTGCCTCTTTTTATGAAGTTCTTTGTTATTCAGTCTTTAGTCGACTTGTGCTACTGAATTATATCTTTCTTGCATATTGTTTTTTTGACAACTTCATCGTTCTTTTTTACAAGTGGGTTTACTGCTGCATCACCCTGATCTTTGTCCTGCCCTCTTATCATGCTAGAAGAATCTTCATTGTTGTGCTCCATCTCCTTGCTTTCTCCCTCCTCATTTAAAGTTGCAAATGAGTTGCATGTACTAATTCTTTCTTCTCCCTTCTTTTTGTCTTCTTTTTGCTGCCTTGGAAAAGTCTTATTCGTGGGATGCCACCTCTTGAAATGCCTTTCTACACTTATCATAGGTTCATTGTTCTGCCCTCCAGGTACTTTATCCGTTTATTTTCTTTAATCTTTTCCTCTTGTACAGGTTTTCTAAGTTCAGGATGTAGCACCCCACAATTATTTTCATCATATCCCTGTAACTTGCATTGTTTACAGTACTTTGGTAACATGTTATACTGAATTTGAATTCTCTCCACCCTCGACTTCTTAGAATCTTCATTCACCACTTCTAAATCTACAAACTTTGAAAATTCTGATATCAAATCCATTTGAACCTTGACTCTTGCACAACTAGGTCGATTTTTATTGATATTGGTAATTTCTAGATGTAATGGTTTCTCTACCGCTGATGCTAATGAGAAAATGGATTCCTTAACAAAGAAGGTCGATTTTAAATGTGGGATATCCATGCCATTGCTAGTGTTGTCTCTGCCCCAACAGTGAATGTAGCATCATAAATAAGCATTCTTATCATGTATGAATAGCCATCCTTTGATAATATGTAATAGCTAGGCTTAGACATCATATTAATAAAATTATCATGTCTACTGAATCGCAATAGTATGTGTCTATTCTTTAATAATCCTACTTTGCATTTCCCTTTCACACTACATTGTTTTGGTATTTGGATCCGTAACTCTTCAAGATCTGGCCATCCATAAGAAAATTTTTCCACCACGGCATATTGAAGGTTCTCCAAAGTATTCATTCTATCAACTTCCTCTTCAGTCCACACCACCCTACCGTCTTTGTAGCTAAGTTTTTTAATAGGGATAGATTCCATTGCTGGCTTAATGCCTACTGCTTCTTTATTTATCTTGAGGATATCAGCATATTGATCTACTGCTATTGTACTTCTCTTAGGTAAAATTAAAGGATTTAGAGCTTTGTGATGTTGTAATAAAGGAAAAGAGATATCAGATGAGAGAGCTATCGTCGGTCCAGCACTTGAGGTCGGCTGGCCGGCTGTCATACTTGTCATTCTCGTGAAAAATCAGTAACAACTAGGGTTTTGTCTCATTCGTCGTCCTCTACAAGTAATGTTTTCAATCAGTGTCACATAAATTTGAACATAAAAGTAATATGTATTGGATCGTGTTGGCACAGAATTTTGCATCTAATAGCACTAAAAATCACTATCTTCTTAAATTTAACTTTATATATATTCTTAGTTAAAGTTAATGCGATTTCCTAAATAATAGGAAAATTATTCTTTTAAGTATTCTTTTCATGATTATAAGGTCCATAATGTAGCTATGGACTTTTCATTTATCAAAAATATATATGGAGAAAATAGCGCGAAATTATTAAATACTTGTTGAAAAATATGTAAACGTGTTTACTTGTATGTCATAGAAGACAAAACAAAGTTGTACTAATATATGATGATAGCAAAGGAACTGGAAAATTATTCATGATATTTGAAACGTGTCAAAAACTTTTTTATTTAGTGAAAGGGTACGCTATAGAATAAACGGAAAATGGTTAAAAATGTCTTTAAATTATTTGAAATGAATAAAAATATCCATGTTTATAATTTGGTCCAAAAATATTTTTATCTTTAGTACTTTGGTTCAAAAATGTCCTTGTTATTAATAGTTTGCTTCAAAAATATCTTTATTGTTATTAAATGGGTCAAAAATACTTTTTTTTCCTGAATAAATATATTATTTCTTTTATTTTTAATCACATCTTGTTCTTAATAAAAATATTATTTTTAAAGAAGCTTATTCTTATTTTATTTATTTACTTATGTTAAAATCACTTTAACTATTAAGAATGTAGGAAATACCTTTTTTTCTTTTTAATCTCATTTCAACAATTAAAATATAATAATTTAATATATCCTTTTAACGGATAATGTATGTCATATATATAATATCATAGTAAACCCATCATTAATTTTAATTTAGATACTGATAAAAAATATTTTTATTTTTTTGTATTTTTTTTTTCCAAATTGAATAGGATAAACATTTGCTAATTAAAAAAAATATTAGGAAAAGAATGTGTGCAAAAAAAAATATATAATATATTTATTTGAAAAGGGGCATTTTTTATCAATTAAATAACATTAAGGGTATTTTTGGACTAAAATACTGACAACAATGACATTTTTAAACCAAACTACTAACGAATGACTTTTTTATTTATTTCACGTAATTTAAAGATATTTTTGACCCCGTAAAATAAAACATCTAGTAATTGGAACCAAGCAAGGAGTACTTTACCATATTATATATATTATTGGTGTTTGGTTAAAGTCTTGAAGCAAGTTGTTGCTGAACTTAACTATGTTATGCATGTCATAAGGGTACGACACTCATTAGTGAATCTAAGATTTAAAGTTTATAAATTTTACATAAATTTTAAATTAAGGTAAAGTAAAAATTAGATTCAAAATGAAGTATTCATAAATGTTAAGTGAAATTCTTAACATAAAATTTAAGCGAAAATTATTGAATTTATGTGAATTTGTATATTATACGCTAACTCCACGTCTCCATTTTTGACAATACCTTAATTACATGAAGCCTAAATGGACCTGGCTAAACTATCAACACTATAGCATGGGCTTAAAGTAACACTACTACAGTATGATATGTTTTCTTCTGAAATTAAAAATGATAGGATAAAAGTAGTGGTCAACTTTATTAAAAATGGAAATGATAATTACTCTAATATCTATGATGATTACAGATTTCTCTTGGATAAATTAGAAAGCTCATCATATAACACGTTTATAAGGAAGGGAAGTCAATCAAGTAATTGATGTTTGGTCAAACAAGGATCGATGTAATTAATATGAAAGACTTTCAAGAACTTAGTGTTATATTTTGTAGTCAGTAAAATTTTGACTAACTATTATTTATTCATATTTTAATTTGTTACTTAACCATGATAGATTCATATGATTTTAGGTATGTTAACATTCTTCTTTATTATTCCTAATTTATCCATCGTACCACTATTAATATTTCTTTTAGAGAAAACTATCTAAATGATTTTTTAAATTTGAACTTCCACTCAAAATAATCTATCTTTTGAGGTGGAGGACTAAATTGTCCTCCATTCTAAAAAAATAAAATAATATATATAAAAATAAAAATAAAAATTGGAGTAGTCCTCATTCATGTGATAAAAATAAGAAATTATTCAATGTTTACTGAGATAAAAAGGTCATCTATTAGTTGAGCTAAAATTAATTTTGATGATTGACAAATAATTATAGAAGAATCGAATCTTTTGAAGATATTAGTCATGAGACTTAACAAGATTGCAGAAATGTTATGTAAACATTAAAAGAACCAAAAGTCTGTAAACATCTAGTGATCAGAAGTTGTGAAATTGATTTCAAAGTGTAAGTGGGACTCCTTGATGAATGTGATTATATTCATGGGCTAAACGAGTAGAGCAAGGGATTTGAGATCAACATGAAAAAAAATGTTGCACTTGCATAAAAGAAAAAAGCTTTGGAAAAGAAAAGTGTGGAAGTCGTATTGTTAACCATATGCAAGCTACCATGGTTAATAGTTTGTTAGATATGGTTAATAGTTTGTTAGAAGTTAGTTGAAGGTTGTTAGAGGTTAGTTGTAGGTTGATAGTGACTTGTAACTAACTAATCTAACTCTATAAATACAACTCACTCACACCACATGAAGTGTGAGTGCATATGCATAATGTGATCATTTTGGATAGCAATGTAATCTTCTCCCTTCTCCTCTTCTTCTCTGCAACTTCCTCTGTTTTTTCTTTCTTCTGCTGCACCTGCAGCTTCTCGTTTCTTCAACTTCCATTAGTTTTTCTCGTCTAACTCGTCTTGACTCATATAGTCGTCTAACAAGACTCCATCATCAAAGTTATCATGGTATCAGAGCATTTGGTAAGTTTCTATAACTGGAAACCGAGAAGTGCAGGTGCTCGTCTTGAAAGGAGTTTGAGTCGCAGTAAATTTTCAGCCTTTCAGCATTCTCAGTTTTCGAAGAAAGTTCAATGGTGAATCTAGATGAAGCTGGTGAAGCTGCAACTAGAAGACGAGGTGCTGAGAATTTCAACTCAAACACAGCAGCATCTGAGCTGGTAATACCAAACATTGATCACAATCATTCTCTCTTCTTGCATCAAAATGATACTCCAGGTAGCTCATTAATTTCTCTTCAACTAGTTGGTTCAGAGAACTACGCGATCTGGAGTAGATCAATGAGAATTGGATTAATAGGCAAGAGTAAACTTGGATTCATTGATGGTAGATATCCTAAGTCTAAGTTTGGACCTGAGTTGTCTGATGCTTGGGAGAAGTGTAATGCTGTAATCCTCTCTTGGATTATGAATGCAGTTTGACCAGGATTGCTGGGAACTGTGGTGTATGGAGGAGATGCACACAAAGTCTGGTGTGATCTAAAGGAAAGATTTGACAAGATAAATGGAGCTCATGTGTATCAACTCTATAAAGAAATTCATGGTCTAAGTCAGGGAACCATGTCAATTTCAGATTACTATACAAAACTCAAAAGTTTGTGGAATGAATATGATTCAATTATGCCTTGTCCAGGTTGTTCGTGCCCTGAGTCTAAGAAGTTTCAAGATCACTATGAGTATCAAAGGTTACTAGAGTTCCTAATGGGACTAAATGAAACCTACTCTGCAGTTAGAGGACAAATTTTGATGCAGTCTCCAACTCCAACTCTTAACAAAGCCTTCTCCCTTGTCATGGATCATGAAAGTCAAAGGAACATAGCACACACTAACTATGAATCACCCCTGCCTAAACTGATGGAAAGTACTGCATTGTTTAGCCAAAAAGGGAGTGGTCATAGTTTTGGTAATGGGAACTCTGGTCATCAATCTGGTGGAGGTGGTGGTAATCCAATTAGAAGTCACTATGAAGCTCAGTTTAATTCTCAGAAACTACAAAAACCTGTTATTACCTGTGAGGTGTGTGGCTACAGAGGTCACACTAAGGAGCAATGCTTCAAAGTCAAAGGATATCCAGTTGGCTGGAGATCCAAGAAGAAAACTGGTAGTTCTACACCTAGCTCTAGTTCCTTTGCTAATCAAGTTACAGTTGCTCAAAGTGCAGGCTTATCACACAATGAAGAGCCTAATGCAGCATACAAGCCACCTGCAGCTTTCTTCACAAAAGAACAATATCAGCAAATAATGCAGTTACTAACTAAAGGCAGTAACACTGGTGGAGAGCATTCAGCCAAAGCAGCCACAACAGGTAGAGTTTTGTCAACTCTAGTGTCCAAATATGTAAATAAGGAGTGGATAGTTGACACAGGAGCCACTAACCATATGACATCTCAGCTGTCATCACTAGAAAATTATACCTCAGTGTCTAAGCCTAAAAGAAGGCATGTACTACTACCAACAGGAAATGTTGCATTAGTGTCTCATGTTGGCAGCACAAAAGTCTTTGGAGATCAAGTTATTGACAATGTTCTCTTTGTTCCTGAGTTCAAACGCAACCTCTTATCTGTGTTACAACTAACTAAGGAGCTTCAATGCATGGCAGCCTTCTTTCCTGATTTTTGTGTCTTTCAGGATCTCTATAGTGGACAGGTCAAGGGGATTGGTAGAGAAGATGAAGGACTCTACATCCTCAAGGAAGGCTTTCACCATACTGATTCTACTCAGAGGAGATGCAGTACCTCTACAGCTCAAGTGTCTTCTACTACTAGTGCTGTATATGGTAGTAGTTCTGAGTCAAGTACACTGTGGCATAGCAGGTTAGGACATGCTCCTATTGATGTAATAAGAAGGTCCCCTAGTCTCTCAAGAGTAGATATCTCGAACAGCTCACCTTGTACAGTGTGTCCATTAGCAAAACAAACAAAAGTTCCTTTTCCTGTAAGCATTCACACTTCAAAGGCACTCTTTGACTTGGTGCATTGTGATGTTTGGGGACCATATAGAGTACCTACTCATAATGGAATGAAATACTTTGTTACTGTAGTAGATGACTACTCCAGATTCACTTGGCTATTTCTTCTCACAGCTAAATCTGATACTATAGTTGTGATGAGACATTTTTTTGCTCAAATCCATAATCAGTTTTCAACTTGTGTTAAAGTACTTAGAACTGATAATGGGACTGAATTCATGAGCACAGCTTTTCAGTCCATGCTGTCAACTCTGGGAATCTGTCATCAAACCACATGTGTTTACACTCCTCAGCAAAATGGTGTAGTAGAAAGGAAGCACAGAACTATCTTAAATATGGCAAGAGCCTTGAGGTTCCAGGCATCAATACCCTTGCAATTTTGGGGAGAATGTGTTACCACAGCTGTCTATATCCTTAATCGACTTCCATCTAAACTGTTATCTTATAAGTCTCCCTTTGAGATACTGTATCAACATCCTCCATCCCTCTCTCATATCAAAATTTTTGGTTGCCTATGTTATGCTACTTGTCCAGCCATTACTGATAAGTTCTCTCCTAGAGCTATACCTGCTGTACTTATGGGATACTCCTTGTCTCAAAAGGGTTATATCCTGTATGATCTACATACTAAGTCCTTCTTTGTGAACAGGCATGTTGTGTTCAAAGAAGACATGTTCCCTTTTAAAGACTTTCAAACCTCATCCAATCCCATTTTTCCTGTCTTAACTCTAGTACAACCTGATAATGATCTTCCACCTACTAGCCTGTCACCTGATGATCCTCCTCAAGACTCTCAGCTACCAATTACTCCTGAAATCCATTCTCCACTTCCATCTCCCACAGCAGCTCCTCCCAGAAGGTCCTCCAGATCAACCAAACCTCCTATCTGGCTCCAGGATTTTGTTACTAAGTCCAAAAGCCACTCTTGTCTATTTCCAGTTTCTGACTTTGTTAGCTACAAACATGTGTCTTCATCTTACAGCTCCTGCATCAAGACATTCTCAGCTATCTCAGAGCCCTCTTCTTATCATGAAGCTGCTCTTGACCCTCAGTGGATCCATGCCATGCAGCAGGAAATAGATTCCTTGATGGACAACAACACTTGGAGTCTGGTGGATCTCCCTCCTGGTAAGAAGCCTATTGGTTGTAGATGGATCTACAAAGTAAAATACAAATCTACAGGTGAAGTGGAGAGGTATAAGGCCAGGCTAGTTGCTAAGGGGTATAGCCAACAAGAGGGGCTTGATTATGGGGAAACTTTCAGCCCTGTGGCTAAAATGGTTACTGTGAGATCCATTATTGCACTTGCTGCTTCAAAGGGTTGGCTCATCCATCAGATGGATGTTCACAATGCCTTCCTTAATGGTGATTTGTTAGAGGATGTCTACATGACCATTCCTCCTGGGTTTGCTAGACAGGGGGAGAACACTAAAGTCTGCAAACTTCACAAGTCTCTATATGGCCTCAAACAAGCACCAAGGCAGTGGAACTTTAAGCTAACACAGTCTTTACTTCGGCTGGGATTCCATCAAAGTCACTATGATTACTCACTCTTCACTAGACATGATAAGCATGATATACTTATTGTGCTGGTATATGTAGATCATCTTTTGATCACTGGTAGTAACCAGGACATCATCAGAGACACCAAAAAAAACCTAAAGAAGGAGTTCAAAATGAAGGATCTAGGAGAGCTCAAATTCTTCCTAGGGATTGAATGTGCCAGATCAAGCAAAGGGATCCACATGTCTCAAAGGAAATATGCTCTTGAATTAATAGCTGAGTGTGGTCTAGGGGGAGCTAAACCTGCAGCAACTCCCTTGGAACAGAATCAGAAGCTTACATCTGCACAATATGATGAGTGTGTTGGAGGTACAGGTAATGAGGGACATGAAGATCACAAACTTCAGGATCCCAGCAGGTACCAAAGACTGGTAGGAAGACTTCTATATCTGACTATGACTAGACCTGATTTAGCCTTCTCAGTTCAGGTTCTGAGTCAGTTCATGCACTGCCCCAAAAAGTCTCACATGGAAGCTGCATTGAGAGTGGTTAGGTACATAAAAGAAGCCCCTGGTCTTGGACTACTAATGCCTGCAGAAGACACCAACAAGCTTCTAGCCTACTGTGACTCAGATTGGGGAAGCTGCCTGGAAACAAGAAGATCTGTAACTGGCTACTTGGTCAAGCTTGGTGGAGCACTGATATCTTGGAAGTCTAAGAAACAGGAGACTGTATCCAGAAGCTCAGCTGAAGCTGAGTTTAGAAGCATGGCTCACTTTGCTGCTGAAGTTACATGGCTTGTAGGGCTGTTTGAAGAACTTGGCATACACATTGAGCTTCCTATAACCATGGTGTGTGACAGCAAAGCAGCTATTCAAATTGCTGCCAATCCTATCTTCCATGAAAGAACCAAACACATAGACATTGATTGCCATTTTGTAAGAGAAAAGATCAACCAAGGTATGCTGAAAACAGAATTCACACATACCAAAGATCAACTAGCCGACTTGCTCATCAAGAGTCTTGGCAAGGGCCAACATCAACTGCTGGTGAAGGAACTTGGAGTCATGAACTTGTTCAAACCATGAGCTTGAGGGGGAGTGTTAACCATATGCAAGCTACCATGGTTAATAGTTTGTTAGATATGGTTAATAGTTTGTTAGAAGTTAGTTGAAGTTAGTTGAAGGTTGTTAGAGGTTAGTTGTAGGTTGATAGTGACTTGTAACTAACTAATCTAACTCTATAAATACAACTCACTCACACCACATGAAGTGTGAGTGCATATGCATAATGTGATCATTTTGGATAGCAATGTAATCTTCTCCCTTCTCCTCTTCTTCTCTGCAACTTCCTCTGTTTTTTCTTTCTTCTGCTGCACCTGCAGCTTCTCGTTTCTTCAACTTCCATTAGTTCTTCTCGTCTTGACTCATATAGTCGTCTAACAAGACTCCATCATCAAAGTTATCACGTATCAAACAAGAAAATCAAGTCCAAGTAGAATTGTATTCCTTAAGCAAACAAGCTTTGCTTTCGGAAAACAAAGTATAAAAGAATTTTTCTAACCCTACTTCTATATTATTTTCAAAAACAGGTGGAAGTCGAAACAAATAATTAAGAAAATCAAATTCAAGTAGGATTGAATTTCTAAACCAAACTAGATTGAAACAAATAAGGAAATTAAATTATCAATGAAGTATTTATAAATATTCTAAGTGAATTTTTTAACATATATACAAAATTTGAGTAGAAATAATTGAATTCACGTACGTGAACTTATATATCATAACTTATCGATAACTCTACCTCTCTAACAATACCTTAATTACATGGAACCTAAATGGACCTTGCTAAATTATCAACACTATAGCAGAGGCTTAAAGTATAACACTACTAAAGTATGATATGTTCTATTTTGAATTAAAAATGATACGATAGAGGTAATCAACTTCATTAAGAATGGAAATAATAATTACTGTAATGTCTATCATCGTTTACGGATTTCTCTTGGATAAACTAAAAAGATCATCCATATAAAGCCAATCAAGTAATTGATGTTTGGTGAAGCTGTTTATCCAAAAAGACATGGTTGAATATATATGTAAGATTTAAAGAATAAAAAATAATGTTTTAATTCTAAGCAGATAAATAACTAACAGCTGAAAGATAAGCTAAATAATGAATCGAATATGATAAGCAAATAAAAAATTAAGATAACATGTATTAGCCAGATTCCAGCAATATCAATGTTGAAGGTATTTTCAGACAAGTTAAGCCGAGATGATAAGCTGATGAAACAAGTAATGAAATAGCTAGAGAAGAAAATGATAGTAATCAATGAAGTATCATTCGATGTTTTACAAAGTGAAGATTCTACAACTTATATAGAGACCATTTTCCAGGAGTTGATTCCATATGATTAATTAACCCTCATAATTCATAATAAATAACATAATTAATGACATTAAGGAACTAGTGAGTCACGTCCATTTTGTTTGTAGGACAGTTATAAAACAGTTAGTGTAGTCTGTTAGTTTTTCCTCCGGACGTTCTGAGCATTAGTACGATGTGATTCCTACATGATGAATATCATAGGTTATTCAGTACAATGACACTGTATTGGTGTTTCTCTATGATTCATCTATGTATCTCGTCCTCCTTTATCATGTGTGGTTATTATAACTACCCACTTTCCATAATCCAGTTGGGCCATGTGTCACAATTATTAATTTAGTAATTTAGTTCTTGACCATTGATGTTAATATCTAGTAGGTGTTAGAGATTTGAGTAAAGTATCAAAAATACATTAAATTTTTTTTTTTGTTTTTGAGTTTTATATTTAAATTTTTAGGACTGTAAGTTTAATTTCATACCTAAACTATCAGGTTTGAGATTTTAAGAGTGATGAATAAGAAAATGAATAGATGTTTTCTTAAAAATATATCAGGAAAGAGAAGTTGCTGCCATGTGACCAGGAGGTCACGGGTTCAAGCCTTGGAAACAGCCTCTGGCAGAAATGCAAGGCAAGGCTGCGTACAATAGACCCTTGTGGTCAGGCCCTTCCCCGGACCCCGCGCATAGCGGGAGCTTTAGTGCACCGGGCTGCCCTTTTTTTTTTTTTTTTATATCAGGAAAGAGAATGTAGTTTGAATAATATATATTTTTATTAAATGGATTATGACTTTTCTAATAAGATATAATAACACATGTTCAATTATCATTCGTTGATTATAAGTTCAGAGTACTAGCCTCATTTTAATAATCAGATTTTTTGGTATATTTTCTTTAAAATAAATATCGAGTCTATGTGTGATTTGAGACTGCTTTTCTGAGGTATTGCTGCTCCAGCAACAGGTATATTCATTTTATCTTAAGATGAAGTGATTCAAGATATTACTTTAAAAAACCGTAAAAATTAACCTCATGAGCTCTTTTCCTGAAAAAGCAACTTAAAAGGCGACCAATGATGATACGTCGCAAATAAAATTTGGTTGCTTTTTGCAAGCGATCTCATGAGGTCGCCAAGTTATTTTTTCGGATTTTGTTAAAAAGACACCACTGAGTTTTTTGTTTTTTAGAAAAAAACCCCGACCTCATGAGGTCTCTTTTCATTAAAAAACATTTACTCTCTCCACTTTAGATTGTTTGACATATTTTGATTTGACACTAAGTTTAAGAAAATAAAATAAAAATTTAAATTTTGTAGCCTAAAATTAAAGATTTAAATGTATCTAAATTTCCTATAATCTTGTGGTAGTAAACATGTCAAGTGAAATATAAAAATTAAAAAATTGTTAAGAATGAAAAAAATATTTTTTTAAACCAACAAAAAAAAAATAGGTCATACAAACTTAAACAGACGGGTTCTCCCACCGACCCAGTGACACACCAATCACGCCCCTTCTCTTTCTCCGATCATGAAGCATAAGTAAAACCTAAGCGTTCTTTTGATCAAGTTAGTAAACACGTTCCTCTTCCTGCCCTTTCATTGATATCAGAAACAATATCAACAACAACAAGAACCACGACAGAATGCTTCTCCATAATCTCAACTACTACAATAGCGTGGAAATATTACCTAAATATATAATTTATTTTACTATATTTTTTAAAATTTTCTACTATTTGAAAAAATTATAAAAATCTCTACTCTCTTCTATTCCCGGATACATTATTTTACGGGATATATCGTCGGATACATCACTTTACGCGATGTATCGGTCGGATACATCACTTATCGTGATGTATCAGTGATATATCAGATACATCACTTTAAGTATAAAGTGATGTATCAGGACGTTGACTGATGTATCCGAAATTGAGACGCGATATATTGGGACGTTGAGGGATATATCCGAAACCGATACACGATGTATCGGAACGTTTTGGGATGTATCCGGATTTCATCAAATTTAAGAAATTTTTATAATTTGAAAAATAGTAGGGATTGATGTAAACACTATGGAATCCGTATAAAATTCCCTAGATATATAGCCTCTTTGTATTAGATGTAACAGTAATTGTGATGGCCTATTTTGGTCTATTAAGTGATTTGAGTTTAAGAAATATTGAATCCTGATCAAGTTTATATATATAACTAACATTATTAACTTGACTCACATTTTGGAATGTGGATATAAAGGCACAACTAAAAGAAAGGGTGCAACCAAGGGAAATGAGTTTCTCAAAGGTTTTCAAATTTCAATGACAACAAATGAATTCAGCAACTAAAAACCAAGGCAAGAAATTCTAAACGCAAATACAAAATAAAATAAACCTACTTTTCGTTCATTATTTAACAACTTCAAGTATTAAGAAAAAACTTAATTAAGCTGATGAATACAGAAAGCTTGCACTGAAGCTGATGAAAATCCCTTCTTGCATGAAGAAATTTGGGTTGCATGTGAGCTTCTTCTCATGGGGCTGATAAATACCAATATAGGCCCATCAAGGTGTCATTTAAAAGGCTCAAACTGGCATTAACATTAAAATTTGGAAAAAATAACTAATTCGCAAACATTCCTACTATTTTACTAATTCTTCTTATAATTTGAAAATATTACATATTATCTCACTAATTAATAATTTCATAAGTCAGATAAATGCATTTTTTCTTGGGAGAGAGGGGAAAGAGGCGAGCAAAATAGGAGAGAAGCTAGTGGGAGATGAGTCTGTGTATTCCAGATACATATGAATGACACTAGATGTATGTATCTAGGATACCAAATGCGTATATTTGGAATAACATATACATTTTGAAATGACTAGTTCCTAGGGAGGGTTTTAGTTATTTTGTAAAAAGATTTCTTGTACTTGAGTTCACGTAACTGTGTTTAAAAGTATTAAAGGCATTTCTCATGTGTTGGTGAAATTATAAGATTACAAATTACAATTGAAAAATAAAATGAAGAAATTAACTTCACTTCTTGGCTGAGGCGCGGATATCTCGCTCTCTTTAAGGAGATTCAAGCCCACTGCAGTAAATCTTTTCACTGGTCCAGCAGTAGTCCTCTTGACTTGTCCCCTCCAGGATACAACAGTCTTATCACAAAAATGTAACTCAACAAACTCTGAACAAGAGTTGAGTTTAAAGCTCTTCACAAAGAATACCTCCCTTCAACTAATAAGAACTCTCTTTTTTATATAAACTTAACTCTCTCAATTTTTTCTTATCCATTTCTTCCTATTCAAAACAAAGAAGACCTCTCTATTTATAGGAGAGAAAATCATTCAAAGATGAAAAAATAATAGAATGCCATCATTATCATCATTTAGTGTACCATTATGATTTAGTGCACCATTATGATTTAGTGCACCACTTATTAGTGATAATTAGATTAAAAATACATAATAATATGATTTAGTGCACCACTTATTAGTGATAATTAGATTAAAAATACATAATGGAATGATTTAGTCTTGCACTAAATAAAGATGATAATGAAAGACATTTTTATGCACTAAAGAAAGAATAATAAAATGACATTAAATGTCATCAATGGACAATTGCTAAAATTGCAATTTAATAAAATGTTAAAATGTTCACACACTAACATCATGTTTTCTTGATTTCCGCATTGTCCATTTTAATAAATTGGATGATAAGAATTTTACTATCTAAGTGATTAGAGTAGGTGTTCGCATGGCCCAAAAGTTGAATCGCAAAAATATTAAAAATAAACAACAAAAAAAGTTGAAAAAAATCAAAAAGAATAAGAACAAAAAAAGTAAAGCAAATAAATAAGTAATAAAGATGTCATCTTGTCTAAAAGGATTGGATGTCCTAGCATATATTTGAAGTCTCCTTATAGAAATCCAGAAATAAAAAAAATGGATGAAGACTGAAAATTGGGCAAGTATTAAAGATAATTACATGACTAACTACTCTACGTTCAACCACTCCACGGTGATTCCGAAATGATCTTCTTCAAATTGCGAAATAAAATTTAACAGTTAATTGTTGGTTCTGAATAACCAATTCATCAATAAACTTAATTGTTCCATAGCTTGCTCTCCGAATGAAAAGTATAGATAAAAAAACAGGAAAAATGATTCGTCTTTGATAACAAGATTCGAGGACTGACTTGTAAGATTTAGAATTTTGAATCTTTGAGTGTCACGCTACGTTGAATAGTAACCAATGGAAATAAACTCCTCCAGTGTAAAGCAAGATAATACTTAATATTAATTAGCAAATATGCATACAAAATTTAGACTTGTTTTGTTGGTTTAATTAAGATTTTACTTACAAGAGGTGTATGGTTTTAATCTACTTATTCAAAATTCTCTTTACAATAAATCCGCTACTGATGTCTTGCATGATAATTTTTTTTTTAACAAAATACACCCCACGATAGGACTCAAACTTGCATCCCCACAACGATAAAATTGAGCTTTAACCACTGACACCACAAAATTCATTATTTATAAAGGCTCCATATTTAATATTTATATTTTCCTTATACATATATATAAAAATTTTCAACCGATGGCTACCGAGCCGATACACCTAAATCCGCCCCTCATGCTATTAGTTAAAATGAATATTACAGGTTAGGTGAAATAATTGTCGGGACAAGAAATTCTTTAATTTTATTTTTATCTTTTTTTGATAAATTATTTATTTATTTATTTTTGCAGTACATTGACGCCTGTGTATAACTTTAAGAAGAATAGCGTTACCACATTATAGAGTAATCTCCAAAAGTGAAATGCACCGTGAATAATCTGGTCCTTAATGGGTTAACTAATGTAGTATATGCAAAATTTTGTTGGCAAAATATTTAGTTAGTTTAAAGTTAATTTTTTGAAAGACCCTCGGGTTCTTGTTTGACCCCAATGGAAACTTACGAAGACATTTTTTTGAAAATCAAAGAAATTTTCTTTTTGAAAATCAAAGAAATTCTCTTTACTTTGATAAAAAAAAATTAATATACTTTTATCCTTTTAATTGACAAGATCCCAGTTCTATAATTGCTTTGCTTGTATATAACACGGGAAAGTCTGAGTATTCGTTTATATTCGTCGCACTATTTGTATAAATACTAACCGTTTGTCACTTTCACAGGTACCATGGCACCTAGACGCACCAAAAATGCATTCCGACTCCACGATTTCACGTCTGAGGAATCAGTTAATGAGTCATAGCAGGATTTGGAAAGCGATTCATCCAGTGGAATCGAGGTGCAGGTCACCACCAACATTTCTCCTCACGCACCTCCCACCACTAAAGTCAAGGCAACTGTCGAGGCCGACGCCGCTCCCTCTCAGTCTGAAGAGGAGGTAGTTGTCTCAAATGATGGGGCAAGTGCGGAAGAGGCACAATCCGGAGAAGAAGGTAGTGGAAAAAATAAGTAGTCCGGGGGTGAGAAAAATGAAGCAGGCGGCAATAAAGATGAACCGGACAATATTGAGCGGTTCGCGAATGAGAAAGAAAGTGATCGGATCGAGTGCCACAAACTTATTTTATTTTTGAGAATAGGTGGCTCACTCCGGGTGAATATGAAATCTTCGCCAATGGCCTAACCAAAGGATCTAAGGGATTAAATAAATGATCCATTATACAAAAAGTTCGGGTGATCACTGACAACCTCTCCGCATTGCCTAAGCTCAAGGACTTTTTCTACAAGCATCATTTCAGGTGGATGACAAAGGACCCAGGCTATTATGATAATAATGTCATTCAGGAGCTTTACTCTGTCTATGTCGCTACGATGCTGAATGCGATTCTTGGTCCATTGCATTGAGGTTGCCATCGTTGAATGAAGTACAGTTTCATGGAGCGGTAGTTAACATCTCCGAGACCATAAGAAACCGATTCTTGTATAAGAGAGTTTATCAGCTGAAGGAAGATTACTATACATAATGAAGGTGTGCTCTGCATTGAACCTCCACTTAGTGAAACAATAACTTTTACTCCAGAGTCGTAGTGGTCTCAGACTTGAACTATGACTGCTTAAGGGACATAAAATATTACTGCTCACACATAATAATCAAGGTATTGTCACGAGCTTTATAAGCCAGCACATTACGGCCTTGTGCTATCCCGGTTTTATGAGTGCTTTTGAGAATAAGCCTAATTCTCATAGGAAGCGGCCTACTTCCATACTCACATAGGTGAAATCTGTCGAGAGTGCTCCTGTAAATTTAACACTCCACCCATACGGGCTACAGATTTTCATTAAGAGTTTTTTTTTTAAACTCAACCTCCACAATTTACTACAGGAAACAATGCACTCACATCATATGGAGGGAATAAAAATAGTGCATTTTTTCACAACAAGTCATCATATGATTCGTTTTTCCCATTGAACCTGGTTATAGGATCTCTAGTCTCCAAGTTGGGTTTCCTCATATATGACTCATGTATTTATAGGCTTCAATCCCATCCCCCTCGATGTGTTCCAGACCTTTTCTCTTGTTAAGGCCTTAGTAAGAGGATCTGCAAGATTTTCACAAGATTTGACATAATCAACATTAATGGTACCACTTGTCAAATATGATCTTACATTACTGTGTTTCCTCCTTATAGGTCTGGATTTACCGTTGTAATAACGATTTTGAACTCTACCAATTGCTGCAGTGCTATCACAATGAATTAAAATTGGAGGAATTGGTTTTTCAAAATAAGGTATTTGAAATAATAAATCTCTTAACCAATTCGCTTCCTCACTAGCTGAAGCTAAAGCAATTAGTTCAGCCTCCATGGTAGAGTTAGCAATTATAGTTTGTTTTTTTGATTTCCAACAAACAGCACCACCACCCAATGTAAAAATGTAACCAGTGGTAGAACAGGAATCACCTGCTAGAGTGTTCCAATCTGCATCAGAAAAGCCTTCAAGTACAGCAGGATATTTTTTATAGAACAAACCACAAGTTTTTGTTCCAATTAAATATCTCATAACTCTTGTTATAGCATGCCAATGTTCATTACCTGGCTTGCTAGTAAACCTGCTAAGTACTCCTACTGCATATGCAATATCAGGCCTAGTGCAATCAGTCACATATCTCAAACTTCCAATTACGCTAGCATATTCCTTTTGATTTATCACATCAATTTCACTTTGAACAGGAAACAAGTGTACACTTGAATCAAAAGGAGTTAAAACATGCTTGCAATCAAGAAAGTTATATTTTTTTAAAATTTTCTCAACATAATGTGACTGGTCAAGGAAAATTCCATCACATGTTCTAGTAATTTTTATTCCCAGAATAAAATTTGCCTCACCAAGATCTTTCATATCAAAATGGCTTCTAAGAATGTTCTTAGTATTATCAATAACATTCATATTCGAGCCAAAGATCAATAAATCAACATATAGGCAAATAATAACATGTGTATTATTCCAAGACTTATGATATATGCACTTATCACACTCATTTGTTTTAAAATCATTTTCAATCATGCAGGAATCAAACTTTTCATGCCATTGCTTTGGTGCCTGTTTCAAGCCATATAGGGATTTAGTAAGTTTACATACTTTGCTTTCTTGGCCTGCTTCAACAAAACCTTCAGGTTGTTCCATATAAATTTCTTCATTAAGTTCTCCATTTAAAAAAGCAGTTTTTACATCCATTTGATGAATATGCAAATCAAAAATTGCAGCCATAGCAATTAAAAGTCTAATGGATGTAATTCTTGTAACCGGAGAAAAAGTATCAAAAAACTCTAGGCCTTCTAGTTGCTTAAACCCTTTAGCAACTAGTCTAGCCTTATATTTATCGATTGATCCATCTGGTTTTAACTTTTTTCGTAAGACCCATTTGCAACCAATTGTTTTACAACCTGGTGGTAAATCAACTAACTTCCATGTTTTATTAGAAATTAGTGATTCCATTTCATCATTTACAGCCTCTTTCCAAAAAATAGAATCATACGAAGATAAAGCTTCTTGTAAAGTGAAAGGGTCATCTCCAACATTAAAAACATAAAAATCAGGCCCAAAATCTTTTTCTACTCTAGCTCTTTTACTTCTTCTTAACTCAAAATCATCAATTTCTTTATTTTTTAAAATGGAAGAAGAAGAACTAGGTAGTGATAAAATATTTTGTTCAATTCTTTGACCCCCACTATTTTTAGAATCAAAAGGAAATTTATTTTCATGAAAAATAGCATCACCTGATTCTATTACAATATTATCTTCAAGATTAAAAATCTATAGGCTGTACTATTTGAAGCATAACCAAGAAAAGCACAAGTAGTAACTTTCTTACCCAATTTTGTAACTTTGGGATCCATTAGCCTCACAAAGGCTAGACAACCCCAAACTCTTAGATATCCCAATTTTGGCTTATGACCTTTCCACAACTCAAAAGGTGTTAGTTTAGTCTTTTTATGAGGCACTCGATTTAACACATAACACGCAGTCAAAATAGCTTCACCCCAAAAATTCAAAGGTGCATTTGACTCAATAAGCATGGCATTAGTCAATTCAACCAAAGTTCTATTTTTCCTTTCCGCTACACCATTAGATGAAGGTGAATAAGGAGGAGTAGTTTCATGAATTATTCCCAATGATTTAACAAAAGAATTAAACTCATTTGACTCATATTCACGACCTCTATCACTTCTAATTCTTTTTATTTTCTTCCCAAACTGATTTTCAACCTCATGGAGAAAAAATTTAAAATTTTCAAAAGCATCACTTTTATTTTTCATTAAGTAAACATATGTAAACTTAGAAAAATCATCAATGAAAGTGATAAAATATCTATTTCCTCCACGAGTTAAAATTCCTCCAAGTTCACAAATATCAGTGTGAACTAATTCTAATAAATCAGTTTTTCTTTCAACTTTAAAATGAGGCCTTTTAGTGATTTTTGCTTTACTACAAGCTTCACACTTTTCAAAATTCTTTTTAATCACTGGGATTAATCCTAAATTACTCATGATTCCAACATAACGATCATTAATATGACACAAACGAGCATGCCAAAAATTAGTAGAAGAAAGCATGTAAACAGAAGTAGAAATTTTATTCATTTCAACATTCAGTTTAAACATCCCATCACAAGCATACCACTTTCCCACAAAAATACCTTTTTTCACAATTACATATTGATCAGATTCAATAATTTGTTTAAAGCCTGCTTTATTAAGAAGAAAACTAGACATCAAGTTTTTTCTCATGGAAGGAGTATAAAGTACATCTTTCAAAGTTAATATCCTTCCAGAGGTAAAACACAATTCGACATCTCCCGTTCCAAGCACTTGAGTAGTATGAGAATCACCGAGCATGATGGTTTTGGGCTCTCCAAAAGGAGTATATTTTTTAAACCAATCTTTGTCATAACAGACATGACGGTTTGCACCAGAATCAGCCCACCATCCATCAACATTCTCAACCATGTTTATGTCTGTAATCATTGCCACAAAAGGTTCTTCGGTAACGTTTGCCTGAGGTATAGGACCACGTTTCCGGTATCTGCAAAATCGAGCAATATGCCCACTCTTGCCACAGACAAAACACGGTCCTTTATCATAAACTTGTTGATTTTGTGCTTGGCTATTTTCACCATTATTTTTCTTGGGAAGTCTACCATTATTTTTCTTGAACTTTTTCTTCTTAGGCTTCAAAGAGGTATTTTTGTTAGATTCAGGAGTAATATATTTTGAAGTAACTAAATTTACCTTCGTTGTGATGTTGCTCTCTTCATTTTGTAAAAGTGCATCTTGGCCCCTTGCCTCCTCTTCCATGCGGATTTTCATGATCAAAATCTCAAGAGAGGTTTCCTTTTGTTTGTGGCGCATAGTTTTTTGAAACTCCTTCAATGAAGGTGGAAGTTTGTCTATTATGCCACAAACAATAAGGTTGTCTCCAATTTTGACTTCCTCGGACCTGAGCTCTCCAACGATCATTATAAAATCTTGAGCTTGGTCTATCACTGATTTATCATCCACCATTTGGAAACGAAAAAATCGACTAGCAGCATATTTTTTCGCTCCAGCTTCTTCGGTATCATATTTACTCTGCAATGCTTTCCATATTTTCTTTGCACTAGAGTAAGTTCTATCATAATAATCATAAAAATTATCAAATAGACAATTCAGAATATAATACCGACACTTGTAGGAATCATTATTGTACTTTTCCACTTTCTCTTGATGAGAAATAAGTTCATCATTATCCATGGAGAGGATGTCAACTTTATTAGGATTTTTTTGAGTTAACACATATGAAACATTGAGAAGACTTAAGTAGAAAAGTACTTTACCCTTCCATCTCTTGAAATGATTACCATTAAACCGAAATGGTTTGTTTAGATCTCCCATCTTGATATCCGCGGATTTTTCAATTGTAGCCATATTGAATTTCCTTAAAATTGTTGGTGAAATTATAAGATTACAAATTACAATTGAAAAATAAAATGAAGAAATTAACTTCACTTCTTGGCTGAGGCGCGGATATCTCGCTCTCTTTAAGGAGATTCAAGCCCACTGCAGTAAATCTTTTCACTGGTCCAGCAGTAGTCCTCTTGACTTGTCCCCTCCAGGATACAACAGTCTTATCACAAAAATGTAACTCAACAAACTCTGAACAAGAGTTGAGTTTAAAGCTCTTCACAAAGAATACCTCCCTTCAACTAATAAGAACTCTCTTTTTTATATAAACTTAACTCTCTCAATTTTTTCTTATCCATTTCTTCCTATTCAAAACAAAGAAGACCTCTCTATTTATAGGAGAGAAAATCATTCAAAGATGAAAAAATAATAGAATGCCATCATTATCATCATTTAGTGTACCATTATGATTTAGTGCACCATTATGATTTAGTGCACCACTTATTAGTGATAATTAGATTAAAAATACATAATAATATGATTTAGTGCACCATTTATTAGTGATAATTAGATTAAAAATACATAATGGAATGATTTAGTCTTGCACTAAATAAAGATGATAATGAAAGAGATTTTTATGCACTAAAGAAAGAATAATAAAGATGACATTAAATGTCATCAATGGACAATTGCTAAAATTGCAATTTAATAAAATGTTAAAATGTTCACATACTAACAATCCCCCACTCATTTTAATATTGTATAAGAGAGTTTATCAGCTGAAGGAAGATTACTATACATAATGAAGGTGTGCTCTGCATTGAACCTCCACTTAGTGAAACAATAACTTTTACTCCAGAGTCGTAGTGGTCTCAGACTTGAACTATGACTGCTTAAGGGACATAAAATATTACTGCTCACACATAATAATCAAGGTATTGTCACGAGCTTTATAAGCCAGCACATTACGGCCTTGTGCTATCCCGGTTTTATGAGTGCTTTTGAGAATAAGCCTAATTCTCATAGGAAGCGGCCTACTTCCATACTCACATAGGTGAAATCTGTCGAGAGTGCTCCTGTAAATTTAACACTCCACCCATACGGGCTACAGATTTTCATTAAGAGTTTTTTTTTTAAACTCAACCTCCACAATTTACTACAGGAAACAATGCACTCACATCATATGGAGGGAATAAAAATAGTGCATTTTTTCACAACAAGTCATCATATGATTCGTTTTTCCCATTGAACCTGGTTATAGGATCTCTAGTCTCCAAGTTGGGTTTCCTCATATATGACTCATGTATTTATAGGCTTCAATCCCATCCCCCTCGATGTGTTCCAGACCTTTTCTCTTGTTAAGGCCTTAGTAAGAGGATCTGCAAGATTTTCACAAGATTTGACATAATCAACATTAATGGTACCACTTGTCAAATATGATCTTACATTACTGTGTTTCCTCCTTATAGGTCTGGATTTACCGTTGTAATAACGATTTTGAACTCTACCAATTGCTGCAGTGCTATCACAATGAATTAAAATTGGAGGAATTGGTTTTTCAAAATAAGGTATTTGAAATAATAAATCTCTTAACCAATTCGCTTCCTCACTAGCTGAAGCTAAAGCAATTAGTTCAGCCTCCATGGTAGAGTTAGCAATTATAGTTTGTTTTTTTGATTTCCAACAAACAGCACCACCACCCAATGTAAAAATGTAACCAGTGGTAGAACAGGAATCACCTGCTAGAGTGTTCCAATCTGCATCAGAAAAGCCTTCAAGTACAGCAGGATATTTTTTATAGAACAAACCACAAGTTTTTGTTCCAATTAAATATCTCATAACTCTTGTTATAGCATGCCAATGTTCATTACCTGGCTTGCTAGTAAACCTGCTAAGTACTCCTACTGCATATGCAATATCAGGCCTAGTGCAATCAGTCACATATCTCAAACTTCCAATTACGCTAGCATATTCCTTTTGATTTATCACATCAATTTCACTTTGAACAGGAAACAAGTGTACACTTGAATCAAAAGGAGTTAAAACATGCTTGCAATCAAGAAAGTTATATTTTTTTAAAATTTTCTCAACATAATGTGACTGGTCAAGGAAAATTCCATCACATGTTCTAGTAATTTTTATTCCCAGAATAAAATTTGCCTCACCAAGATCTTTCATATCAAAATGGCTTCTAAGAATGTTCTTAGTATTATCAATAACATTCATATTCGAGCCAAAGATCAATAAATCATCAACATATAGGCAAATAATAACATGTGTATTATTCCAAGACTTATGATATATGCACTTATCACACTCATTTGTTTTAAAATCATTTTCAATCATGCAGGAATCAAACTTTTCATGCCATTGCTTTGGTGCCTGTTTCAAGCCATATAGGGATTTAGTAAGTTTACATACTTTGCTTTCTTGGCCTGCTTCAACAAAACCTTCAGGTTGTTCCATATAAATTTCTTCATTAAGTTCTCCATTTAAAAAAGCAGTTTTTACATCCATTTGATGAATATGCAAATCAAAAATTGCAGCCATAGCAATTAAAAGTCTAATGGATGTAATTCTTGTAACCGGAGAAAAAGTATCAAAAAACTCTAGGCCTTCTAGTTGCTTAAACCCTTTAGCAACTAGTCTAGCCTTATATTTATCGATTGATCCATCTGGTTTTAACTTTTTTCGTAAGACCCATTTGCAACCAATTGTTTTACAACCTGGTGGTAAATCAACTAACTTCCATGTTTTATTAGAAATTAGTGATTCCATTTCATCATTTACAGCCTCTTTCCAAAAAATAGAATCATACGAAGATAAAGCTTCTTGTAAAGTGAAAGGGTCATCTCCAACATTAAAAACATAAAAATCAGGCCCAAAATCTTTTTCTACTCTAGCTCTTTTACTTCTTCTTAACTCAAAATCATCAATTTCTTTATTTTTTAAAATGGAAGAAGAAGAACTAGGTAGTGATAAAATATTTTGTTCAATTCTTTGACCCCCACTATTTTTAGAATCAAAAGGAAATTTATTTTCATGAAAAATAGCATCACCTGATTCTATTACAATATTATCTTCAAGATTAAAAATCTATAGGCTGTACTATTTGAAGCATAACCAAGAAAAGCACAAGTAGTAACTTTCTTACCCAATTTTGTAACTTTGGGATCCATTAGCCTCACAAAGGCTAGACAACCCCAAACTCTTAGATATCCCAATTTTGGCTTATGACCTTTCCACAACTCAAAAGGTGTTAGTTTAGTCTTTTTATGAGGCACTCGATTTAACACATAACACGCAGTCAAAATAGCTTCACCCCAAAAATTCAAAGGTGCATTTGACTCAATAAGCATGGCATTAGTCAATTCAACCAAAGTTCTATTTTTCCTTTCCGCTACACCATTAGATGAAGGTGAATAAGGAGGAGTAGTTTCATGAATTATTCCCAATGATTTAACAAAAGAATTAAACTCATTTGACTCATATTCACGACCTCTATCACTTCTAATTCTTTTTATTTTCTTCCCAAACTGATTTTCAACCTCATGGAGAAAAAATTTAAAATTTTCAAAAGCATCACTTTTATTTTTCATTAAGTAAACATATGTAAACTTAGAAAAATCATCAATGAAAGTGATAAAATATCTATTTCCTCCACGAGTTAAAATTCCTCCAAGTTCACAAATATCAGTGTGAACTAATTCTAATAAATCAGTTTTTCTTTCAACTTTAAAATGAGGCCTTTTAGTGATTTTTGCTTTACTACAAGCTTCACACTTTTCAAAATTCTTTTTAATCACTGGGATTAATCCTAAATTACTCATGATTCCAACATAACGATCATTAATATGACACAAACGAGCATGCCAAAAATTAGTAGAAGAAAGCATGTAAACAGAAGTAGAAATTTTATTCATTTCAACATTCAGTTTAAACATCCCATCACAAGCATACCACTTTCCCACAAAAATACCTTTTTTCACAATTACATATTGATCAGATTCAATAATTTGTTTAAAGCCTGCTTTATTAAGAAGAAAACTAGACATCAAGTTTTTTCTCATGGAAGGAGTATAAAGTACATCTTTCAAAGTTAATATCCTTCCAGAGGTAAAACACAATTCGACATCTCCCGTTCCAAGCACTTGAGTAGTATGAGAATCACCGAGCATGATGGTTTTGGGCTCTCCAAAAGGAGTATATTTTTTAAACCAATCTTTGTCATAACAGACATGACGGTTTGCACCAGAATCAGCCCACCATCCATCAACATTCTCAACCATGTTTATGTCTGTAATCATTGCCACAAAAGGTTCTTCGGTAACGTTTGCCTGAGGTATAGGACCACGTTTCCGGTATCTGCAAAATCGAGCAATATGCCCACTCTTGCCACAGACAAAACACGGTCCTTTATCATAAACTTGTTGATTTTGTGCTTGGCTATTTTCACCATTATTTTTCTTGGGAAGTCTACCATTATTTTTCTTGAACTTTTTCTTCTTAGGCTTCAAAGAGGTATTTTTGTTAGATTCAGGAGTAATATATTTTGAAGTAACTAAATTTACCTTCGTTGTGATGTTGCTCTCTTCATTTTGTAAAAGTGCATCTTGGCCCCTTGCCTCCTCTTCCATGCGGATTTTCATGATCAAAATCTCAAGAGAGGTTTCCTTTTGTTTGTGGCGCATAGTTTTTTGAAACTCCTTCAATGAAGGTGGAAGTTTGTCTATTATGCCACAAACAATAAGGTTGTCTCCAATTTTGACTTCCTCGGACCTGAGCTCTCCAACGATCATTATAAAATCTTGAGCTTGGTCTATCACTGATTTATCATCCACCATTTGGAAACGAAAAAATCGACTAGCAGCATATTTTTTCGCTCCAGCTTCTTCGGTATCATATTTACTCTGCAATGCTTTCCATATTTTCTTTGCACTAGAGTAAGTTCTATCATAATAATCATAAAAATTATCAAATAGACAATTCAGAATATAATACCGACACTTGTAGGAATCATTATTGTACTTTTCCACTTTCTCTTGATGAGAAATAAGTTCATCATTATCCATGGAGAGGATGTCAACTTTATTAGGATTTTTTTGAGTTAACACATATGAAACATTGAGAAGACTTAAGTAGAAAAGTACTTTACCCTTCCATCTCTTGAAATGATTACCATTAAACCGAAATGGTTTGTTTAGATCTCCCATCTTGATATCCGCGGATTTTTCAATTGTAGCCATATTGAATTTCCTTAAAATTGTTGGTGAAATTATAAGATTACAAATTACAATTGAAAAATAAAATGAAGAAATTAACTTCACTTCTTGGCTGAGGCGCGGATATCTCGCTCTCTTTAAGGAGATTCAAGCCCACTGCAGTAAATCTTTTCACTGGTCCAGCAGTAGTCCTCTTGACTTGTCCCCTCCAGGATACAACAGTCTTATCACAAAAATGTAACTCAACAAACTCTGAACAAGAGTTGAGTTTAAAGCTCTTCACAAAGAATACCTCCCTTCAACTAATAAGAACTCTCTTTTTTATATAAACTTAACTCTCTCAATTTTTTCTTATCCATTTCTTCCTATTCAAAACAAAGAAGACCTCTCTATTTATAGGAGAGAAAATCATTCAAAGATGAAAAAATAATAGAATGCCATCATTATCATCATTTAGTGTACCATTATGATTTAGTGCACCATTATGATTTAGTGCACCACTTATTAGTGATAATTAGATTAAAAATACATAATAATATGATTTAGTGCACCATTTATTAGTGATAATTAGATTAAAAATACATAATGGAATGATTTAGTCTTGCACTAAATAAAGATGATAATGAAAGAGATTTTTATGCACTAAAGAAAGAATAATAAAGATGACATTAAATGTCATCAATGGACAATTGCTAAAATTGCAATTTAATAAAATGTTAAAATGTTCACATACTAACAATCCCCCACTCATTTTAATATTGTATAAGAGAGTTTATCAGCTGAAGGAAGATTACTATACATAATGAAGGTGTGCTCTGCATTGAACCTCCACTTAGTGAAACAATAACTTTTACTCCAGAGTCGTAGTGGTCTCAGACTTGAACTATGACTGCTTAAGGGACATAAAATATTACTGCTCACACATAATAATCAAGGTATTGTCACGAGCTTTATAAGCCAGCACATTACGGCCTTGTGCTATCCCGGTTTTATGAGTGCTTTTGAGAATAAGCCTAATTCTCATAGGAAGCGGCCTACTTCCATACTCACATAGGTGAAATCTGTCGAGAGTGCTCCTGTAAATTTAACACTCCACCCATACGGGCTACAGATTTTCATTAAGAGTTTTTTTTTTAAACTCAACCTCCACAATTTACTACAGGAAACAATGCACTCACATCATATGGAGGGAATAAAAATAGTGCATTTTTTCACAACAAGTCATCATATGATTCGTTTTTCCCATTGAACCTGGTTATAGGATCTCTAGTCTCCAAGTTGGGTTTCCTCATATATGACTCATGTATTTATAGGCTTCAATCCCATCCCCCTCGATGTGTTCCAGACCTTTTCTCTTGTTAAGGCCTTAGTAAGAGGATCTGCAAGATTTTCACAAGATTTGACATAATCAACATTAATGGTACCACTTGTCAAATATGATCTTACATTACTGTGTTTCCTCCTTATAGGTCTGGATTTACCGTTGTAATAACGATTTTGAACTCTACCAATTGCTGCAGTGCTATCACAATGAATTAAAATTGGAGGAATTGGTTTTTCAAAATAAGGTATTTGAAATAATAAATCTCTTAACCAATTCGCTTCCTCACTAGCTGAAGCTAAAGCAATTAGTTCAGCCTCCATGGTAGAGTTAGCAATTATAGTTTGTTTTTTTGATTTCCAACAAACAGCACCACCACCCAATGTAAAAATGTAACCAGTGGTAGAACAGGAATCACCTGCTAGAGTGTTCCAATCTGCATCAGAAAAGCCTTCAAGTACAGCAGGATATTTTTTATAGAACAAACCACAAGTTTTTGTTCCAATTAAATATCTCATAACTCTTGTTATAGCATGCCAATGTTCATTACCTGGCTTGCTAGTAAACCTACTAAGTACTCCTACTGCATATGCAATATCAGGCCTAGTGCAATCAGTCACATATCTCAAACTTCCAATTACGCTAGCATATTCCTTTTGATTTATCACATCAATTTCACTTTGAACAGAAAACAAGTGTACACTTGAATCAAAAGGAGTTAAAACATGCTTGCAATCAAGAAAGTTATATTTTTTTAAAATTTTCTCAACATAATGTGACTGGTCAAGGAAAATTCCATCACATGTTCTAGTAATTTTTATTCCCAGAATAAAATTTGCCTCACCAAGATCTTTCATATCAAAATGGCTTCTAAGAATGTTCTTAGTATTATCAATAACATTCATATTCGAGCCAAAGATCAATAAATCATCAACATATAGGCAAATAATAACATGTGTATTATTCCAAGACTTATGATATATGCACTTATCACACTCATTTGTTTTAAAATCATTTTCAATCATGCAGGAATCAAACTTTTCATGCCATTGCTTTGGTGCCTGTTTCAAGCCATATAGGGATTTAGTAAGTTTACATACTTTGCTTTCTTGGCCTGCTTCAACAAAACCTTCAGGTTGTTCCATATAAATTTCTTCATTAAGTTCTCCATTTAAAAAAGCAGTTTTTACATCCATTTGATGAATATGCAAATCAAAAATTGCAGCCATAGCAATTAAAAGTCTAATGGATGTAATTCTTGTAACCGGAGAAAAAGTATCAAAAAACTCTAGGCCTTCTAGTTGCTTAAACCCTTTAGCAACTAGTCTAGCCTTATATTTATCGATTGATCCATCTGGTTTTAACTTTTTTCGTAAGACCCATTTGCAACCAATTGTTTTACAACCTGGTGGTAAATCAACTAACTTCCATGTTTTATTAGAAATTAGTGATTCCATTTCATCATTTACAGCCTCTTTCCAAAAAATAGAATCATACGAAGATAAAGCTTCTTGTAAAGTGAAAGGGTCATCTCCAACATTAAAAACATAAAAATCAGGCCCAAAATCTTTTTCTACTCTAGCTCTTTTACTTCTTCTTAACTCAAAATCATCAATTTCTTTATTTTTTAAAATGGAAGAAGAAGAACTAGGTAGTGATAAAATATTTTGTTCAATTCTTTGACCCCCACTATTTTTAGAATCAAAAGGAAATTTATTTTCATGAAAAATAGCATCACCTGATTCTATTACAATATTATCTTCAAGATTAAAAATCTATAGGCTGTACTATTTGAAGCATAACCAAGAAAAGCACAAGTAGTAACTTTCTTACCCAATTTTGTAACTTTGGGATCCATTAGCCTCACAAAGGCTAGACAACCCCAAACTCTTAGATATCCCAATTTTGGCTTATGACCTTTCCACAACTCAAAAGGTGTTAGTTTAGTCTTTTTATGAGGCACTCGATTTAACACATAACACGCAGTCAAAATAGCTTCACCCCAAAAATTCAAAGGTGCATTTGACTCAATAAGCATGGCATTAGTCAATTCAACCAAAGTTCTATTTTTCCTTTCCGCTACACCATTAGATGAAGGTGAATAAGGAGGAGTAGTTTCATGAATTATTCCCAATGATTTAACAAAAGAATTAAACTCATTTGACTCATATTCACGACCTCTATCACTTCTAATTCTTTTTATTTTCTTCCCAAACTGATTTTCAACCTCATGGAGAAAAAATTTAAAATTTTCAAAAGCATCACTTTTATTTTTCATTAAGTAAACATATGTAAACTTAGAAAAATCATCAATGAAAGTGATAAAATATCTATTTCCTCCACGAGTTAAAATTCCTCCAAGTTCACAAATATCAGTGTGAACTAATTCTAATAAATCAGTTTTTCTTTCAACTTTAAAATGAGGCCTTTTAGTGATTTTTGCTTTACTACAAGCTTCACACTTTTCAAAATTCTTTTTAATCACTGGGATTAATCCTAAATTACTCATGATTCCAACATAACGATCATTAATATGACACAAACGAGCATGCCAAAAATTAGTAGAAGAAAGCATGTAAACAGAAGTAGAAATTTTATTCATTTCAACATTCAGTTTAAACATCCCATCACAAGCATACCACTTTCCCACAAAAATACCTTTTTTCACAATTACATATTGATCAGATTCAATAATTTGTTTAAAGCCTGCTTTATTAAGAAGAAAACTAGACATCAAGTTTTTTCTCATGGAAGGAGTATAAAGTACATCTTTCAAAGTTAATATCCTTCCAGAGGTAAAACACAATTCGACATCTCCCGTTCCAAGCACTTGAGTAGTATGAGAATCACCGAGCATGATGGTTTTGGGCTCTCCAAAAGGAGTATATTTTTTAAACCAATCTTTGTCATAACAGACATGACGGTTTGCACCAGAATCAGCCCACCATCCATCAACATTCTCAACCATGTTTATGTCTGTAATCATTGCCACAAAAGGTTCTTCGGTAACGTTTGCCTGAGGTATAGGACCACGTTTCCGGTATCTGCAAAATCGAGCAATATGCCCACTCTTGCCACAGACAAAACACGGTCCTTTATCATAAACTTGTTGATTTTGTGCTTGGCTATTTTCACCATTATTTTTCTTGGGAAGTCTACCATTATTTTTCTTGAACTTTTTCTTCTTAGGCTTCAAAGAGGTATTTTTGTTAGATTCAGGAGTAATATATTTTGAAGTAACTAAATTTACCTTCGTTGTGATGTTGCTCTCTTCATTTTGTAAAAGTGCATCTTGGCCCCTTGCCTCCTCTTCCATGCGGATTTTCATGATCAAAATCTCAAGAGAGGTTTCCTTTTGTTTGTGGCGCATAGTTTTTTGAAACTCCTTCCATGAAGGTGGAAGTTTGTCTATTATGCCACAAACAATAAGGTTGTCTCCAATTTTGACTTCCTCGGACCTGAGCTCTCCAACGATCATTATAAAATCTTGAGCTTGGTCTATCACTGATTTATCATCCACCATTTGGAAACGAAAAAATCGACTAGCAGCATATTTTTTCGCTCCAGCTTCTTCGGTATCATATTTACTCTGCAATGCTTTCCATATTTTCTTTGCACTAGAGTAAGTTCTATCATAATAATCATAAAAATTATCAAATAGACAATTCAGAATATAATACCGACACTTGTAGGAATCATTATTGTACTTTTCCACTTTCTCTTGATGAGAAATAAGTTCATCATTATCCATGGAGAGGATGTCAACTTTATTAGGATTTTTTTGAGTTAACACATATGAAACATTGAGAAGACTTAAGTAGAAAAGTACTTTACCCTTCCATCTCTTGAAATGATTACCATTAAACCGAAATGGTTTGTTTAGATCTCCCATCTTGATATCCGCGGATTTTTCAATTGTAGCCATATTGAATTTCCTTAAAATTGTTGGTGAAATTATAAGATTACAAATTACAATTGAAAAATAAAATGAAGAAATTAACTTCACTTCTTGGCTGAGGCGCGGATATCTCGCTCTCTTTAAGGAGATTCAAGCCCACTGCAGTAAATCTTTTCACTGGTCCAGCAGTAGTCCTCTTGACTTGTCCCCTCCAGGATACAACAGTCTTATCACAAAAATGTAACTCAACAAACTCTGAACAAGAGTTGAGTTTAAAGCTCTTCACAAAGAATACCTCCCTTCAACTAATAAGAACTCTCTTTTTTATATAAACTTAACTCTCTCAATTTTTTCTTATCCATTTCTTCCTATTCAAAACAAAGAAGACCTCTCTATTTATAGGAGAGAAAATCATTCAAAGATGAAAAAATAATAGAATGCCATCATTATCATCATTTAGTGTACCATTATGATTTAGTGCACCATTATGATTTAGTGCACCACTTATTAGTGATAATTAGATTAAAAATACATAATAATATGATTTAGTGCACCATTTATTAGTGATAATTAGATTAAAAATACATAATGGAATGATTTAGTCTTGCACTAAATAAAGATGATAATGAAAGAGATTTTTATGCACTAAAGAAAGAATAATAAAGATGACATTAAATGTCATCAATGGACAATTGCTAAAATTGCAATTTAATAAAATGTTAAAATGTTCACACACTAACATCATGTTTTCTTGATTTCCGCATTGTCCATTTTAATAAATTGGATGATAAGAATTTTACTATCTAAGTGATTAGAGTAGGTGTTCGCATGGCCCAAAAGTTGAATCGCAAAAATATTAAAAATAAACAACAAAAAAAGTTGAAAAAAATCAAAAAGAATAAGAACAAAAAAAGTAAAGCAAATAAATAAGTAATAAAGATGTCATCTTGTCTAAAAGGATTGGATGTCCTAGCATATATTTGAAGTCTCCTTATAGAAATCCAGAAATAAAAAAAATGGATGAAGACTGAAAATTGGGCAAGTATTAAAGATAATTACATGACTAACTACTCTACGTTCAACCACTCCACGGTGATTCCGAAATGATCTTCTTCAAATTGCGAAATAAAATTTAACAGTTAATTGTTGGTTCTGAATAACCAATTCATCAATAAACTTAATTGTTCCATAGCTTGCTCTCCGAATGAAAAGTATAGATAAAAAAACAGGAAAAATGATTCGTCTTTGATAACAAGATTCGAGGACTGACTTGTAAGATTTAGAATTTTGAATCTTTGAGTGTCACGCTACGTTGAATAGTAACCAATGGAAATAAACTCCTCCAGTGTAAAGCAAGATAATACTTAATATTAATTAGCAAATATGCATACAAAATTTAGACTTGTTTTGTTGGTTTAATTAAGATTTTACTTACAAGAGGTGTATGGTTTTAATCTACTTATTCAAAATTCTCTTTACAATAAATCCGCTACTGATGTCTTGCATGATAATTTTTTTTTTAACAAAATACACCCCACGATAGGACTCAAACTTGCATCCCCACAACGATAAAATTGAGCTTTAACCACTGACACCACAAAATTCATTATTTATAAAGGCTCCATATTTAATATTTATATTTTCCTTATACATATATATAAAAATTTTCAACCGATGGCTACCGAGCCGATACACCTAAATCCGCCCCTCATGCTATTAGTTAAAATGAATATTACAGGTTAGGTGAAATAATTGTCGGGACAAGAAATTCTTTAATTTTATTTTTATCTTTTTTTGATAAATTATTTATTTATTTATTTTTGCAGTACATTGACGCCTGTGTATAACTTTAAGAAGAATATCGTTACCACATTATAGAGTAATCTCCAAAAGTGAAATGCACCGTGAATAATCTGGTCCTTAATGGGTTAACTAATGTAGTATATGCAAAATTTTGTTGGCAAAATATTTAGTTAGTTTAAAGTTAATTTTTTGAAAGACCCTCGGGTTCTTGTTTGACCCCAATGGAAACTTACGAAGACATTTTTTTGAAAATCAAAGAAATTTTCTTTTTGAAAATCAAAGAAATTCTCTTTACTTTGATAAAAAAAAATTAATATACTTTTATCCTTTTAATTGACAAGATCCCAGTTCTATAATTGCTTTGCTTGTATATAACACGGGAAAGTCTGAGTATTCGTTTATATTCGTCGCACTATTTGTATAAATACTAACCGTTTGTCACTTTCACAGGTACCATGGCACCTAGACGCACCAAAAATGCATTCCGACTCCACGATTTCACGTCTGAGGAATCAGTTAATGAGTCATAGCAGGATTTGGAAAGCGATTCATCCAGTGGAATCGAGGTGCAGGTCACCACCAACATTTCTCCTCACGCACCTCCCACCACTAAAGTCAAGGCAACTGTCGAGGCCGACGCCGCTCCCTCTCAGTCTGAAGAGGAGGTAGTTGTCTCAAATGATGGGGCAAGGGCGGAAGAGGCACAATCCGGAGAAGAAGGTAGTGGAAAAAATAAGTAGTCCGGGGGTGAGAAAAATGAAGCAGGCGGCAATAAAGATGAACCGGACAATATTGAGCGGTTCGCGAATGAGAAAGAAAGTGATCGGATCGAGTGCCACAAACTTATTTTATTTTTGAGAATAGGTGGCTCACTCCGGGTGAATATGAAATCTTCGCCAATGGCCTAACCAAAGGATCTAAGGGATTAAATAAATGATCCATTATACAAAAAGTTCGGGTGATCACTGACAACCTCTCCGCATTGCCTAAGCTCAAGGACTTTTTCTACAAGCATCATTTCAGGTGGATGACAAAGGACCCAGGCTATTATGATAATAATGTCATTCAGGAGCTTTACTCTGTCTATGTCGCTACGATGCTGAATGCGATTCTTGGTCCATTGCATTGAGGTTGCCATCGTTGAATGAAGTACAGTTTCATGGAGCGGTAGTTAACATCTCCGAGACCATAAGAAACCGATTCTTATATGGTCCATCTTTCCACACGGATGTTCGGACAGTTCTCTATGAGCAACGACACCATTTGGTTACTCATGAGGAAAGTATGAGCAACCCAGCAGAGCGATATTAGATTATGTAGTGGATTGCGGGGTTGATTGTCATTGAGGGTGTGAATGCGCCTTAGGTCACCAACCCAAAACAACTAATTAATAAGGCCTCTCTCACATTCCCGATGAAGTTTTGGTAGTCCATTGTCCGTGCTCATTTCTGACCAACAGGAATTGAAAACACACTCCACTTATCGCAGGCGTCACTAGTAGCCTGTAGTATGGATCGATTTGGACTACATGTCAGTAATTTAATTGCGGCCAAGATTCATGACAGAGCTTCTAATAAGCAGGCTGGAAATCTCATTAGCGTACCTAATTCAGGAGTTGTGTGAGGCAGCGGGCACCCCGGTGTGCAAATACTTTGAGTACCGCACCACAGTGAAGAAGTCCACAAATGTGACATTGATCAAGGATTTGGATAACCCTCTTTATAAGACCAAGCCGGGTCGACTAGTTGTGCTAGTCCCTATGACCACAGGTCCACCTCCTCCAACACTATATTTGGAGGGAGATACTTCAGTTCCTCTGACGTTGGAGGCCATAGAGCTACACGAAGGATACACCAAACCTACTCCTTCCACGCTCGCAGGTTCAGGTATGAAGATCACTGTGTCACCAACGGGAGGGTACCCTAGGCATGGTCGGCACTCATATTAGTAATATGTTGGTTGGTTGTTTCATTAGTTCTAAGCTTAGTACTTAGATTTTTCCAATCTCTACTACCTTCATTAGCTAATTTATTATTCTTAGCATTAAAAGTCGTATTAAACAACTTACAATTAAAACAAAATACTTTATTTAAATCTTTGGAATAAACTAACCATCTTCTTTCATGTCTTTCTCCATTTGCCAACTTTTGAAAATAATGTGTAGTAGAAAAGTGCCTAAAATTTTATCCTTTGGAAAATATGTGTCGGTAATTCTAATTGGTCCCTTTTCTACTAATATATCTCTTAACTTTGTATCAACATTATTTCATTGACTAGGATCATATATGTTTTTAGGAGTATGATTATTTAATTCATTTATAAGTTCTTGATTTTCTTGGGAATCTACATCCGATTATTCATTAGTTTTCTCCCCTTTTTTTTCTTCTTCTTTTTGGATTATATCATTACCTAATCCAATTTCAACTAAGTTAGTGACTTGTTCATCTAAAGAGCAATTTCCTATATTTTTTTTATCTCATTTTGGTATTATTTTCTAAAAAATTATCAAGAGCACTTTTTTGAGATTTTATCAAATTATCAACTTTTCTTTTTCTTTTAAGTTTTGAATGGCCGGAATGATATTTTCTAGTAGACATATTAAAATTTTAATAAATATATAAACACTATCTAGAATATCAATTAAAAAATATAAGAAACAAAAGACACAAAAATAATATTAGAATTTAGAATGATATTACCCGATCCAAGAACTATGAATACTTGATTTTCAAAAAATATTTGGCTGCCTCGATATTTTTTTTCAAAATTTAAATCATAAACTATCTTCTCTTCAAGTTGAAATTATCAATTAAATGGATAAAAAAAATTAAGCTTTAAATGAGAGAGTAGAAGAATAGAATGGAGAAAAAGTGAAGGAATAGAAAAGAGAAAGAGAGAAGGAAGAATATATCAAATATAAAAATAAAATGAATAATAAGGTTAAAAAAATGGAAAACATAATTTAGATATTTTTTTAAAAAACTATACTTTACTTTTTATTGTGAAGATAAAAAGTGTGTAGTTATATCAAATGTCAATTCGATGATCCGTTTGAAATTGTGATGTTTGTATTATTTTTAAAAAGTCTAATCTTAAGTAGTACAGGGGGGGGGGGGCATATTTTGGGGGGCTAAGGCCAATGACTTTTTATTTACATAGTGTAGTCGTTCCTGACCACTTGGCCTGTTCACACATTCATTCAATATCATTCTATCAGTGGAAGACTTAACTCATCAAGAAAAATGACTCATAAGGTAAGGCCAGACGCCAACCATCTATCGAATCCAATCAACAAAACTAGTATGAATAAAATTAGTCAAAGACAATACAAATCAACATTAACAATCTAGTCTCTGAAACCTCTATCAATTGTCTAAATGATGTCAATGACAGGTTCATGGCTACCTCAAATCAAATGAATAAAACTAAACTCAAAAGCTAGATAGATAAATGTAGTATCCTCCGGAAGAAGGGAGGACTCACCAATCCGCTGAATATGGATAGATCATCAACGATGCACCTGTTGATAATCTCTAGTACCTGTCTCTAGATTATAAAATGATGCAGGCCCAAATGGACGTCAGTACATGAAATGTACAAGTATGTAATATAGCGGAATAAAATATGTATCAAGGTAGAATCAAATCACCTCAGGGATCTCAAATCAGGAAGGTGAACAACTCAATCAAGATGTCCTAAGTCTAAACAAGAATAAGATTTAGACAAAGACCAAACATATACAATCCAATCTAATCAGAGTACTATTAAGACCTATATGAGAGTTTTTTTATCCGACCACCATCACATATGAGCCAGTAATAGTACAACAAGCCGACATTGTTTCCACATTCGTCCAATACCTTTTCATGATAAGAACGAATAAAATAATCATAGATCCAAAACCAATCAACTCCTATCATGTCAGGACAATAAATTAAGAAACATCTGACTTAATGGTTCAATCCTCTCCTATGTTTGGTGATGTATTTATTGAGTTCGAGTTATTACTTACTCTTACCCAATTCGGTGCTCGATACTTCTCCCAAGACTAAAAGATCATAAGACAATCAATCTAATCAAACCAAATCAATAAATCTCAAAGGACTCTTACCACTTTATTAGTTCTATCAAATCAATTCTTTCAACCAATCGATTTTTCAATCATTTATTTAAGAGTAGTTCAGACAATCATTTATGACAATCATTAGTTGAGACCATTCACTTGGGTTCAATTATGAAAATATAAAAGCTATAAAGTTCATCAACACTATCATCATTCTCACATTTCAATCACAATCATGCATTCACAAATTCAAGGCTCTAGACTCAATCCTTAAACATATACATTCAACACCCAACAATATGCTATTATGGTTTATGAAACAAGTAGTTCAAATCATTTGTTCAAG
Source organism: Solanum dulcamara (assembly GCF_947179165.1). Lineage (NCBI taxonomy): Eukaryota > Viridiplantae > Streptophyta > Magnoliopsida > Solanales > Solanaceae > Solanum > Solanum dulcamara. The sequence goes on along the minus strand of NC_077240.1, from coordinate 30,307,091 downwards.
AAACTAATTGGTACAAAATTGTGAATTTATCAATAACCAGTAAAAACATGTTAAATTTTAAGAAATAAATTCTCAAAAAACACAATAATTGGGACTCAATCCATTCACTATCAATCTATCACAATCATGGGCAAAGGGAGGAACAAAGTCCATATTTTAGTTCAGCCTTACATACTTGGAATTCGAAGAACAATCGAATATAGAAGACCTTACTTGAAGACCTTGAACCCTAGCCTTTCTTCTCTCCTCCAATCCTTGCTCTCAAAATAGTTTAAGTGTTAATGAGAGCTTTTGGCATGTAGGGTACTATTAAGGGCCTTAAAATAGTTCCAAAACATCGAGGTTTTGACTTTAAAAGGGTGGGAAAAGATATGAATACCCTTTATAAAAATTGACTTTGGCCGACTACGGGTTAGTTCTACGACTCGTAGAAACTTCTAAGGTTCGTAGAAGACTTGTTGTAGACCTGGTTTGTTATCTATACACTATTCTACTAGTCGAGTTTATGACTCGTAGAAAGTGTTATGGGTCGTAGGCCCTTCTCTTTCTATCAACTTTCCCCAAACCCTGCATCTCTAAGTCTCTGAAATTCTTCTACGAGTCGTAGACTCTTTGATGAGTCATCGAATCCACTCGTAGAAGTGACTTCCAATTTTGAATTTTTGGCCAAGTATCACGGGTTCTATGAGTCACTTCTACAACTCGTAGGAATTCTTACGAATCATAATGGCAGTCATAAGAAGGCTTCTCATAGCCCAAAATATCACTAAGTGTTGAAAAGATCTACGAGTCGTCCCTACGACTCATAGACTCTCTACGAGTCGTAGAGGACACTCGTGGTCCACTGGGTCAGTTTATTTTCTCAAGTTTTCTCATGGTTCTTACACTCCATCTGGGCTAGAATAAGATGGGGTATTATAATATTTCCCCATTGGGATCATTCATCCTGGAATAAAGACCAAGCTAAGGGTTTACTCAAGGCATGAATACAATCAAGACTCAAATACTCAATCAACCAAACAATCACTACTCGAATTCAAGAATACACATCAAATACTCAAACTCGGAATGAACTTTAAATCAAAGATTGGAAAAGTAATATTAACATCAACATCATCATTAGGAGGAACGAATACATGGGGGTATCTAGCTTTCATAGCCTCTTCAACTTCTCATGTAGCCTCTTCAACAAACTGATTCCGCCATAGAACTTTGACAGATGCTACCTCCTTGGTTCTTAATTTGCGAACCTAGTGATCAAGAATCTGAATCGAAATTTCTTCATAACTCAAACTCAATTTCACCCCGATGCTCTCAGTCAAGAGAACAAGCGAATGATCTCTCAAACACTTCTTAAGCATAGAGATGTGAAATATGGGATGAATAGCTGCTAATTTTGGTGGTAACTCCAATTCATAAGCTATATTACCAATCCTCTTCACAATCTAATAGGGACGAATGTAGCAGGGACTAAATTTTCCTTTCTTTTCAAATATCATCACACCCTTCATGGGTAAAACCTTCAACTACACCCAATCATTTACTTCAAACTCTAAATATCTCCTCCTAACATCAATGTAGGATTTCTGGCGTCTCTGAGCAGTCCTCAACCTATCTTGGATGATCTTTACCTTCTCCATGGCTTGGTGAATCAAATCTGGCCCAATCAACTCAGCTTCACCAATTTCGAAGCAACCAATTAGCGATCTATATCTCCTTCCATACAAATCTTTATAAGGAACCATCTGAAGACTCGATGAAAGTTATTATTATATGCAAATTCAATAAGAGGTAAATAATCATTCCAATTACATTTGAAGCCGATGACACAGGCTCTCAACATATTTTTCAAAGTCTGAATTGTATGCTCTGCCTGGCCATCTGTCTGCGGATGAAAAGCAATACTAAGGTTCACTGTTGAACCTAAACCTTTTTGGAACTACTTCCAAAACTAGGCAGTGAACTGAGCTCCCCTATCTTAGATGACAGACAAAAGAACCCCATGATCCTAACAATCTCTCGAAGATATAGTCTGGCATAATCCTCTATGATGTTCATAGTCTTAACCGGCAAAAAATAGGTTGATTTGGTCATTTTATCCACAATCACCCAAATAGAGTCATGTTGTATATGGGATCATGGTAGACCTGTAATGAAGTACATATATATCATCTCTCACTTCCATTCTAGAATTTCTATATTCTAAGCCACTCCACAGGGCTTTTGGTGCTCAACCTTAACTTGTTGGCAGTTCGGGCACTTGGACACAAATTCTGTTATATTCCCCTTCATTCGACTCCACCAATATACTTCCCTCAAGTCATGGTATATCTTTGTAGAACTGGATGGATGGAGTACCTAGAGTTATGAGCCATTGCCATGATCCTCTCTCGAATACCATTAATACTTAGAACACATAATCTCCCTTGATACCTCAATACTCTATACCCCTTTTGGAAAAACCCATAACCCTCTACTTTTGAACATCATCTTTCAGTTAGAAGAGAATGGGATCTTCATCTTTCTTTTATTTCACCTTTACAACTAGAGATGATTTAACCTCATTCCGAATGATAGTACCACTCTTACTCGAGTCAATAAGTTGAACTTTCAAATGTGTAAGTCTATGCACCTCTTTAGCCAATTCTTTCTTTCCCTTTTCTACATGGGCAGTGCTACCCATAAATAACCTACTAAGAGCATCAACAATAATATTAGCTTTACCTGGGTGGTAGAGAATGCTCGTATAATAATCTTTGAGAAACTCAACCCATCTCCTCTGCCTCAACTTCAGCTCATTCTGAGTAAATACATATTGAAGACTCTTGTGATCTGTGAACACATCAACATGCACGCCATAAAGATAATGACGCCAAATCTTAAGAGCGAATACTATGGCTGCCAACTTAAAGTTGTAGTCGGGTAGTTCCTCTTATGAATCATAAGTTATCTAGAAGCATATGCAATAACCTTACCCATCTGCATCAACACACAACCAAATCCAACTTTGGATGCATCACAATAGATGACAAAATCATCCATTCCCTCGGGTAGGGATAATACTACAGAAGTAGTCAACCTTGTTTTTAATTCTTGAGAACTCTTCTCACAAGCATCTAACCATTTAAACTTATCCTTCTTTTGTGTTAGCTTAGTCAATTGTGAAGATATAAATGAGAATCCTTCAATAAATCTACGGTAGTAGACGGCTAAACCCAAGAAACTTCTTATATCAATTAGGGATGTGGGCCTTGGCCAATTCTAAACCACTTCAACCTTTCGCTAATCAACTCGTATACCCTCACCGGATACTACATGGCCTAGGAATGTCACAGAAGTAAGCTAAAATTCACACTTCAAAAAATTAGTAAACAACTCTCTATCTGTGAGAGTCTGAAGAACAATTCTCAGATAATTAGCATGCTCCTCCTTACTCCTCGAATAGATTAGTATATTTTCTATAAATACAATCACAAACATATCCAAACACTGTTTGAACACTTGATTAATCAAATTCATGAATATTGTAGGAGCGTTAGTCAAACCAAATAACATAACAAGGAACTAAAAGTGACCACACCGGGTTTGAAAAGCTATTTTTGGGATGTCATAGTCTCTCACTATCAACTGGTGGTAGCCTAATATGAGGTCTATCTTTGAGAAGCAAGCGGCACCCTAAAGCTGGTCAAACAGATAATCTGTACCACAAGGAGATACTTGTTTTTTATTGTGACCTTGTTTAGTTGATGATAGTCAATGCACATTCTCAATGATCCATATTTCTTCTGTACGAATAGGACAGGAACACCCCAAGGTGAGACATTCAGCCTAATGAAGCCCTTATCTAGAAAATTCTTTAACTGCTCTTTCAATTCCTTCAACTCAGTAGGAGCTATTCTATATGGAAGAATAGAAATAGGTTGCGTATTAGAAAGGACATCAATCCTAAAGTTAATCTCCCTGTCAGAAGGGACTCTGCGTAGATCCTTCGAAAACACTTCAGGAAACTCATTTATAATCAGGACTGACTCGAGAGTAGGGGACTCAATACAATCATCCTTGAACCTAACGATGTGATAGATACACCCTTTAGAGATTAACTTTCTGGCCCTAAGGTAGGAGATAAATTTATCCTTAGGCACAATAAGACTACCCTCCCATTCAAAGACAAGCTCATTTGGGAAACTAAACTTAATGATCCAAGTCCTACAATCAATAGAGGCATAACAAATATATAGCTAGTCCATGCCAAGAATCACATCAAAATCAACCATGTCCAACTCAACTAAGTCATCCATGGTATCCTTGTGACAAATAGACATATTACGATCTCTATAGACTCTCTCAGCTAAGATAGACTCACCAACAAAAGTAGATACACTAAAAGGCTCAAGAAGACACTTAGAAGGTCTATCAAATCTACTAGCCATATAAGGAGATACAAATGATAAAGTGGCACACGAATCCATTAAAACATAACAATCAAGAGTAAAGACTCGAATCATACATGTCACAACTTCTAGGGAGCTCTCCTGATTTTGGCGGCTACTTATAGCATATAGGTGGTTTGCACCTCCGCCCGTACCTGAACTGGTACCTCTCTGGTTACCTCTAGCTGGTGGTGATGTGGTAGACGACTAGGCTCTGTGTACGAATCAGTGAAATTACAGAATCCATAACATGACCTTATCAATTTGATCAGGCACTCGCCATGTCGGATACTCTCTTTGAAAATAGACCGCTTGGCCATATTTGTAATATCTATTACTCCCCTCTCTACATTCTCCGAGATGAAGCTTATCGCACTTGCTACAAGGTAGATTTCCCTTCGAACCTTGAGCCATACTAGCTTGGGATTACGAACCCTAGGCTCTGGAATTCTGGTCACTATGTACCTACTAATCATACAAGTTATGTGGTGCAGGTGCACTTGCTGCTGATGGAGCATCTCATCCTCATGTCTAACTGATTTTTCCTTCTTACTCAAGTGCTCTTTCTTTTCTTTTCTCTTATCATCCTCTACCTGCTGAGCATATACCATAAACCTGGAAATATCCATGTCAGAAATCAACAATGATGTTTTGCACTCCTTCTTACATGTCTTCCTAATCAGGAGACAAACTTCCTCATATTAGACCACATATTTGGGACCATCTCTAGAGCATATCTAGACAACTGGATAAATTTAAGGCAGTACTCCTTCACTATCAAGCCCCTTTGATTCAAATTTACGAATTATTCAACTTTCGCTTCCCTCAATTCTCTAGGAAAGAAGTGATCAAGGAATGCTCCCTCAAACTCATCCCAACTAGCAGGCTCCACATCCTCACCTCTACCTTCTTCCTACTAGTTATACTAAACGTTTTCCATAGCTTTGAGCTAATAAGAAACCAATTCAACCCCCTCAATCTCAATGACATTGATTGCCTTCAGTATCTTTCAGATCTCATCAATAAAATTTTTGGGGTCCTCTTCAACCTTGGATCCCGTGAAGACTAGTGGGTTCATCCTGAAGAAATTATAAATTCTGTCATGACCCGACCTAGGTCCTAATCATAACACGGTGATTGAAACTCCGAAGGACTCCAACCAAGCCTCTTGTACATATCATAAGCATACATAAGGTAAAATATAAAAGCAGAAACATCATAAGAGAGTCTAAACCATTAATAAAAATCTGAAAAAAATATTTTATGACAACATAGACTCAAACATATGTCCAACTAGATGCCTCTAAAAATGAGTATGGGCGGAGGCTAAGACATGTCCCTAGCTCACCTTTAAATTTTACAATGTAAATAAAAGTCTTTAACAAGAAAAATAAAAATCAATTTGAAACTAGTCCCCGGTCAATGAGGACTTACCACAACACCTTGGGATAGGAACGCCTACTAGTTACATGGGCGATAAGGATCTTCAACCTCAACCCCTACATTATGAGATAATGTAGGCAAAAGTATGCATTAGTACATTGGAATGTACTAAGTATGAGCGCGTGACATGCAACATAAATCATGAAAATGCAAGGGTCAAGTAAATTACATGATAAGATGGAATACATAAAGTCATGATAAAATCATATTGACCAAAGCATTTAAAATCATAAGTTCAAAATCATAATGTACTTACGAAATCATACATATGTGGGATAGGAACCATAATCGAATGCGAGCTGTAACATAGAATTCAATGATCCCCACATCGAGAAAGAGGAGGCTACTTTGCCAAGGTAGACTCCTAATCATGAACATGTGCTATTTGTGGATCCACTAGCTAGGCCGTATAGGCAATCCTATGGTGGCACATAGTTATGATACAAGAGACTTTATATAAGGACCCCTTGTTTCGAGCCCCCACCTCAAGTCCACATTCGGTGATAAGTCAAATTCCACGGAATACATACATAACATAAGATCATAATTTCATATATCATATTCATGATCATAGGCTTGAAATCATAGAATAGCTCATTTCCATAACATACTTGTAATGTGAAAATTGTCCTTTCATCATTACAATCATATTTGCATAATTCATATCGTTAGGCCTTAGGTCGCCTTACTTCATAACATGCATGAAAAACCATAATTTGAAACATACTTATAATTCATGATCATAATGGAAATACATAGTCATAATTCATACTTTGAAAATTCATGATCATAGCTTGAACTTGAAATTTGGGTATGACATGAATGCATGAACAATTGACTTAAAAATCATGAAAGAAATTTTAAAATATGCATGATAATAAACTTTATATCAGCTCATATATAATTCATATAGATAATATCATTTAGAAGTAAATTGAAAATATTCATATTTTACATCATGAACTCTAGAAATCAAAATAAGAGAACTTATGGAAAAACTCTTCAATTTAATTCAATAACCATCAAATTATATCTAAATAGACTCATGATCATGCTTTAAATTAAAATTCATGCAATTGGAATAGAGATCACAAAATCCATAAAATATCATACTTTAATTTGGTAGAAAACTTGAGAAATTGATTGGGCTTCATGGAAGAAAGGATCCATGAATCAATACCCACATACCTTAAGTGAGATCACCAATTAATTTGGAAGAACTTCAGAGTTTTGATGGAGAAATTGAGTGAATTTGTTTGAAGTCTTCAATGGAAACCCTTGAGAGCCTTTTTGTAGAGAGAGAAATATTTGATAGATGAATTGTAGAAGAATGAATTGAATTAGATTTTTAGGTAAATTTATAGAGTTGAATTAGGTCCTAAAAACATCTAGGTTCATTAACTAATAATTTGGAAAAAGTCTAAAACGCCATAAAAAAACTAAATTCGGCCAAGACACCTTCCGAGGTCCGCGACGCGGACCTGTCACGACCAACTTGGCCAGAAGACTATCCCCAGGTCCGCTACGCGGTCCTGTCGCGGACTACTCTGTCTTGTGCGGCTTTCCAGATCCGCGACGCGGTCCTGTCATGGACCACACTATTTTGTGGTTTCTTCGAAAATCTTTTTTCCATTCTACGGGTCTTAAAAATCCATCGAGACCATTTTCTCGCAGGTTTTGACCCCCTAATCAATATTCCAAACTCGGATTTTCCAAAAAAATTAAGGATAATACGTTACATGAGCGGCCTATTTCCAAGGCATTCTTAAAGTATATATTTAATTTTTATTTTTTTATAAATTCTGAGGGATGTTACAAATTCTCACTAAAGCTGACGGCTCTTGAGAGCTAGAGCTGGGAGCCGGTGAACTCTGGTTACCTCTCTAGCTAGCTATTAGTTGGGTGAGCATGGTGATAGCACCTCTGAATTGAGCTTCTGATGTAGGAGCTAACTGAGTAGTAGGCTCTTGGGGTGCCTCAGTAGACCTTTTAGGTCAGCCCCTAACTTTTACTCCAGATAATGAGGGAATCTCAGTCTGTGGGACCTCAATATTGGCGACGTTCCTCTGACTAGCGGTGCGTTTAGGAGGCATTATATGAAAATGCATAAAGCACAAATTAGGAAGGAATTTTTAGAGTCAAACTCTTTAGCATGAACTCAGAGTGTAAAGAAGTGAAACAATTTCCTAATGTCTTATAGCCTCCTGTTTATAAGTGTGGTGAACAACACACCCATAAGATGGACTCTACTAGAATAATAACGCTATCTGAATACTTGAATAATAGTTATTATTCTATGCAAATTTCGCCAAAGTCAAGAACTGGTCCCACTAACCTTTGAAATCAATAACACAAGCAATATATCTACACCACCCCAAGATCTGGCATCAGTCAGTAATCGAGCATCTAAACAAGATAAGAGTACAAGGCTTTTACAAATACAAAATCGGTACATCCAGTTCTAAAGCAAGTAAAGAATATTCCTAACCATAAATTGATAGAAATCGACAACTTCGGATGTCAAGAGCTCACCCAATCTTCGAATGCAAGATGCTCCGCACCATGTCCAATCACTGACAATAACTAGTACTATGATCTGCAGGGTGCAAAAGTATAGTATGAGTACCAAACGAATGGTGCTCAGTAGGCATAGGCCGTTTGAGCTTCATAGATAAAGCAAGTATAAATAACATATAAATGAAGTAAGTACAACACAAGTAACCACACCGTAGATACGACATGATAAACAAGAAATATGAGTGAACTAACAGAGTACACGGAGTAAAGTAACCAAGTAAAGAAGGGTACCTGGAAGCGCAAGTCCAACAACCTACTTGCAATAGAAAAGTACTACAAGAATCAACTAAACAAGGACTTATCACCGATGAACACCACTAAGCAACATAAAAGCCTAGAAACTAATCCAACTCAACCTACCAGGGAGTATCATCAACAAGTCAATAATAAGTCACATGACTAATCAACTACCAAGCAACACAAGGTAAACACAGTTATAATCAGATGATAACCAACTAGACGTATATACTTCCGGAAGGTACACACACATAAACATAACCCTCACCCCCCATAAAATCAATGGTACCAAACAATAACCAATTTTATACTAGTTGAAAATTTCATTTTTTTTTACTCTACTTCTACTCCGACCCCCTACCAGCCTCCCCACCTCACCAGTCCCCACCTCCACACACAAAAAAAGAATTTAAAATTTTATTTTTAAAAATATTTTAAATTTTGAAAATTTTCATTTTTTTACAATTATAAATGTGTTATTAGAATCAAAATTCTATAATTACTTAAATTATTAGTCTGCCTAATAAAAATAAATAATGCGTGAAAATGAATTATAATAAGGTTATCAAAATAAAATATGACTATTTTAAATGAAAGTACAAAAATATAATATTATTTATTTATGAAAAAAAGCGCCGCAAATAAAGCCGAAATTAACTCCGTGATAGAAGACATTTTAAAAATATAATTAAAAAAGAAAAAGAGTAAATATGTGCATTGAGTACAAGACACGTGTACAAACAATGAGTAAGCACAGCTCATCATTTAAATGAATTGATGCCCCACTGCCCAATATTAATTCGTCTAATTTTTAACTTATATAATTAGATTCTAAAAATATATAATGAAGGTCAATTTTATAGTATTACAAACTTTTAGTATTATGGGAAAATATTATGTCGTAGAGATGATATATTTTCAGTATAAGTTGGTTATACAACTGACCTTCAAAAATATTTAAAACACAAAGAGAAACACAATTTTCTCAAACTAATTTTCTGAAAAAATAATTATCTAGATACTAAAAAATAATATAAAATCATAAAATTCTAAAATAAGAAGAACAAAAGAATGTACTCAAATGTCCTCATTAATATAGTAGTATTAAAATACCTATGATTATATTATACTTGTGTCGTAATCTTTTTATTATTTTACACTCTTTGATTAGCTTATATAATTTCTTATGGTTTTAAGCCGAAAATACTTTACCTTTTTTTTAAAAAAAAAAGAAGTAATGTTGGTACAATATTGAAAAAACTAAATCTTAACAAGTAGTCCCTTATTATTAGGTTTTTCTTTCACAACTCATATATCTTATTTTGAATTTGAAAGTTTTATTTGAAGAATTACAAGAATGTCTATGTGTTGTATTATAAAATTGACTACATAACCACCTTAAGGAAGAATCTAGATTAACCAAAAAACAAAGGAAAAAAATATGAAACCTCAGGTTTATAGCTGTCCATATACTATCATTATTCTTCCCCAACCTAAATTTCCCTTTGCATTATTTACAAGCAAAATGACAAAACTCACATGCCACTCCCCTTATTATTCCACATCTCAAAAGCCCCTTTCTTTTAAATCCTTATAAATTTACCCCACTCCCACTTCCCTTTCTCTCTAGCAAATCTACTCCATCTTTCCATCCTAAAACTTTCTTCCAGAAAATCTGCAAAAAAATGGTGAAATCCTTCTCCATTATGTTGATTTCTTCCATTTTCCTCATCGTGATTGTGGCGCTTTCATCACCTTCCGTCGTTCTTTCGGCGGCCGCGGCAGGAACTAGTGGGGCCCACCAGCTGGGTTATTTTCCGATGATACTGACTTCTTCTTCACCGATCTGTGAAGGTTCGATGGGGGAGTGTTTTTCTGAAGAAATCGATGAGTTCGGAATGGAATCGGAGAGCAGCCGGCGTATGTTAGCATACCGTCGGAGATACATAAGCTACGGTGCGCTTAGTAGGAACAGAGTTCCATGTTCAAGGAGAGGTGCTTCGTACTACAATTGCCGTCCCGGAGCTCAGGCGAATCCTTACCAACGTGGATGCAGTGCCATCACCCGCTGCCGTCGTTGAAAACCCTATGCACACAGTAAATTTCTCGATTTACTGTATTTACAATTTTCTTTTACCGGACAGGTAAAAGATAAAAATTCTTTTTGAGCTTTGTGTGATCTATTTACTATTATAATATCGAGTATTGTAGCTATTATTGATTTATTTTGTGAATTGTGGTTAGAGAAACATACTTGTAGTTGTTGTATGATGATGTTGTAATAGTATTAATTTATTATGCCACTTACTATAATATTTACTATTTATTTGAATAAATGATGTTTTAGCACTTGGTGAGGAATTCTTTTTTTTTTTTGGTGTGTGTGTGAGATTTTTTCCAAACATATTCTCTATTTCAAGTTGAGTTGGACAAGCAAATCAATTGTAAAACAAATATTGATTTGAAAAGGGGTAGTATGTAATTTTCTTCTATATATAAATGTTGCTTGATATGGAGTCTAAATTTAGATGTGATGACTAAATAAAAAGTATGCCAACCTATGAGTTCAGCCCCAAATTTAAGATACAAATAATAGCTCTGCCGTTTTCATTTAATTCTCTCAACTATTTGAAATGAATAAAAATATTCATTTGTTTATAGTTTAAAGCTATTTTTGATATTAAATAGCAATAGGGACATTTTTGAATCATTGATAAGGATATTTTTGAATCAAATTATAAATAAAGAGTATTTTTATAAGGCAATTTTGATCCTTATACCTTTATTGTTTGAGTGAGTATAGGTTGAAGTGGAATCTTGTCTTGAGCTAATACGGCAAATAAGTTTACTAATTGCTCTACTAGTTTTTATGTTCATTTTAATATTTTGATGAGGGGTTTACTATATACTCATTTCTTAACTAAACTCTAGAAATATTTAGTACTACTAAGCATATTTGAGCCCAACAAGAGCACAATCGTCAATTTTATTTCCGAAATTGATGGAGAGATATCATTACTGTCTACTACTTTTTATTTTTATTTATCACTTTTAACGTATTAAAAAAGTAATTATGTTTTTTTATGTTTTACTTTTAATATTAATTATTTATTTTTCAAATTATTTTTTAAAATGTAATATTAAACATTAATTAATATATATAGTGTGGTAAAATAATTTTGTTAATTATTATTTTTTAAATGATAAATTAAATTCAAATATGATAAAGTAAAACTAAACGGAGGAAACATATAAATGGCTCACAATAATTCAAGGGAACATGGCATCTATGCATAGGCAGGCATTGAATATCTGATTGTGTGCACCACATTAAAAAGAGAAGAAAAAGGAAAAAAGAAGATTTATTTGATTGTAGGGACAAGTGTTGTAATTAAATTCAAACCTCACGAGTAAACTCTCTTTAATTTTCTTATTCACAGACAAGACAATGCACAAGTGAACCCTGTCACTGTCTTCTTTTATATACTTGTCCATTTACAACTGGTATCCAACCCATTTCCCTTCTTTCTTTTTTGTCCACTTCCTTTTCATACAATTGCATATATTTTCTTCCGTTTTGTTTTTTGAACGAGGATAGATTCGTAAATAGCTACTAAAAATTTGGAAATAGAAAGAAGAATATGAGCCCGTTTTGATAAGCCCCTTTTCAGCTTTAAGTTGGTCAAAAGCCCATTTTCAGCTTTTGGACGTGTTTGCCTAATGTTAACTTTAAGCCAGAAAGTTCTTAAAGTCAGTCAAAAATGAAAAGTTAGGATTCCTAACTTTTTTTTTTTCTAAGTGCTTAAAGTCATTTTCTTTGATCATGTAAATTACTTTTATATCCCTTATATTTTAACTAAATTCCCAAACTACCCTTTTTATTCTTTTAACCCTAAAATTCACATAATTTTTCTCATTTAAGCACTTTTATCCAAACACTCAACTGCTTATTTATAAAAATAACTTTCAGTACTTTAAAGTTCTAAAAACACTTCATACATAAAATTTACTTTTTTTAAGCCTATCCAAACGGGCGCTATATCTACATAGAATTTGAACTCCGCATCTAATTAGGGTGAAAATGCCTAATTCACCCCTTTATTCACTCTAGTTAATTAATTTTCTCTGCCCAATTTGCACCCTTCATGGACTATTCAAGGCTTCGAGATAGTAGTAATTAGCTTTATGCTATGAGAACCTACACAAACGAACAAGAAGACGGTAATAGATTACGGGACCAAAATCATAGCATACCATCAATGACCAATAGCAGATGTCTCTCTTTCAAGAATAAGAGAATCCATGTATAGAACACAGCTATCTATCATCAATCTCACAAGGTATAGCACAACCAGAAACGGATAACACTCTTTTAAAGCTAAACAAGTAACAAACACCACCAGCTGCCTCCCATAAACCACCTCGATGCATCGTCTTATGCAGAATCATCATCAGCAGACTTTGAATCATCTTTTGACTTCAGTGCGGCCGAAGGTGATGGAAAACCTTCTTGGCCCATTTCAATTCTCAAATCGTTGATGCTCTGCTCCAATTCATCAATTCGGTTCCCCATATCATCTAGTGCAGCATTGTCAAGGACTTAACATGCATTATCCAAGTTGATCTCACAAAACAAAGACAGATACTATGTATACAACTTAGGCGTATCCAGACCAATAGGACAGGGAAATCATCACATATGGAGATATTAACAGAAAAAAAAGATGACAGGAACTAAATTTCATGAAACTAGAGAGGGCTAAATTCTGGTTGAGTACCAGAAGTCAAACGACCAAATTTTGATGTACTAGAGCAATATCCCTTTCAATTTCATGAAATGAAAGAAGGCTAAATTCTGATTTGAGTACCAGAAGTGATACAATCAAATCTGGTTGAGGTGTACCAGAAATATTAACTTGAAAAGTTATACGAGAAAATGGAGCTGAAGTAGGAAATGATTTCATGAGACCCTCAAGCCTTAAAACTGTGGGCACATTTCTAGCTCTTGAAATCAGAGCTTAATGAAATGCTACATACAACCTACTTCACTTGTTAGATGACACCCGTGCACCAATTAATTAACCTAGATTAAGAGCAAGGATTAGTTACTTAGATAACAAGGAACAGCATATCAGAAAAGGATATTTTTTGAGATGATTGATTCAGACATGGTCTGAAACCTGGTTTGCTGCAAAGAGAGAACAAACCAGTTTAGAAGATATATCAAATAAAAACTAGTGAAGGACCCAAGTGGTGCAGAGAGACAGACTCACCATTTGTTGAAGAAGATTCTGTACCTGCAAAGGAAGTAGGAAAGTTAGCTAGTAAAATGGATGTGTTTATTTGTGATGTCACATATAACATCACGCTAGTGAATAATACGAAGCTGTCTATAATGCATCACAATTGGCTTAGAGGTTAGCAGATTGAGGTGGATTAGAAACCTTTCCAGATTATCATTGAGTATCGACTGGAGTAAAAAGTCAGTCTATAACCTACAACAATAACAACAACAGCAACAACGCCATCAACCCCAACCAAGTTGGGGTCGGCTATGTGAATCCTCACCATCCATGTCACTACATTTAAGCTTTCTCAGACCAATATTATATAAAATAAAAATTAAAGATAAGAATAAAAGACACCAGAGTTCTCAATATTTTCTACTCGCATATAAATCTCTCAAACAGGAAATTCAGTGCTTAACATCAATCAAATAAATTCAAAAAGTTAAAAAAACTTACAAATACAGTCATATCAGCGGTGCTTTGTTTTGTATTATCTGCATCATGCCCATCCTGCAATAAGATCCAATTCTTATGGGTCAGAAAGGATCCAAGTTAAGCAGCTTATGAAGCAGAAGATAAGTAGAAAGGTATGAAACTGATCTTCCAACCTCCATATTACAAATTCTGTTAAAAATCTGGAAATCTGTTACTGTACTATTTATCTTAGTTTCCAGAATAACTAGCTTTCAGCAAGAACAGAATCAAAATTTCTCAGAGCACAATAACTTTAACCTCTTCCCGCTCTTAATCAATTATATTTCTGATCAATGTTTGACAGACAAAGATTTAAACTGAAGAATTTGTGAATTTAATAAGGCTTAGTCATTTGGTTATACTAGGGAGTTTAACTGGAGTCCAGGTATTGTCTTATGCCAAACAAAAATGCAAAGGAGAAAACCAAGTTTTGAGATATATGTTTCTGTAACTGTTTTTGCCCAGACGTAGTACATTAGATAGCTTTTATGATGACAAGTTGTCAACACAAAAGTTACTGCGGACATCCTTCCATATGTAAATCAAAATTTGGCTATAGTGCCTCTTAACAGAGCATTTTGTTGATGCCAATTGAGTTTCTATTTGAGTTAATAGTCGGTGCCACTTTCTAAGTAACTAAGTTAGTTCTTCAACTCAACTGATTCAAGATCAACTTAACAGAAAAGTTCACCATAATAGTTGTTTCAAAGTACACAAAGCCCGAGCTTATGAATGAAATCATATAGCCAAGAGCGCAAAATAACACATTTTAGCCTCCAAACAATCAGATATCACCACAACAAAGGTGCAGTTTTATGTGAGTTCTTATATAGACATAATATCCTAGTCAAAAGAGTTTGTTAAGTGACTAAGTGGAGATTGTTTCAAAGTTGTTGAGAGTTGTGTCAGTTAGCAGTAAGATATAAGCTCTACTGATTCTAGTAATAACTAAGGTTTTGCAGAAATGAAAAGCTCTCTGTCCTCCTACTTATCTCTTCTTCTCGTTTGTCACCGACTCTTGTTAGCTCAGTAAATCCTATTTCATGCGTATGAATCTTCAATCATTGTGCTGATTAAGCTCTATTTTAAATACTAAAACAAAAGCAAACATTCATATTTCCAACTTCAAAAGAAGCTATCATATCCCTCTCCCTCAATGTTTTCTTAAACCTTCCTCTTGCACGGACTCCCACCTAACAAACATGGCAGAAGAGTTTTTTATTTTGCTTAAACAAAGCAATACATGTGCCACATGTAATACGATGCTACAAAAATGTTGTTCTACCGCTATTTTGCAAGTATATAAACCAACATAGTAAAGATATAAAACATTTAATAACCACAAATACACTTCAATTCATGCCTCGACCCTCTGTTCCTATAAGAAACTCACTCTACTACATTTTATTCTAACACTACAACTATTAAGAAAGTAAAAAAATTCTCAACTGTTTTCGTATGTTATACCAGTACCTTTTTTGTTATAGCTATCCAATTTGAGACAAAAATTAGCCAGTTTTACACTCGTACTCTATCCATCCCTCATTCTTCTTTTCTAAATTTGCAAGTAGATTAATGAATTTTATCATTTACCTATTTTTTCAAATTGAAAATTACTGGTAACAAGCACGATTGAGTCTCAAATGTTGAAAAATAAATACATACAAATAAGCAGCTAAACAGTGAAATTTTTACCTTATGTTGTGTGAAAAAATATACAGAGATCACGATGCGAAATGTAAAAAAGGAAATCAGGAATTCGATTGGAATAAAGGACCTAAATCTGAAGAAAAATGAGGTAGGAATTCATTTGATATTCTGCTTCTGAACAAAATGAAGAGTTGTAAAATTGAGTGTTTACCATGTGTTCGTCGGAGAGAGAAGCGTCAAGTTAATCGCTTTGGAGCAGAGAGAAGAGAGAAGAGATTGTAAACACAAAAATGGCGAAATTGTTTTGTAAGGAGAGGGACTAAAATTTGGAACAAATATATTTGAAATTTGAAATAACCAAACTGGGCCCCCAATCCAACTATGCTTTCATGTGCAAGAAAAGAACTAATAATTTTTTTTTTTTTACATAAGAATATTAAGAGCGTGTTTGAAAAGCCAAAATATAATTGTGATTTGGTGTAATTGAGTGTAATTATATTTTTTGGCATGTTTAATAGACCAAATAATTATTTGAGATGAATTGGATGCAATTGAAAGAGAGTAATTACATTCTTCAATTCTCAAGGGATGGTAAGGATTTAGTGTAATTACATGAATTTTTTTTAAAGGTCTTCTTTTATTTTTTTATTTTAATTTATTTTTATTTCTACTATTTTTTAAAGAAATATTTTTATTATTCTAATATTTTCTAAATATATATATATATTTTAATTTTTTTAATTTATATTTCATTTCATTTCATTCTCATTCTCAACCTTTACTTTTTCATTTCATGCAATTTTTTATATTATTTATTTATTTATTATTCTATTTCTTTTTTAAAAATAATTCTGTTACTATTCTAATTTTTAAAATCATATTTATGTATGTTGTGTTAAAATTTGATATAAGACCATTATGTTAAATTTTTGTTTTGAATTTAGGATTTATGCCATATTTTTCAATTTCGTTTGTTTTAGTACTACTGACTTGATATTTCATATTGCAAAATAATTTTTTTTAGTTAACTTGATAGATTATTTTTTTGTCAAATATTTTAATAATTTTATGACATTATATTTATAATATTAACATTTTGTCAAACATACATTTCATGATGTTCATAAAAATCTTATACTTTTAGTTTATTTGATTAAATTATTTAAAATATATTAATTTAAAAAATATAAATAATTTCTTTTATAATATTAGTTAAGAACATATGTTTATTAATTAATATTTAATTTAATATCATTTATAAAGATCCTTATTTGTCTAATATAAATTTTAAATATAGAAAATTAATTTTTGTTTTAAAAATTTAATATAACCTGGTAATTACACATGTGCAACCAAACAGAACAATTGTAATTACACTGAAATTACACTGTGGCAAACAAATAGATCATTGTAATTACTAGATTGTGTAATTACTAGGCTAGTAATTACTATCTTAATAATTACACTAATCTCAATTACCAGGTGACTTTCCAAACAGACCCTAAAGGAAAACTATACTAATTTGACCCATTAGGCAAAATATTTATTTAAAGTATAATTTTTAGAAATCACATAGTGTAAGGAACAAATTACATTTTATCCTTATCCTTTATCAATTTACAAAAATCTCTTCATATTTGTCTTATCCGGATACATAACAGTCATCCGAATACATAAATATTGATACATTACTAAAGTTGTCTATTGAGCTTAAAAAGGAAATAAAGGTAAAATTAAATGTCAGTTCCATAAATCACTCAAAATAAATTGACATCAATTTCTCTCAAAATTTTAGGAACTTCAAACAATTCAAATTTTAAATTTCCTTCTCTCCAATCTATCCCAAATCGTAACAAAATTTCTTCTTCATCATCCATATTTTCCTTTCTAGTCATTAGTTATCAATTTTTTTTTGTTTTTTCAACTACAAATTTCTGATACATACGGATGATACTCTATCTTTTAGTATTGTGATTACACAATTGATTGAAGAAGGATGTATCTTCGACTTCAAAAATAGACTGCAAAAAAAAAGCCCAAAAAAGAGAGGTGAAAAGGTCGAGTTGCTAGTAGCTCCGGTAAAAGCTTTAAGTCGAAATCCACGGATGACGCCATTGTTGAAAGTGTAAAAATTCTACGGAAGTTGATACAGAGCAAATAAGAAAGTGTAGAAGAATTTCGTTATCACGTTTTTTGCCTTTCAACAAAATAGATTGTTGATTTTTTCCCAATTTTTTGTTGTTCATCTTTTGTGATGCATATAGGTTTAGATTTTTAATGTATCTAGTTGTTTTTCTTTCTTAAAATAATGTATAATTCATTTGTTTCAATATTATGATACATTATATTTTTATCATGCACAATGTATTGTGTTCAAATATATTTTTAGTTTTGATACATAACCTTAATTTATTAAAATATAAATTAGTATGTATCATGTTCATAGTTATGTATTTGATACATAACTATTACAAAATTCGTTATTTTTTATTACTGGATACATACACCTAAACTTATTCAACTAGAAGGTCATGTATCTGTAGACATTATCAAATATAATTGTCGATATATAAATACTAGAGTTTTTATAACAATAGCAGTTTGTATCATATTCATAGCTATGTATATGACATAACATTGATAGAGCAATTGGTTAAATTTTTTTTTGATTTTTGTTATTAATCTTTTTTTGATACATATGAGTTCTGGACATGATACATAAATTTAAATTTATAATAAATATATTAGATACATAGCGACTATCACACGGTAATGTATCTATCTCAAATGTAACATCTTATGACAACAATTACCTATTTAATATATCTAGTAGAAATACAGTACTTAACAATTCAAATAAAATACATAAATAGTAATGTATCATGATAAATCTATTCATCTCGAAAATACAATTCAAATGTAATGTATCATAATGTTGAAATGAAGGCATTATACATTAATTTAAGAAATAAAAATAATTAAATACATTAAAAATGTGAACCTATATGTATCACAAAAATATGAACAACAAAAATCGACATTCATCCATATGTATCCATAATTTTTAAGATGAAAAAACTAAAAAATTAAAATTAAAAAAAATTAAAGTGATGGAAAGAGATCTACCTCTTGAATAACTTGAAATCATTAATTGAAAAGAGAAAAGATTTAAAATTCAAAAATAGATTAATTGATGTAACTGTGAAGATATTTGTGGTGTGAAAAAAGGAATGAAAATCATGGATATTATATTTTGAATTGATGTATACGGAAAAAGGAATGATGGGAGCAAACGAAGGAATTTTTGATATTTTTTTAAACGGTAGGGAAAATAAGAAAACATGGTAAAAAAGGATGTGTAGCTAAGTAATTTTTCCTTATTCAAATTGGATTCAATCCAAATTATTTATTCGAGTTGGATCATGACCCAAATTATTTACTTCTCTGTCCCCTTGTTCTATTCACTGAACCACTACTTCTTGATCTTTGATACCATCAGAGTATATATATATATACTCTGATGTAATATATATATGTGTGTGTGTGTGTGTGTGATGGTCAACATGTGTGCTTCTTCACGGGGGTACTTTAGTCATTTTATACTTCCTTTTTCTACTTTTTGTATGCCAAAACTTCTCGTCCTTCTATGAATTGTCCGTCTTCCTCATTAAATTTCTTTTTGAGATTAGCAAATACATAAATTAAAATCTTCTACAATTGGCTTCTTCATGATTGTACCCATTAACTGGTAAGTTTTCAATTTGTATTGTTTGCATTCTTCATTTTATTTTAAATTTTGGGTCATATGTATGACTTTTATGGTGATAGTTTAGTTTGATCACCTTAATTCTACTTATGTCGATTTTGGTGTTAAAAGGTGAAGGAGTGGAAGTTGTATATGAAGCATTTGATGAAAGTCCTGACAAAGTTTTTCAAGCTTCTTCATAGGTTTCTCTACATAGGCTTTATATTTTAGTTTTGCATGTGTTTGAACTAGAAGTTTCACGATTTTGCCGGAAAGTTGCAAGCTAATTAGCGTATTATTTCTTATTTTTAAATAATTTATTTTCTTAGTGCCCGTATCTTGAAAAGAATTGGGATGGTTACTTGATTTTACATATTTCTATATTGGGTTGTGTAAAGATTAGATTTTTGCTGAAAAAAATGTGATGCTTAATTTATTGAAATCAAGAATTCCTATTTCTTTTTCTGTTTTCTTGCAAAAATTTAAGTTTTTTTTTGTGAGATTTTTATTTTTGTTTCAATGGAGGCTGAGCAAGAGGGTGTGATGAGATTGATGTTATTGAGTTGATGTGCCAAATGTGAAGTGTGAATCTATAGTAAATGTGAACTGTGTGCTTCTAAAAGGGTCTCTCTAAAAAAATTAATTTTTGCCTTGTTTTGAAAAAGAAATTGCATAGCTTATACGTTACTTCATTAGTTTATTCTCACATTGTTAAACAAAAGAAAAGGAAAGAAAGGTAACTGAGAGCCTACTAATTCTATAAAGTTTAATACTTTTTCGAAAAATATATATTTTCAATCCACCTTTAGATTGATTCTTTTCTTCAAAGTATAACAACACAAACACTTTGTTAGAATCCGACATTGATTAAGGGTATGGATTGTTATATGATTTTGTACCATGGTCACCTCAATGAGTTATTTTTTTGAATTGAGTTAGGTCCTATGTTCATTTTGCCATTACGGTATAAAGCCGGAATGATCTCAAACAAAATGAGTAGGAATCCTAATTGGAAAGTGATAATAGAGTTGTCGAAAACCTAGTAGAGGGGCAAAACACAAATGTTTAGAAATCAATATTCTAGGAGAAGATGTTTTCAAATCATCTAATAAGTCACATGGAATGTAGGTATAGGAAAATAGAACTACTTTTAATGTTATTTTCTTACTGTTAATTTTTTTCTACTTTAATGTTTTTGAAGGATTGTTGAGATCTTATGTTCTTGTTTTAGCTATTTTAATGTATTTTTTATGACTAAACAATTATTAGTTGAATCATTACTTGAAATAATTGCAACTTTGATGTTGTTATAGTCTATTTTGAAGTCTTTTTTGATGACTGAACAATAATTAGTTGGATGATTACTTGAAATAATTACAATTTTGATGTTGCTATAGTCTGTTCTAAGGTCTTTTTTCATGATTGATCATGGTTTAAAGGATCCTGTTGGATTATGTCGAATTGTGTGTGAGTGTCTACATTAATTTGTGCTTGGGGGAAATGTAACTGTTATTTTCATGCTTGTTATAGATATGCCTATTTTATTTGATAAGAAAGGTTTAAAATTCCAAAAAAAGTTGAAGATATGACATTACACTTGCTACTAATTAATTGCAAAGCTATCAGTTTTTCCTTGGTGTTGTATAAAAATAGTATTCAGTAGCTCAAAAAGTTGGTGATCTACCTTTTTAGAAGCCCTAGATCATATGAGTTTTCTGATTATTATACTTGCAGGTTCTCCTATTTTTAAGCCAAGGTAATTTTATCTTCTGTGTCGCTTTCTTTTTAATTCTTACCATACACAAAAGGATCCACCTAATTAATTGATACCATTGTTAATTTCTTTTTTCAGTTCAAGATATCTTTCATTCTGGTCTTTTCCAGTGTTCTCATGCATGTAAATTTTATGCCTTGGCTGTTTTTGAGCTAAAACATCTAATAATTTACATTTCGAGAATTTTCTTGCAGACAATATACAAAAATAAAAAGAAAGTCAAGCCATTTGCTTGCAAAATTGGAAGAACTATGTTTATAACTTTCCCCTACCAAAATAACCAATAGCATCAGCGCACTTTACCTTTCCACGGTATTGTATTAAGGCATATTTATATTAATATGATTTTATCTGCTTGCATTAATACCAGTCTACTGTCTCACATCTATCGTCACCAAGTGTTTTCTGGTTTATAAATATGGTTATTGGGTGGTCTTTAGATTTTCAATTTTTAACTTTAAAATCTTTTCGAATTGTGTCCAGTTTGGCAAAAAATTAGAAGAGGAACATGCACATTTCTTTCAACCCTACTACATTAGGTTTAAACTAAAGAAACAAATCATCTTGTTCAATCATTTGCCTGAGGATTAGTACTAGGGCTGGGCGTTTGGTATTCGGTTCGGTATTTTCAAAGTTTGGGTTCGGTAATTCGGTAATCGGTAATTCAAAGTATATACCAAATACCAAACTTTCAAACTTCGGTTCGGTAATTCGATAATCGGTACAATAAAATTCAGTTCAGTACGGTATTCGGTAATACCATATTGAAGTCGAAGTCCACACGGAATATGTTAGTACATCATATTCACAATAGCAACAATAAAAGATGTGAAGATTTTTAATAACAAACTAAGCAATGGATCGAATACAACTGAGAATACAACTGAGCCAGGGTGCTGATCAGTGATCTTTGAATAGGTATTCTTATGTTCAATAGGTATCAACTTCAATATTACTGCAACAAGTAGGCTTGCAGCACCAATTAAGACACTAAGCAACCATAGTTCCCAGCTGAGTGGTGTAATGCTTGCAAACATGCCTAAGAACTCAACGATTATAACTTGGAAGACAACAGTGGAAGTTATGACACCTAGGAATATCCAGCTTCCAAAAATGCCACGGAAAACATTTATCTTCTCCATGTCACGACTGTTTATTTCATTGAAGACCTGTATCAAACCCCAAAAAATAAATGATAACATCTTCATAAAGGTGCATCTCAGTGACAATATTACAAATACAAATCCATAGCACGGAAAATGTTCATTCTTTTTTGAAAGAGCAGAAGAAAGAAGTGTTGTTTGTAACGTCCAGAAACAGAATAAAAAATGCAGTATTTGAAGGCATTTAAAGGAAGAAGATAATGGAGGAGTAGAAACTAGCTAAAGTTAAAACTTAAAAGAATTGAGTTTGTGCTTATATCTTTAAGTCCAACATATCCAGACTCTATCCTTGAGTTCTTTTCAAATGCTTGAAATATGTTCCAACCCCACTCTTGGTATGTCTTGTTTCCAGTTAAACGCCAGAGGTAAAACAGTGACTCAACTGTCTCTGGCCTTAATATGTTCCATGATGTGCCCACACTCATATCCTGAAGAGCATTAAACAGGAAGAACAATTAAAGTAAGTTATCACTTATCATCATAACAAACAACAAAAACAAACATCATTCTGAACTAAACTGAAACCACTGACTTGGCCATCATTAAAAAAATAGTTCTATCCTGCCAATTTTGTAGGTGTTGACTGGTAAAAGTTATAGCAACTCCAAGCAAGCTGCAAGAGAACACTAAGATAATCAGCAAAGTAAAAAAACAATACTAGAACTTTCTGACAACAAGAAACAGCACTGTAGTCATTAAAAGCTCCTACAGATTGAAGAAATGAAGAATTCGTATAGAACATTGAATACCTGAAATGCATGCGGAGATAAAATTGATCATCAGAGTTGTTGTACATATTTAGTCATTTACTGCAACCCTTCAAAAATCATAGAAAAACAAAACAAAATAGTTTGCTATTAGCTGCCAGTATGAACAATGTATCTTTTGTGCTACCATCCAATTTTTCACTGCTACAAGCACATCACCAAGACATACCTGGTGTCTTCTCAACTAATTTTCCAGGTGTACCACCTGTAAAATTCCTGAAAAACAACTTTGCCCCAAAACAACCCTGAAAAATAACATAAATAAAATTCCTGAAAATCTGCAAAGACAGAAATGCCATACTTTTGACAGTTCAGTTACTCAACTAAAGAAATGACATAATACAAAAAGAAACAGTTTGAACTGAGAACACATCAATACATCATAGCTTGGAATTTTTGCTCAACAACTAGCTCTTTAGAACATCCATAACTAATCCAAAATCTGCTTTTACTGTTTTTTAGCTTGAACAATGCAGTCAATATCATCCATAGCTAAAAAGAATTTAAAATATGTCAACAATTAAACTAAGTAAACAAATATAAAAATAAAATACAAAAACTAAAAAACGTACGAAGTTCAAGTTTCATAAGATCATTAAAATCTTCTTCAATATTTATGGGATAAGGCTCATTTCGACGCCAATCTTAAAGACAAATAACAGCTTGCACCAATTTTGGAGTCAAAGAACTCCTAAATGAATCAAGAATACGGCCTCCGATGCTAAAGGCACATTTCGATGCCACACTAGAAATTGGAATTGCCAACACATCACGAACCATCTCGGAAATTTTTTTATATCTAGGAGAATGAGCTTTCCACCACGACAAGATATCAAAATTGTCGTCATCATCATTCAGCTCTAGTTCTTCACTAAGATACTTTTCCAACTCCGACTTACCACCCAAACCTTTACCATCTTTTTTGTTCATCTTCGTTTGGATCCTATTTTTCACTTTTGTTGATTTTCTGCTAGTGTTAGAGACAGATGAATCCGATGTCTGACCCAATAAATTAGAGAGAGAAGATAAGCGTCGAGATGCATTAGAGAATTTTGCTACATACTCTTCAAACATAGATTTCATGTAAGTCACCATTTCATCTTTTATTTCACTCTCCTTTTCATCTCCAAACATATCCTCAAGTGTGTCGCCAACATACTCAAGTTTGTTATGAGGATCTAAGATAGAGGCAATAAAAAGCACTTTATTCATTTTTTCAGGATCACCTCAATACTTGACAAACTTTTCTTTCATTTTTCTCCCATTTTTGCCAACGAAGGATCATTGTCTTCCATACACTCTTTTAAATGATTGTGAAGCTCAACTATATCTTCAAAGTGACCATTATTAGTGAAGTAGAGTGAACCTGAAACCTTCTCAGTTAGATCATAAAAGCTTTTAAGAAATATTACCATATTTCTCACCTTTTGCCAATCATCACTTTCAAGTACACCTGCAACACTTCCATCTTCACAAACATGATTAGCAAGATAAGTTGACAATCCACCATCTTTAAGATCAAACCTATCAAATGCACTCTCAAAATGTTATGCGGCATCCAACATCAAGTAGGTCAAATTCCACCGGGTTGAAACATCTAAACATAATGACTTCTTACTGTCTATATTTTTTAGTTTATAACATTCTGCAAATTTTCTAATTCTTGCGAGAAATTGTCTAACATATTTCACCATTTGCCTAACACGTTTGATAGATGGACCAATTTCTTTCATGCCATCTTGCATAATAAGATTCAAAATGTGAGTCATACATCTCACGTGAAGATGGCGTAGCATTGGAACTGCTATGTAGGCTTTTGTTTACCGAGGGTTCGAATCCCTCTCTTTCCGGTTACCACATTTCATGTTAGATCCTCAATTAACCATTTGTTTGTGTAGCTCTTTCACCATGACATCATTAGAAGAAGCATTATCTATAGTTATAGTGATTATTTTCTCCAATTTTCAATCAAGCAAACACTTACTAATACAATGGGTCATTTCATCACCCTTATGACTAGTAACAACCTGAAAGTTTAAAATTCATTTATGCAAGATCCAATCACTATCAATAAAGTGTACTGTCAAACACATATAATTTATTCTCTATATAGAAGTCCATGTGTCTGTGGTTAAATAAACTCTCGATGATGTTTCTTTCAAATACTTCATAAACTTTTGTCTCTCTTCACCAAAAATTATATAACAATCCCTAGTCACTATTCTACGGGAGGAAACTCAAAATAAATGTTGGATTTTTTTCATAAACTTCTTAAAACCTTCCTTTTCAACAAAACGAAAAGGAAGCTCATCAAGGATTAACATCTCAACTAAAGCCCTCCGAGATACCTTTTGATCAAAAGTCTAAATTGCCACATCACGCATTTCACCTTCTAATGAAAAGTTTAAATTTGATTGTTTGTACTTGGAATTGAAAGTGTTAACCTTATTTGGATTTTTAGGACAAGTTTTTAAATGTTTATTCAGTCCACTTGTTCTATTTTTAGTTGAAGCAGCTAAGAAAACTGTACCACAATGCTTGCACTTTGCTTTATTAATTCCATCTTCTATGAGCTTATCATAATGCAGCCAAGCAGCAGATCTTGATTCTATAGCTTTTCTCTTCACAGTCACTGAATGTTGTTCAACTTCCGATGTTGAATTAAAAGACTCAGTAAGAGCCAGAGGTGTACTTCCACTGATATTGGTTGTTCGACTTGTTTCATCTTCCATCTAAACATAGAAGAGATTACAAATGTTATAAGACATAAATTGGAAGTGTAAAAAAAATCAAAAAAGAAAAGATTTTTCTCACCTTTGATAGAAGAATTTGCGCTAAACCTGTGTAACAATTCCACAAAAATATTAGAAAACAAGGAATAGACAAAGGGCGAGCAGAGAAATAGAGCTTACACAGATGAATAACCTATTCGTCAACAACAACCTCCTTTGCCGCTACTAAACAGTAAACACACTATCTCACAACAAAAGGTTGCCTAATATTCCCTTCATTTCCCCTTTGTTGTCCCAGTATTTTCAAAAGTGCTTGCTTCAGCGCTTTAAGAGAGAAGCAGAAGCAAAGTGCATATAGGGATTTTCTAAAGTGTGCGTTTTTTAGGAAGGTGAGAAAACCGAGAAGCATGAGCTTTAGTGAGATCTTGGTCTTTAAAAAACAAATTGTAAAACACATACATACTTACGCTTTACGACAGCTGCGACCTGCGACTTCTTTTCCGCTGCTCTTCGTCTTCGACTACTGGGACTTCTTCAAGGTAAGTTCTCTTATCTAATTGTGTTCTTTTTCTCTGATCCTTTTTCTAATTTTTTTTCTCCTTTTCTTCTTTTCTCTGTTTACTCTGCTGCTACAGTCCTACTCGATTGCACTGTTGAGTGTTGAGGTTGTGAACTTATGATCTTTGAAGGACTGAAGGGAGAGCACCGGCCGCCGAGCAGAGAAATAGAGTTGTGAAGACTAAAGTGTGAAGGACTGAAGATCTCAACTGATGAGTGATGAACTGAAGGTCTAATTTCTGAAGCTCCTGTGAACTAATTTTATGAAGGAGAGGTCTCAACTAGGGCTGGGCATTTCAGATTTGGGATGGATATATATATATATATATATATTGACAATGGGCCTTTTTTTTACTCTTTTATGCCATACATACCTTTAGGCCCAACAGAATACAATGGGCTACAAAATTGGACTATTGGTCATTTACTTATTTAATTTCGGTATTAAAAAAATATCGAATATCGAATGGTAAAATTATAAATATCGAATACCAAAATATGAATTTTGATATCAAAATACCAAATTATCGAATACCAAAATATGAATTTTGATATCAAAATACCAAATTATCGAATACCAAAATACCAAAATAGTCGGTTCGTTTCCGTAATTTGGTTTTCGATATTTTATGCCTAGCCCTAGTTAGTACCATCTAATGAAATACCTGGTCCCCTATGGGATAAGTACCATGCCAGGTAAATTTATTTGTCGTATGTAGGTGAGTATTACTGTATTGTTTTGCTTCAGGATTAGGTTTTGAAATATTGAGATTGTCCAATCATTAATTACTGAGCCTTTTCTATGTCCTCTTTTGTGATCTTTTCAATATGTGAACATGTAGTAGATAAGAAGCCCTCCAGTTGTAGTGAAGGGTCAACTGTACTAATCTTTATTAGCAAAGAAGCTTGTATCTTTTGCATAATGGGCAAAGAAACTCAAGTTACTTATAATGTTCTTGAATGGACCGATGTCACGATCCTGACCCGCTGTAATTGTCACCCACACTAATCCACCAGTGAAAGAACCATTTACACAACCCAAGCTAACACACTTGTGAGATATAACAACCAAGCATTTGCGAAAGAAAGAATAAATCAAAAATTAGTACTGAGTCCTTATAAACTCAGCAAATAATCTAATCAACTAACTGAAATGCGGAAATATTCTAGGACCTGAAAGTCGTCTTTACCAAAATTCTAATAAAATATCAGTCTAAGAAAAGAGAATGCATTCCCAAAACATAGTTATAAAACTAAATAGTGTTTGAAATTTTATTCTTGGAAAAAGAACTAGAACAAAGGAGAGTCCACAGCAATTTAAAAGAAACAACTCACTCTTGAACTCGAACAAATTTCACTCCACTAAATGAGGTCTCTCCGCAACCGGCTGAATATGCCATGTACTCAATAAAAAATAGAGCAAGTATAGTATCAGTACACAAACGCAATGGTGTAGTATCAATACACAAAGCTAAGATCACGCGGTTAGCTAGTAAGCGGATCATAGACAAGTAAATCCAACACAATAAGCACATATATACAGAATAAGTTAACCATTTCACTCAATTCAATACCCAACAAGATCACAGTTCATTAACCTCAACTCACATAACTTCGCATAAGTGTTTTTATGGGACCTATAAATACTCAACTAGTGTCGAAATGTGACACCCAGTCTAAGGTTTGTGTTAGAACGTGATACCCGATTCAAATGTGTGTCGAAAAGTGACATCTAATCCAATTCATGTATCAAAACGTGACACCCAATTCCAACATACAAACAATCACAATTTTATTTATTATTCATCATTATATCACCAAGAACAGGTTCATCATAAAATAGGTCAATAAGTGATCATTTCATATATAATCTAACATGTTCCCTTATTCAGCACACATATGCATATCATGAATCCATTTAACAAGTATATAAAATATATACTGGGAACACAATTATCACTAACCTTAAATTTGAGGTTTGACCACTCTAAGATGCAAGAGCTTTCCCTTTCTTGGTTCTTTCTGCTAGTTCTTGGTCTAAAAACAAGTCACATGTACACAATGATCAATAAAATAGAACTAATTCACAAGACTAACATAATTCCCTCATATTCCAAATGCCAAAATCCATGATCCTAACCCCATCCTAGGGCTACTTTCCACAGTTAGTTTGGAAGCCAAAATCCTCTCTCAAGATCACCCACCATAGATTATGGGTTCTAGAAATCAATTCACAATATTAGGGAGAAATTTACTCACCCTAGTCCATTTCTGGTGCATCAAGAATAAAGTGGAAATAAAATAAACTATTCTGGAATTTCTTCCTGACTTAAGTCGCGACTGCCCCGCTCTGGCTGGACCATCCCGCTCTAGAGGGGCTGCTCTAGAGGGAGAAATGCTTCTCTGGTAGGTTACACGGAAATAGTGAGCTAGGAGTTTGAGATCTAAGCTCCCATTTTGTAACACACCCCTTTCTAAAGATGTATTAAAATATACCATTCATGCCAAATCTAATTTCGAGAATTTTACTTGCCCAAATGCGATTTTGTGATGCCATAAATGCTCTGTATCATATTGGCTATCATCTTACCCAATCCAATTAGATATTCGATCCCTCACCATTCACATGATCATCCTTGACCTCACTTGACTCAGAATTCATCCAAGTCTAGCCTAGGCTAAATATTTTCAAAGTTATTACCCAAGTTTTTTGGTCCAAAATCTTTCCCCATTGGCCTAGCCATAACGACAAAGACATGTTATTACAATAGCTATCAATTTACCCACCACTCATTCTCGAGTGACTAACTAGGAAAAACAGGGCTAAAGTAGAGGTAAAGTAGTACCTATTTCGTCGAACAGTTGAGGATACCTGTCTCGCATATCCTTTTCCATCTCCCAAGTAGCTTACTCCACCAGAAGATATTTCCATTGCACTTTAACCATATTGATCTCTTTATTCCTCAACTTCCAGACATCACGATCAAGGATTGAAACTGGCTCTTCCTCATACTGAAGTTCCTTGTCTAATAATACCGAGTCCCATTTAATGATGTAGTCCTCATCCCTATAGTACTTTTTTAGCATCGCTACATGGAACACTGGATGTACTCCCCAATCTGTATGCCACTAGCCTTACACAGTCAAAAATTTCAAAAGGGCCTATATAGTGAGTACTAAGTTTTCCCTTCTTGCCAAACCTCATTATCCTTTTAATTGGTGACACTTTTAGAAGTACCTGCTCACCAACCTTGAATTTCATATCCCTCACCTTACATTCAGCATATTCCTTTTGACGACTTTGAGCCACTAGAAGCTTAGCTTGGATTCTTCTTACCTTATCCTGAGCACTCCCGACCAAGTTCACCCCCAATGGCTCCACTTCCCCAGCTTCAAATCACCCTATAGAAAACCTGCATCCCCTCCCATTAAGGGCTTCAAATGGTGTCATCTCGATGTTAGAGTGATAGTTATTATTGTAGGAGAACTCACACAAAGTCATGAACTTGTCCCAACATCCCAGAGTCGATTACACATGCCTTCAACATTTTTTTCAGCACTTGGATAGTACTCTCTGATTACCCATCTGTTTGTGGATGAAAAGAGGTGCTGAAAGTGAGTTGGGTGCCCAACTTTTCATGCAATTTCCCCCAAACCTTAGAAGTGAATTGCGTCCACGGTCTAAAATGATAGAAAAGAGAACCTCGTACAGCCTTACTATCTCTTTCACATAAATCTTGGCTAGCTGTTGTGCATTATAATCTACTCTAACTGGAATGAAAGATGCTGACTTTGTCAATACGTCAACCACCATCCAAATGGATTCATACTTTCCTAAATCTTGGGAAGTCCCACCACAAAGTCCATAGTTATTCTCTCCACTTCCATTCAGGAATGGGCATTCTTTGTAGTAAACCTGCAGGTCTTTGGTGCTCATATTTACCTTTTGGCAATTCTGACACTTGGCTACATATTCAGCTATGTGTTTCTTCATACCCGGCCATCAATATAGACGTTTCAAGTCTTGATATATCTTAGTTACTCCTGGGTGAATAAAGTATCACGAACCATGGGATTTAGATAAGATTTTATGAATTAAGCCATCTATCCGGGGAACACAAATTCTTCCCCTTAAGTGGAGCACCCCACCTATATCAAGTGTTGAGTTCTGAGCCTTTCCCATCAATAACTTTCTTCTAATTTCATTTAAGATAACATCCTCAAACTGCTTGGTCTTGATCTCTTCTATAAAAGTGGGTCTTAGATTAACACCATCCATTATCCACCTTTATCTAAGATGCCCAGCCTCATGAACCTAGACTCCAAGGTCTGAATTTCTCTAGCCAGGGGCCACCAAGGACTCCCAAATAGGATAGACTGCCCATGCTAACCAATTTTTAGCTCAACGCGTCTGCTAACACATTAGCCTTACCTGGATGATATTAGATGGTAATATCATAGTCTATGAGCAACTCCATCCACTTTCGATGTCTCAAATTCAAGTCCTTCTAGGTGAACACATGTTGTAAGTTACGGTGATCAGTAACCACCTCACAATCGACACATAGAGATAATGCCTCTAGATTTTTAGTGCAACAACCATTGTTACTAATTCCAAGTTATGAGTCGGGTAATTATTCTCATGCTCTTTCAATTGTCGCAAAACATAAGCTACAACATTCTTTTTTGGTATCAACACAACATGCAAACTAGAATGTGAAGTATTATAATAAATAATAAAGTCTTTACCTTTGATCGGTAGAGTCAAGATTGGTGTTATAGTCAGAAGAGTTTTAAGTTATTGGAAGCTCTCTTCGCACTTATTATTCCACTCGAATAACACCTCCTTTTTAGTAAACCTGGTCAAGTGAGTCGCAATAGAATCAAAGTTCTTCATGAATCGGCTATAATAACTGGTCAGTCCCACAAAACTTCTAACCTCAGTCATGGAACTAAGCCGAGCATAGTTCCTAACTGCCTCAATCTTTTGCGGATCTACTATTACCCCTTCAGTTGAAACAACATGTCTTAAAAAGGCATTGAAGGCAGCTAGAATTCATACTTACACAATTTTGCATACAACTTTTGACTTCCCAAAACATAAAATAATTTAGAGATGGTCTGCATGTTCCTGTTCACTCTTTGAATAAACCAATATATCATCTATAAGCATTATCACTAAATTTAAAAATGGATTGAATACCCCATTCATCAAACTCATGAAGGCTGCAAGTGCATTGGTCAACCCAAAGGACATCACCAACAATTTATAGTGCCCATACCTGGTTCTAAAAGTAGTCTTGGGCACGTCCTCCAGCCTAATTTTTAATTGATGGTACCCAGACCTGAGATCAATCTTTGAGAAGATCGATGCACCTTGTAACTAATCAAAAAGGTCATCAATATGAGGAAAAAGGTATTTCTTTCTGATGGTCACCTTATTCAATTTTTGGTAGTCAATGCACATTCTCATACTACCATCCTTTTTTCTTAAGAAATAATATCGGAGCACCCCAAAGGAAACCATTGGAATGAATGAACCCCTTATCAAAAAGCTCCTGTATCTGAGCCTTAATCTCTCTCAGCTCTGTCGAAACTATATAGTAGGGAGGAATGAAAATTGGACGAGTACTCGGCTCTAAGTCAATGGAGAAATCTATATTTTGGTCAGGAGGCATACTAGACAAGTATGAAGGGAATACTTCCAGAAATTCACCCACTATCGAAATAGACTCAATAGAAGGAGACTCCACATTCACATTTCAAATAAAGGATAAATAGGCCAAACAATCCTGCCCCGCCATTTTTCTAGCCCGGAGAAAATATATGACCTTAGCTGGCTTAGGCTTGTACACCCTTTTCCACTCTATCCTTTCCCTCCCCGGGATTTCTAGATCCACAGTTTTTGCATTACAATTAAGTAAAGAAATATAGAAGGACAACCAAGTCATGCCTAAGATTATATCAGAATCTGTCATGTATAAAATCATTAAGTCAACACAAGTCTGGTAGACCATAAACATCACAGAAAAAACATGATACACATAAATAACTATGACTGACTCTCCAATAGGATTAGAAAAATAAACAGGGGCATCAAGCATATCACACAGTGCATCAAGTTTCAAGGCATATTTCACAGACACATAAGAATAAGTAGAACTCGGATCAAACAAAATAATAACCATCCGGTCACAAACAAGAATAGTATATATGATTGCTATGTTAGAGCCTCTGCCTCGGTCTTGCCTGGAAATGTATAAAACTGAGTTCGGTCATCCTAACAGGCTACCTCCCTACCTAGCTGAGCTGCTTCTCGACCTGCACTACCATTACCTCGGTACCCACGACCTCTTGGATTTCCTTCTCTCCCACTTTGTGGACGTCCTCTACCATTTCTCCCCCAGTCACTGGTACTATTTCTCTATCATATTGGGGTGCTAAAACTGTCCCGCGAGGGTGGGGAAACTCCCTCCGTATATGTCCCAACTCTCCATAATTAAAATAGCCACGATAAAAAGATGACCTACTACCTAGAAATGGTGCTCTCTAACCCTCATGGGCCGGATGCGGTTGTGAAGTACCTAAAAAACTACCAGTAGAAGTGGGCAAAGCTGACTGAATCGGTCGGTCTATAATTACCACTCTCATCCTCCCATTCATTGCTAGAGTTTTGTACAATGGTTCTTGTGGTAAGTCCTCATGATTTGAAGACAAGACACTATATTTTCATTGTAAGTGCAATGTAGATACATTATGTTCTGATATATAGGTTATAAGTGCAATGAAGGTGTCCTTGACATCTTTATAGGAGTTGTTGTGTTCGTTTGAAGTAGCTTCATCAGAAAGTTAGAGCCTGGAGAAAACAACGTAAAATATAGTTTAGATTATATGTAGGCGCTAAAGTAGAGTTGAAGGGAAAAAGACAAAGATAACATGTTGAGTAAAAATTTTCATATATTTTGGCAAATTGAAAGTGTCCTCGTGTGTATCTACTTTCAAAATATTAATGTAGTAAAATATTTATAAAGATGTCATGCCATGTCTTTGTCAACAAATATAAACAGCTTTTCATCCCATAAGCCCAAGGATATGTTCATTTCAACATTCAGATTTTTTCATCATCTTTAAAAAGAAGAGTTGAGCCTTATTTCTTTAACAAACTCCAAATGGGCATCAACAAACAAGTGTTAGGTTTGAAATTTTCACATAAAAGCAACTTATTTTCTTAACCTACACTCATATCAATGCAAATTCAATTCCTACTAATCTGGGAAAGCACGAATTAGATGAACTAGAAATACCCAAATGGCAAATCTTGAAAATAACGCTGACCTACAGCTGGAACTGGAGGTTGCTGTAGGACGAGATATCCCATGGGTAAAAAATACTTATTTACCCATTCTGGTAATAATCCCCATGTTGTTGAAGCAACTTAATTCCAATTTGAAAAGCCATGTTACACAATATTGAGGAAGAAAGGAAGAAGATAATAGTAAGTGCAAAGGGCAAGTTGAACTACATATTTTGTAAGAATTTATGCCATATAAACTCTTTGTTTTATAATGCAACTTATATTACGTAACTCTCTACACTTCCCCTCCATAGAGTGCCTCTATTCGGTTGTAACGACCTGTCTCCATTGTCATAAATAGGTCAATGAAGAAGGATTTTGGACTCAAAAACTTTGGATAGTAAATTTAAAAAAATTTAGCCTAGGCGAGACTTGGATAAATTCTAAGTCAGGTGAGGTCTAGGGTGATCATGTGAATGGTGGGGATCTAATCTTTAATTGGAATGGGTAAGCTAATAGCGGATATGGAGCATTTACTACTTCGCGGAATTGCATTTGGGAGAGTAAAACTTCCAGAATTGGATTTGGCATGAAAGCTATATTTTAATTCATCTTTGAAAGGATGTGTGTTGCGAAATGGGGGCCTAGAGCTCAAACTCTGTGCTCACTATTTTCATACAACCTGTTAGAGTGGGATGGTCCCGTTAGAGCGGGGCAGTCCCGAATTAAGTCAGGAAGAAATCCCAATATGGTTTATTTTATTCCCACTTTGTTCTTCACGCATAAGAAACAGACTAGGGTGATTTTCTACTGATTTCCACTCAAAATTATGCCAAAGGTTAGTAAATTCTCCCTAAACTTGTGAATTAATTACTAGAACTCATAATCTATGGTGGGTTATTATCACGACCCAAGCCTAGGGCCTAGACATGACATGGTGAATGAGGAACTCGAAAGTTCCTCAAACAAGCCTCTTAGCATTCTTTTAGCCTTCCATAAGTAATAATGATAAATAAACAAGCGGAAATCATAATAGTAAATCTTCAACTTACATATGTTCAATAATATCTCTAACTATTAGATTTATCGGGGCTAAGACAAGTCCCTAGCTCATCCTCAATCATAATAGAAAAAATGTCATAGTAAAATATCTTAACATATCATAAGTTAGAAAGATAAAGGAGTATTGTTCCCAGAACATGGGAACTCACCAAAAGTAGTCTTCAATGAAATCTCAACTAGCCACATGGAGGAGAATGAGGAGGAGCACTGGTCCCTACATGGTGATATCATGTAGGCAAAAGAGTATGCATTAGTACTTTGAATGTACTAAGTATGTAAGGATGCATGAACATTGAGGAAATATTATAACAATTATGTAATATGGAACATAATGTAATTAGCATGTATAATAAATCATATAGATATCCTTTAAAACATTCATTTTGTGGGAAAATAACTGCAAGCAGACAATGTCAAGTGGCATAGCAAGAGTAGTATCAATACAAACAACACGTACTGGTAGACATCATCGTTCAATCTAATACCTACCGCATAATATATGAACAGAAAAGTAAAAGATATCATAATACTTAGACTTCCTCAATTTAGCCACCCCAGCCAAAAAGTGAACTCCATATTCTCACCCTTAGGTATTCACTATCCTAAACAACGCGGTTCCACTACCAGCCTGGTCACAACTTAAAACTGTGAGTTAGGGACCCACCTCGCTATTATTCAATCACCCTAATAGTCCCCACCTAGCAACCTTAACTATTCAATGATTTCACCCAACCCTCACCAGTTGGTCTAATTGTCTCACCACATACAGCATAACCATCTCACAAACACACTCTCTAACTCCCTTGCGGTCTAGATAATTACCACCCCTACCTCAGTTATTCATGAAAATCACAATGATAACACTCTCGGGCAACTAGAAACCTCAACTCCTAAGTGTATAAATATAGAATACGATTATACCATATAGATCACATCCAGGCCTAAAAGAGCCCATCTTCTTACCCACCAATAAGTATATTGATGATCATAATTTTCTATATCTAGTATACCTCAACTCAAGAGTTCATTTATAGTTCCTAGTCTATGTGTCATCTACCACCAACCATATTATTACATGAAAATACATATGTCATCGGATCCTCTCATGGGACCATCCACATGTATATAATTGGCCCTCTTAGGGAACCCAATTCAGTCATAATTGTGTTGAAATGTGACAAATAATTCAAGAATGTGTCAGAATGTGACATCCAATCTAAAACTGTATCGAAATGTGACACCCGACCTAAATAAATATCGAAATATGATATTCTATCCAAATATACAGTGTCGGAATATGAAACCCGATCTAAACATACCGCATTTATAATTACATTCAACACTCATAATATCTATATCACCTAGAACAGGTTCATCATAAAAATAGGCCAACAATTGTGTGTATATATATATATATACACATATTTGTAAATGTTTAGGCATATCATAAATAACTCAATTACACATTTAAGATAATTTTAGAAACATTCAACATCTCTACTACCAAACCTCACAGGTCTAACCTCAAAATCTACTGGTATTATATTTCCGTACGAGATTCTATGACTGTTATAAATTAACCGGCTGAAGATAAAACATCATAATCAATAACTTCTCAATTTACTGCGACACCCTTCTACCTAAGCCACATTCTAATTTGACCCTATCACAACAGGATATCTACCCGTAACCCACTACTCGAAGCTTAGTACATGAATTCTCTTTAATTTTCCTCC
Source organism: Solanum dulcamara (assembly GCF_947179165.1). Classification (NCBI taxonomy): domain Eukaryota; kingdom Viridiplantae; phylum Streptophyta; class Magnoliopsida; order Solanales; family Solanaceae; genus Solanum; species Solanum dulcamara. The sequence continues at coordinate 30,270,161 of NC_077240.1, read as the reverse complement.
TATAATACACAGTAGGTACAGGTTTATTACTCTGAAAAGAGAACCCTAGCCTACCTGGGTGTCAAATATTCACGGAGAGATAATCCTACTGAAATGATTAGCTCTAGATGTTCCATGAGCAAGACCAGATTGAATTCCACAGGTTGGAATCTTCCAAAAGCTGAGATTCTCTCCCCTCCTCTTCTTTATTCAATAGTAGCATTTTTTGAAGATTTTGCAGAAACCCTCGACTCTAACCTTCACTTGGAAGAATGGGGAAAATAAGAAATTTTTTGACTTAAGTTTTGTCCTACGACTTTTCGCTCTGGCGGCCATATTTCCGCTCTGGTGGCGCCACCCTAACGGGAACATCCCACTCTGGCGGGGTGGTAAGACCCAATCAAGCGAAATTCTTATAGTTTCTTTTTAATCGAAATTAATGATAGTTCGAATCATCACAATTGACACCAATTTACCCCTTGTTCTTTTCCGAATAACACACAAGGAAATGTACAAGTCGATTTAGGGCTCACTGCAAGAAATGACCATTGTCCATAATCTAAAAAAAATTCACATACTCTGAATTATGGTGCGAATGAAATCACCTTCAATACACACTTAATAAGAATTACCCAAAGGAGGTGGACCCATTTTCAAACCACACTGGCCCGCACCATCCTGCTCTAGAGGGACTAGTCCCGTTGGAGCGGTGCACAAGAGCAGGATACTGCCGCCCTGGCGGGATGGCGTAATCAGTAAAGGATGGGAGAAGAATAGTTTCTCCCATTCTCCATAATTCCTCACTCAAAATCTCCCAAAACTCTCTCAAACCTTCTACTCCGATCGCTTGTGTAACAGTAAGAACTCATTCTTAACTCTAACTTCATGCTAATCTTTACATTTAATGCTTTACCATGCTAGGAATTCATAAAATCAAAGGCCAATAGGGTAGTTTTCAACTCCCTTAGAAATATTCCGCTTGCATTGCTAGTTTAGCAAAGCATGGACTTTCACAATTCAGACTAGAAAGTAGGGGTGGAAGTTGAAAGGTTTTTGTTGGCCCAAATCTTGATTACACTAGTTATTTGGAGTTTTTGACCCAAATTCCTTTATAAAAAATATTGGCAGGATACTTAAGAGTACTGATCTTCAAAATTTTGGAAGAAATTTGTGAGTAGGGGTGAAGAGGCGCCATGGATCGCGTCTGGGGTTCATCTAGGATAATCCCACTCTGGTGGACTTCATCCCACTCTCGTGAGGCCGTGCTGGAGGGATTCTGCCACTCTGGCAGGATTTTGCTAGGAAGTAGCCTTATTTTAGACACCCTCTCCCCTAGAATTTCACACTTACCCTATTTGGTTCTAACCGAGATTTTGTGAACTTGCAGGTACTTTCAGTATGGCTCACCACGACGATGCCAACCTCCTCTTTGCCCGGTTTCTCGATGCCGCCTCTTAGGAAAGGCACCATGACTTCAAAAATAACAAATTCCTTCCCGAGAGGGGCTTCAAGCTAGGAGTGGCAGAAAAGATACCTGATTTCTATACCCGACTGAAGGAGTTCGGGTGGGGCCCTTGATCAAGTCCCCTCCCTCCGCATGTACTGGTTGGGTGAGAGAGTTTTATGCCATCCTCCCTACGGTCTGTTGGGATGATCCTTACCCCACCATCCACATTAGAGGAGTGGACATTCCCTTGAGTCCTGGTTATATTAATATTGTACTCGAAGTGTTGGAGGTCTCAAATGCTGAGTATGAGGCCAAGCTGAGCGAAATGAACTTAGAGTGGTTATGGGACACCTTAGTAGTCCCAAAATGCCATAACAGGGTCTACTTTCCCAGCACCAAGGGCATCGCTAGCACCGACTGGTCTGACGATGCCAAGAGATGACTACACTTGGTGGTAAGAGGATCTACCCTTCCAGCAACATCACAGATGTGACCTTTCTGAGGGCCTTAGTAGTGGTTTATGCTATTCAGAGGATAGCCCTAAATGTGGAGGCCCAGATTGTGTCAGAGTGGAAGATGTTCTACCGCGGCAACAAGAAGGCATTCTTCCTACCAAGCCTGATCACTACTATGTGCAAAACAGTCGAGGTGCTACTGCTAGACTCCCGAGGTGCTTCCTATGGATCCTCCTTTATACTTCTTACTTATCAGGAGAGCCTCATCTTAGATACTGAAGAGTCGGAGGGCTGACGAAATTGAGAGCAGCCAGGCAACAACAATAGAGGACGAGGATGAGGATGCTGCTCCTCCCACTTAGTCATAGCCACTAGTTGACCCTCGCTTGGAGGAGGACTTAGTCGCAATTCGGAGGCGACTAAGAGGCCATTTTCCCCAAACCCCTGATCTAGTGCCATCACCTCTTCCATGGAGGTGGATATGCTTCGTCATTAGATGCGGTGGGAGGGGAGGAAGAGCACAGAGAGGGACTGCTTCATGATGAGGATGTGGAAGACTATCAAGATCATCTTCTCCTATGTCGCTCCTAGAGGGAATTGCCTAGGTTGCAACCCGAAGATTTTTCTGAGTTCCCCTTCCTGAATGAGTACTGGGAAGAAGAGTATCCCCCGGAGGACCTAGATTTAGATGTCGACATTCCCCCTCGCCCTCGTTAGGCTTATGTTATTTAATTGGGTTGCCCCATTTGGGCAAGAAATAAACAATTTAACCCTTTCCTTTACTATTTCCTTTATTTTTGTAAGCACTGGATGCTTTTAATTCGTTGCAACACGGTACATATTAATACCATTATTTTAGGGTTATTCAGTCTTTATCGGTCACTATATTGACATTAGAGCTAGCCAGGAGTGCTTTGGAATTCATTGCAAAAGCAGGGGAAAAACAAGGGTCCCTTTTTTGAGGTCTCTATCTTGCGAGATCAAGCCTTAGCGGGATAATTCTCGCTTTGGCGGGAAGGCTCTGGCGGGATATTCTCGCAAGTGTGGGATTTTGCCGAAATAGTAGCTTTAGAGAATTCCCTTGGGAATTCTTCCTGCCTTTTATTCCCCCTTAGACTCCCCAAGTTAAACTCAACCCATTTGACTCCCTTTTTCTATGAGAATCTTGACGTGGACTGTCCTAGAGTTGAACCTAGCACTATACATAGGGGACTATCTCTCCCCCTAGAAACAAGGAACTCAAGCTAAACAAGGCATTATTTAAAACAACTTGTGACATCAAGTTCTTATCAACTCAAGTCAATGGTTCAATCCCTCACATCATATAGACACAATTCAGCAACACTTTGCTTTGGCTCAAGTATGAAACATGCTAATGATCTTTCATGATCACTATTAGACAAATGCTCAACACTAAATCTTTTTCTCACCTGATTTCCAACCAAGTTTCGACTGCCCCAAAACAAGAGTTTCTCCATAGACCCCACGTGTTAATTTCCCTTACCAATTATTACCAATGGCAAGTTCATGCACCATTTATAGGTCGCCTTCCCTCACATGAGTATATCATTCAAAATATTAGGACTCATCCCTTAATAGTCTTGGGTTTCACACAGTTCAATCACATAATACAGTTATGACTCCTCTCTGACATCTAGTTCATAGAACTTATTTGAAAAACATACACCATATAATTTCTAACACATAAGCAAGGGCATTTCACACGTTAAATCATGAGTCACTATGCACATAATCAAAAGTTTCGCTACATAATTCCAGCAAGTAAAGTAATTTAGTTCGCTCCATGGATGATCATTAGTTGATCATCTATACATTCCCACCGCCTCTAAGGCAAGATACCAATTGGAACCTTCTTGGTTCCAATTTCCTTGCTTGTGTTCTTTTCAGCCGTGAAAACGGCATCCAATTTACCTCATTGAGATACCAATTGAAATCCAGAGATATAAATTGGATTCCACCCATACCACAAGCAACAGACCGCACGAATAAGAGAGAAAGAATGGAACTACTTCCTAAAATGCTTCCTAGCTTCTTGAGATTAGATGTGGACGTCAACATACCAATCCATATGAGTCTATTCTACACTTGCTCTTGTACTAAGAGATAGATAACCTGGGCTCTAATACCAAATTGTCATGTCCCAACCCACTGGGCTGTGCGGGCACCCAGTATACATCCTAAGTAGGAGAACTCTTATATAACGGCAGTTAAGGAATTAAAAACAAAGTTAAAAAATCAACCAAAATTTATAAAGAAAACTGTATTAAAAATCAGTTTATTTAATTATGCAAAACCCCAAGGATACTAGTCTAAACATGTACAAGAGCTATTAAGAGTAGAAATTAAAATAAAAGACCAATGACCCAACTTCCACCAAGATAAGGGAAAAATTTGGAAGCAGCTGGAGGATCACCTTCGTTTTCACCTACAAAACATAACTGACCCTGCAACCAGACAATGCCAAGTGGCATAGCAAGAGTAGTATCAATACAAACAACATGTACTAGAAGGCATCATCGTTCAATCTGATACCTACTACATAATATATGAACAAAAATGTAAGAGATATCATAATACTTAGACTTTCTCAATTTAGCCATCCCAGCCAAAAAGTGAACTCCATATTCTCACCCTTAGGTATTCACTATCCTAAACAACGCGGTTCCACTACCACCCTGGTCACAACTTAAAACTATGGGTTAGGGACCCACCTTGCTATTATTCCATCACCCCAATAGTCCTCACCTAGCAACCTTAACCATTTAATGATTTCCTAGTCCATGTGTCATCTACCACCAACCTTATTATTACATAAAAATACATATGTAATTAGATCCTCTCATGGGACCATCCACACCTACATACTTGACCTTCTCAGGGGAACCAATTCAGTCATAATTGTGTCGGAATATGACACCCAATTCAAAAATGTATCAAAATGTGACACCCGATTCAAGACTGTGTCAAAACATGATACCCGATCTAAATAAGTGTCGAAACGTGACATCTGATCCAAATATACCATGTCGGAACATGAAACCCAATCTAAACATACCACATTCACATTTACATTTAGTGCTCACAACATTTATATTACCTAGAACAGGTTCATTACAAAAATAGGCCAGCAATTGTATATATATATAAGGTCTAACCTGTTACCCTAATCTGTACACGTTTAGGCATATCATAAGTAACTCAATTACACATTTAAGATAATTTCGTAAATAGTCAATATCTCCACTACCAAACCTTATAGGTCTAACCTCAAAATCTACTGGTTTTACGTTTCTGTGTGAGATTCTATGACCGTTATAAATTAACCAGCTGAAGATAAAACATCACAATCAATAACTTCTCAATTCACTGCGACACCCTTCTATCCAGGTCACATTCTAATTTGACCCTATCACAATAGGATATCTGTCCGTAATCCATTACCCACAGCTTAGTACATAAATTCTCATTAATTTTTCTCCTATAATACACAGTAGGTACAGGTTTATTACTCTGAAAAGAGAAGCCTAGCCTACCTGGGCGCTAAGCATTCGCAAAGAGATATCCCTACTGAAATCATTGGCTCCTGATGTTCCACGGGCAAGACCAGATTGAATTCCACGGGTTGAAACCTTTTAAAAGATGAGATTCCCTCCCCTCCTCTTCTTCATTAAAGAACAGTCTTTTTGGAGGGTTTTGCAGAAACTTTCGCCTCTAACCTCCACTTGAAAGAAGTGGGAAAAATCAGAAAATTCGTGACTTAAGTTCTGTTCTACGACTTTTTGCTCTGGAGTCGCCGCTCCGGCGGGACCATCCTGCTCTGGCGGGGTGGTGGGACCCAGTCAAGCCAAATTCTTGTGGTTTCATTTTAATCAAAATTAACGACAGTTCGGGTCATTACACAATAGGTGCTCTAATAATCAACTAGCTTTCCACCCTAAATTTCCAAATATTTTTGGCAAGTTATTTTTGGGTGAAGTTTCACCATCCGTTTGACCATAAATTTTTCCAAGAATATTTGACTGTTTCAAAAACTATTCTCTTATACTCGTAAAGTCTAAATATTATTTAAAATACCATAAGTTTGTATTATTATTTTATAATGAACATGCTTCATTAAAAACATATTATAACATAATTGATAACAATCAACAATAATAAGATAACAATATGAGCAAGAGCAATGCATATTTTATTTTTTTTCAATTTTGTCACTCAAACTATTTTTTTCGGAGGCGGTAGACAGAGATGTTATTTAATAGTATCGGTTGATCACGTTAATAGAATAAGTTGGTAGATAAATATTAGTTAGAATTAATAAATGATGGGTATTTTTATAAAATATAAAAATTTGGTGTAATTTTTAATTTCTTAAAACTTCCCAAATATTAGAACTTTTCCCAAGTTAGTTTTTTCTAGAATTTGGGAGCTTGGGATATTTGCCAAGTAATGACAAATTATATGGCCAAATACTAGTTTCCAAGTTTTTTTCAAGTTTTTTCCAAAAATTATTTGGGGTCAAACGACACCTCAGTCTAACTTTTTTTCTAAAAATAAATAATCAAAATTTATATGTTCACATACTATTGGGGTGTTCATGGGTCTGTTTGGATCGGTTATTGGTCAAAATCAAAATTTAAATCAATTGAATCGATTTTAAAATTATTAAAATCAAACCAAATAAAATATACATCCATCGGTTTAGTTGTTATCAGTTTCGATTTGGTTTGGTTTGGTTATTCAGTTATTAACTATACACAAAAATAAAAGAAACGATTCATTTAAAAGAGAAAAAAAGATAATAACTCATTTAAAAAAATAAATTGTCTTCATGCCATTATGGATTCTATAATTCTTATACCAGAAGTTTAATTATGTTTTAACTTCCTGCTTATATTGTTAGCTAATCTAATATATTGAACAAATAAACTTACTGAATAATGCATAAGCTAATGATATGATTGTACAAATAAAAAACATATTATACCTTACTATTTTAAATTAGTGTGCTGTATTTTTTGCATAAATAAGTGTTCATAAAAAACAATATTATATATATAATTATAAAAAATATGTATATAATTTATCGGTTCGATTTGGTTATTTCTTCAGTTTGTTGAACGAAATCAAAACTAAATCAAATAGTATCGGTTTTTAAAAATGTAAAACCAAATCAAATCAAATCAAATAAAAAATTAATTTATTTGATCTATTTGATTTGGTTTTCGGTTTGGATCGTATTTTTTTACCGAAACTGTCACGACCCTGACCCGTTGTGACTGACACCTACTCTAACCCTCCAATGGGAGAACCATTCTAGTAGCCCAACAACAATAATCACAATGTGTACACAAGCTTAAAGATGCGGAAGAAAGTTTAAATCAAAGACATGTCTTGAGTTTCATATACTCAGAAAACTAACTAGTTATAATCTCCATTGTGCAGAATTAAACACCCCTAAGAATTGAAAGTCATCCGTACCAAAACTCTAACAATGTCTGAAAAGAAAAGGGAAACATTTCCACAAAAAAATAGTAATAAATATAAATATTGTCTGAACACATAAATCCTGGAAAGAAAATGACTAGAATAACGATATAGTCTATGGCTGCCTTAAGGAACAACACACCCTTGAACTCGAAGACAAGATCACTCCTATAGATGAGGTCTCTTCGCAACCGGCTGAGTATGCTCTGTACTCAACAAAAAGGAAAGTAAGAGTAGTATCAATACTCAAAGACAATGGTGTAGTGGTAGGATCATGTGGTTAGCCAGTAAGTGGATCATAGAAAAGTAAATTCAACGCAATAGGCATATATGTATACAAAATAAGTCAACCACATCTTAATATCACAACTCAAAGTCTTCCATATGCAATAATTTCACATAAGGGTCCTCTCAAGGGACCTACAAAAAATTAACTTTGTGTCAAAACGTGACACTTGATCCAAATGTGTCGGAATGTGACACCCGATTCAAATACGTGTCGAAACGTGAAATCCGATATGAATTATGTGTTGGAATGTGATACCTGATCCCAAGATATCATAATCACAAGAACATTCAATGTTTACAATATTTATACCCCCAAGAACAAGTTCATCACAATAGTGGGCCAACAAGTGATCATTTTACATATAATCTAGAAGGTTTTCCTATTCATATACACGCATGCATATCATAAAGCGATTTAACAAGTATATGAAACACATACGGGAAACTAGATCATCATCTACCTCAAATTCAAGCTTTCACAACCTTACAATGTAAGAGCCTTCCCTTTCCAGGTTCGTTCCTCTCGTTCTTGGTCTAGAAAATATTAGATACATATCAAGGATCAATACAATGGCCTAACTATCAAGAAATATAACATAATTTCACTCCCTAGGCCAAACCCATGATCCTAACCTTATTCTAGGGTTATTTTCCACCATAAATTTTCTGTTCAAACCCTCCCCCAATGATTATCACCCATACTTCTAGTTTCTAGGAATCAAACTATGAATCTAGGGATCGCTCCCACACTTGTAGCGTTCGTGATCGGCCTCCTCAACTGTGTATTGATCAAGAGTAAAAACCTTACCTTAAGTGTGAAAATCCGTGGAAAATCAATGGAAATCTCCCTAGGTCGCCTCTTGGGGTTTTAGAAACTGATTGTTGTAAAAAAGACCGCTTCTGGTCTTTTTCACGATTTAAGTCCCGCTTTGGCAGCCCTGCTCTAGCGAGAATAATCCCGCTATGGAGGGATATACGAAAACAGTGAGCTCGGAGTTTGTGCTCCAAGCCTCCATTCCTCAACACATCCCTTCTAAGCCTGAATGCGATTCCGGGAATTTTACTCGCCTGAATGCAATTCTGCGAAGCCGAAAATGCTCCATATCGTCTTGTCTATCAGCATGTCCAATCAAATTATAAATTTAACCTCCCATCATTCACGTGATCACCCTAGACCTTACCTGACTCAGAATTCGTCCAAGTCTAGCCTAGGTTCAGATTTTCTAAAGAAAACACCCGAAGTTTTCTGGCCCAAAATCCTTCTCCATTTGCCTATCCCTAACGACGGGAACAAGTCGTTACACAAACCATGAACACCCTATCGGAATTCATGTCTTAGTTTTATATTTTTAAAAACTATTACATTTTAGTAATTTATTTTTTAAATATAATTATATTGTAATGTACTTAATTACGAATATATCTTACAGGGGGTCTAAGTATAAGATTTTTATAATATATGGATTATAAGTATTTGATTTTTAATTATAGAGGATGTATTTAAAGCAATTCATATTAATAAGAGTGTTTAGTATTAATCAATATTGGCCTAATATATGTACATAAAAAAATCTTTAAAGATGTTAATAAATTATTTTTAGACACTTGAATTATTATTTATTTCAATTGAACTCCTGAACATGTGATCAAATGGTCATATTATACATTTTTTGTTCAATTTTTAAAAATAAAACTTTTCTACACGTTTTCAAGTGTCCATTACATTGACAAGTTAACCACTTAAAATATATCATATCTTTTAATTATATATGTTCATCTCAATAAGCTATAAAAAATCATGCATATTAGACTTGATTCTAATTTATATAATTAATTGTGATAACATATTTTATTTGATTAACTTAATTATACTTTTGAGAAAATGTGTAAATTATTTTTCAAAATTTAAATTAAAAAATATAATAAAAATACTTTATCATATATTCAAATTTTTAAATAAAACAAATCATAATTCAAGTATCAAATATATTTTATTAACAAGTTTAAAAACTTGTCTCTGTATTAAGCCATAGGTATTTGATCTACACAATTTATGCAATCAGCAATCCATGTGTGCTATTTAATGTCAAACAGAAACTTCCATTGCTTCGTCGGTTGTTAATTTATTTATAAACTTGAACTAATTAAAACACGTAAATGCTGGGACAAATCTCTATCAAATTAAATTCGTTTTTTATTGCATAATAAGACCGATTATGATATCATTAGAGGTTCCATGTTATGAATATTCAAATCATCGATAAACAACCAAAAAAAAGTTTAAAATTGAGATATTTGTTTTTGACCTCATATAAATTATTGTGTTTAAAATAATTATTACATATAATCTATAGTAAAACCTTAATAAAGTAATATTCGATAAAGTAATAATCTTATTAAATGAATATTTTTCTCCAGTTTCAACTTAGGCCAGTTATATTAAAGTAATATTCTTGCTACATGCATTAGATAATAATTAAAAATAAAGTATTAAATGCCCAGAAAAATATAAAGTAATAATTAATAGAATACATCAAGAATTTATATATATTTAATCAGTCAATAATACTAGACCAATTAGAAACATTAAACTTCACTAAATTCGTTTAGCTTTCCTAGATTTAAATAATGTAAAGACTACACTTTTTATTTTTTCTAGATTTAAACTTTTGAAATTCTTAATTCAAATATTTTTTTTCTTTCTTATGACACATACCGCAAAATACTCTCTAAAATAATAAATATTTATTTTATGCATTTATTGATAAATAAGTATTTTTTTTGATCCCAAACATATATATTTATAGAGGTTTTATCATATATATTTATTGTCTCTAGTTACCAAAAATTATATTAATATATATTGTTTCTAATCAAATCAAGGAGGATCTCCAAATGTCAAGTCAGTTTTAAACGGTGGAAATGTGTCCTCTGGAATTTTGTTATGTCTTTTTAACTCATTTTTTATTAATATATTAAATTTAAATTTCTTTTGATTTCCTTTAAAGTTTCAAACAGTGGCACGAATCTTTTATTAGAATATTCGATTGAGTATAGTAGACAATTAATGTCACATTGACATGGTTGTAATGCATGTGTTCAATATGGCGTAGATCCGATTACCCGAATCCATGTGAGTCTCCCCAAATTCATGGCAACATTTAATATAACCTTTTAAATTTTATCAAACTTATAAGTAACTATATATAAATATGTAAAGAACGATTACATATTTAAAAACTATAAAAACATATTATAAATTATAATAATTAATAATAAATTATAATAATTAATAATAACAACAAAAATAATAACTCAGTGAAATTCCACAACGTGGTATAAATTATAATAATTACATATTAAAAATAATAATATGATCGAAGAAATATCATTTGACTCTTTATGTAGTATCCTAAATAAGTAAAATGAAATAAACAAAATAGTACTATATAATATTGCTCTCATGATATAGTATATATAATAAGCAACTTTCATAAATGACTACACTTGGCAAGCTAATAATCAATGGTAGTTATAGTTTTCATATTTACAATTCACAACAAGCTTTTAGGAAATCAGGGTGTTATATTGGTTGTATTAATATGTGCGTTCATATTGTATCAATGTATATTAGCCAAATATCACAGTGCTGAATCTTCATCTTTCAATATCTACACGTCTCTAGTTTTAATAGGAAAAACTTGAAACAAGGCATATTCATTACCAATTCGAGCGAGCAAATATAATAATCAATTCAATTAATTGGATTGCATTTTGTTCGTCGTTGCTCTATTGGATTCTCATCCAATAAAGCAAATCAAACATAACTCACATAATTATAATCTTGAATTTCTTGAGCTGACAAGGCACCATATAAACACTTGCTCATTTAGTAGAGAAAACTGAACATACCAACAAGGTCTCTACAGAGGTTTAAGCCACAAACTCATGAGCTTTAGAAGAAGTGAAGCTTACGACCAAAACAACAAACTCGACAATCGCCAACTGAAGGAGTCTATACGAGCCTCTATCTGAACTTGCAATACGACATGTAGAGAATAACTGAAAAAAATATAGCAGGGGAGACCTTCTGCTAACCCAATATCGTTAACTAAGATGGAAGATACAACTAAAGAAGCTGAAGCTAGAAAGGAGAAAGAATATTTTGGAAAGGAGAACTTGGTTATGAAAGAAGACTACTTGAATTGGATTTATTTTTGGATTTGGGTTGGTTGATTACAAATGTACAAGACCACCCATATTTATATTTGTTCATGGATAGTTCTATAAATTCTTCTAGATATATCTACAAAGAAAATTCTAGTGAACTTTATAATTGACTATAAATATCCTAGATACTACTCTAGACTATTCTATAATTGACTATAAATATCTAATTCTCTAGAACATATACACATTTCTTAAACACAACAAGTAACTCTACAAAACTCTAGAAAATTCCACTAAATATCTAGGATTATTTGACCCTTCGAAAAATCTTCTTTATTTTTCACACTCTCCCTTAAAGTGATCTTGTGATCTTTTGAAAATTACCCCACACTTGTCGTGGAAGAACTCAAACAAAGCTTTGAGCCACACCTTTGTGAAAATCAGCAGTTTCTTCCTAAATCCTCTTGCTTTTTCAAATGAGAAAGATTTTTTATCGACAATTGATCCATGTGAATTATCTCCTTGCAGAGTTCTCGAACTCCCTTTTTCTCTTAGCTTCCAGACAATTATACTATCTGGATAAGTATTTGTGATGGGCAAGTTTGGAACTCGAGGATTTAAGATTTTAGAATCTACTCCTTCTAACACAACTCTATAACAAAAGGAGAATCCATCAGTATCAGCCTCCTCATTTGAGTCGTTGATAGTTTGATTCACTAATATGAGGCCTTAACACCATAATAGGATCCACCATCAAATTTTCTTTATAGCTCTTCAATAACCTATTTAGCAGCTTCATACCTTCCAAAATTTTTGTCGTCTATCTCTCCACAGGAAATTTGACCTTCAAGATAAGCTTTTTCATCTATTTGATCTTCATCTTCTTCATTTGCTTCCAATGTTTTCTCTCTATTGATTGACCTCAATATGATAGACAGTTCACCGGAGGCTTCAACTTTCAATACATCTCCCTCAATTCTTTTCTTGTAAAAGTCACCATTGACATATATAGTTTCAAACACTAAATATTCAGAATTTACTTTTTTGATTTCTTCGATTGCAATCTCCATATCACCAATATCGATGTCTTGCTTCTCCACATGATTAACTGTATTATGTCTTGAATCCACGATCCAGTCTCCTTCAAAAAAATAGAAGTCATGGCATCTATTGCTTGAGTCTCAACTACTAAACACCTTCCCTAGTCTTCTTCTTCAGTAGCTTTCTCAGTTTGAGCCATGTTGCTCTCTTTTGTTGGGCAATACCTTTTTATGTGTCCTATATTGCCACATCAATAACATCGAAGAGACCTCTTATCATAATATTTAGACGACTCTTCCTTGTTTCCAAGAGATCTTGAACCACTTGATAATCCAAAGTGTGACATATCTCTTGCATTTCCTTTAAAGTTCTTCTTGTCAGTTACAAGGGCATTTCTTTTTCCTTCTTTGACAAATACACAAGCCGAATGTTTGGCATGTAACTCCCGTGACGATAATAAATTCTCAAATTCATTCAAGTATGGTTACTGATCCCATCCTTGAATCGACGTCACAAATGGAATATATTCAGGTTTTAAACCACGAATGACAATTTCTCTCATTTGTGCTTCAGAAATAGTCTCCTCCAAATTCAATAAAGATATCTCAGAATATAAGTTCTTAATCTTCAAAAAATATTTGACGATAGAAAGATTACCTTGAGAGGTGTTAGCCAATTCATTCTCCAGTATCTGTAGCCGAACTTCATTCTTCTTGTTGAACAGTTGATCGAGAGTCCTCCATATTTCATGAGTTGATTTACACCTTATAATATGATCTAATAAGATGGAGGAGATTAACCTCTTTAGTATGAATTCCGCTTTTGCATTGACCTACTTTCTTTTTTTTGTATGCATTACTATTTTCCGATCCATCAGCAGGAGGACTTATGTTATTTCCATTAACAACATCCCACAAATCCTCGCTGACAAGGTATGATTTCATACATGTCTTTCATACCTTGTAATTTGACTGGTTCAAGAACTCCATTCCGGTCCATTAGTACGACCGTTAATATCCATATAGAGAAATCAGTTGAATTTTTTACTAACTCGATTTTGAAATAAAATTCAGAAGCCAACGTATGACTATGACTCTGATACCATGTAGAGAATAACAGAAGAAAAGTATGACTAGGAGACCTTCTGCTAGCCCAAAATCGTTAACTAAGATCGAAAGATTCAACTAAAGAAGAGGAAGTTAGAAAAGAGAAGGAATATTTTGGAAAGGAGAACTTGGTTATGAAAGAAGACTACTTGAAGTGGATTGATTTTTGGATTTGGGTTGGTTGATTACAAATGTACAAGACTACCCATATTTATACTTATTCATGGATGGTTCTAGAAAATCTTCTAGATATATCTACAAAGAAATTTCTAGTGAACTTTATCTTCTAGATATCTAGATATATCCTGAAGATTATTATCCTAGATACTACTCTAAACTATTCTATAATTAACTACAAATATCTAATTCTCTAGAACATCTACACATTTCTTAGACACAAGTAGCTTTACAAAATTCTAGAAAGTTCCACTAAATATCTAGAATTATTTGACCCTCCAAAAAATTAATATAGTGCCTCCGACAATAAGACGTCGTACGAATAAAATGTACTGATATGAAAGACATGAATAAACATATACTCATCTACAATATAAGTGGAAGAATCAACATAAGATTTGAATGTTACATTGGGCGAGTCATGTATAACTCAAGAGCCATAAGAGATCTTATATAAATATATCATCCACTCGATAGTTAAGTATGTATGTAATAAGGCCACTCGATTGCTAGGATATGAAAGTACTACCACTCACTTCTTACCTAGAATATACATGTACTATCATTCACTCGATAGTTAGGATATAAATGTACTATAACCTACTCAATAGTTACTAGCATTCACTCAGTAGCTAGAATATGGATGTACTATAACCCACTCGATAACGAGGATATACATGTACTACCATCTACTCGATTTCTAAGATATAAATATAACTGCATGTAGGGCTTTTGGCCAACCAAATGTAGCTTGCTAGCATGCATATGCTTATATTTTCATGTGTGTATAACTTAACTAAAATGACTCGATAATTGTTCTCTTTTATTAATACTACAAATAGACTCGAGGATGATTAGAAATAGGAATTCGTCCATTCTAAAAATGTTTTTTTAACTTAACTTTCTTACATAAAAATTGAAGACTCGTCTCACTTATCAAAATCAATACTACTTATTTAGTCACTTTATTGGAAAGTTTGTTTATAAATGATGACTTCATATCAGACTCGATATGATTCGTCATTTTAAAAAAATATTATTTCCTTCACTACAAGACTAGAACTTCGATCCTTCTTTCTATTTAATTTTTCCGCTTATTCTTTGAACACACACTTTAGGAAATTAACTCATGATTTGACTTTGAGAATTTGTACATAATCAGCTATATATAAATAAGACATCGACAAGAAAGAGATATATTAACACAATTCTCAAGAATAGAATAAGTATGACAATAATTCTCTTAAGCTCTTTCTCGATATATATTGTTAAGACAAAGATTCATGTCGAAACAGAAAAAGAAATAGCCATTGCATATCTTACATCAATTCACTCAGCGACACAATGAACTTAGCCCGTTATAACACCTTAATCTACAACAACCACAATGGAACTAATATTAAGCTAAATGATAGCTAGTACACAATTTATCGAGATGTGAGCGTAATTTTTAACTAACAAATCAACACTCCTTTATATTTATTCTTATCTTCCAGTTGCTTATCAACAACCACCAAACATATAAAGGTCATTAACCAAAATTCCAGCCACAACAACATTAGAAAAATACCTCAAAACAGCTCAGCATCATATAACAATTCAAATACAATTTTTCAACCATCTATTTGTATGTTCTAGCTCACTAACTTAGCTATTACTTGGATACTGTAACAATCCATTCTGGTCATTATGGGAAAGCGAATAGTGAAAGATTTGGGCCAATTTTTTTTTGAATGGTAATTTAAAAATTTCAGGCTATGCCGGTGTTAGACGGAATCTAAGTGAGGTGAGGTCTAGGGCAATTCGTAAATGAATTGGGGTTAATATTTAAGTTTGAATTTGATTTTATGATAGACAAGACGTTAACAAATCCGTAGGGCCTTTCAAAAGTAAATTCAGACGAATAGAACTCTCAAAATCGAATTCAGCAATGAAAAGATTATTTTAGAACATCAAGATTTAAGGTTATGCTATGAAATAGGGGCTTGGGGAAAGAATTCTGAGGTATCGTTTCCGTGCAAGATGCCATAGGGGTAAAATTCCGCTACGGCGGGGCTGCTATAGAAGGATAGTGACCGCTATAGCAAGCTAATCGCGAACTAAACAGGAAAAAGTCTCAAAAATGTTATTATTTCTGCAATTTCATTCTTTGAAGATAAAGGGGCGACTTAGGGATATTTTCTTCAATTTTTATCAAATCTTGAGCTAAATGTAAGTTCATTACTCCCCTAAATTGTATTTTGATTCTTAAACCTTATAATCCATGGGAATTATCTCGGGGGAGCGTTCTTGACCTGAAATTAATGATGGAAAAAATCCTAGTTGGGTGGTAGGATCATGAAATTGGCCAAGGATTAGTATTTGAGTATAATCCGAGTAATTTAGGCTATTTTTCATTGATTCTTTGTATTCTTTATTTGTTTTAGATCAAGAACCAACGAGGACACTTCAAAAAGAGAAAACTTAAGTTCTTTAGAGCATTCAGGCTTGATTCGAGGTAGGTGATGTTTGTATTTTTTCCGTTTATGTTATATGTGAATGTTCACTATTTCATTATTATTGCATGCATGATATATGATTAGGGGAAAGGAAAGAACATGAATTGAAATGATATTTGTGATCTTTTTGCATACAATGAACGTGTTACTTGGTTGTACAAGTGTGTTTGCTATTAATTGTGATTATGATTATGATATGTGATTTTCTGTCGAATTGGGTACCACACCGGTATATTTGGATCGGATACCATGCTGATACATTTGGATCGAATACCACGATGATATATTTGGAATGGATACCACGCCGGTGCACTGATTATGGAAACAGATCACACCGGTATACTAACCGTTTGGGTATGGGTTCCATGAGAGGATCGTGTTTGATTGTTGTGATGTGATTGATCATGATCATTGTATATATTACTTCAAATGTAAGGCCTGGGAGTCCGGTGTTGTTTAACTATGAGGTGATTGTGTATTATCTGCTTTACTAAGTTGTGGTTTCTTGTTAATAATCATTTACTGGAAATGAGGGTGTGATCCTACAAGTAAACTTTGGTTGTGTACTGATACTGCACTTGCTTTATATTTGTTGAGTACAGGGTATATTCAAGAGGTTGTTGAGAGACATCAATTGAGAGATACTTGATCGTTCGAATTTAAGGGTGAGCCAGTTCTTTCAGGTTGCCATGGATTCCTCTTGGTTCTTAGTATTTTCTTTTCGAATTCAGACAATCTCAGACTATTTGTTTATGTTTATTATTTTTGGGGTTGCAACCCCATATTCTAGACTTTCGATAGAGTTTTGATACAATGACTTTCAGGTTTTAGGAAGTTTAATTCCGCACGTTTTGATAAAACTGTCTAAATTTATGGGAACTCAATTTTTATTTGTTTTAACTACTTTCACTTAATCAATTGCATGACTTTTACATTGTTAGCATGATATAATTTGGGTTAGTTGAGTTAGTAAAATTTCTCCTACGTACCGAAGGGTTAGTGTGAGTATCATGGCTTAAGCCCACTCGGGACGGGAGGTCGCTCGATCACTTCCTTTTCCACTAAGTGATTGCTTAGGGACCTTAGCACACACTTGGAGACAGGGACAGGGGCATGCCTGACTTACGATGAATCAGAATCAAGAAACCAGATCCACTCAAAATACAAATAGGAGGTTAAAATGATTACCTCAAAAAGTAGCAAAACCAATTAAAATAGAGATTACTTATCCTTAAAGAATCCTTCAAATCACAAATAAAGAAGAGAAAAAAAGTAACATGCTCTATGAACTTTTCAACGGTGAAATCACATTGTAATTTTGTGGATTTTGACTTGGATGGTAGGAAAACCTTAAGAGAATGTTGAGGAGGGTTTTTCTTCTGATTTGGGTGAGAGAAATGGGCTAAAACAAAGTGTTAAAGATCAATATATGATCTGAAGATCTCTACCGACTTAGAGGCCCACGTTCATCTAATCACTTGTGTAGTTTCACAAAAATATGAATATCTCTTAATTCTAACATCGTATTGACGAATGATCTTAGATAGTTAATTTGGCAGGTGGATCACCCCGTAATTTCAAGTAAATTGAGTAAAATTTCCACGACATCTGACATAAATTTTAGAGTACTTATGAAAGTAATTTGCAATAACTTTTGCTTGACTTCAAAATTTGACATGCGACCATTGTACGATTCAAATACATCATAACACATCTTTTCTAACATATTAAACACTCCTAGTTTACACGGGTTATAGCTTTTTTATTCGCTTGATAGGTGGTAGCTGTTAGGTTTAGATTAGAAGACTTTTTTCTTATTTACTATTAAATACAAAGTGTACCTATAAATAGTAATTATCATAAGCATTAGCATTTAGATTAGAAGACTTTCTTCGTATTTGCTATTAAATACAAATTTTACATATAGATAGTAATTATTATAAACATTAGTTGCTAATGGTAATGTAATGACCATCTAGGTCATTTTTCTAATACTGCTTCTGTTTCATCATTTAAAGCATTCCTATAGTGACCCCGGGTCATTTATGACCTGCTGGCGCCTGTAGCACGACCGTCTGATCGTTCGTTTGAGTTTTAGATCCGTTTTCCTATTTTAGAGTTTTTATAACTTGAAAAGTTGACTTCGATCATAACTTCAGGAAAATGATCTTAGAATGGAATTTTGACGGTTCCATTAGCTCCGGAATAGCCAAATTAGGCTAGTAGCATGGTCGAAATGAGTACTGAGGCAATTAGTACGAGTTTGAGGCTATTTGACGCTTTTGCCTTTGAAATTTGGCCTATGATTGACTTTGGTAAACATTCCTAGAAAAGGCACTCGGATGGGAATTTTGATAGCGCAATTAGCTTTGGAACATTGAGTCTAGAATAGAATGACCTTTTGTTCGGTTCTCGAGACTTTCGAGTTTATTTTGTTCCTCTCGGTGGATTTTGATATTCAGAGGTGGGACCCATATTTGATTGTAACAATCTCTGATGGGAATTTCAATTGCACCGCCGAGTCCTGAATATCATTTCCAACCAGATTTCATATACAGTTTATGTTTTTTCGCCCCCAGATGAGTCCAGAACGTCGGAACCAAAGATTTGGTAATTGATGAAATCTGGTGGTACGCTGGTGCACCTTATCTGGTGCACCCTCACCTCTATTAAAGCAACCAATTTTAGCATTTACTTGAAAATTAGCTTCACTTCATACCTCGATTTCTCCTTCGTTTCAAGCTCAAATTTGACGATATAAAGGTCTAAATTCAAGATATTTTTGTGGGGAATGTAGTGGTGAACTTGGAAACACAAGGAGAAGCTTCGTTTGAGGTACGAAATGTAATCTAGCTACTGCTCTAGTGATTTTTGAAGTTGTATTTTGTTGAAATTGTGAAGGTTGTAACTTGATCAATTTAAATCCGATTTGAGTAATTTTTTAGGCTAGATTGTGGTTTTATTTTTGCAAGGATCGTCATAGTGTAATTTGTTTGGGTTGAAAGGTCTTGGTTTTTCAAAATTAGATTAACAAGAAGCTGTCATTTTTGACCTTTTATTCGAATTTTGCGAATTATGGTTGCAAGCTCGTCCTGCATAGTTTCCTACCCTGAATTGTGTTATATTATTGATTTGTGAGCGTGGGGTGATGTTTAGAACTTATTTATGGGGTCAAATCCAAAATTTCAGATGCGGGTCCTATATTTTCCATTTTAGACCCCGAAATTGGTCCATCTTCAAAAATTATGAAATTAGTGTCTAAATGACTGTATCGACATTATGATTCTATTTTTGACAGCATGGAAGCGTTCTGATACCGCTCGAAAGGGAAAGGCTCCAACACTGTAATTTGGAGCTCGCGTGTTTAGCCTATAGGTAGGTTACGACTTTTCTTTTTTTAGATTGAGACAGAATGTGTGAAATCATGTTGAGATTGATGGAATTTGGGTTGGGTAGCTTATCTGGATATCTTAGGTGTTAGAAATCATGTTTAGGCTTTTTATGGGTTTTCGGGTATCTGGAAGTATGTTTATCTTGTCGTTATTCATCGGTATTGTTAGGAATGTTGAATGATCATGTTTTTGATATTGTGGAGTATGTTGGCCTTAGTATAGGTTGTAAACCTAGTTTAGTTGCTCCGACATCACTCCAACGGACTTAGATCCTTGTAGAATGGTATAGCGGGCTAGTGCCTAGTAGTTGGCCTTAGCTAGGCGATGCCATTGCTCTTAATCACACCCTCATCCATAACTCGGTATAATCATGACTTCAAAATGCATTGGCAATACTAAATTTCGTGATCATTTGGTTTCGACTCCGGTTCAAGTTTTAGCGGCATATCAGTTGGCGCCTTGGGGAGGAGATTCTTGGTACTGTTATTGTCTAGTTGGAAAGGGGAATATTTGGCACCAAGGGATAAATTATCTACGAGCATCCGGGTACCTAGTTTCGACCTCCGTTCTGAATTATCGGAGAGCATCCGGGTACCCAGCCCCGACCTCTGACTTGCTAGTATGACGAGCATCCGGGTACTCAATCCTCGCCTTGATCATATTAATGTGTTACGACGAGCATCTGGGTACCTAGTCCTGGCCTCGAACGTACCGATATATTGTGGCAAGCATCCAGGTACCTAGTCCCAGCCTTGGCCATGTTGGACATTCGGGCGAACATCTAGGTCTTAATCCCGGCCTCGACCCCTAAGGCACCCCTTGTTCGTTGAATCTTTGAGATTCTAGATTTGGAAATGATACAGTTCCTCGATTCCTGACATCGCAGATTCTTAGTTCCCAGCCTTGATAGTTGTAGGTATTCTGTGTACTCGGCGGGCTTATGGAGGTTCATCCAGATTTTTATTTAACTTGCGCACGAGTGTCCCTGCTGGGTGGGGGTACAGTTGGATATAGTTAGATGTAGTTCTCGTAGACAATACTTTTTCACTTTAGATGATTATGTTGATTCTTATTTAGGCTTAATCCTCTTTTTCATATTGTTTTTACCTTTTCTGCTCAGTCAGCCTATGATGCCTACTGGGTACCTGTTGTCTTGGTACTCATACTACACTCTACATATACTTTTGTGATGTAGGATCGAGCACCAGCTACCGCCGTGGATAGATCGAGCCTGTTGCAATCAGCTACATAGATTAGGGTGAGCACTTGACATTTTTGGATCATTTCTGTCTCCTTCAGTATGGATGACCCGTCTTTTGCCTTTTGAGATTAACCAGTTGTTGTATATATAGTTTTTGTCCACTTTCGGGACTTGTACTCGTGTTTTATTTTGTAACAACTCTGTACTTGTGACTTTCAGATTCTGGGAGGGATCTTTAGTTGTTTATAGCATGTTTTGATTTACTTCTGCTTATTCTTTCTGCTTATTTTTATAATTCGTCACTCTTGTTTAGTTTCTATCCTCAAACCCATTATTTGAAGTTTCGGATTTACAGATTGACTTACCTACTGGTGGGTTATAATAGATGTCATCATGACATGAAGAATCGGACCGTGACAGATAAATGCATAACATATGTTGTACCATATAAAATTTTCTATAACAATATTTATATTATTATTAATCATACGATCAAGCCTCACTATAGTGGTAATCGTCTGTCTGAAAATTTCATGACTGTTATAGTGAGGTGTTGTTATAAATGGATAGTAACATTTGACATTTAGATCTCATCATCTGTTATAAATAAAAGTACACAAAAAATTAATTTAGTAATTTTGTGTACCAAAAAGAAAGGAATATATTTATTAACCAATTTTTTTAATAGAAAAAGTATGAATGTAAGAGCCCGTTTGGATGGGCTTAAAAAAAGTAACTTTTATGTATGAAGTGTTTTTAGAAGTTTAAAGTGCTGAAAGTTATTTTTATAAATAAGCAGTTGAGTGTTTGGATAAAAATGCTTAAATGAGGAAAATTATGTGAATTTTAGGGTTAAAAGAATAAAAAGGGTAGTTTGGGTATTTAGTTAAAATATAAGAGATATAAAAGTAATTTCCATGGTCAAAGAAAATGACTTTAAGCACTTAGAAAAAAAAAAGTTAGGAATCCTAACTTTTCATTTTTGACTGACTTTAAGAACTTTTTGACTTAAAGTTAGCATTAGACAAACACGTCTAAAAGTTGAAAAGACCAACTTAAAGCCAATCCAAACAGGCTCTAAACAACCAAAACCAATCAACTTTCTTCGTGAAATTATGTCAATAACTTATTGACTTCATTTAAATAGAGTTTTTTTTCTTTTTAGATATTGGTACTTGCAATTTTTTATGTGAATGACATTAATAATGCTTAATATATATATAATTTTTTTTATAAAGAGCATATCCTTATAATAAATATCATTACTATTATTGATAGAATGTTATTATAGAGAAGTACAATATATCATGAAAAGTCTATTCTAGAATAAATTAGATCATTATAATTTAAATATTATTATAATGAATAACTATTGTAGCGAAATTTAATGTATAACCATCTATGGATTAAAATATGCACAACCCAATAATCTTGATATCATCACTAATTGCATAATGAATGCCTAAAAGCCTAGTATAATTAGATCGCAAACCAAACCACTCCGTATATCTTCCACAAATTTCAGGTAAAGTAAAAGAATATTATATGCAATAAACTAAGGTCTATTTCTCTAGAAGAGGCAACATGTCATAATCTTAGAAAGACATGTTTTATATGTACGCTAAATGTTGTATATATTTTTTAATAAAACTTTTGCTGTCTACTAGCTAAAAAAGAATTAAAAAAAAGAAAATTGGAAACAGCACAGCACTACTTTCCCACTACGCGTACTATCAACCAGACTGTAATTCATTAATAAAAAGATTATGATTAAAAATAAAATCATAATTTATACTTTATAGTAATAAATAAATATTAATTTTATTGTTTAAACCTTGTCTGAATGAGAAAAGAGTAGATTGTTTCCTTTTATTTTTCATCTTCATCTCCGTTCTTACACATCTACCTTACCTTAAGGCAATTTCCTCCCTATCACTCTCTCCACCGACACCTTTCTTTCATTCTTTCTTCATAAAACCACCATCAGATCTTTCTCTAAATCTCCATTATTGAACACCCAAATCTCCATATTTCTCATCTGTTTTCCCTTTTCTATAACCCCAACAATGAAATCAATATCAAACCTTTCCTTTTTTGTCTAAAACTATCCCAAGATTTGATTTTTCATCATCAAGATTTGATTTTTATTCCATTCCAGCTTGTGGGTATTGAATAGTAAAAGATGTTAGATCGATTTCTGAGTGCTCGTAGAGCATGGCAAGTTAGGAGAATTATGAGGAATGGGAAACTTACATTCTTGTGCTTGTTCCTTACCGTTATTGTCCTTAGAGGGAATTTGGGTGCTGGAAGATTTGGTACTCCTGGCCAAGATTTGAAGGAAATTCGTGATACATTTAGCTATTACAGGAAGCGCGTAGAGCCCAGACGCGTTCTTGAAGAAGCACAACAGGTATCTACAAGCACTGTAAGTGATGGTGCATCAGATAGTAATAATTATGCTACTTTTGATTTAAAGAAGATTTTAGTTGATGAGGATGATGGTGAGCCTGAGTTTAAGAGAAATCCAAATGAACCTTATGCTCTTGGTCCAAAAATAACAGATTGGGATGAGCAAAGAGGAGAGTGGTTGAAAAAAAATCCTAATTTTCCTAATTTTGTAGGAACAAATAAGCCAAGGGTGTTGTTGGTTACTGGTTCATCTCCTAAGCCATGTGAAAATCCAGTAGGTGATCATTACTTGTTGAAGTCAATAAAGAATAAGATTGACTATTGTAGGCTTCATGGTATTGAGATTTTTTACAATATGGCTTTGCTTGATGCTGAAATGGCTGGTTTTTGGGCTAAATTGCCTTTGCTTAGGAAGCTTTTGCTTTCACATCCTGAGGTTGAGTTTTTGTGGTGGATGGATAGTGATGCTATGTTTACTGATATGGCTTTTGAGCTGCCATGGGAGAGGTATAAAGATGCTAATCTTGTGATGCATGGATGGAATGAGATGGTTTATGATCAGAAGAATTGGATTGGATTGAATACTGGTAGCTTCTTATTGAGGAATACTCAATGGGCTTTGGATTTGCTTGATGTTTTGGCACCCATGGGACCAAAGGGAAAGATTAGGGATGAAGCCGGGGCGCTTCTTACTAGGGAGCTTAAAGATAGACCAGTTTTTGAAGCTGATGATCAGTCTGCAATGGTATATATATTGGCAACTCAGAGGGAGATATGGGGTGAGAAGGTGTATCTTGAGAATGCTTATTACTTGCACGGTTACTGGGGAATTCTGGTAGATAAATATGAAGAGATGATTGAAAATTACCACCCTGGTCTTGGTGACCATAGGTGGCCACTTGTTACTCACTTTGTGGGTTGCAAGCCTTGTGCAAAATTTGGAGATTATTCGGTAGAGAGGTGCTTGAAGCAAATGGATCGGGCATTCAACTTTGGTGACAACCAGATCCTGCAGATGTATGGATTCACTCATGAATCACTTGGTAGTAGGAGAGTGAAGAGAACACGAAACGAAACAAGCAATCCACTTGAAGTGAATGATGAGCTTGGATTACTTCACCCTCCATTTAAAGCTGTCAAGGTATCATCTTCTTGAATGCATATGAAAGGGATCATGCATTAAGGTCAAGATTGGGATGCCCTTTTAACCTTAAATTTTTGTACCATTTGATCACGATATGTGCCACGCTGTACTTGTTATTATGCCTGTCTTAGAGCACTGGTTATTGTATTCCTTCATTTGTCATAGTGTTTTGTGACATAATCTTTTTAAGTTACATATAAATTTCAATCGAAGGCATAGTTAAATTCATATTATATGTGCTCCTTGCTCACATTTGGTTGGTCTTTGTGATTTTGGAGGCAATGGCTTTGGTGCACTCTTCCTTCTTTAAAGTTACAAACTTTGCTTGTTCTCATTTTGTATCGGATGTCGCTGAAGGATGGGTTCTTATTGCTGCACATAGTTCATTTCAATTATAATACTGCTACATTTTGCATTAGGTTTCTCTCACAGTGGAACTTTAAACCAGAAATGTGCTTATGAGAAGAGTGAAGGACCAAAGTATGCTTAAAACCTTGAACATCAGTCTAGGGATGTTACAGCAGGGTCCTGGTGAAATAGGAAAAGTAAAATTTCATCGATGTCAATTGGACCAAGTAGGTACTTATCATGTTCACCAAAAGAGTCCCGGATTTCAGCCTTCGACTACATAAGTAATTCATGAATTCCATTACATCCCATTATCCCTCTACAGGTTTCCTTTTACACACTGCAAACTGTATTCTTCTCCTTTGGAGATTTTCATGTGCAAGGTAAGCTTCATTAATTGCTACCTCCAAAGGCAGCAGCCACTTTCGTTGAGATGTGAGTTCTCCATACCAACTTCTAGGACCATCGGTGCCTTCCTAACTTCACTGCTTTAGATTGCCAATCATAGCTAGAGTTAACTATGGAAATTCCATTTTACTTTGCATCCATATCAAAGAATCAGATCTGTCCTCTGTTAACACCACTCTGTCCAAACTAGTTATGAGCATGCTTACACTCTCTAGTTCACAATCCTGAAGGTTTCTTTTGAAATGGAGATTCCAGTTAGTAGCATTAAAGAAGTCAGCAATGCTGCCATCTTTGTAGGTTACTAGACTATGTAGATCTGGATATATATTCTCACCTTATATCGCTTTTTAATAGCACTTCTTGCCATTGTTGAACCTCCACAACCATTTGAACTAAAAGGCTTTTGTTATGGAGCCTTAAGTTCTTAACTCCAAGGTCACCCAATATTTACGGTTTTATCACTGTTGATCACCTAACCAGGTGTAGCTTCTTTCTATCAGCATTTTCTTCCCACAAAAAAATTGTTCTGTTTAGTGACCTTCGTAGGTATGGGAAATAGAGATAGCATGTACGTCAGAATACCATTCACTGTGCTGTTGATGAGTGCCTGATATGCTGCTGATCTTTTTTTCTTGGAGAAGTAGCCATGCTGGTAATTATTATGCAAACTGCACCCCTCCCGTCAAAGAAGGGTAAAGCCAGATAGCCAAAGTCGACTTTGCCACTTAATAAGAACTTCATGCAGGGTTCCTCTGTTAGAGGTTTCACAGCTTGAATCATGGGGTTAAGGTATTGTTGATTGATTGGTGCATTAATCGAGCTTATGAAATCAGGCCCTGCTGCTTTTGTTTGGTGAAGTCATAGAAGCTTTTCCGGAGGGCTTTGTTCCACTTTGTTAGATGCACATAAATAACATGTTATCTAGTTTTAGCCTCTAGGCTCTGAAAGTAGAGCATGCATTCTGTTCTGTTACACAATGTAAGTGAGTTCAGAATCTTTCACCAACTGTATCATAGTTGGTTCACCTCAATTAGAATCTATTCTGATGGGACAACTGAACAAGTATCCACTTGGCATGGAAACAATTTATGTACTATTTTGGTGGTCTTGAAGGGGTATCCTAGTTATCTTTTGGCTTTCACATCGTCTTAAAGTCTGAGATGAGTTAGCTCTCTTGAGACCTTTTACAGACAACGGGTACAGTTAGTTTCAATACTTAGAACTCTTGTATCTAGGTGTAGCATAATAAACTGGATACCGCTTAATTATCTTTGATGCAAAGTTATAGGGATATTTAGCACAAGTTTGGTGGGTCAATCCCCATAGGGAAAGGAATTTTCTTGAAATTCGAAGTGTAAATTTTGGTTATTCACCAGCAAAACCAAAGCCATTGCAAGAACCAAAATATCCTGTTAAATAGTTACTCAGATCACCAAAATTCATGTGAACAATCAACTATCAAATGCCTTTCTCCTCAAGAGTATACAAACTCACAAATGCAAGTTTACTTCCACAACTCTCCTTCTATCATAGTGATCTGATATAGTATCCATTTTATAACATCGTAAAATAAAAGTTACTGTAAGAAGTAAAATATATTGAGATCCAGGCCTCTGACTCAATTCAAATTCTTTGACAATCTATTCCATATAGGCAGATATATATATCCCTTCGGGCTGTACAAGGCACAAAACAAGTGTCAAATGGTATTTTGTGGCATTACATTTAACAGATAAATGCATATGCAACCCCTGTAAACTCAACACCTCTGTTTGTAGGCTATATGTTATAATATGATAGCAGCTCCAGAAGAAAAAGTATGAAAACTAAGAAACACATTTGGCCAAGAGTGTAGAATTTCAGCACAAACATTTAAAATTAGCTAAGAGATAAACTGGACGCAGGTTTTGGAGTAAGCAGAGAAGCCACAAAGTCTAGTTTTTTCTAGAACTGAATAATACTTGGGGGAAATAAAAGCAAAAGCTTAGTAAAACTCACAAAGAACCATGAAACATAAACACTAAAATCTCCAGAGAGACACAAAGATAAAACCCTTAAGCTGGAATGAGAGTTGAGAGAAGCAAGTCAGCAAAGATATAGAGGGAATAGAGAGTGATTATCCTTCAACATGGATACGGAATTACCTTACTTTAACCTAATTAGATTTTAACTGGTAGATTGAGGGTGGTACAAGCAAAACACCAAGAGACTAGAGCTCTTCATGACTTCAAGTAAATTGATCAAAATTGCAGCAGAGTAATCACTTATGCGAGACAATTACACAATCAAGCAGGTAGCAACACAAAATGTTATTTCTGTATTTTGAGCATAACAAATTTATATTAGTCCTCGTGAGATTAACTCATGATTCAAACAAGATTCATCAGGAAATTCAAAGCACCAGTATTTGTGATACTGAATTAGACAATTAGTGCAAGAGTCAAACTCGAGTTTTTTCCTTTCCATGTAATACAGTCCATCACTGTATATTTTGTTCAGGACTAAATAATTATCATCACAAAACTCTACGAGGACGAGAGGACTATCTATCATTTACACGAGTAAACCATTCATAAAACTTTATGGTTCTTACTGAATCAAATACGAGGAACAAATAAAATAAATAAGAAATCATAAAAATATCGGTAATACCTGGGTACAGCATCATCTCAGAATACGGAATCAAGTGATATAGTCACCACCCTCAGTTCCCTTGCCAATCATAGGAGAGACAAGACTCTCCATGAATGTTCTAGTCCTTATAAACTTAGAAATTATTCCATCAACATTCATCTCTCTTCTCTGTTTCTCTTTCTTATTGTAGAGAAACACCTCGGACTTCGAATCACCAAATTCCGACTTGAAACGAGAGAGAAATCGTCAACTGAGTTTTCCCATAGCTGTTGATCACGTTTGATATTTTATTTACGAGACCAAACGAATCACTCTTCGTGATCACGGAGCCCTAAGCTCACAATCGCGGTCCACTGAAAAATTGCACTTCGCGATCGCGGAGAGTCAACTAGTTAGACCCTCACGATCGCAAGGACTCCTTGCGAACGCGAAGGCCTGGGGGATCAGGCTTCGTGAATTCGGCCAAGGGGTCTTGTGAGCGTGAAGGCCAAATATGGCCTGTACCAGCAACTGCTGCAACATCAAACAAATGGAACACAATTTGGGGCTCGAAATAGCAGAAAACCAAACATGCAACCAAATCACCATTTTAGCTATGGAAAGAGACTATGACAGCAGGTTCAAGCTCATTTTTTACTTCGAATGACTGGTCCTCGACACTTTACGATTAGTTATCCACATAGCCACGAACTTTACAAACACCCCGGACTTCGAATCACCAAATTCTGACTTGAAATGAGAGAGAAATCGTCAACTGAATTTTCCATAGTTGTTGATCACGTCTGGTCTTTTATTTACGAGACCAGATGAATCACTCTTCGTGATCACGAAGCCCTAGGCTCGCAATCGCGGGCCGCTAGAAAATTGCACTTCGCGATCGCGGAGAGTCAACTAGTCAGACCCTCGCAATCGCGGAGGACTCCTTGCGAACGTGAAGGCCTGGGGGATCAGGCTTCGTGAATGCGGCCAAGGGGGCTCGCGAGCGTGAAGGCTAAATGTGGCCTGTACCAGCAACTGCTGCAACATCAAACTTTGGTATTGTCTAATCTTTGACGAGGTGCTCGGGATTCATTCAAAATCCCGTGCGCACAAACAGACTATGCTATTTCATCAAATTCGACATTCCAGACTCAATGACACTGTAAAAATTTCTATACGAGGTCATTTTGAACAAAAGTGGGTCCCACACTCAAATGTCTTTTTAGCCAATTTCACAAGAGGCCTCAATATTAGACCAGAAGCCTCAGGAAGTGCACGAAAGGTCGTTTCTAACCAAACTTGACATTCTAGAACTAACCGCGTTGTCAAAATTTTTATTCGAGCGTGTTTTTTAAGAATGTTGACCAAGGTCAAACTTAAGCCAAATTTTAAAGGCTAAAATGCCTAATGGTCCAAACTTACACTGAAAGCCTTAGGCTTATGCCGACCATGCTACGATCCTAAAATAACTTTTCCATAGATGATGGAACCGTTAAAATTATGTTCTGGAGTCGTTTACTTGACGTTTTGACCAAAATCAGCTATTCAAGTTTCAAAAGCTTCAAAACAGGGAAACGGACATATATCCCAAAAGAACGATTAGACAACTAAATAGTTAGTGCCAGAAAGTCATAAATGACCTGGGGTCGTTATAGAAGCACTCTAAATAACAAAAAGAATCCATTTACTCAAAAATGACCTGGAGAATCATTATATTATCTTATCGATGGTGCGAGAGATTAAGTTGTTGATTGTAGCAACAAATCCAAGAGCAATTTTGGTTGTGGGTACTGTATCTCCCAAATTCTGGAACGCAATAGTGCGAAGTGATCCAACAGCGTATTTGAATCCTTCAGAACAAGTCAAACTGGAGGCACTACCAAAGGATAAGGTACATAAGATGGATTATGTTAACCTGTTGGAATAATCATTATATTTTTTCACTTTACTTACCTGTTAAAATAATTATAGGTGCGAATTCAAGGGGTTCGTATTGGATGCATGATTTATTTGACTACAACAACAATCACAACCGTTTTCCCAATTAGATCAGCATCCAACACAATTGCTACACCAATTACAACAGCAGCAAGCACAATCACTTCCCCAACTTTAGCAACAACAAGCACAACCACTTCTCCAATTACAATAGCAAATAGCACAACTGCTTCGCTAATTATACTGGTTGTGGTTGTTTCTGCTGTCGTTGGTAAAGCGGTTGTGCTTGTTGTTGTTGTAACTAGTGAAACAATTATGCTTGTTGCTGCTGTAATTGGGAAAAAAATTGTGCTTGTTGTTACAGTAAAATCAATCACGCGTCCAATATGAAACCCTTGCATTTATACCTATAATTATGCTTACAGGTAAGTAAAGTGAACAAATATAATGGTCCCAAAAAACTAACATAAACAGTCTTTTATAGTTTATCCTTTGGTAGTGACTCTAGTTTGAGTGGTTTTTCTAATTCTGAAGGACTCAAATGCTCTGGTGTATCACAACAACAAGCACAACCACTTCACCAATTACAGCAACAAGAAGCACAACTACTTCCCCAATTACAACATCTGCTTCTATATTGCTTGATTAGGTACTTGTTGAGATGACTAATGGAGGAGTCGACATGAATGTCTAATGTACTGGCCAACTTGATTCTTTGATTTTAGAATTTGAATGTATCTATGATGTATGCTTTATGTCATTAAATTATCATAGTGTACATTCAAATCACTACATTTACATGTATTAAGAGCAAAATTATCAAATGAAATATGTCATCAAATTACCATAGTGTACATTCAAATCACTACAGTTACATGTATTAAGAGCAAAATTATCAAATGAAGTTGAAGTTGAAAACAAATACTAACAGGTAGTGCTATATTAACAAATTAGTCTTACTATGATTGAGATTGGTGATACGTGATAGCAATACTACAAATCTTCTTTTTGCTTTCTCCATGAAATGAAAGCATGGAAGAAAACACCTTTATAGTAAAAACTGCAAGATATATTAAAAGGATGCTGAGATTTTCCACCTCTCTTTATTAGTTGCAAAATACAGGAAGATAAGTTTGTTAACAATGATTATAACTACTC
Organism: Solanum dulcamara; assembly: GCF_947179165.1. Classification (NCBI taxonomy): domain Eukaryota; kingdom Viridiplantae; phylum Streptophyta; class Magnoliopsida; order Solanales; family Solanaceae; genus Solanum; species Solanum dulcamara. The sequence goes on along the minus strand of NC_077240.1, from coordinate 30,238,884 downwards.
TTCATTTTTAATTAAAAAAGGCAATAACTGCTCCAATTCCATTATTAGTTAGATCAACAGATTGTTTGTTGTCACTAGCCAGCAAAACATACCAATTCATGTAAAGACCAATTTAACCAGTAATTAAAAAGACACTTCAAGAATAAAAGAGTAGTTTATACTAAAAACTAATTACCATGTAGATAAAAGATAACTTAGAATTATGATATGCCAGAGAACTCTATTGTGGATTTGCTTTTCATGATTCTAGTGAATGTGATCCTGAATTTAGTGAAAAGAAATCCTCTAAACAACATAATTTAATTTTAAAGAAAATCCATAATTATCCTCTCGAGTATTCTATCATTTCTAATGTTAGAGGCTTCATAAACCATAGAGTTAGTGGTAATTAGTGAATTTTTTCATTATGAATGATAGAACTTTGACACCTTATTTTATGTATTAAATTTGAAATTTGTTATGATATGTTGTCAAGTTAACGTTTGTAGTTCATACTTTATCTCTTTTCAAAGACTGCATTATGTTTCATAATATAAAGAGTATGTCAAGAGTAGAATAGTCAATTTAATTTGCTAGGTCAAATTAAGGTATTGGGTGCCTATCAGAACTCAACCAAAAGTCGGGATCGTGACAACATTCTTTTAAAATACTCTCTTATCAAGTTTGATTTAACTCGCCTTAGTAGCCACATCGTCACATTTGTCCTGCAACCGGGCATCTTAGAATTTCTCACATATTACAATAAACTTGTAAAATTAAGTCTCATATGATTGAATGCCCATGTACCAATAATAGAAGGAATATTTTAAGCTTACCATTAATCATATCGTTTGTACTTGGATTTTGGATATTTAGTATCCCAAACAAGGTCTCCCATTGCTCGTTGCTTAGGCTCTGGGAGTGTGTTTCTTCAACATCGATTTAAATTATTACAGGAAAGTCCCCTCCCAGAGTTTGGACAATATTGACAGGCAAACCACCCTGTTCCCAGCTTCCATACATTTGTGCCACCTCTCTGTTGTCGTTGCTATCCTCTACCATTTATTACTTAATGAATGGAAACTGCATATTTCAACTTGAAAGTAAAATATACAAACAAAGCTGGTAGAAACATTCCAATGAATTGATGATGCTTGCTAGTGCACCTAAACATGTTGGGCACCATTGTTGGTTCCGGTGAAAAAAGGGTAGAAAAACCACGACAAATATTAAATCTCAACAATGGATATCCAAGGGCTACATATGTTCTACATATGTATAAAGACACCATATCTGCTTTCATAATATGAAAAGAATTTGTAAAATTATATTAAACTAGAAGGGTAGTAAAGTCCTTTCACTACTCCAGTTAGCTAAGAAATTATAGGATAGATAAGTGGTTAATCAGTTCATAAATTGGTTATCCAACTAATCTATCTCTATTATGCTCCGTGGAAGTATTCTATTTATTGTACACACAAAAATAGAACATTGAATACACTTTTTCATCTCTGGCATGAGATTCTCTTCTACTCGCTTTCTTCTTCTTATTTTCTTCACTTTCTTTATCAATCTTAAACTCCCACTTATGAGATTTCACTAGGTATGTTGTTGTTTTGTTGTTTTTCTTTACCAATCTTGATTGAATGTCAATGGCTATGGCTTCTCATCCATAAACTTCTACATGGTATCGGAGCGTGACATCTAGATTGTCAAGTTTATGTAAACAATTTTAGATTCAGAACTGAAATGAACAAATTCAATTTTTTCTCCTCTATAATGGATTTGATGAATGTGAATGGAATTCCAACTTCTTCAAATAGTGGTACAACCTCATATGGAACCAAAGTTTCGGACAATCAGTTTGGAGAGAAATGGCTTTAGTAATAACTTTTTTTGAAACCAAAAATTTAACTAGCAAACAAAAGATAACTTATAAGAATAAGAGGTTGTAACATGATTTATGAAAAAACAAAAAATATGTGATGATCATACATAAGCAAATAACAACAAAGTAATTTTGGAGAGGTCAAACTTCCTATTAAAACTAACCTGTTCCAACTGATATCAAATGAGTTCATAGTCTAAATGGTCCTTTCTATGTCATATATATAATCTCACACAACTTTTAGCATTAATGCAACAAAATAACACTTTCCCATTCACAAACTGTGATGACCCTCGAAGTCGTTTTTGTGTTTTTCTATACTTTTACTATTTTGCCCCTTTCCGTAGATTTCTTGTAGCTTTTGTGTTGTGCTGGGCTGGGGGGCACATTTCTCAAGGAGATCGGGTGAGTTTTGAGCAAGTTTTTCTCTATTGGAGGCTTTTGAAGTGAGAGTTGACTTTAGTCAACATCTGGAGATTTTGATATGTATGAGAATTTCGACAGTCCTATCAACTCTGGAAGGGTCATTTTGGTCTAGTAGGATGATTGGTTCGTGTTTCGAGGCCTTCATTTTGAGTTTGTATCGTTAGACATTTTAACTTTGAAGTTTTAGCCAAAATTTGACTTCGATCAATATTTTCAGTAAACATACTCGGATGAGAATTTTGTTAGTGCGGTTAGCTCTGGAATGCTGATTTTGGTCTAGAACAATCTTTGGTTCAGATCTCGAGGTGATCAGGAGGAGTTTGTGTCATTTTTTGTTTTGTTTGGTATTTACCTTAAAAGTGTTGACTTGGGTTAATATTTTGACGAGATAGCCTCTGTTGGTGGTTTCACCAATTCCATTGAGTTTGGAATGTCATTTTTTATTGGATAGCATAGTTCTTTTGCGTTCTCTAAGTTTCGAATGAATCTCGAGGAGCCCTCATCGGGGCATTTTCTTCAACTTGATGAATTGCTGATGCAGAGTTGCTAGTGCGGCTCGTACTTGTTCTCTGCATTTACGGAGCCCTTGACCGCGTTCGTAGAGATCTGGTGGGGTGTTCTCCGTATTTGCGGAGTATGAGGTGCCACAACACCAAGATCAGGCGCTAGCCTCCACATCCGTGGAGGGTTTATTGAACTGACCTCTATGTTTGCGAGCTAAGCTCCACGTTCACGGAGGTCATTTTGACTGCAAGTTATTTAAAAGACTAGTCCCAATTTTCAAACCTCATATCTCAATAGAACCAACTCCCAAAGGAGATTTGGAGCTCATATTTCTTGATGATTTAAGTGGGAATTATTATTGTTGGGATCGTAGACACATCTTGGGTTTGAAAAAACAATTCTTCTGGATATCTTTTAGGTTTCCACAACTTCTCTTTTAATTCTCCATTTTGACACTCTTGAGCTAAGAAAATTATGGGACTATTTGAGGTTTTTTTGATGCTCGGATTGTGCCCATTTAGGGCACATTGTCACGACCCAAACTATGCCCTAGGCATGAAACGACAATTAGAATTCCTACGGACTCCAACTAAGCTTCTAAGCATACATAGTATGACATACGTAGCATCAAATCAAAGATAAATCTTAAATGCGGAAGTATGTTTTAAAAACAATCTTATCATAACTACTCAATATGAGAAGAGTCTAAGAATAACATCTAAAATGAGGACGACATCACACTAATCTGACATAGCCTCTACTAATATAAAAGGGGCATAGAACAAGCTCCTAGCTCACCATAACATAATGAAAGAGTATAAGTCTGATAATAAAAGAAAATACATGATGGGTTTGCCCTCGGAACATGAGGATTCACCAAAACAAGCTAACTCTGAGTGGAATCCGAATAGCCATGAGGATAGACAGGAGCATCGTGACCTATATTATGAAACAATATAAGCAAAAGTATGTGTTAGTACATGGAATGTACTAAGTATGGAGAATATGCAATGCATGTCATAAATTATGATAATTCAATGACCAAGCTAAACATAGTTAAAATTTCTTAAAACATCATGTGAAACATAATACATTGTCAATGCAAACTTGTAAGAAAATCACAAGTCAAATATAACTGTCACGACCTAAGCCTAGGGCCTAGACGTGACACGGCGAATGAGTCACTTGGAGGTACCTCACCCAAACCTCTTAGCATTCATTAAGCATTTCATTGGTAATGATATACAAATCAAGCGGAAAACCAAAGGGATGTAGGAACTAAGGGGCTTCACATTTAATAAGAGTCAGAGACAACATAACATCTTTTTCTATGTCCAACCATACCTTCTACATTAAAGACTTGGTGGGGGATAAGACATGTCCCTAGCTCACCCTCAAAATAAATCTCAAGAAATGCCTTAATAAAAGTCTTAATATTCTACATAACATAAGCTTAGAATAAAAAGGATGTTGTTCCCGAAACATGGGAACTCACTACAAGCAATCTTCAAACTAATCCGAGCTAGCTACCTGGAGGAGTTGAGGAGCGACGTTGGTTCCTACATGGTGATATCATGTAGGCAAAAGTATACGTTAATACTTTGAATGTACTAAGTATGTGAGTTTGCTATGAAATGAAGAACATAAGAGAGACATGAGTAAGCAATATGTATAAGTGAATACATGCATTAGACATCATCATATGAAACCTTAAAACATTCATTTTGTGGGAAAGTGACCATAACCAATATTTAAGATCATGCGAGCTATTACATGGAATCCAACATAACCCTATACGTTGGCACGGGAAGACTACTTGCCGGGTAGAACTCCGTCAACTTTGATCATTTCTGTAACTTTGACTTTAAGGTCTAATTGTGGATCCACTAGCCTAAATAACCTACAAGGGCTCCTATGTTGGCGCATAGTTAATGCAACATGAGACTTTACTTAAGTGCCCCTTAGGTCGAGTCCTCATCTATATGCTACATTCGGTGCTAGGTCAATCTCACGGAATAACATTTAAATATCATAATAACATAAGCATTGTATAACTTAGACATCAAATCATCATCGGTGGAATAACTCATTAAAATATTTCATTTGATTTAAATATGTGAGAATTGTCCTTTCACATTGAATCCTTTCTTTGGCTAAAAGCCCTTTCATCATCATTCAATCATTTCACAAGACTCCCTTAAACATAGGCATTTGCTTCATAAACTTTCATTTGGAGTCAAAACTTTCAATTGAACTTTATTTCAATATAAGGAGACTAGGTGGGTTCATTTCGTATAACTTTTAAACACATTTAATGCATGAGAGTGATGGAAATTCATCATATGAAACATCTTAAAATAACCCACCATATACACTTTAAAACTACCTTTCAAGCCTTCATATTAGAACCTTGACAAACCATCCAATTCATGTAAATAAGAATCAACATATGCTAATATAGGTAAATAAACTTCAAATATTCAAGAATCTATGCATTTGGAATCGTAGTATGAAAATCTATAAAAATTCATCACTTGAAATTGAGAGTCAATATACATATATATATCAATAGAAGTAAATAAACTTAAAATATATCATAATATATGCATTTGGAACCATCATGAAAAATCCCATAAGATTTCATCACTTAAAAATGATATACTAAGTTGAGAAAACATTTGGGCTCCATGAGGGGAAGAACCCATGGATGAAAACCCACATACCTTAGTGAGGAACTTGAAGAGGAATTGGAGAAGTCTTGATGTTAGGCCTTCAATTGGGAAGATTGAATCCTTGAGTTTGAGAGAAAATATGTTGGAGATGATTTGAGAGAGAAGAGGATGAAGTTTAGGGTTTTAGGGAGGCAAAACATAACAAAAATGATCCCAAAGGCGTCCAAGTTCGTATATATGTTATTACGTAATTGTCCAAGATGCCCTTCATCAAAAAAATCTGAAAAATGGGCTCAAAACCCTGAAGGCGCGATAGTGGCACACCGCGCCAAAGGCCAAACTACTGCAGCTAGTTTCGGGTGCTCTCCTGGCGCGCCGCCCCAAGGGCCAAACTACTGCAGCTAGTTTCGAGCGCTCTGCTGGTGCGCCGTGCCAAGCCCAAAAACTGCTGCAGTGGTAGTCTTTGGTAAGATGATCATAACTTTTGACTCTTAACTTGGAATGAGGTGAACTTGGTGGCGTTGGAAAGAGGATTCAAAGATCTTTAATTTGATAAGTAATGGAACACCAAATTCCTTATATAATAGAAGATATGGGCATTTGAAGTTGACCCTATTCTAGACACATACAAAAACTTAGCCAATGGAATTTTTTTGGACTTGTCTTGGTGTAGAAATATTCGGAGTGTTACAGTAACATAGTGAGAGAATCTTAAGTCATAATTAGAGTCATAAGTCTTTATTAGAGATACCATTAACCGACATAAATTATGTGAGCTATAATATAGAGTTTGGTATTTTCCGCACACACCAAAAATAGAGGGTCCATACTTGTCAAGGTAAGAGTCATAAGATAATCTAAGTGGATCCGTAAGATACTAAGGAATTAAGCCTCAACTAACGAATGGCCATTTCTAAGGAATAAAGCCTATACTAACGGGTAATTCTTTCTCCTACGGTGACACATAGTTATGGGACAAGTTATAGGACAATGGAATTGCTTTTAAAGAACTCCGCCTCTACTAACAAGTGAGACTTTATCCCAAGTTTGCTTGGTGATAAATAAACTCTCAAAGGAATATCATATATAATATATCATAAGCTTTAAGAATGGTAAGAATTTAGTAATACCAAGTTCATCATAAATGCTTAAAAATTATAAGAATAACTCCTTTAACGTGTTCATTAGGATACTTATCTAAATCATCAAAGTCATGATAAGCTTTTCATAAAGTTCATATTTATACTTCAATGACTGACCAATTTCAAAGTTTAAAATAAAAATATGGGACCCGCGCTAAAATTTTTGGAATTAACTTCGTGAAACATGTCCTCTAATGTCTGAATAGTACGTTCAGCCTTTCTATCAGTTTGAGGGTGAAATGATGTGCTAAGATTTACCTGTGTCCCCAATCTTTCTTGAAATGATCTCCAGAAGTTAGCGGTAAACTGAGCTCCTTTGTTCGATATAATAGATGTGGGGACCCCGTGAAGTCTCACTATTTCCTTAATATATAACCTTGCATAGTCCTCGACTGAATATGTAGTCCTAACTGAAAGGAAATGTGATGATTTTGTCAGTCTATCCACAATAACCCATATAGAATCATACTTCCATAGAGTGCGAGGTAAGCCTGTAATGAAGTCCATATTAATTTCTTTCCATTTCCAAGTTGGGATTTCCATCTCCTGTAATAGTCCACTAGGCTTCTGATGCTCAATTTTAACCTGTTGACAATTTGGGCACTAGGCTACGAACTCTACTATGTTCTTCTTCATGCCATCCCACCAATATAAATATCTTAGGTCATGATACATCTTGGTTGACCCTGTGGCCATAGCCTGGCAATCGCATCACCTGTTTTCATAGCCTGGCAATTGCAGGTACACATATTCTTCCCCTATATCTTAGCACTCTGTCAGGTGTGATCTCAAATGGGGTATTTTACTTTTAAAGAGCTGCATTCCTATACTGTGCCAGAACAAAGTCCTTTTATTGGCATTGCTTTACTTCTTCCATGATAGAGGATTCAACAATTCCTTGAACAAAAACTCCACCATCATCTGAATCAGCCAAATGGACTGCAAAGTTAGCTAACTGGCAAATCTCGCGGACTATATCTTTCCATTCTGGTTGTACATCTTCCAAGCTACCCATAGACTTATGGATGAGTGCATCGGCTACAACATTTGCTTTTCCTAGGTGGTATAGGATGTCAACATCATAATCTTTCAGCAACTCTAGCCACCTTCTTTGCCGTAAATTCAGCTCTTTCTGCTTAAAGATGTATTGGTTTTATGATCTGTATAGATATCAACATGTATGCCATATAGATAGTGCCTCCATATTTTCAAAGCATGAATTATTGCTGATAACTCCAAGTTGTGAGTAGGATAATTCATTTCGTGCTCCTTGAGCTATTGGGAGGCATAGGCTATGACTCTACCATGTTGCATCAGTACACAACCTAGCCCAACGCTGAAAGCATCACAATAAATAACATAGCCATCTGGTACTTTAGGAAGAGTTAGAACTGGGGTCGTAGTCAACTTATCTTTCAGCAACTGAAAGTTTCGTTCACAAGCATCGGTCCACTAGAACTTAGCCGCCTTCTGAGTTAGCCTTTGTTAAAGGTGCGGAAATCAAAGCAAAGTTCTCCACGAACCTTTTGTAATATCCTGCTAGCCATAGAAAACTACGTACCTCCATAGGTGTCATAGGTCTCAGACAAGCCCTCACGGCCTCAATATTCTGTGTATCTACTCGAACGCCATCCGTTCCAATAACATGCCCCAAGAATACTATCAAAGTCAACCAAAATTCACATTTAGAGAACTTGGCGTACAACCTTTGGTGTTAGAGCACCCCAAGTACCATTTGTAAATAATCTGTATGTTTCTTTTCCGATCATGAATAGACCAGAATATCATCAATAAATACAATCACGAACAAGTCTAAGAATGGCTTGAACACTCGGTTCATTAGATCCATAAACACCTCTAGAGAATTAGTCAACCCAAAAGATATTCCTTTAAACTCATAATGTCCGTATTGGGTTCTGAACGCAATCTTTGGAATATCTGCTTCTTTTACCCGTACCTGATGATATCCTTCAGGTCTATCTTCGAGAAACACTTAGTAGCCTGCAACTGATTAAACAAGTCGTCAATCCTGGGGAGGGGATATCTATTCTTTATTGTTACCTTATTCAGCTGCCTCTAATAAATACACATTCACAATGATCCATCTTTCTTTCTCATGAACAACACTGGTGCTCCCCAAGTTGATGTCCTGGGCCTAATGAAGCCCTTTTCTAATAAGTCTTTCAGCTGCTCCTTTAATTCCTTCAACTCTGTAGGTACCATTTTATAAAGAGGGATAGATATGGTCTAAGTATATGGTAACACATCCACAGTGAACTCTATCTCATGTTCGGTAGGAAGACCTGGGAGTTCATCTAGGATTACATCTAGATACTCATTGACTATTGGCACTGACTGAAGAGTCGATACCTCTACTTCCAGGTTATGCACACGAACTAGATAGTAAATATACCCCCTTTTAACTATCTTTCTTGCCTTGAGGTATGAAATAAATTGGCCCCTCGGCGATGCCGTATTCCCCAACCATTCGATAATTGGGTCATCTGGGAGCTGGAATCAAACTACTTTATTTCTACAATCAATGTTAGCATAAAAAGAAGTTAACTAGTCCATACCTATAATAACGTCGAACTCCATCATATCTAACTCCATTAAATCAACCAAGGTATGACGACTACATATACCCACTGAGAAATTTATGTATACTTGCTTTACTATAATAGAGTCTCCTACTAGTGTAGCTATCTCAAATGGGTCTATTAATTTAGGTTTTATTCTGAATCTACTAGCAACAAAGAGAGATATATATGATAAGGTGGAGCCTGGATCTATCAATGCATATACATCCCGAGAGAAGATTGATAATATACCTGTAACCACATTTGGTGACGCCTCCTGATCCTGTCTGCTAGTTAAAGCATAGATGTGATTCAAAGGACTGGTAGAACTAGAAGTTGCAACATGGCCTCTACCTGTCCTGCTTATGTATGAATACTCTGCCCTATAGGGCGCATAGCCACCGAAGAAGAAGAACTAGCAACTGACCCAGTAGGCTGAGCTGCACCACTTGGTTTACCCCTGAATGGACACTCTCTCATGATATGGCCTTAATGGCCGTAAGTAAAACAAGCACTTGTAGAAAAATGGCATTCCCCAAAATGAGTCCTACCACAATAAAGACACTGAGGCAAAGGTGGCCTCGACTGACGCAAACCCCTGTTCATCTGTGAACTTAAAACCCTAGAGCTCTGACCGGCTCCTGGATATCCCATGCTATCGAATCTCCTATCTGCGAATTGTGGGGGTGCACTCCGGGATGGCTGGGAAGGATATCTAGTATACTGATGAGGCTCCCCACCTCAAACTCCCCCTAATACCCAACCGACCTAGCTCTCTTATAATGGCCCCTATCATAATCTCTATCGAGCTACCACCCTCTGTGCTGATCCTCCACCCCTTGTGTGTATGTCTGTACCCGAGCAATATCCATACATGGTTGAGAAGCCATGGCCATACATATATCAACCAAATAATGGTCCAAACCCATCACCCTATCAGCCATATCAGCTACAATAGTGGGCGCATGTCTCGCCAACAAGTCAAACTCAAGGCTATAATCTCTAATGCTCCTGTCATTCTGCCTCAACTGTAAGAATCTATCAACTCTGGCTTGTCTCATCTCCGGAGGTAGAAAATGGCCAAAGAAGGCTTCCACAAACTCATCCCACACTACTAAAGGAGCACCCTCTTCCCTCGATAATTCCTAGGACTCATACCAATTAACGACTACGTCATGCAGCCGATATGAAGCCAACTCAACAAACTCAGTCTCAGTCGATATAAAGCCAACTCAACATATGCTGCATTTTTCAAATTAACTCTTGTGGGTCATCCGCAGGCCTCGACCCATAAAAATCTGGGGGGTTACAAGTCAGGAAGTCATGAACCCTCAAACTATCATGTCTATTTGCATCATTGACCCCTAGCCCATACCTTTGAGCCTGCCCTGCTATTAATCTGGTCAGCAACTGAACTGCATCTTTCATCGCCCTATCCTCCAGCCCTGGTTGTGGGGCTAGAGGCTCAGGTACTGGAGCCTCAGGATCTGCAGCTACTGCTACTCTAAGCTCCTCTGGAGGTGGTGGCATAGTAGAGATTGCCGATTGGAGCACAATCCCCGGCATAGACTAGGCACAAACCCTAGTAACTCTCAGGGTCTGACTAGTTTCTTCTGCTACTGACTTGCCCTTTTAGGCAGTTGCCGCTTTCCTTGGAGGCATCATTGTAAACATATTAATCCGTTAGGGAGGAATTGTCTGAATAGTATAGCTCTATCTCACAATTTAAAATAGAAGGAAAGATAACATCCTAAATGTCCTATAGCTTCTTGTTTATAGATGTGGTGCACAACACACCGATAAACAAGACTCTATTAGACATGATCCAACCCCATAGGCTGTGATTGGTGTCCAAGCTGGACACTCGCGAGTACCCCTATTAACCATAAGTAAACCACACTTAACTTATAACTTAAGGAGATAGAATGTTATCTCAAACTGTTATATATTCACATATTGGCACGACCCGTCTTTTGAGGGGTTACAACTTATCAATAGGTAACATAGTACATAAGCCAACAAGGTTGTCATAGCATGTGGGGTCGTCTCATTACATACATATATACGATCCAGCAAGGCTCTACTACGAAAGGGAACGTCCCAAAACATAAGACAGACGGACACAACTGAACACATATACACACAACCCACACATATGTCTACAAACCTCTAAGAGTGCCAACAGTATCATATGGCAGGGACAGGGCCCCCACTGTACCCCTGAATAAATGAGTATATACATTAGAAGATCAGTACCAAAAACCTAGGCTCCAGCATAATGGAGCACTTCCAAAATTGTTGAGCGGAAATCCTAAGCTGGAGAATCCCCAAAATATGTGTATGTACCTGCAGGCATGAAACGCAGCCCCCCGAAAAGAGGGGGTCAGCACGGAATACGTACTGAGTATATAAAGCATAAAATACCATAAGAAAATTACAGCCAGAATAAGGATGAATGAGACAAGTATAACAATTAACAAATCACTGTACCTACATCTTATGAAATGAAGTCATGTATATCATCATCACATACCTTATCGGCCCGTTGTGGGACTCAGTGTTACAAATACATCACTATATCATCATATGCATATATATACCGTACCTGTCCCTTTAGTTATGGACTCGGTGAATAGAGTAGTGTACACTTATACTGTACTCGGCCCATTATGAGACTCGGTGCCATAACCATGTCAGTGATTCATTATATCATCGTATACATATATCATACCCAGCCCGGGACTCAATGAAAGATGTATTAATAATATGCACGAGCAGAGTAGTGAGTAACCATATGCAAATTAAATCATCATATGAGACGCAATAGAATAATCAAGTGAATCATCACCTGAAGATCAAGGTAGTAATCGTCTCAAGTACCCTTTACATGTCATTAGGGATCATATCAAATGGAGCCTCAGAAATTATAGACATGTATCAAGACAATGCTAAATAGCTTATGGAATCAGAGACATTTGTCATTGTAGAGTCTTTAAAAATAGGAGATTATTCATCCAACTACTATTTAAGATATAGAAGGCTCGAGGAAAATAGCTCAATGACTTTAGGAGTTTTACCGTCAATAAGTGAATAAGAGTCATGAATCATACTCGGAGCTTATGAATGGAATTATCCCCAAAGCTCATATCACATATCACTTATATCTAAGACATGCCAAAAGAAAAGAGGGATAAGCTTTACATACCTTTTATGGAGCAACCGTAACTAAGCTTGCTTCGTTACCCGTTGAACCTATTTAACACAAAAGTCATATTATTATTAATAACCTTCGACTTTCCATCTTCTAAATCTACAATCAATTATCCATAGGAATCATTTCCTCGTTCACACTTCTCGACTAGTATATTACTTAGTTAAGAAGTTAATGGAAATTGGGTAGCATTTCCCCTATAACTCGCCCTATCCGAACTTTCAATTACCCTCCAATTAACACATCCATACCAAAAACAACAACCACCATCCATGTACAATAAAACTACTTCAACATTATTCAATCCAAGTTCCAAACAACCCACCTAAAACCACGACATCAAAATATAGTTTTCGATCTTTATTTCGTAAAATCACAACCACACGGAAGGGAGCATAACGTGGCTGTGAACAACATCACTTATAATCATTTATAACCACATTTCCAGCCCTTCAACATATACAAATTACCTTCAAATACAATACCATAGTAACGACAACACTAACCAAACTTTAGTCCAACTAGAACGGCCTCGATTCTGTCCATTTACAACGTCAACAATAACTATATAATTTGCTTACCTCCAACCTTTTTAATACTAGTAATCTTTCCATTACAACATCATTAACTCCAATTTCAAAGGAAGAAACCCTACCTTAGCAACTTGGCTCCGCAACTCAACTGAAAATTGATGGACTTCTCGTTGAACTTTTTTGCTGCCCCAATAATTAATTTACATTGTTAAACAACTTCATTTGATCGAAGAATACCTTAGATAATTAATTCAAAGATTAAAATTTGAGCCTTACCTTGCTGCTAGCTTTTGCTGTGGCTCTTTCTTTTTTTCTCTCTATTTTTCTCTAGGTTTCCAAGTGTAGAAGATGATAAAGAATAAGGTCTTAGTCACTAGTTAGCTATATATACCCTTCGTTTGAGAGTGACACATGTCAGCCCCTAAGGGTGACACGTGTCCAGCTCTTAGGCGTCTACCTCACCCCATGCACCCACCCAGGTGCTTCCACATGGCATGGTGGGGTCCACCCAAGTAGGTGCATCACCTACTTAGTCCAAGTAGGTGCATCACCTACTTATTTTTTTTCATGGGTTCGTAATCTCGTCTCATTTTAAGAACCTATGTAATCCTTCCTACTTGAGCTCGACATGTACTCAAGTAGCTTAATTATGTAAGACATCCAAGTCGGTAGCTTATGCAAGTAGGTTGACTACCACAACTCATTATTTGGGCTCCAATTCCTTTCAAATCCCTATGAACCTATTTCCAACCATAACTACTCACACCAAACTTCATGGATAACATGGATCACATGACAACCTTTTATAGAAAAACAATGTTTCGACCTACAAGAGTGCGGGGTATAACAACAAAAGTGACCTAAAATGTTGCTAAAGAGACCATCCCCCAAGAGGTAGGCCTCGCTCTGGCTGCTTTAGTGATGGCCAGGTCACTAAAGAGACACCCGCCCAACCGGCCAACCTCTCTTAAGAAATGCCCTAGTCAGTTAAGAAAGGGTAGCTAAAGTGAAACTAGGGTCTCTTTAGTGAAGGCACCATACATAGTTGCACTAGCTGAGTTTTGGCAATAATCAAGTCTCCGACAGGGTGCTCGGGATTCGTTCGGAATCCCATGTGCGCAAATGAACTATGCTACCTCACAAAATTTGATATTCAAAACTCAACGATGCAATCAACATTTCCATTTGAGGTTATCTCGATAAAAAGTGGATCCCACACCTAAGTGTTTTTTAGCCAATTTCACAAAGGACCTCGGTATTAGATCGAAAGCTTTAAAAAGTGCACGAAAGGTCGTTCTAGACCAAACTCGACATTCTAAAACTAACCACACTGACATAATTTTCATTCAAATGCGCTTTCCAAGAATGTTGACCAAAGTCAAACTTAGGCCAAATTTCAAAGGCCAAAATGCCTAATAGTCCAAACTCGTATAAAAAGCCTCAAGACTCGTGCCGACCATACCGCTAGACTAAAATGACCATTCTAATGGAACCATTAGAATTCCACTCTAAGGTCCTTTACCTAACATTTTGACCAAAATCAACTATTCAAGTTTTCAAAAGCTTCAAAATAGAAAAATGGACATAAATCTCAAACAAACGGCTAGACAATCGAAGAGTTAGTGCCTACAAGTCATAAATGACTTGGGGTCGCTATAGGAACGTTCTAAACAATGAAGAAAATGCATTTACTCAAAAATGACCTGAAAGGTCATAACAAAAACCACAGGTAAAATGCATGAATGATACAAGCTATAAGGAAGGAACTAAATAAGATGATGTTTGATCAAGAATGTTGAAGATACAAGTTTTAAAGCATTGTGACATGTGCAAATACAAATTAATTATCGAAGTCAAATTTTTTAGCATTTTAATCAACACCAATTATCCTTGAAGCACCAACCATTCTTTCTCCTTCAGCAGAGTAGCTTGATCAAATGGAATTAGATAGGAATAAGGCTGGCAGCGGAATCGAGACTTACCATTATCGGTATCGGTCTGTCCTTGTCCGAGTCTGATTCTGTCCCAATTTCGGTAAGCTCCAGTAAGGGTAGGGGTAGGAAGGTTCGGTAGGGGGAACAGAATGGGTGGGTGGGGGTTTACCGGTCTGGTAAGTGTCGGTACTGGTTCAGTCCGGTCCAGAATTTTCCGCCTGAAAATTAACAAAAAATTAAAATAAAATTTCCCCGTTATATAGTTGTTGGGAGGGCCCACCCCAATGGCTACATCACCACATCATCCCCCTAAACACCCCCTTATCCCCCAATATTTTATAATATCCTAAGATTTATTTAAAAAATACAATTAGATCCTATTTTTTAACTATAACCCCCCCACCCCTTTACAATTTTTTCACACTACTTTCTACTCTCTCAACTCTTTCAAGTTTCAATAATTCTAAAATACTTTATTAAGTTTTCTTAAATTATATTAGTTAGAAATTTTTTGTTGATTATTTTGGAGCATCATCAAGCTTCAAGTTCATCAACTTTTGGCTTTTACGTTTGCTTTTATGCAGATGTTCGGTACATTCGTTCCAACTTACAGTTTTCATCTATTTAGTCTTTATTAGTTTACTTATTTATTTGTTTGTGTTTAATTTATGTAATATGTTTAATTTGCATATTTGTAAAGTTATAATAGTTCATTTATTTAGTCTTCACTAGTTTACTTATTTATTTGTTTGTGTTTAATTTTTGTATTATATTTAATTTGCTTATTTGTAAAATTTTAATATGGATTCCAGAGACAAAAATATTTCAAGGTAAAAAATCAATTTTGGGTAGTGTTGCTAATGTTTTTGTGACACCCCGAAAATTTTTTCGCTAAGATTCGAACATTTCTTCACGTGAGTGTAGACTCGGACCGGAGGACTTGAAATTTTTCACATGAGTTAGCATGAGTTCCTAAGTAATTAAAGAGCGTTAGAGGTGATGTGGGGTCATGAAGGACCCCTACGACCAAATCAAGCCAAAAGGGTCGTCGTGGCTAAGTTTGAGGAGGAGTTTGCATGAGGGGTTGACTTCTAACGATCCTATCTTTTGATATATGGCGATCTGGGTAGCCCACGACCTATTAAATTAATGGTCATCGAGTCTTCTTTCCAACGCCACTAAGAATGTAACTTTTGGAGTTCAGAGTCAAAAGATATGACTATCCTAAGATAAACTAGCACAGTAGAGATTTTTAGGCCTGGGCTGCAATTGCTGGAAAACTAGGCTTGGCGCCGCAGTGGCACGATGCGCCACTATCGCGCCAGGAACATGCCTCAGTAGTTTGGCCCTTGGCGCGACGCGCCGCTAAAAGTTGTGCAGGGTTTTTCAGGCCAATTTTCCAGAACCCAGAAATTTTGGCCTTGGCGCTGTAAGGGCGTGACGCGCCACTATCGTGCCAAGAATGTGCCTCAGTAGTTTGGTCCTTGGCGCGGCGCGCCACTACGAGGTGTGCAGGTTTTTAGGCGTAATCAGCCTGGCGCTGCAATGGCGCGACGCGCCACTATCGCGCTAGGTGCATTTTTAGCCTATTTTCAGAACTTTTGAGGAGGGGTAATTTGGGAACTTACCCAAATCATATATGTATCAGCCCTATCACATTTTGGGATCATTTTCAATCTCTCACTCTCTCTCTAAAAGCCCTAGAAACCTATCTCTCTCTCTCTTCTTCTTCTTCTTCTTCTTCTTCTCCATTTCCAACAAGAAGAGTTCCAAGAGCTTCAAGGTTTGAGTCCTCCATTGAAGACCCAACATCAAGGTTCTTCAAAGTCTTCAAACAAGGTATGTAAAGCTAACCTAAAATATGGATTTAGTTCTTCCATATGCCCATATATGTGTTGGATAGAAGTTGTGAAAGAGTTGAACCTTCTAAGAAGGTTTTCTTGAAAGTTTTCCTAAACTATAGAATGTTTTAAGTACTATTAGTTGATTGATGTTTTTAATGACTTGAGTTACTAAATAGTTATTTTTCATATTATTAACTACAAATGTATCTTTGTATATAGATTTATAGGTATTGACGATATTCTTGAGTTGAGTTTTGTTGAGAGTATGGGTTCATGTTTCATTCACATGAACCCAAGATGAGATTTCTTGTCATAAATGTCTTGAGGTTGAAATGGATCGTTGTGTGTATGTATGTATTGATTGGAATGAAAATAATGAATTGGATAGTTAAGAATGTCCTTTGTCTTCTATAAAATGAACATAGGACTAAAATAAGGAATTTGGAGTGGATGTTTGACGATTAATGTGATGATGATATTTGATGATGATGTGATGATAATGTTTGATGATGATGTGAATTATGATATTTGACGATGACGTAAATGAAGAGGTTATATTGATGAGGATGTTGTGTGATGAAGTGGGTTGGAGTCTAATGTGATTTTGTGGTATATGATGTGCATAATTTGAGTTGATTGGAGTCTTAGGAATATTTCGAAAATAAATGATCTTTTGAGGAGGAGCTTTAAATAAATTATTTGTGAACCTTTTTGCATAAACTATTTATACACTATTTTGAGTCTAAAGAATTATTAGTTTCATATTTGATTTAGAAAGGAGTTTAAGTATGAGTTGAGTATGAGGAGCCTTTAAATGAGTTGAGTATTTTTACATTAAAGTATCTATTTTGAGTTTGAGTTGAGGAGTTGAAATTATATTTTAATGTACATAATATTTTCTGCATTCATTGAGTTGAGATTGTATAAATTTTTAAAGAGAAGAGTTTGATGAATTGAGATGAGTCAATTTGAAAGAAGGTCCAATGAGGCTTGATTGAGTTGAAATGAGAACATAGTTGATGAGGTGGCAATATTCCACATGAAACTAGCCGTGAGGGCTTGTTTGAGATGATTGGAGGAGTTTTATGAGCATGGAGTCATGGGAGGAGTATCAAGCATCGAATTAGGTAAGAGTATAGTCCATACTCGAACCCAATACCTGTGTTGCCAAACGTAGGGGGGATTGAACCGTTAAAGTCGGATGCTTCCCCGAGAGTTTTGTCCTGACATTATAGGACTTTGTTGGATTGGATCCATGATTGGTTGATTCGTTCATACCCTGGCAAGGTATGAACGGATGCGGCAATAACATCGGTTTGTTGTACTTTCACTAGCTCATAAGTGATGGTTGTCGGTTAA
Source organism: Solanum dulcamara (assembly GCF_947179165.1). Lineage (NCBI taxonomy): Eukaryota > Viridiplantae > Streptophyta > Magnoliopsida > Solanales > Solanaceae > Solanum > Solanum dulcamara. Next base: position 30,220,813 of record NC_077240.1, on the reverse strand, counting down.
GAGAAACTCCCATTTAGGTCTTGATAGTGCTCTGAGTCAGTTGAGTTGAGTGAGTTGCTATATGCTTATGAGTTAGTCCTGTCTAAACTATTTCTTGTTAGAACTTAGGACACTCGAGTGAGTTGTTACATATTTATTGAGTTGAGTCCTTCGAGTTGAATTGTAAAACATTGCATAATTTGATTTGCATATTTACTGAGTTAAGTCCTTTGAGCTGATTGTTGAGTTGAATGTTGAGTAGATTATATATGGTCGGATTGGAGAAGATGAATTGTGATTGGATTGAATAGAATGGTATGTGACTTGATTGGATTTGATTATTGAGTTGATTGTTGAGTTGAGTGTATATAATCAGATTGTACATGATTGAAAGGGATCGAATTGTAAATGATTTGATTGAACTGTATTGTGCATAATTGGATTGGATTGTATGATGTGTGATTGGTCCTTGTCTAAAAATGTATTCTTACTTTATACTTATGACACCTTATTTGAGTTCTCTTATCTTCCCGAGTTGAGATATTTGAACCAGCGTTACTCTTCCTGGAGGTATGTTTCATTCTGCCATATTACATACCAGTACATTCCACGTACTGACGCCATTTGGCCTGCATCATTTCATGATGCAGAGACAGATTTATGAGATCGTTAATAGGAGCATCATTGGGGATCTATTCGCACTCAGCGTATTGGTGAGTCCTTCCCTGTATTCGGAGGACACCGTTTATGTATTCTTGCGTCGAATTAGCCCTTTACATTTTGAGTTGAGGTATCCATGAACATGTCATTGGCACCAATTAGATAGTAGTGATAGAGGCTTCATAGACTAGATAGTGATGAGTCGATTGAGTATTTCTATCCTTGAGTTGTTCTTGTCAAACTATTTTTAAATGACAAATATTTTAGTTGATCTGTCGGCCCATGGCCTTTATTATTTGAGTTGGATGGGTGATTTGAGTTTCCCGCTAAATTATTCTTTATTTTTAAACTTTCCGATGAATGAATGAATGAACGGATGTGTGATCAGGCTATGTGGTTCGCTTGGAAGCCAGAAATGGTTTCTGAGTGCCGGTTACGTTTAGGGTACCCTCCCGAGGCATGAGTGTTTTAACCGTAAAAACCAAATTTGGTGGTAGTTCTTCTAAATTTAAAACTAGACAACCACCATTACGTATTGACATGGATGATTATATGCATGTAAATGATACTTGTTTTGATATTGATAGTAATACTCAACTAGACCATGAATATTTAGATAGAAGATATGGTAATTTTGATGAATCACTAGATGATGATGATGATGATGATATTGATACTTTTGATGATGATGAAAATGAACAAACTACGATTACTAGTCATTTTCGTTCTCCCGCTCCCTCTCCCACTCCTCTTGTACATCCTAGTAGAGCTAAGCCTAAGCCTGAACATAAAAAAAATCTGTTGTTTGGCAATTTATGACTCAAAGTGAAGATAAAACAAAAGCAATTTGTAATAAATGTAAGCATGTTATGAATCATAAAACTGCGGAAAAGGTTGGTGGTATAGGGCATTTACGAAATCATTTGATGGGTTGTTGTAAAGGAGAATTTTTGGAAGCTAACGCGATAGCAGATGCAATAAAAAATGGTACGCCCCTTCCTGATGCATCTGTGGGAGTAGGGGGCTCTAACATGGTACAATCGACATTAAACCTTCCTAATGTTTCTAGCCCTAGTACACATCATTCATATAGTAGAGAGAGATTTAGAAGAATTGAGTAAAATGATTGTTGTTACTAGATTGCCTTTTAGTTTTGGTGAAAAACCTGATTTTATTCATTATATTAGATTAATGTATAATCCTTCGTTTAATGATTTTTCAAGAAACACTATTAAAATGACCAATTTTGATTATCAAGGCCAACATTTTCATTATCTTCGTTGTTTATTTAATTATAATACTTGTAGAATAACTATAACTTCTGATATGGGTCGTAGTGTAAATGGTAATGATTATTTTACAATTACCGATCATTGAATTGATGAAAATTTAAATTTTAAAAAATGTATTTTGGGTTACAAAAGTTGTGAAGTTTCAAAAGTCGGTGCTTATATTGCTCAAACTATTTTAGGAGTTACAGAATTTTTTGGAATAACTAATAAAATAATGAGTGTCATTTTAGACAATGCTTCTAATAATACATTTGCTATGATATTTTAAAAGGTGTACTTAGCCCTATTTATGATGATGATTTTCATATTAGACGTGCTACACATATATATAATTTAATTATTGGAGATGGTATAGCAATGTATAATTATGATTGCATTAAATATAAAGCTGCATGTCATTTTATTTTTAAATGTCAAGTAAAATCTAAACGTAAAGAATTTGAAAATAGGTGTCATGAATATAATCTCCCTTATAGAAAAAATCCAAAAACTATTGCTACTAGGTGAAATTCTTTATATGAAATGTTTAAGGTAGCTTATGAATATAAAAAACATTTGCAAATGGTTTGGAATGCTCATAACACAGATATGAATTATAGACTTTCAAAAACAGACTGGATGACGTAAAAGAACTTGTGGAGTTTTAAAAAGGTTTTTTCTTAGCTACAAAACAAATTTCTGGACTTTATTACCCTACTATTTGTTCCATTTTACCAAATATTTTTGCAATTTCGACTAAATTTTATGATTATCAAAATAAACAAAAATTTAAAGATTCTATTGCTAAGATGATTGAAATTTTTTTAATTTTTTTCCTAGTCCTCAAATTTATTTAACTGCTTGTTTATTAAATCCAACATACAAAGAAGTTGGTGCATCACTAATGGTTGAAATTTTTTATTTAAATATATGTATTAAAATAATGAAGAACCTAGTTTATCCATGGTTAAATATAGTATTAAAAATGAAGCTAGAAAATTATACGACTTGTATAATACTACTATTTTAAATGAAGTAGTACGTCAAGAAGAACCCCAAATATCTAAGTGTAAATATTCTAAAGATAATATTGATGATATGTTAGAAAGGTATTTAGGACTTACTTCTAACGAAAAAAATGATTTTGATGGATTTGTTAATCAGGGAACGGAAAGCATTAAGGATGTAGAAGGCAAACCCGACCTTTTGAATTGGTGGAGGACCCGCGGCAAGGCATTTCCAAAGCATCAAAGGGTTATTCGAGATTTGTTTGTTATTCAGGCATCTTCAGTAGCTTCGGAGGGAGCTTTTAGTGTGTCTAGATTTCAAATAGGAGAACATAGGTATTCGTTAGCATCTGATAGCTTGGAGATATCAGTATTATTTAGGGATTGGATTAATGCGGAGCATAGGAATTTTGGGCGTCCACCACTACCTGCCCAATTTGAATATGATGTTGACAATATTTTGGTAGATTCAAGTGAAGACGGAATGGATGAATTGGAGAAAAAGCTATAAAACCACTTTCGGAACAAGTAACTAGAGAAATGTTAGAAGAATTAAGACGAGACTATTTTGGAAAGTACAAATATTAGATAATTCGAGGCCTAATTAAAAGAAGAATCCATTCTAGAAGGTGGCTGCATCGATTAGATACTCTTCTAATATTTGTAAATTGTAATAGAAATTGTACAAATTACTTTTTTATAAATAAAATGATATGTTATTCGCCTTAATTTTTTTTATTATTGTCTTCAATTTAATTCAAGTATCTTACATTTATTTTAATTTTCAAATATGTCAAACTTTAAAACTTTGAAAATTTTAAATTTTAAAAGTTTAAACTTCTATTTTCAAATTTGAAATTTAAACTTTAAAATTTTTAAATTTTCAAAGTTTAAAAGTTGAAATTTAAACATTATAAGTTTAGACTTCGAAATTTAAATTTTGCAAATTTTAAATTTTTAAAGTTTAAAATTTGAAATTTAAACTTTAAAAATGTATTTTGAAAGAAATATTAAATTAATAATGTATTTTAGAATTTTTTATTCATTATTTAATTTAATTTAACTAATTAAAAAAATCGGAATACCGGTCCGGTCCGTCCCAGTATGTACCGGACCGGAATGAAAACTATATGAATTACCGGTCCGTACAAGTACCGCGAATCTAAATTGATTTTAGGTTGTACACCTAATTTTCCTGGGATTGTAGTTCAATCGGTCAGAGCACCACCCTGTCAAGGCGGAAGCTGTCCATTCCGGTTCCGAACGGAACCACCATTTTCATGGCCGGTTCCAATCCGGTTCCAGTTGATACCGGTTTGGTTGTCCCGATTCCGGTACCGCTGCCATCCTTAGATAGGTATGAGATTCCTTAAAGTAAACATGTGAGAAAGAAAAAAATATGGATCATTAATGTTATTTGCAATTTGGAGACTCACTTGGCGTACAGATTCCAGGGCAAATATATAGCCACACTCGACTCTTTTGCTGCTTTAATTATATTCAGAGTTTAATCATTTAATCAAATCAACAGTTAACCCATTTGAAAGACACAACTGTTTAAGGTACATAATTTAACTTCATTTCTTCCTGAAGGTACAATCATTAAAGTAATCATTATGTTTGCGCAAAAGTGAGTTTAGATTAGACAACATTTCTCAAGAGAGTGACAACTCTGTTTTTCTTTTGTGTGTCGATGAGCTTAATAAGAAGCATACACCTAAAAATGCACATTGATTGAAGGTAGATGCTTTGGTTAACAACCATGAGAAAAGAACACAAGAAGTGAAGCTTGAGCAGGCAGATGATGGTGGTTCCATCTCGTAAGTGACCAGCACTCCGGGGGATTTCATGCTCAAGGAAGAGGAAATCAAGGAGAAGTTCTTGGCTTTTTATAAGGCAGGGAAGCTTAATGACACTATAACCAGCTGCCAGTTTTCTCAGAACAAACTAATCATCTTACAATTTTCAATTTATTCATTTTCCATCTCTTATTTCATTTCCTTTCATACTAAATTATATCTTAAAGTTCATAAATTCAATGAATGAAAAGAACAAATTTATTAGCTTCATTCTTGGAAAAGAGGTGGATGAACTTCAATATAAACTAAAACTAAGTGCAAAAGCAGATAAGAAAACCAAAACTGCTTCTGATCTTGCTAACACTGCTGAACAACCTAATATTGAATTAAGAAGTTAAGACTATATTGGATCTACTCAGAACATTAGAAGTATGACTAGTTCTTGAATTACCAAGATGCAGGTCTGCAATTCCGTGGGATCACAAATCTTTAGTTTTTGAAATGCAGAATCCCAAAGAATATTTAATCAGTCAAAACGGATTATTTTTATTTGGCTAGTAATTAAAAGAAGAATTCCTTGTACCTTATTTCAGTTAGAAGCTTCCAAGATAACTTCAAATTTAACCAGTCTAAGGTTATGATCTATTTGTCTGAGATGAGTCTTTTCATGGAATGTTGCAATACCATGTTGTTTATTGTCCCAAACACTTGACTCAATCCTGTATTGAAACATATTGTTTGCACATTAGATGCACGTGGATACTCAAAAAACAGCAGGTAGGAATTTGTTTCTACTTACTTCGATAATGAGATTAAGATGGTCGCTTCCTTGTATATCTTTAACTTCTTCCTTAATTTTCACTGCTGAAGCCTTCAGAGACTTGTTATAGAATGCAATCAACTTAATCTGTTCCAGTGTTGGAATATCTGCAAAGCTAAGAGGTATCTCCTCAAGCTGGTAACACCTTTTTATAACAAGTGTCTCAAGCTGGGGAAAAGATGCCTCTGCCGCTTCCAACCTTGAGATATTTAACTCCACCAGTTTCAAGAACTTAAGTTTATTAAACGTGATATCTCCGAGGCACAACTCACCCGACTCACGGCTCCAATCCATTAATTGGAGATACTCCAGACATGGTAGTCCCGCAATCAAGGATCCCACGCTTAATATATGAGGCACTTCAAGTGTCAACTCCTTTAGATTTGAAGGCAAGTGTAATTCGGATATAATAATATTGCCACCACGAAAGCAAAGGTCAAGTAATTGAAGCTGGCTAAGACTCTCCAAATTGGGACCGGAAGTACAAATCTCAGCAGAATCCCATTCATCACTAAAAATACTAATCCCAAGTTCTTGAAGATTAGGACATTTCTGTAACAATACATCCATGCAATCAGCATCATCAATTGGAAATTCGACTTTACTTAATATCCTCAAGTTTTCCAAATTAAAGGATTCTTTGAAGACCCACTGCTTATTATTTTTCAAATCAAAAGAAGAATAACACTCAATATGCCTTAACTTTTCCATTTTCCAAAAAGTTGCTGGCAACAATACAGGACGACCATTTCCCTTCACTATGATAGTTTCTACATGGCCCATATGTGATTCTGGATGGAAATTGAAATTAAATATGGAAACTGCGAGGTACCTAAGGTGAATTAGTGGATTCAATGTAGCTGACGACAAATGATTCACGCTGTTAAATCAAATCCAAGACCTTAAGAAGTCCCAATTTACTAATCTGAGGGAAGGGATTTCAATCTAAATCATTGATTATAACCACAAGTGGTTTTGAAGCTCAGTCTATTTTCCTTCCAATCAGATGGTTTGAATTGGCTACGATTTCTCTTCATCACCAGCAGCTAAAGTGAAGCACTATATCATGAACCTGGCAGTATTTGAATTTATCGCTATATCTTCTCTTTGAAACTAATACCACATTACTGCTAATCAGATCCATCAAGTAACCTTCTGCTACTTCTTCCAATCTCCCGAATTCAATGTTCTGCATGAAGCCTTCAGCAATCCATAAACGCATCAATTTAGACACTGGAATTCTTGCATCCCCATGTAAAGAAGGCAAGGTCTTAAATAATCTGGTAAGTTATCATAACTTAGCTGCATAGTCGAAAAACTATATTCTTCAGACTCGCCAAGATAGGAATGCAGAGAATTTTTAACCTCATGCCACCAAGAGGCTTCCATTTTCTTCCTTTTGATAATTCCAGCAACCAAGACAATCACCAGAGGCAGTCCCTTGCACCTCTCTGCAACTGCTAGACTCACATCGTATAGTTCAGAGAGAGGATGTTCAATTTGGAACACTTTTTTCCATAATAATTCACAACTTTCTTCTGGTGTGAGGAATGGAAGGAAATACGGTTCAGTATGGTGCTTGATCTGCCTAGCCACTTTCTCAAGTCAGGTTGTGACAAATAATCTACTTCTGTTTTCATCATTTGGGAATGATAATCTTAAATCATCCCATGCCTTAACATCCCACATATCATCCAAGACAATAAGATACCTCCTGCCCATTAATCTTTTCCTCAACATGTCAGCAAGTTCGTCATCCTTACAGACATTGTCCTCGTAAGTGGGAACTTGATGATAGATCGCTTTTAATAGCTCTGTCTAATTATATGTCTGGGAAATGCAACACCATGCTAGACGATCAAAGTGAAAAACAATCATGTCACTCTAGTACACTTTACTAGCAATAGTTGTTTTCCCTTGTCCCCCCATACCTACAATTGGGATGACATCTAACTCATTTGTACCTCGAATCAGATATTGAATTATTTTTTCTGCTTCATCTTCAAAACAAACTATCTCCTCATCATTCACAAGATTGTTACGTTGAGTTGTCAGATGATCAGATGGATCTACCACATAGCATGCCTTATAAGCTAAGTCCTCCGACCACATCTTGCAAACTTCTGCTCTAACATGTTTGAGCTCTTTTAAGATTGTAGGAAGTGAGCAAAAAATATGCCAAAAAGCATTGTAGTGAGCAAGAACAGAGTCAATGGAAACTTCAGCTTCATATGCCAAATTGACAGTACGCCTCTGAAGAGCTTTGAGCATATCATGTTCATGGTGCCCATCTCTGAAAATGGATGATAGAGATGACAACTCCTTCCCTAAAATGAATGTAAAAGATGACAACTCTTTCTCTAAAATGTCACTGCGAGTTTTCATCATGAAATCTAAACCTGATTCAGATTTCAATTTCTTTAAAAGAGAATCCAGGAAGTTCAAGCCACCAACGGTGGGAAACTGAGACGGAGTGAATTTTAAGGATTTGTAGTTCCTCTCCACTAGATATTTAGTTTTCTCCAATATCTGTATTGAGAAAACATTTACTGCTAGTGTCATCTTTGTTTATAGAGATAGGAAGAAGCTTTTGAATTACATATAGAATATCACCCGCCATAGCTCCAACCTTTTCCAAGACCTTTTTCATCTTTTTATCATTAAAAACACAATTTGACATATCAACAAGAAAAAAAGACAAGAAATCTATTGCCACATCAATATTTTGAGTAGAGACAATATTAGGAAAGTTCACAAGCTTTTTTTTTCTGAGATTCACCAGCATACTGTGGAGATGATGTGAAAATCCTTTTGGTAACATCTTGTCCTTAAATGTTCTTTCTCGAGTAAATTTTGAAGTCTTTAGTTCACCTAGAAAAATCTTCTTCATTTGCTGCTCCACTAGCACAATCAGGGATAATAGATAAGGAGGTTTATACCAGAGATCATCTTCGTCCTCATCCTCATCTGTGTCATCTGAATTTGTATCACTTTCATACTCATAAACCCAAAGAGCATAAGAGAATTGTCCCACATTGTCAGCCATGAACTGAATTTGGGTCTCCAGACCTTCCAGCTTCTCATGGTCAACATACCCTTTATCTCTGTGACATATAAGTATCTCAAAAATCTCATTTTCTTTTGAATGATTTGCACTTTCTTTGAAGATCGCTTCAACTTAAAAATATGTTTACCCTCCAAATAAGGGTCATATATAAGCAATCCCAGGTACTTCAGTACATCATTTAGAAAATAGCCGAGGCAATCCATATATTCCGAAAGATAGGAATCATTCAACTCATAATTGTACCTTAAAGCAGTATTACCTTCAACGAATTCCAGCAACTGCGACACTAGCCTTTCCACATTAAATTTAGTTTTGTTTTCATATGGAATTCCACCAAAAACGGAGTGAACCATTTGGACAATCACTTTGGCCTTATTTTTTATGTTGTGGCAAAAGAACATAATTGTACTTGATAAAGGTTCTCTAAAATCTTAGCTCCACTTCAAATGTCTCAATTTGATCAATCTCGACACTGTTTGAATCACCTCCACTCTTGATCCTTTTTAGATGATCTAACATATCCTCAATGTCATTATGTGCCATCTCCAGAAGATGAAGTAGAAAATTCCTGCAAGTACACCAAATTCATGAAATATTAGTTTTATCAATTAAGAGCAACAATTTTATGTCTGCGTCTTTCAACACCTTAGGCACCATTTCAGTTATGTAAAAGTTCACAAACTTCCCTTGAGGTTTTGACTTATAATACATAACTCTCTTGTGGTTTTGAATATGACACTAAATTTTCCTTATCTTGTTTAGTATCATTATCACATTGTAATTTCACAAGTGGGGGTTTGGGGATGATAGGATATATGTAGGCCACATCCCTACCTTTGTGGGGTAGAAAGGTTGTTTCCAATAGAACGCCCGATCAAAAGAAGTGAAATCAAATCGTGTTTCACATATTCATAACCAAATGATGGACAAGTTGTCATTATGATTTTTATCTTAATTTTATTTTCCATTTTGCTTTCCTTTAGGGTCATTTTCAAAAAATTTTGCAAAATTACCATTTTATCCCTATCATTATCCATGAGTTATTTGATCAGTTTGTGTAGTTGAATGTGCTAAAATTTTAATGGTTTGTGAATTGGGCAAGTTTTTGAGTTTTAAAGAGTTAAGTTGCTAAAAAGCGGTTTTCGGTACCAATCATAGCTACGGATCTCAGAACGGGATTTCGTCAATTTCAACAACTCCAGAATGTGGAAATTGGTCTAGCAGTGTCTTCGTTTTCGAATTTGGACTTGTATTGTGAAATTGAGGTCCCAAGTTGGAAAGTTTAGTTATAATGAGCTAAGTTTGGCTTTGGTCAACAAATCGAGTTCAGAGACTCAGATTGAATTTTTGATGATTCCAATGCATTCGGGGGGTGATTCTAACACTAGAAAGGGCTTCCTTGTAATTTTAGAGGTTCCGAGGGTATTTTGGATATTTGGAGTGCCGAAACTAGTTTAATTGTGACTTATCGAGTTTCGGATCAAGGAGACCTCAAATTCAAAATCCAAGGATTCCATTGAGTTTGGAACATCAAATTTAGATGGAGTGCATATATGGTTTGTGTGCACGGGATTCCGAACGAATCCCGAGGGTCCGATCGCAAATTGAGAATTTGGGACTTAAGCTGATTCTGTGTTGCTGATGTAGGGTCCATTTAAGCGGACCAGGTTCGCTTAAGCGAAGGGGCTCACTTAAGAGGGGTTTGCAATAGCGAACCTCCGCTTTAGCGACCCTATGTCTCTTTTGCGACACCTTAGAGGTCCAAAAAGGGGATTTGGTCTTTTCTTCCATATTTGATTTTCAAGAGCTTGGAGGGGCTATTTATGAAGTCGATTTTCAGAGAATTTCATTTGGGTAGTTATTTATAACCTAAATCCTTCGATTTCCTTCCATTATCTTGGGATTTCATCTTGAAATTCATGGTTTTTCACTCAAACTTTGGAGGTTTTTCATTAAACTTCAAATGGTGATTTCTACCTCAAATCTTACTCTCTTTTGATTGGTTTTTCAACCATGAATTCCTTATTACTATTAGAACATGTTTTTAAAAGAAATTTTCAGATTCGACCATTTTTAAAATTTATTAATTTTTGAACTATTTTACCTCCGATTTTGAAACCTATTAATATGGGTGTCGTTGGACTCCTTGTGATGTATATGTTTCATTTTTGATAGTGAGTTGTCATTTTGGCGTTGAATTCAAAGGTTGTTCGTCTGGTAGAGCATTCGAATGCGGTTTCGGCAATTGAGGTAGGTTTGGCTATCCTTCTTGGGGCTGAGTTGGGGTGATTAGTCAAATTCTATGTTGTAGACTTTGAGATAGGGTCGTAGTGTAGTTTAGATTTGTTAATTTTCTTTGAGATGCCCATGTGGGGGCTTATTTATATTGTGATGCCCGTGTGAGGGCCTTATTTGATATCTTATCTGTGTTGAGACTGTGTAATTCATGACTTAACTCAATTAGAGATGTGAAACAATTATTTTCCTTGAGATTACCGCATGAGGGGTTGATTTGGGGGTTTTGAGCATTCATGAGTATTGAAATATTATAGAAAACAAGTGGACACTTAATTTGAGGTATCTCCTTCCCATTACTGTCTATTGAGGGAGAATATTATGTTTAGGTTAAGTTTTGAGAACTTTGAACATTGTATTGCATGTTGAGTTGAATACTACCTCCATGCCTTACGTGTTATAAATGAATTCATCCTCATTCATATTATCATTGATCATTGAGAAATTGAGAACTGTGGAAATTCTTTTTGAGAAAGAAAATGTGACATCATTTCTATCCTTAACCACTAGATAGGTGGCAAGCGAATGAGACATAAGTATCATGAGTCCTTGTCCACGAGCTGGGTAGTGAGGTAGTTGATACATTGAGATTGTGACAAGGTATGTGGTCATTGGGACCCCATGGGTCCTACTTGGTAGCACAGCTCAGCAGGTGTATATAATTGGTTGTGTGATAACCTTGATCCCACCTTACTATCATATCATCTCATCATCATATTGCATTGCATTGCATTGATATCTGTGATACTTGACCTATCTATTTAACTGTGATATTGAACTATCGTATATGTTTATTTTATTTGTGTTGTTCTACATAAATTGGTGGCAATGTAGCCGGAGTGGGACTTTTCTGCGTGTAGGTGGAAGCGTTTCTTAGTTTATTTTATAGTTTTTGATTATTTTTTTATACTCAGTCGGTAAAAACTACTGAGTACATGTAGATTGTACTCACCTCTAATTTTATGTCTCTTTTGATGCAAATCCTAGTCAGGGTATACCGCACAGCAGCTGATCTCCTTCTCTTGCGGATATTTCACTATTCAGATTAGTGGTGAGGTCTTGGAATTCAGACCGCCATTAGTTCTAGATTTATTTCTAGTCTTTATCATTATTCAAAGACTTATGATGTATATCAGATTTGATCATTGTATTATATGCTCTTTACACCCATGATATCAAGTTGTGGGATAATTTCGTTGTTGTCCTTTTATTGCGTCTATTTGTAGCCTGACTTCCCTTTGGGAGTCTCGTATGGTTTTACTTTTTGGTTTACACATCGGCATAGGATTTGGGATGTGTGCCATCATGACTTCAACTTTTGGATCGTGACATTGAATGGAGTAACACGGTCAGTGAATTCATATAGTTGACTCTAATTTATTTGAGACTGAGACATAATTATTATTTTCAGTATTTTGTTTTCTTCATATTGTTTTTGTATAGACTTATTCTAAACAAATTACATTGGTACAAACATATTAAATTCATCCAATGAGGACAAAAATTATGTTAGTTTTGTGCAAAGAGGAAAAAATAAAATTAACAAATAGTTTTATGACATTAATAAGAGAATAGAGGTTTGTTGTAATACTTGAAACTACTTAGATATATGTGCTACAATCGATGTTTGGCGACTTTCATACTTAAATTGTGAGTGTAGTTATTATCCTCTTGAATTATACACACATACACACACACACACACACACATATATATATATATATATATATATATATATATATATATATATATATTTGACATAGAGGTGAATGGTGGAAAGGGAAGGGGAATAGAGAATGTTGTAATTTTCTCATGCTTCTTTTTCGCTCTCTACCTTAAATGAAAGAAGGAAGACTCTTGTCACGCCTCGAGAGGTTACCCTAGGCATGACCAGCACTCAGAAACCATTTCTGGCCTCCGAGAGAACCACTTGATCTCATCACTCATTCGTTCATCAAGAAAAGACTTGAATGAAAATAAGAATATTTATGTGGGATGACCATCAAATGAAAGAAATAATCCTTAGAAGAAGTAGTTTCAAAGGAGAATTACTCCAATTACATCATCAAACTCTGTCTATGAAGCCTCTAACACTACCATATGGTGTCAATGACATGTTCATGGCTACCTCAAGAGAAACATAATACTTAATAATAATAAAAAGATAAACAGTTCCTTTGAATACAAGAAAGACTCACCAAATAGCTGGAAAATAATGATCTTCAACGATGAGCCTGTTGAGGATCTCTAACACCTATATCTGCATCATAAAATGATGCAGGTCGAATGAAGTCAGTACATGGAATGTACGAGTATGTAAAATGGCAAAAAAGTAAGGACAAATATCAAGAAACTCTCCTCAAGAAGACTCGACTTAGAACTCAACATCATCTCAACATCAGTATGTAATGCAAGTTTAATAATAATAATAATAATAATAATAATAATAAGCAATGTTTACTCAGTTGAGAGTTTCTCTAACCGACAACTATCACTTATGAGCTAGTGATGATACAACGAAGTGATGTCGTTGCCACATCCATCCAATACCTTGCCAGGGTAAATGATATCACCATCTTGGATCCAATCATCAAAGTCCTCTTTTGGGGACTTAAGAGGTATAGCCTCCATTCTACGCTGGCTACGTAGTTTTGGGGTTTGAGTCAATTAAACTCTTACCCAATTGTTGATCAATACTACTCCCAAAATATGTGCTAATATTAACATCATCATCTAGTCTTATTGGAAAAACATCAAACTCATCGTATTACCTCTTCATTAATCATTACACTTCAAAACATTATTTACATCTCATCAAAACATCATTTACTCAAATTCATTTAAACTCAATTTTTTTTCTCTTTCAAAACTCAATAAAATACATAAATAGTATTAATTCAAATCACTCTTTTTGTCAATATATATTAAAAGCCAACATCTTTACTCAAAACACATGTAACAATATTAGTGAACATCAAATAAATTAGGGTTCATGAGAATGTAGCCACGAATAATAATTCCAATAATATGAGAGATAAAAATAATAATAATCTCAATATATCTACCTCAATAGAAGAAGAATAAGTTCATTTAGAATTCAAGAATTAGGGTAAAACTCAACTATAACTCAATTATGATGAATTTAATTATTGAGTGCATAGACGAATACAACCCAATGCTATGAATAGCCTTAAATACCTGGAATTCAAAACTTTACTCCGAATTGAAGAACTCAATAATCATTTTTGAACCCCTAGCCTTTTCACCCCGCCGGAGCATTTTGTGTATTACTCGGAGTATAAGAATCACCAGAATAATATTTCTACACTACTAAAAACTAAAACTATATTTAAGAATGACTAAAGAAGTGTATAGAGAGAAGAGTTTCTTGAGAAACCTTGATGAATAAAATGAGGAAATAATGTGGGTATTTATAGGTGTGGAGGAGGAACCTAACAATAAATAAAAATAATTATAAAGGATGATCTTCAAAATTCAATGGAGGATTGTGATCTCATTGATGATATCAAATGGAAGACTATCGATGTCATAGATGATGTCAAATGGATCTAGATCTTTCCATGATTGGTGAGATGAACCTTCTTTTAACGGAATATCCTTTTTCGGAGCTGCGTTTGAACAAGATAACTTACTAATTAGAATTTGGTGTCTCATATGAATTATATATCTAGAAGTATAATTTCATTTCATTCAAGAATCAACCAATTTGGAGTATCCTACCGTGAGATATAATTTTTCTTCTATAAATACTTCATTTCGCCACATCACCATGTCTTGCAAAAATTAATTTATTTGACTCACGTATCCTCCGAATCTTAAGATTGGTCTCATGAAAGTTTTAGGTAATGTCGTTGGAGTTGTTCAGAAATTTGAATTACCTAATTTGGATTATTTAATAAAAAGTTATCCCAAAATACAGAAGCAGTATCATTTTCATCGAGAATTGAAATACCACTATAATATTTTAGAGGGTGTTACAATATCTCCCCCTTGGGATCATTTTTCCTAGAATGAAGATGAAACTAGGGGACATGAATAACGAATATTATCAAGACATCAATTTCTCAAAAACTCCAATACTCAAATGTTCAAACAACACATACTGAAATAGTCAATGACTCAAACTCAAGAATACACATCGACTTAAATGTAGAAGTAAGGAATATTACCTTGAACATCATCCTCGGAAGGCACGAATAGATGAGGATATTTAGCCTTCATATCTTCTTCAGCTTCTCATGTTACCTCTTCAACTAATTGATTTCTCTATAGGACTTTGACAGATGCCACTTCCTTAGTTCTTAATTTGCGAACTTGACGATCAAGAATTTGGACTGGAATCTCTTCATAACTCAAACTCTCTTTCATCCCAATGCTCTCAATCTAGACAACAAGTGAAGGATCTCCCAAACACTTCTTAAGCATAGAGATGTTAAATAAGGGATGAATAACTGCTAATTCTAGGGGCAACTCCAATTCATAGGCTATATTACCAACCCTCTTCACAATTTGATAAGGACCAATGTAGCAGGGACTAAGCTTTCCTTTCTTTCCAAATCTCATCACACCCTTCATAGGTGAAACTTTCAAGTATACCCAATCATATACTTCGAACTCCAAATCTCTCATCCTAACATCAGTGTAGGATTTTTGGCGACTCTGAGCAGTCATCAACCTCTCTTGGATGATTTTCACCTTCTCCATAGCATGGTGAATCAAGTATGGTCCAATCAACTCGGCTTCACCAACTTTGAACCAAACAATTGGTGATCTATATCTCCTCTCATATGGAGCTTCATAAGGAGCCATTTGAATACTCAAATGAAAGCTATTCTTGTATGAAAACTCAACAAGAGGTAAATGATCATCCCAATTACTTTTAAAGTTGATGACATAGGCTCTCAACATATTCTTCAAAGTCTGTATTGTACGCTCTGCTTGGACATCTGTCTGCGGATGAAAAATAGTACTAAGGTTCTCTGCGGATGAAAAACAGTACTAAGGTTCACTCTTGAACCCAAATCCTTCTGAAATGACTTCCAAAGCTGAGCAGTGAATTGAGCTCCCCTATCTAAGATAATAGAAAAATGAATTTCATGCAGTCTAACAATCACTCTAAGATACAGTTTGGCATAATCCTCTGCGGTGTCCGTGGTCTTAACCGACAAGAAATGAGTTGATTTGGTCATTTTATACCCAACCACCCAAATAGAGTCATGTTGTTTGTAGGTTTGCAGTAAACCGATAATGAAGTCCATGTTGATCATCTCCCACTTCCATTCTGGGATCTCTACATTTTGAGCCACTCCACAAGGCCTTTGGTGCTCAACTTTAACTTGTTAGCAGTTCGGGCATTTGGACACAAACTCTGTTATATCTCTCTTTATTCCACTCCATCAGAATACTTCTCTCAAGTCGTGGTACATCTTTGTTGAACCTGGATGGATGGAATACTTGGAATTATGGGCTTCTATCATGATTCTCTATTGAATGCCACCAACACTTGGAACACATAATCTCCCTTGATATCTCAACACTCCATCTCTCCCTTTGCCAAAAGCCATTACCCTCTGCTTGTGAACCTCATCTTTCAGTTGAAAGAGAATAGGGTCCTGATCTTTCTTTCCTTTTACCTCTGCAACTAGAGATAATTCAGCTCCATTCCAGGCTATTGTACCACCCTCACTAGAGTCAATAAGTTGAACTCCCAAACGCGCAAGTCTATGCACTTCCTTTGACAACTCCTTCTTTTCCACTTCCACATGGGCCGTACTCCCTATGGATAACCTGCTTAGAGCATTGGCAACTACGTTTGCTTTATCTGGGTGGTAGAGAATGTTCATGTCATAATTCTTGATCAACTATATCCATCTCCTCTGCCTCAAGTTCAGCTCTTTTTGACTGAATACATACTGCAAGCTCTTGTGGTCCATGAATACATCCACATGTACACCATAAAGATAGTGACGCCAGATCTTAAGAGCAAATATCACAGTTGCCAACTCAAGGTCATGAGTGGGGTAGTTCCTCTCATGAGTCTAAGCTATCAAGAGGCATATGCAATGACCTTACCTTTCTGCATTAACACACATTCTAATCGAACTCTTGAAGCATCATAATAGATTACAAAACCATCCGTTCCCTCAGATAGAGACAGTATTGGAGCAGTAGTCAATCTAGCTTTCAACTCTTGAAAGCTTTTCTCACAAGCATCAGACCATTGAAACTTAGCATTTTTCCGAGTCAGCTTAGTCAATGGTGAGGATATGGATGAGAATTCCTCAAAAAACCTCCTATAGTAACCAGTCAAACCAAAGAAACTCCTTATGTCAGTTGGAGAGGTGGGTCTGGGTCAATTCTTAACTGCCTCAATCTTTTGAGTATTAACTCGAATTCCATCACCAGACATTTTATCTTTCTTTTTCTTTTTTAATTTTATCATCCTTTTCATAGATGACTCGCCCTTTATTGTTTTGGATTTTTTTTATCATTATTTATACTTTTTGGCATAGTGCCAGCCATCAACGGATTTTTATAAATCTTTATCGGTCATCGTTTGGACCGGACTAGCTGTATTTTTATCTGACATGGTGGATCTTATTGCATTCGTTGGGGAATGCATACCCTTCTCATCCATTTTCTTTGAAGATGGAGAACTTCGTTGTTTAGTGTTGTAATCTTCCATGCTTGTCTGGGTTTGATATAAATCAAATTTTGCTGCCTGCAATCTTTGTTCCAGTATTCTAGTTTTTTTCATGAGTCTCATATTTGCTTGCATCAGGTCTTCTTCTTGCAGTTTAGTCTCGTGAATGCTTCGGTCATATATGAGCAATTGTCATAAAAAATAATTTTATTTGTGTCTTTCTGAACATTATACTGAATGATTTTTTCTGAGAGATGGAGAGGTATAGTAATTTGGTCCTAATATTCCTCTGGCATAGTCTAATGCTTCAGCAAAATCATTACAACTTTTGAAAAGAGGTTTTCCCACATCTTTTATTAAGTCTAAAACTTCTATCTATGGCTGGAAAGTACCATTTGTCTTTCCATGCATGACAACATAATATTTAAACTTGTTTCCTTTATTTTTGTCTGTAAGATATTGACACAACGCGTTTACCGCAGCTATAAAATATTTATTATCCCTCTTATTATAGGCTATCCTTAAGTTATCTATTAAGCACCTTTATGGTCTATCTATTACACACTCTGATAAGATTCTAAATGAAAATTTGATGGTGAATTGAATATTAGATTATGTTTTTCGAAATGGATTCTTTCTATTGTCTCTGCTGCTAATGTCTGAGGTATGAAATAGATATTACTTAATATTGTTTGTGCATGTGTCTAAGTCGAAGATACACCTTTTGCCTTGTCTATAGGCTTTGAAATCGTTGGTCTCATACTAAAAACAAACATCTTTTATTAGTTAATTTTTATATTTAATCTACTTAATTTATCTGCTAAGTTATTGTCTTTTCCTTTAATATATTCAAAGACAATATTTCATAGGCTGATATTGTGTCTATAAAATTGAGCCATCTCCTTCTACTACTTTTTTTTCATTTACTTTTTGATGGAATTTAACAATTGCTTCACAGTCTGTTCTAACTAGTATTTCATTTTTGTTCAGAATGTATAGTCTAAAACTATTTAACCCATATACTACTGTCAATATTTCTGCATCTATACTACTCATATTTCATTTTTTCTTATATTTTCCACTTTGGTAGGCACAAATCTTTTCTTCAATTTTGTTGCTATATTTAATTGGCTTAGCTTTTAATACCGCTCTCCATCCTTCAAAACTTTCATCTTTTTCTATAATTAAATAATTTGTTTCTAAAGGTATATTTAGATCAGGGATATTTTTTATTTTTTCTTTTATCTTTTGTTCTAATCTAATATCTTCTATATTGAAATGTTTTTGCCCTTTATTTCCTGTCTTTAGGTATAATGATCCTGCTATTTTTTCTAGGTCTTTAATGAAATTTCTAGCATAGTTTATTAATCCTAAGAATTTTTTTAATTCTTTAGTATTCTCTAATTTATCTGGCATATCTAAATCTTTTTTAGCTATGTGTGGTTGTAATTTAATTTTTTCATCTCCTAATATTATTCTTAAAAAGTTTATATGTGTTTTACACAATTCCATCTTCTTTTTACTAATTATTACACCATTTTTCACAAATAGTCTAAACACGGTTTGGAAGTGACCTAAATGTTCTCTAATATCTTTGCTAAAAACTAAAATATCATCAACATATACCAAAACAAACTTTTTATAATCTCCAAATATATTATCCATTTTTCTTTGAAAAAATTGAAGGTGCCATTTTTAATCCAAACGGCTGTCACGACCCAAACCCATAGGCCGCGACTAGGGTCCGACCTGGACCCCCGTATACAGAACTATCAGATATAAGAACTATACATATGAACCCAGTGGGTGATAAATTTTTTATACACGTGTAGCCTTTTTTATTTACATCATGTCATGAAAGGGCAAGCAAGTCGACAAGGTTGTCATAGCATCATAACGTTTACAAGTCATGGTACAACCATAATCGAACAAAACTCACACATAACCCACATACATATGTCTAAAGACCTCTAAGAATAGTAACAGTAACATAAGGCGGGACAGGACCCCCGTCGTACCCCTGAGCAAACAAATATATATATCGAAGGTTAATACCAAAGCTAGGCTCCGGCACTATGGAGCGCTTCCGAACTGCTGAGTGGAACCCCTACGCTGACGGATCCCCAAAATGCATTTGTACCTATGTGCATGAAATGCAGCCCCCCGGAGAATGGGGGGTCGACGGAAAAAGCAGCATCATTGACTCCAGAGAAGTAAGCGATACATGTACTAAGTATATAAAGCATAACACAGCATCAGTGAGATTACAATAGAATTAGGGATGCAGAAAATAAGTATAACATTTAATAATTCACTGCACCTGTATCTTATAAAATGAGGGCATGTATATCATCCTCCTATACCATACCCGGCCCGCTGTGGGACTCAGTGCCACAAATGTTCCATTAGGTCATCATATGCTTGTATGTGCCGTACCCGGCCTTTTAGTGACGGACTCGGTAAACAATCATACTATCATAATAATCATATCATCATATATCGTACCCGACCCTTTATGGGACTCGATCGTACCCGGCCATTTATGGGACTCGATGAATGCTCATATCATTAAATATCGTACCTGGCCCTTTATGGGACTCGGTGAATGCCCATATCATCATATATCATACCCGGCCCTTTATTGGACTCGGTCATACCTGGCCCCTTAGGGGATTCAGTGAATAATCATGTCATCATATATCGTACCCGGCCCTTTATAGGACTTGGTCATACCCGACCCTTCATAAAACTCGATGGAAGATGTATTAACAGCATGCACGAGTAAAGTAGTGAGTCATCATATGCAATTAGCTCATCATCTAAGACTCAGTATAACAATCGTCATGAACTATCATTTGAGGATCAAAATGATCACCATCTCAAGTATCCTCTAAATGCTATTAGGGGCCATATCAACGGAGTCTCAGGAATCATAGACTTTTATTAAGATAATGCTACACAGCTTATGCAATCAGAGACATTTATCATCACAGAGTCTTTAGAAATAGCAGCTTACGTACTCAGTCACTACTCAACATATAGAAGACTCAAGGGTAGTAGTTCAACTACTTTAGGACTTCTAGCATTCAGGAGTGAACACGAATCATGAGTTATGTCCAAAACTTATCAATGGAACTCCCTCCAAACTCATATCATACATCAATTCACTTATATTTAAGACATTCCAAAAGAAAAGAGAGATAGGTTTTACGTATACTATCATTCACCATAGAGAAGCCTTAAAAGGCAATAACTCAGCTATTATAGGAGTTCTAATACCACGAAGTGGGTAAGAATTACGAGTCATTCCTGGAATTTTATGAATGGCATTATCCCCACATTTCATATACAAACCACTTATGGCTAAGACATGCCAAGAGCAAAGAAGGATAGCTTCACATACTCATCACTTCCTAATGTATGAAAGGCTTGAGAAGCCCTAGTTCAATTACTGTAAAAGTGCTTTCATCAAGAAGTACGTAAGGACCGTGAATTATGCTTGGCATTTATGAGTAGATTTACCCTAAAGCTTATATCATACATTACTTAACTTGAATACATGCCAAAAGAAAGGAAGAGATAAGCTTTACATACATAACACTTACATCTAAGACATGCCAAAAGAGAAGAAGGGATAGTCTTACATACCTTTTATAGAGTAATCGTAACCACTCATGCCTCGTCTCCTTCTGAACCTATTTAATACGAAGGTAGTACTAACATTAATAATCTTTAATTTCCAGCTTCTAAATCCACAACTAAGCACCCATAGGAATCAATTCCTTATTCGTCTTTCTTGACTAGTCTCGATTAGTCTATTAGTTAGTTAAGAAGTTAACAGAATTCGGATAACATCTCTTCTATAACTTGCCCTATCCGAACTTCCATTTACATTTTCAATTATTACAGCCAACCAACAACAACAACCAGCATCCAATACATAATTATACCACCTCAACATCACACCAAACAAGTCCCAAACAGTCCGCTCAAAACTACGATACCAACAGAGGGATTTTAGTCGTTATTTCATAAAACCTTTAACCGTACAGAATGGAGGGTCGTGTGGCTGCAACCAGAAGCTCACACACACCTTTTTGAATGTGTTCCAGTCCTGCAACACACAATAAAAGCACCTGCAAGCCCAGCACAACAGCCACAACACCCTACTCGACATTCGATTTAACTATGACAGCCTAAGTTAAGTTTGTTTCTAACGTCAAGCATCATTGTGTAATTTTTATACTTCCAGCCATATATAAGATGTGTAATACACTCCATAACAATACCATAAACTCCAAATTAAAATAAAAATCCCTACCTTACCCGAAATTGGCCAAAGCTTGTCAAAACTCGCCTCGAAAGTTCCTTAATTGCGGCTGAAATATTGTGGTTGTTTTCTATACGTTTTGTGCTGCTCCAAACCATAAATTTACATTATTAATACCTTCATATCATCGGGGTATACCCTAGATAATTAATTCACGGAGAGAAATTGGGGCTTACCTTTCAATTTGGCCAAGTCGTCGCCCCTCTCTCTTAGCCTCCTAGGATTTCATTTTCTTTTCATTTAAGAAGGCTGTTTTGTGAGAAATTCAGCTTTACGACACATGTATATACATGTCCTTAGGAGGTGACATGTGGCATCCCTCTAGGGGTGACATGTGGCAGCCCCCTAGGGCACCACCTCATCCATGCATCCAATCCAAAGTCGTCGCGTGGCAGCATGGGACCCACCTCAAGTAGGTGTATCACCTACTTGGTCCAAGTAGGTGCATCACCTACTTGTTTCAAGTACGCACTACGTCTCCTTATTTCTCTTCCATGGGTTCGTAATCTCTTCTCACTTTAAGAGCCTATGTATCCCTTGCTACTTAAGCTCGACGTGCACTCAGTAGCTTAGTTATGTAAGACGACCAAGTTGGTGGCGTACGTGAGTAAGTCGAGTCCTATGACCCATTACTTGGCCTCCAACTCCTTCCGGATTCTTATAACCCTATTTTCAATCTTCCCTATTATTGGGGTATCTGATTCTCCCCTCTTTAGAGTCATTTGATAGCGTTATAGATTATCCGACTCACATGACGACTTCTAAGAAACTTAAGAGCCTCCCCAGAAACTTAAGAAGCGTTCCAAGGTACCAAAGTACGGAGTGTAACAATGGCATTGCTAACCATTCAAAATATCCTTTAGGGCAAGTAATCCTTTTTTCATGCATTTTTACCTGCAAGCATTCTGATTTACAGTCAAACTTACTAAATATTTTCTTTCCTTGTATTCTATTTATCAATTCATTTTTATTTGTTAATTTGTATGCATCTGTTATAGTATTATCATTAAGTCTTTTGTAAGTTATTATCATTCTTGCTTTTTCTCTTACTATTTCACTATGGTTTCTTACCATAAAAGTTGCAGATTTATGTAAGTTATTATCATTCTTGCTTTTTCTCTTACTATTTCACTATGGTTTCTTACCATAAAAATTACAGATTTATATTTTGAAGTAGATCTTCTTATTATTCCTAAATTTAATAGTTCTTTAATTCATATATATATATATATATATATTAAAGTCTTCTATATCTTGGTTGTTGGCATCTATTGAAGCTATTTTTATTAGGGAAAATTACACCTAATAGACCAATTGTGAAATTATTTATCCAAATTAGACTCAACCCAAACTATTTACCGTTAATAGACTCATAACCCACAATATTTACCCTCTTACCCCATTTTTTTCCTTTTAATTTCGCGCATGACGTCATGCTGATGTCAGCATCACTGCTCCTCTTTGATACCATGAGAGTATATTATACTCTGATGGTACCAAGCAGTTTCGTTGAAGTGCTGTCTCTTCCTACTTGATACCATTAGAGTATATATATACTCTCATGGTATCAAATATGTATTTATGTCAGTGCCCCTTCCCTTGTTCCTCTTTGATTCCATTAGAGTATAATATACTCTGATGGTATCAAGAAGGAAGAGACAGTGGTTCAGCGAAACTGTTTGATACCATCAGAGTATATTATATACTCTCATAGTATCAAATGTGTGAAATAGCTAAAAATAAGGAGTATGAAAGTAATGGGGTATCCAATGGTAAATTGTTTCCTTTTTTGGGGTATAACAATAATTATCCTTTTTTATTATATATTATGGATTTATGATTTCTATCTTACATACTACTTTATTTGTTTTCCAATGCTTTAATGAATTTTCTCCTATTATTTCCATTTCATCTAGTATCTTTACTATATCTTCTAAGTCTTTTGGGCTTTTTATAGCTCCTATCTTTTCTATTCCTGTTCTAAAGTTATAGAATTTTGTTGTAAACTTTACCTAAATCACATACTGAAAAGGCTCAATTACAATGTATCCCTTATTTTTATGAAATTACGCAATTTCCCTTTTTTTTAAAATTTCTGATACATTACTTGCTGAGATGATACATCAGTTTTTGGGTGTAAAACAATTAATGTTGTTGGGTTAATTATGGGAAGTAACGTAATTCAAGTTATGATTGATTGTTTCAATCAATTACCATGCTAATTAAGGCAAAGAATTCTTTAAAAAAAGAAACATATCTTGACTATGAAAGAAAACTAAAAAACAGAGCATATCAATGGATGTCTTGTTGAAGCACGAGAGCTGCCTATAATTGACTTTTTGGAGCAAACGAGAATGTTATTTGGTGCTTGGAACTGCAAAAATAGAGAAATAACAGCTTATACAAAACATACTTTGGGTAGCAAAAATTCGAAGATATCCTAGTATCAAACACAATGAAGTGTTCGAGAATGAAGGCACACACCAGTTATTTTTTTTAAGTAATTTTGTCTGCACAACAGAGGATCGCAACAGTTATCTCACCACACACCAAAAAAAGTCTAGTTAACTAAATAAAAGAGATCACAGTTAAATTGGAAAAGTTATCTACTTGATACATAGTTGCTTGATACATAGCTATAGGACACATCAATTTTGTATTTTCTGTTATCAGTATTACCTGATACATCAGTTCTGATACATTATTTCTGTATTTGATATATCATTGCTGATACATATCTGTGATAATTATTTAATGCAGATTGTTGCTTCATCAGAATATCTTTATTCTGTTTATGAGTCAGGTATAAGATACATTGTGTGTCTTGAAAGAAAAACATGCAATTGTGGCAGGTTTCAATTAGACGAGATACCATGTCCACACGCAATTGCAGTGTTGAAGAGCAAGAACATTACAGACATGCACCCATACTATTCTAATTACTACAAGCCAGAGGCGTTGGCAATTACTTATGAATTTCCAATGGTTCCAATGCCAGATAAGAAAGATTGTTCTATTCTGAAAGAAATTTTGGAAGAATTCGTCTTACCACCAAGATACAAAAGGATGCCAGGAAGACCAAAGAAAGGAAGAAAAAAGTACTCTAGTGAGAAGATAAGAACAAGCACAAATTCTTGTAGTCGTTGTGTCCATGAAGGCCATAACAGAAAGACTTGTAATTTCATTCTCAAAGAGAAATAATGTTTTGTTATGCCAGGATACATTTTATTTGGATCATGTACTTATATTTACATAGTTTTTTTTATATTGTGGGTTGTATTAGATACATATATCAATTAACCAGAATAGTAATTGAATATCAATAATTGATATATGGATGGTTGGTAATTATGTTCATTGTAAGTTACTTGGTATTGATAGTAATTTCGAATCTGATACATATTAATAGCAGATACATAAACATTCAACGTATTAAGGTTGATACTTTAAAGGTTGTTGTATTAGTTTGTCAACTGGATTATGGTTGATACATAACATGTTGTATTGATATAGGTTGTAGATGTATCAGAAGTTGTAAAGATTGATGCATGAGATTCTGATACATAAATGTAGATGTATTAGAATCATTAAATGTTGATACATTACAATCTAATACATAAACAATATGTATCAGAAGCTGTAAAGATTGATGCATGAATTATGATACATAAATGTAGATGTATCAGAATCATTAAATCTTGATACATTACAATCTGATACATTAACAATATGTATCAAAAGCTGTAAAGATTGATGCATTAGATTCTGATACATAAATGTAGATGTATCAGAATTATTAAATCTTGATACATTACAATCTGATACATAAACAATATGTATCAGAAGCTGTAAATAATTGATGCATGAGATTTTGATACAAAAATGTAGATGTATCTGAATCATTAAATCTTGATATATTACAATGTGATACATGAAGTAGATGTATCGGAAGCATTCAAGTTTGATAAATCAAAATATGATACATAAATATTAGAAAAACTTAAAAGTCTGCTAAATTGTTGAATAGCCAAAAAAAAATGTTTACTATTGGTGCAAAAATATAATTGTACATTCTATTACTATAAAATTTTAAAAAAACCACTCGACGTCCATCGGTTCTCCTTGACCAGGATGTATGAAATCTCTCTTAGTTTTTTTTGGATCATCGTTGTCGCTAACATAACCATCCTTGGCCTTCCAGACATTACAGACATGCACCCATACTGTGCAATTCCTCTCTGTTTTTTTGCTCGACCTCAAGAAGTAAGAGGCATTTGATGATTTTCCCTTGAAAATTGCACTGTGGCATATCTAGATAGTGACCAAGTATGGTTTGTCGAAATAATTGTATAGCTTCATCACTTATTTATGATTTGAAATCATCAATAAAATTAGTCGTATATGCAGTGCCGAATCTTAGGGAGTGTGAGGGGATCTTCTTGATGACGTACTTCATTCCCTGCATTGACATGAAAACTGATTAAATACAACTTAATTTTTATATTTAAACATGATGTATCAGAAGCATTATATCTTGATACATAAACAAGATGTATCAGGAGCATTAACGTTTGATACATGAGAATCCGATAAAAAAATGATGTATCAAAAAAAAAGATAAGAATCTGATACATAGAATAGATGTATCAAGAATCAGTAAAACTTTAGAAAAATGACATTTAAAAAAATTATATAAACAGGATGTATCAGATTCTCATGTAAGCTTGATACTTGAGAATCTGATATATAAATAACATGTATCAGAAGCAGTAAATCCTGATATATGAGCATTTGATACAAAAAGACAATGTATCATGAAATAGATAAGAATCTGATACATAAAATATATATATCAGGAATTAGTAAAACTTTATAAAAATGACATTTAAAAAAAATATAAATAGGATGTATCAGATTCTCA